>NC_138210.1:13085928-13804823 GCF_964194415.1 Vipera berus | reverse complement strand
TCTCTCTCTCTCTGCTTTCTAGTTTAATAGATTGATATTTGTGTGCATGTTGAGATGTTCACAGAATTTTACACAACTTGGGGTGTTCAACATTTTTCTTTCACAGCAGTTGGTGCAAATTAGCTAACCAGCCATGACCTGGTTTGTATTTGCATATCTGCATTTTTAATTTCTTTTCTAAGGTTTCCTTTCTACCTCCCCTTTTCTCCTCCCTCCCTTCCCATTTCTTATTTCTGTTTTTCTGGTGCAACACTACATTCAGTATTTACTGTCTTATTGTGCTGGCATGGTGCTAGAATTGGGCATGATAGTCACTGGTGACACATTAAATAATGCTGCAGAGGGGGTGGGAAGGATGGTAGTGATGTACTTGCATTTGATTCTATTGAATAATTCAGCTTTGCATGCACAAGCTCACACACCACTTGAAATGCGAAGCCAGATTCCCTCTGTCCAAATATGATGGAATAGTATTGGAGCAATATTGTGTTGCATAGTGGAGATGTTAATACAAGGTAAATGACTCTGTGGCCAGAATCATAATGCTCACAATATACATATTGCTGACCACCCTAAAGGAAATTGGAAAGTTCCAGTGCTATTTCATTGCAGTGCATCAAGATACATTGCAACTTTAGAAGGCTCATAAGTTTTTAAATGTTTGATTCTGGTCCACAGATCTGCATAATGAACTAAATCCATACTCTTAAAAGCAGCATTCCCCAAAGTTTAAACATGTTTTGGGTTTGCACTCTCTTTCCCAGTTGTAGAGATTCTAGAATCTGCAAATACTGTTGAAGTGCCCCATGCTGTAGCCTTTTTCTTGTCTTTGCAAATAATTGTTGCTCTTTATGCTGTTTAGATCCAGAATACGTTAATTGAATTTTGGTATTGGACAAGTTTGTTAAAGATTCTATTTAAACTCCATTGATTTCAGTGGAAACTGAATATGAGTTTATGGATTTGAACCAACATGTTGTCAGTCATCCCAATTTATCTTACAAAAAAGGTAAAGGTAAAGGTTCCCCCGCACATGCGTGCTAGTCGTTTCCGACTCTAGGGGCCGGTGCTCATCTCCATTTCAAAGCCGAAGAGCCAGCGCTTGTCCGAGGACATCTCCGTGGTCATGTGGCCGGCATGACTAGACGCCAAAGGCGCACGGAACGCTGTTACCTTCCCACCGTAGTGCTCCCTATTTTTCTACTTGCATTTTTACGTGCTTTCGAACTGCTAGGTTGGCGGAAGCTGGGACGAGTAACAGGCGCTCACTCTGTTACGCGGCACTTGGGATTTGACCCGCCAAACTGCCGACCTTCTGATCGACAAGCTCAGCGTCCTAACCCACTGAGCCACCGCGTCCCTTTTTATCTTACAAATAGATTATAAAAAAAACACTGACTTCCAAAAAAAACTGATTCAAATTTTCATTAATTCTGCACCAATTTTTTTATAATCTATCTTACAAATAGATTATAAAAAATTGGTGCAGAATTAATGAAAATTTGAATCAGTTTTTTGGAAGTCAGTGTCTGCCTCTGGTCTTAGAAACTTAAAGCTGTTTGATCTCAACCAAAACTTTTTGTTCTTTTCCCCTTAATCATTAAAGCAGGTAATTGTTGCAATGTTTCTTGAAAAAATGACTCTTTAGCTGTGCTAATAAAGTGTGCTAAGGCACAAGGTTTGTTTTATTCTGGTTTAAACAAAGCACCCTGTGGCTTCTAAGCAAGAGTTATGGCTTAATGGGATATGTGAATTCTTCCTTACAGAAATAAATCACATACTTTTCAGAGAGGAATTAAGATAAACATTTGAGGAAGTGGTTGAGAATTGAAAAGACCAAAACTTTTAATCAATTGACTTTTATTTTTATTTTTTTTTATTGAAAAGTTTTACAAAAACAAAGTTTTACAATCCCCAAATCCCCCCCACCCCAAAACCACCCACTTTCCCCCCCCCACTTCCCAGAGCTAAATACAGGATTATAGTTATAATAATCATATTCTAAATAAGAATTATGCAAATATACAATTAACCAAATTCATAATGTGCTTTAACTCCCCTTTAACATAACTACAATCAAAGTACCAATAACAATATCCCACTAAGATCTACTCATAAGCTAAATGGAACTTTTTAGTCCCATATTTGTTCTAAATATAATCTATCCATCTCCTCCAAACTGAAATATATCTTTCCTGTGAATGATCTTTCAAATACACAAAAAATAAACATCTCTGCAAGATTCGAAACTTTAGACACCCATTCTTCTATAATAAACAAACTATCCTTCTTATATTCAACATCAAATTAGTTTCTTTAACATCACAATCTACAATAATACCCCATTATCCAGTGAATTCAAAATAAGACTAGCATCCCAAACCTTTTCTATCAAGGTACCTATGCATATTTATAACAAAAGATTCTTTCATATATTTTCTGTAAGAACAAGTCTGTCTCTCATATTCCTTTCCCGCCATAATTCCAGATCCTCCTTCAAATCAAAAAAAGCTTTAGGCAATTTCGAATTAAAAAAGTTTTTAGAGGATCCCTTCTTATCTTCAAACGGCACCAAAACTCCATTCCAGTCCCCCATCATAATAACAAATTTATAATCCAGTTCGATTAGTCTCTGATGTAAAAATTTAAAGAATTTTTACTATTGTTGACTTGGAGCATATAATCCAATAAAAAGAACTTAATACAATATGTGTCTCTTGTAAACAAACAACATCATTTTTATGTTGTTTCAGACTTTCTTTCTTTTCTGTGGTGAATTTAAACCATTAACATTCCATGTCAGGAACTTCACCATCTCTGATGACCATGAGCCTTTGGAACATGGCCTAAAGATCAGCTATTGCTCTCTTCGGACGTACTCCCCCCACAAGCTCTGAAACAGCCGCATCTTGCATAACTGGACCAGTTATAGGCTTTTGTTTTTGCTCTTTTTCCATACGCTTATATGCAGCTCTTGTCCTCCTCTGTTCTTTTGGGTCTTTCTTTAATGCCAAACTCTGCTCCGTAGACTCCCCCTGCCGCATCTCCTCAAGAGGCAATGACATTGCCCCTTCACTCAATTGTTTATCTTCTTGTCTTACTTCTTTTCTTTTGATTCGAGGAGACGGTGGTAAGCCTGCTTTCAGGACCTTAGTGTAGAAGTCTTTTGCTTTTAAAATTGTATCCAATCTGTATCTGGTCCCTGCATAATTTACCACAATTCCAATAGGTATTTCCCATCTGAACTGGATTTGTCGCTTCTTAAGCTCATCAGACAGAAAGGCAAAATCTTTCCGTTTTCTAAGAATTTTTGGAGGTATCTCCTTTAAAATCATAATATCTTGGCCTGCAATTTGAAATTTTTCCCGATAAAAAGCCTGGATAATAGAATTTCTGGTTAATCTCCTGGAAAAATAAATCACTACATCTCTAGGTAAATTTTTTTGTCTAGCAATCCAGGAGTTAACCCTAAATGTCTTATCCATTTCCTTAAGTAATTCTTCAGGTTCACATTTCAAAACAGGAGCCGCTGCTCGTGCCACTTCCCATTCCAAGTCTTCTTTAGGATTCTCTTTGAGGCCTCTGATACGCAAAGCAAACTCCATATTCTTATATTCTAATATAGTAAGCTCGTCTTCTGTTCTGTCAATCTTGGCCTCTGCTCTATCAATCTTCTGTTCAGCATCAATGAGTTTATTTTCCAAATTCTCCACATACTCCATAGCTGAGTCCACACGATCATCCAGGCGTTCTATATGTACAGCCAGACCCTGAAGTGCGAGCACTATATCTTCCCTCATCTGGTTGTTTTGGTTAACAAATTCTTCCCTTGTTTCTTTTATTTCCTGCTGCAAAACCTGTGTTAACTGCATCACAACTCGCTGAATATCTGTCAGTGTAAATGCAGGAGGTGGGGGGGAGGATGGTTATACTGTAGGTTTAAAGATTGGAGGCCCTCCCCCACGTCTCGCAGCCATCTCTTAAGTTTCGATTTCCTCTTTCAAAGTTCAGAAAAAAAAGAAAGAAAAAGGAAAAAAAGAAGAAAAAGGGAAGAAAAAATAAAAATTCTCGCAAAGTTCTTAACCTTCGATAACAGGCTTTCAAATAATCAAAATCCGATATTGGGTAAAGTCAGTTGCAAATTGTATCTCTTGCAATCAATTGACTTTTAGATGTTAACAAAATAAGATTGTTTAATCATTAACATCAACAGGAGAAAAATACTTTTCCTGGTTCACAATAATTTAACCCTTTGGGTTTTTTTTAATATATTTTATTGATTTTTTTAAAACATAAATCACTTAATAATTGGTGAACAGTGTGTTGTCTGGGTTACATTTGTAAAACACTAACAATTGATTTCTATAATGCATAATCCACATAATAGTTGATTTCCTCTTTTCCCAAAATCTCCTCTTTTGCAAATGTTGTTGTTAGTTGCGAAGTCGTGTCCGACCCATCGTGACCCCATTGGCAACGTTCCTCCAGCCCTTCCTGTCCTCTACCATCTTTTGGAATCCATTTAAGCTCACACCTACTGCTTCAGTGACTCCATCCAGCCACCCTCATTCTCTGTTGTCGCCTTCTTCTCTTGCCCTCAACCTTTCCCAGCATTAGGCTCTTCTCCAGTGAGTCCTTCCTTCTCATTAGGTGGCCAAAGTATTTGAGTTTCAACTTCAGGATCTGGCCTTCTAAAGAACAGTCAGGGTTGATCTCATGTAGGACTGACCAGTTTGAATGCCTTGCAGTCCAAGGGACTCACAGGAGTCTTCTTCAGCATCATAGTTCAAAGGCCTCAATTCTTTGGCACTCAGCCTTTCTTATGGTCCGACCATAGCCTTGACTATACTCACTTTTGTTGACAGGGTGATGTCTCTGCTTTTTAGTGTGCTGTCTAGATTTGCCATTGCTTTCCTCCCCAGGAGCAAGCGTCTTTTAATTTCTTGGCTGCAGTCCCCATCTGCGGTGATCTTGGAGCCCAGGAAAATAAAATCTGTCACTACCTCCATTTCTTCCCCATCTATTTGCCAGGAATTGAGAGGGCCGGATGCCATGATTTTGGTTTTCTTAATCTTGGTTTCTTGCAAATATTGAGTTAATACAGTTCTTATTGTTTTGATAGATAACAGTTAAATATATAATTTTTCCCCAATAGTCCTAAAAATAATAATCACATTAATATAATATCTCTTTTCTGTCCAATAATTCTGGTTGCCTAATCATAGATCCTGTTACAGTCCTTATTTTAATTTGTTTCTCCCACCAAATTCTAGATATTCTTAATGGTTAAGATTTTCTCAAAAATTAATTACATTTGGCAAGGCTCCATCGATGGCGGCCGTTCCGTCCGTCAGCCCCGTTGTTTTCCGTTGGAGCCGCTAAAACAGTGACGATCAGCTGTTTTGCGGCTCGGAAACTCTGTCCTCGGGAGAAGAGGGGGGGTGAGCGTTTAGGTAGGGGTAGAGCTCCCCTAGACCACCAGAGTTCAAATTCTGGGGGTTGAAGGGTGAGAGCCTCCCCGAAGCCTGAATTAGCTCCGGACTCGGGGACTCCTCTGCTCCAAGGCTTTGGAGCGGAGCAGGACGCTGCAACCATCCCTGAAATCAACAATTAACTTTGGATTACCTGGATGCAGGCAGAGCTGTGCAGGAGAATATTGAAACAGCAAGTATTTGAACTTTAACTCTGTTTACTTTGAAAGAAAAAGTTGCAAGCGGTGTGGAAAGTGAAAGTGCACAACAGAAATTAACTGGGTGTTAAGATGGCTTCTAAGCCAACTAAAGTTCCTAGAAGTGCTGGTGCCTCACCAGTTCAGCATTCTTCACTACAGGCTTTGATGCCTCCTCCTGTGGCACCCGCACCCACACCCGCATTAACAATAAAAGATTTACAAGATGCTTTAAAAATACAATCCCAGCAAATAGCTGAACTTATTGAGGAGAAGAATACTGAAATAAGAGCAGACATTTTAGCTGCATTTCAAGGGCTTGCCGTCTGTATTGAGCGTCTGGATGATCGCATGGAAGAGCTGAATCAAAATAATTTGAGATTAGATGCTAAAATGTTGGAAGCTGAAAATGTGATGGAAAAGATTGATGATGATGTAGTCATGTTACAATATAGAGATATGGAGTTTGCTGTGAGGATTAGAGGAATGAAAGAAGACCCTAAGGAAAATCAGAAAGAGTTATTGGCACAAGCTCTCGAACCAGTTTTGGAGCGTCAAGCAGAAGATATTATGGGGGATATAGATAAAATATTTCGTGTTAATTCTTGGATTGCAAGACAAAGAAAACTACGTAGAGATGTGGTGGTTTACTTTACAAAGAGATCAATTAGAAATGTGATTATCCAAGCCTTTTACAACAATAGATTTAAAGTTGCTGAGCAAGAAGTTTTAATTCCTCCAAGAATTCTAAGGGGAAGAAAAGAATTTGCTTTTTTGGCAGATGAATTAAAGAAACGGCAACTTCAGTTTAGATGGGAGATTCCAGTAGGCTTGGTGGTGACGTATGCTGGCACGAGATATCGTCTTAATACAGTTTTGAAGGCACGAGATTTTTACTCTAACATATTGAAGGCAGGTTTTCCACCATCTTCAGAATTTAAAGGAAGGAAGGACGAAGGAACGCGTCAGCCTCGAGTGGAGAGTATACAAGGAGCTGAAGCAGTTACTTTGCAGAAAAATAAAGAATCTCAGCAAATTTCAGAAGTGGAGCAGTCCCAGATGCCATTAGAAGAGGTTAGAGAACAAAGAATGACACGGGCTGCAATTAGACGAATGAGACAAGGATTTACAGTTAGAAATGGTGGAACCTTTAAGAGAATTATTTAGAACAATTCAATCTGGAGGAGAAGTTCCTCCATCGTGGAAAACAGCCTTTATATCGCTGATTCCGAAGGAAGATCAAGATCTTACCCAAACCAAAAATTATAGGCCAATATCGCTTTCAAATACTGATTATAAGATATTTACAAAAATTTTAGCAAATAGATTAATGAAGGTAATGCAGCATATGATTCATAGTGACCAAACAGGATTTATAAGTGGTAGACAAATGAAGAATAATGTGAGACATATTGTAGATTTATTGGAATTTTTGGAAAGAAATAACCAGGTCTCTGCAGCGCTGATTTTTTTGGATGCTGAAAAAGCTTTTGATCAATTGGACTGGCAATTTTTATTTAAGGTACTGGAGAAAATGGAGTTTGGGGATAATTTTTTGCAACCTATTAGGGCAATATATCAGAAGCAAACAGCTCAAATAATAGTCAATGATAGCTTGACAGAAACATGTAATATTGAAAAGGGTACAAGACAGGGGTGTCCGTTGTCACCTTTGTTGTTTGTTTTAACATTGGAAATATTATTGATTAAGATACGAGACTCAAATAAAATTAAGGGAATTAAAATAAGAAATCAAGATTATAGATTGAGAGCGTTTGCGGATGACTTGGTTATTTCATTAAGTCAACCAACTTACTCAGTTGTAGAATTGATGGAGATAATAATGTCATATGGGAAAGTTTCTGGATTTAAGATAAATACGCAAAAAACTAAAATATTGTCTAAAAATATGACCATAAAACAAAAGGTTGTTTTAGAAGAGCTAACAGGATTTGAAATAGTTAAAAAAATTAAATATTTGGGGGTATATCTTTCGGCTTCAAATGTAAAATTATACAAAAATAATTATGAATTGTTATGGTTAAAAATACAAAAAGAGTTAGATAGTTGGAAAAAAATTACAATTATCCTTATTGGGAAGAATTGCAGCAGTAAAAATGAATGTTTTGCCAAAAATTTTATTTTTGTTTCAAATGATACCTGTAGTTAAAAAAGATTCAAATTTGGAAGAATGGCAGAAAGGTATTAATAAATTTGTTTGGGCAGGGAAAAGACCAAGAGTTAAATTTAAGATAATGCAAGACGTACGTGAAAGAGGTGGTCTTAAAATGCCCAATTTTAAATTATATTATGAGGCTGCTGCTTTATCATCAATTAGTGATTGGTTTAATTTAACACAAGGGAGATTATTGAATATTGAGGGTTATGATTTGTTATTTGGTTGGCACGCATATTTATTGTATGATAAGAAGGTGGATAACGTTTTTAAGACACATATATTAAGTTATGCTCTGTTGCGAGTTTGGAAAAAATATTGACATTAGTTAAATTATAAAATACCAATTTGGGCAATACCTAAACATGCAATAGAAAATATAAATGTGGGATTTAAATATGATGTGATTACATACAAAGAAATTCTAAGGATAGAAAGGAATGTATGGCAATTAAAGCCATATAATATTTTAAAAGAAGGAAAGATAGTACAAACTTGGTTCCAGTATGGGCAGTTACAAGCAAGATGGAAAGAAGATCAGAAAGTTGGTATTTCGATAACTGATGGAAATTTGGTAAAACAAATTAGAGATCAAGGTCAAGCACATATAAGAAGGATATATAGAAATTGACTCAGAAACGGAACTTGTTAAAGATTGTATGATAAAGTGGGCCCAGAACTTTCAGGAGGTTATAACAATGGATACTTGGGAAAAGATTTGGGTCAGAAATGTAAAATTTACACAGGCTCAAAATTTAAGAGAGAATTTTTATAAAATGTTTTATAGATGGCATTTAGATCCTAAAAAATTAGCAAGTATGTATCCGAACTGCCAGCCCAAATGTTGTAGGTGTGGTTGTGAGGATGCAACGTATTATCATATATGGTGGACTTGTAAAAAAGTTAAAGCTTTTTGGATTAACGTTTGGTGGAATATGCAAAAGATATTTAAGAAAAAGATAAGGTTTTCTCCACAGTTATTTCTGTTGGGTATTATTACAGATTGTACTGTCATAGATACTAAATTGATGTTGAATTTAATTATGGCAGCAAGACTTTTAGTAGCGCAATATTGGAAGAAGGAGGAACTGCCTACTATAGAAGAGTGGATTTTGAAAGTTTCAAACCTGGCGGAAATGGCAAAGATTTCAGCATATCTGAAAGAACAATCGCAACAGAGATATATTGTGGAATGGAGAAAATGGATGGAATATATTCAGAATAAATATGGGACTAAAAAGTTTCATTTAGTATTTGAATAAGTATTAGTTTTACATGATGTATTATCAGTTATTCATTATTGGTTAATAATTTAGTTATGTTTAAGGGGAGTTAAAGCGCGATAGAATTTAATATGTTTTTTTAGTTAGGTAGCATATTTTAGCTTAAGTTTGTAAAGTTAATACCCTGTATTCAGCTCTGGGAAGTCGGGGGGGAGGGTTAGGGAGGGCAAGGGGGAGGGGAGGGGGAGGGAGGGAGTTTATGTTATTAAAAATGTATTTTAAAACTTTTCAATAAAAAAAATTAATTACATTTAAGAATTTAAATCTATTTTTCCTGCACGGAAGGGGGTTTAGCCACTGATAGCCCAGGCCGCTCCTCCAGCTTCGCTCTCTCGACAGGCCGTCGGGCCCCGGTCACCCCTTCAGGCCTTCCCCGAGTGTCCTGCAATCCAATGTCCAGCTCGACAGCCACCCGAAACCAATTCTGCAGGTGGGCCGGCACCCCCCGCACCACGCAAGCCCGGCGCAAAGCACTGTCGAGCCCGGCCTTAAAGTGATGCACCAAAAGGCGTTCTGGCCAGGAGCGCAGCTTCCTGGCCACCTTTTGGAACTCCCCGACATAGCGCACCGCCGGTCTTCCTTTTTGACGCAGGACCAACACCTCGGCCTCGGCGCGGAGCACCCGTGAGATATCTTCAAAGCGGGCCCGTAGAGCCTCCAGGAAGAGCCCAAGGTCCCCAAGTTCACGGGCATGGTCACAGTATAGGTCGGCTGCCCAGGCCGCGGCCTCTCCCTGTAGGCACGCCATCACAGCCACGACCATTGCCCACTGGGATGTGTAGGCCGGTCCGTATTGGTCCATGTGATTGATCACCTGACCCAAGAACATTGCCAGGCGATCTGGATGCCCATCGTAGGCCGCGGTCAGGGGCGGCGGGCCCCACACCGCTCCCGGTCCCCAAGGACCCGGCGGCAACCCCTGGACCCGGGGCCCCACGTCTGGCCGCAATTAATTACATTTAAGAATTTAAATCTATTTTTCCATATGAACCATCTCACCCTTTTACATTTTTTAAGGAATAGATAAAACAGTAGAAAAAAGAAAGAAAAGTAAGAGTAAAGAAGCATAAAAAATAACATACTACTTAAAATATATATCCCGGCTGCGGCTGGGGTGGGGCTGCCAGACTTCTGGTGCTGTGTGTGGCTGGCTGGGCGATGGGCTTTTTGCCTCCGGCTTTCAGCCCCCTGCATCGGGGTCCATCGATCTGCTATCCTGCGTCTCCTGCTCTCCCCGCTTTGCGTTTCCCGCCTTGAGATGAACTCTGCTCTCCAACTTAACTATGGTTACCCTCAGGTTAATCCTGATAACTGCTGCTCTTCTTTTTCTCTCTCTATGGTCCCCACTGAAGCAAGAAGGTCTTGGACGAGCCTCTGTGAGAGGGCGGCTCGTATATGTTATCATCGATACCAACCAATTACCATCTGCTGCCTCCCTAGAGGTGAGAGATCTAGGGAGGTATGCCCTTTTGAGTTGGCAATTGTCCATCCCATCGTAGATCTGGGCCCTTCGTGAGAGGGAGGTGCCTGTTCTATCCTGGAGTCATCTGACTGGTACCCAGCTCAGTGGCAGGGAGCTGGTGAATTGGACACTTTTGACTTTCAGCTTTCCAACTTTTGACTGATGGACTGCCTGACTGGACTCCCCCGGACTAATGGTTTTATCTTACTCCAGCACAGCCTTATTGGCGCTCAGGGGTGCCCCCCTCTCCTGGGTGCGACCCGCCTGCTTTTCCATCGTGCCTCTTGATGACGGACCCAATTATTGGGACCCCGAGAGATGGCTGGGCAGGGACAGGAGCCTCTCTTCCAAATTTAATAAGAGGCCCCTGGTGTGTTTCTTAGCTAAATGTTTTGAGGGGTTAGGGAGGGGGGTGGGCTTATCGGCTCGGTTGGAAACTAGGGGGGTTCCACCAACCGTTTCTCAGACCAGGTCAGGGACTGATCGCGCCGTGGTAGGGGCCGGGCTGGGGGTTTACGGGGCCCCGGGGCAGGGTGTGGGATTATCTATTCCCACGGCGGTTGGGAATGGCCGCAGGTGTAGGAACAGAGGGCCACATCAATACCCGGGGGTGCGTCCCCGCTGTCTTCAAGCGGTGATGCGCTCCGACCCTCTGATTTCAGCACGTGGTACCGGGAGCGAGGATGAGCAGCCACCTGAGCTCAGGCTCGTGTATTTCAATGCCAGGTCTGTAATGAATAAAGCACCTCTCATTCGCGATCTGATTGAGGAGGAGCATGCGGACCTGGCTTGCATCACGGAGACCTGGTTGGGCCCAGAGGGCGGGGTCCCCCTGGTTGATCTTAGCCCATCAGGTTTCCGGGTGCTGCACCAGCCTAGGGCTCAAGGTAGGGGCGGTGGAGTGGCAGTTGTTGTGAGGGAGACCTTATGTCCGCGGGAGGCCACCATAGTCCAGATAGCCGGGTGTGAGTCCCTCCTCCTGAGATGTGGTCCCAGAGCTCAGTTGGGCTTGCTGTTGGTGTATATTTCACCTAGACACGTGGCAGCAGCCCTGCCTGAGCTTCTCGATATCCTCTCAGGGTTGGTGGTTGAGTTCCCCAAACTTATAGTTTTGGGTGACTTCAACCTACCATCCCTGGGGGGATCATCTGAGTTAGCTCGGGAGTTCATGGCTTCCATGACGGCCATGGACCTGAAGCAGGTTATTCTGGGCCCAACTCACGGAGGGGGTCACACGCTCGATCTGGTTTTTCTATCTGGACGGTGGTTAGATGATCTTGGGGGGGTTCCCCAATTAATTTACCCCTGTCATGGACCGATCATCATCTCCTGCGGATGGTCTTCCGTTTTGCCACTCCCTGTCATGGGGTTGCTGAGCCAACAAGATGGTTCCGCCCTAGGCGCCTTATGGACCCTGAGTGGTTCCAAACGGCGCTTGGGCCCCCACCTGCCTCCTTTGCTCACAGCTCGGTCGATGCCCTGGTGGAAGCCTGGGAAAGGGCAGCCACAGAGGCACTCGACCAAGTTGTACCCATGCGGCCCTTGACCCGACGCAGATCCCAACGGGCCCCATGGTTCTCCATGGAGCTCCGCGAGATGAAGCGTTGGAGACGGGGCCTAGAGAGCTGTTGGAGGTCCAGCCGATCCGAATCTGACCGGTTACGACTAAGGTCGTTTACGAGAACTTATCTCGCAGCATTGAGGGTGGCTAGGTCTAACCACTTTGCCACCCTCATTGCGTCCGCAGAGAATCGCCCGGCCGCCCTGTTTAGGGTGACTCGCTCTCTCCTTAATCAGGAGGTGAGGGAGGAACCCTTGCAGGGTCGAGCCGAGGAGTTTAGTCGATTTCTGTCGGACAAAATCGCTCGGATCCGGACCGGTTTGGACTCCGACTGGGCAGAGTCTGACGAAGAGGATACGGGCGGTCTTGTCGATTTAATCTGGGAAGAGTTCGATCCTGTGACCCCTGAAGAAGTGGAGAAGATCATGGGGAAGCTGAGCTCCACCACGTGTTTGTTGGACCCGTGCCCCTCCTGGCTGACTTATGCAGCCCGGGATGGGACACGAGGCTGGCTCCAGGCAGTGATTACTGCTTCTTTGAGTCAGGGTAGTTTTCCCGCCGCCTTGAAGGAGGCGGTGGTGAGACCCCTCCTCAAGAAGCCTGCCTTGGACCCAGCAATTTTAAACAACTATCGTCCGGTCTCCAACCTTCGCTTTTTGGCGAAGGTTGTTGAGAGCGTGGTGGCGCATCAGCTCCCTTTGTTCTTGGAGGAAGCTGACTACCTAGACCCGTACCAATCGGGTTTCAGGCCCGGGTACAGCACGGAGACGGCATTGGTCGCGCTGGTGAATGATCTCTGGCGGGCTCGGGACAGGGGTTGTTCCTCTGTCCTAGTCCTTTTAGACCTCTCAGCGGCTTTTGATACCATCGACCATGGTATCCTGCTGCGACGTCTCAGGGGGCTAGGAGTGGGAGGCATGGTTCTCCAGTGGTTCTCCTCTTACCTCCTGGGACGTTCGCAGTCAGTGTTGGCAGGGGGGCAGAGATCGACCCTGAGACCTCTCATTTGTGGAGTTCCTCAGGGATCGGTTCTCTCGCCTCTCCTGTTCAACATCTATATGAAGCCGCTGGGTGAGATCATTCGTGGTTTTGGAGTTGGGTATCACCAATATGCTGATGATACCCAACTTTTTATTTCTACCCCAAACCACCCCAGCGATGCCCTCGACGTGATGTCCCGTTGCCTGGAGGCGGTCCGGGTCTGGATGGGGAGGAACAGGCTTCGACTCAACCCTGACAAGACTGAGTGGCTGTTCGTGCCGGCATCCCGGGAAATTCCGATTATCCCATCATTGGCCATGGGGGGTGAGCTATTACCCCCCCGTAGATAGGGCCCGCAACTTGGGGGTCCTTCTAGATTCACAGCTCTCTTTGGAAGAGCATATTGGAGCTGTGACTAGGGGGGCCTTTGCCCAGGTTCGCCTGGTGCGCCAGTTGCGGCCCTATCTAGACCGGGATGCCTTGCGCACAGTCACTCATGCGCTCGTGACCTCTCGTCTAGACTACTGTAATGCTCTCTACATGGGGCTGCCCTTGAGGTCCACCCGGAGACTCCAGCTGGTGCAGAATGCAGCCGCGCGAGTCGTCTTGGGAGTTTCCCGATACTCCCATGTTACACCTCTGCTCCGCGAGCTGCATTGGCTACCGGTTGCTCTCCGGGTGAGGTTCAAGGTGTTAGTTATGACGTACAAAGCCCTTCATGGCATGGGTCCGGATTACCTACGGCAACACCTGCGACCGGCGTCAACGTCCCTCCGTCCAGTGCGCTCCCACAGAGAGGGCCTCCTCAGGGTGCCGCCGATCAAAGAATGCCGATTGGTGACCCCCAGGGGGAGAGCGTTCTCTGTGGGCGCGCCAGACCTTTGGAACAGCTTACCGGTTGAGCTCCGGACGGCCCCCGACCTTCGCTCCTTCCGGCGCAATCTTAAAACATTCTTTTTCGAACAAGCTGGCCTGGTCTGACGGGATGGGGTTGGGTTTTTAAAATTAGTTCTTAACTCAATATGTATTGATTTTATGGGCATGATGTTTAATTGGTTTTTAATGGTTTTTTAATTTTTGTATCTGATTTTTATTGTGTATTGCCCTGTTCACCGCCCTGAGTCCTTCGGGAGAAGGGCAGTATAGAAATCAAATTATTAAATTAAATTAAATTAAATCCCTCCTAAGCTAATATGTATTTATTTCTTAAATTTCTAATTCTTTTTAACCATAATTAAAAATATGTTTAATCTTTAAACATTCCATTTAATACATCTAGTCATCTAGTCCTTTAATTCTTATTCAAAACATTTTTATCCATTATAATTTTCTTAAATTCAATCAAATGTAAATATCTAAAACATTTCCTTTATCTAAATCATTTCAACTTTTTTATATTAGTCATATCAAGAAAGAGAACAAAAAAGGAAAAAAGCATACTATATTATTATTATATTATATTATTATTATTACTATTATTATTATTATTATTAATAATAATAACAACAACAACAACTCCCAGTGAGGCACTACCTTGATGTGGTTGTGGGGCTTGTGTACTCTGAGGAAGATGAGAGCTATGCCACAGGTTCTCAGCCTCTGTCCGTCGAGTCACAAGAAAGAATGAGTCCGGAACGAGAGCTGGTTCTCCTGAGCCACGTTTATTTGCTTCATAAACAGTCACTCGAAGACAGATGAAGTCAGCGTTGATTGCACAGCACAATCAACGCTGCTAAATAGCTGGCAAGGCCAACACCCACCACCATGCCCTTAATTGCATAATCAACCCTCACCCTACTTAACCACCACCCCCCTTGGCCCCTGCCTATTGGCACCTGCCCCCCAGGTACGTATCCTTCCCGTCCCCATCCCACCACCATTGCAGCCGGTAAGCCACCCCCCAGCCCAGACCACCCCCCTTTTCCCCTCGGGTCCGCACACCCCCGCCACCCCCCACAGGTCCCCAGACCGCCGCAAACTGCGCTGCTTGGGCCATTCGCTGTCGTTGCCTGCCATGCAGTTCCTCGGCAGGCAAAGAGGCCGGCAGGGCTTCGGAGCAAGCTGTCTGCGGGGAAGGGTTTCCAGGGAAACGCTGCACTGGTGCGTGTCCCTGGTCCCTCCCTGTCCTGCCGGAAGGCCCTGCTGGCTGCTGGGACGTCCTGGCGCTCTTCCTCGGCCCACTGCGTCGGCGCTGAGTCATGTCGGCCAGCTGTGCGTTTCCACGGCTGCTCCCCGGCCTGCCGGAAGGCCCTGGTGGCTGCTGGGGCATCGAGGGAGGCCCCGGTGGCTGCTGGGTCATCCCGGCGGCCGCGCTCTCCCCCAGCTGGCTGGAAGGCCGCAGTAACGTGGGGGCTGCATACAGACACCGGCAGCTGGTCACAGGGCCCGGTTAGTCCCTCCGCGGCCTCACCGGGTGTCGGGCGTGTCGAGCCCGACAACCATACTGTACAGGTATCAGTTGGAATTGTTGTTGTTGTTAGCTGCGAAGTCGTGTCCGACCCATCGCGACCCTATGGACAACATTCCTCCAGGCCTTCCTGTCCTCTACCATCTTCTGGAGTCCATTTAAGCTCACGCCTACTGCTTCAGTGACTCCATCCAGCCACCTCATTTTCTGTCGTCCCCTTCTTCTATTGCCCTCGATCTTTCCCAGCATTAGGCTCTTCTCCAGTGAGTCCTTCCTTCTCATTAGGTGGCCAAAGTACTTGAGTTTTAGCTTCAGGATCTGGCCTTCTAAAGAGCAGTCAGGATTGATCTCCTCTAGGACTGACCGGTTTGATCGCCTTGCGGTCCAAGGGACTCACAGGAGTCTTCTCCAGCACCACAGTTCAAAGGCCTCAGTTCTTTGGCACTCAGCCTTTCTTATGGTCCAACTTTCACTGCCATACATTGCAACTGGGAAGACCATAGCCTTGACTATACGCACTTTTGTTGACAGGGTGATGTCTCTGCTTTTTAGTGTGCTGTCTAGATTTGCCATGGCTTTCCTCCCCAGGAGCAAGCGTCTTTTAATTTCTTGGCTACAGTCCCCATCTGCAGTGATCTTGGAGCCCAGGAAAATAAAATCTGTCACTACCTCCATTTCTTCCCCATCTATTTGCCAGGAATTGAGAGGGCCAGATGCCATGATCTTGGTTTTCTTAATGTTTAGTTTCAACCCAAGTTTTGCACTCTCCTTCTTCACCTGCAACAAGAGGCTCTTTAGTTCTTCTTCACTTTCTGCCATTAGAGTGGTATCATCTGCGTATCTTAGGTTGTTGATATTTCTTCCGGCAATCTTAATTCCAACTTTTGATTCATCTAGCCCTGCCTTTCTCATGATGTGCTCTGCATATAAGTTAAATAGGCAGGGCGACAGTATACAGCCTTGCCGGACTCCTTTCCCAATTTTGAACCAATCAGTGGTTCCGTGTCCAATTCTCACTGTTGCTTCTTGACCCGCATATAGGTTTCTCAAGAGACAAATAAGATGGTCTGGTACTCCCATCTCTTTAAGAACTTGCCACAGTTTGTTATGATCCACACAATCAAAGGCTTTAGCATAGTCAATGAAGCAGAAGTAGATGTTTTTCTGGAACTCCCTAGCTTTCTCCATGATCCAGCGTATGTTGGCAATTTGATCTCTAGTTCCTCTGCCTCTTCAAAATCCTGCCTGTACTTCTGGTAGTTCTCGATCCACATACTGCTGAAGTGTAGCTTGTAGGATTTTAAGCATGACTTTACTAGCATGAGAAATGAGTGCAATGGTGCGATAGTTTGAACATTCTTTGGCACTGCCTTTCTTTGGAATTGGAATGTAAACTGATCTTTTCCAATCCTGTGGCCATTGTTGAGTTTTCCAAATTTGCTGGCAAATTGAGTGTAGCACTTTTACTGCATTGTCTTTTAAGATTTTGAATAGCTCAGCTGGAATACTGTCACTTCCACTAGCTTTGTTGTTGCTCAGCTTTTCTAAGGCCCACTTCACTTCACATTCTAGGATGTCTGGCTCGAGGTCAGTGACCACCTCATTGTGATTATCAGGGACGTTAAGCTCATCAGTTGGAATACTGCAGCCAATTTTGGTCACCATATCACAAAAAGGATGTTGAAAGGCTGGAAAAAAATCAGAGAAGAGCAACTAAGATGATCAAAGGCCTGGAGACTAAAACATACAAAGAATGGCTGCAGGACTTGGGTTTGGCTAGTCTAAAGAAAAGAAGAAATAGGGGAGACATGATAGCAGGATTCCAGTATTTGAGGGGCTGCCACAAAGAAGAGGGGGTCACGTTATTCACCAAGGCAGGACAAGAAACAATGGTTCGAAACTGATCAAAGAGAGAAGCAACCTGGAATTAAGAAGATACTTCCTGACAGTGAGGACAATTAACCAGTGGAACAGCTTGCCTCCAGAAATCATGGGCGCTCCATCACTGGAGATTTTCAAGAAGAGGCTAGACAGTCACTTGTCTGAGATGGTATAGGATCTCCTGCTTGAGCAGGGGGCTGTACTAGAAGACCTCCAAGGTCCCTTCCAGCTCTATTCTATTCTATTCTATTCTATTCTATTCTATTCTATTCTATTCTACTCTACTCTACTCTACTCTACTCTACTCTACTCTACTCTACTCTACTCTATTCTATTCTATTCTATTCTATTCTATTCTATTCTATTCTATTCTATTCTATTCTATTCTATTCTATTCTATTCTATTGTCTTCCCCTGGGACTACTAGAAATGCTGAAAATAATAGTGGGATCATATGTATGAAAAAAAAATAACAGGCTCATCCAAAAAAGCCCTCTCTTTCCAGTTTATCAGGCTCTACCTCCCACACCTTCACTGACATTCATTGTTTTATTGTCCATGCTTAGTGTTTACTTTACAGCAGACATGTCAAACACAAGGCCCGGGGGCCGAATCCGGCCTGCGAACTGGTTTCATGCGGCCTGCGAAACCATCCTGGAAACAGTGAGGGAACGGCTCCCACTGCCTTGGCCCTGGCCCAGAGACCCTCCTTCTGCCAGAGACCCTCAGATCTGTCCCACTCCTGCCCAGGCCCCCATAGGCACCCTTGATGCGAATGATGTAGAGCTGGCCACACCCACCCAGTAGGCCATACGCACTCTAGCCACACCCACCAAGTAGGCCACGCCCACCCTGGCCATACCCACCCGGCCCCTTGAGGGCAACCGCAATGCTGATGCGGCCCTCAATGAAACTGAGTTTGACACCCCTGCTTTACAGGTTTTTAGGGGCTGAATGTGACAGAGAGATTGTCCCTTTGGCTGATATTTTCAGTTTAAAACTCTTCTAAAATCATTTTAAATACTGACTTTTCTAAATATTGAAAAATGCAGCCACTTTTGGTAGTTATTAACTGAACAGTGTATCAGACTAATAAGACATTCTGACAAAAAGAACTGTATTTGTACTTCCATTCCTGCAAAATGAAACAATTATTGCTCAGATGAGACATTGTGCTAAAGATGTATTATGAATGCACTAAAAAGTAACAAGACAAATGAAGCCATTATGCTATTTCCAAAAACCCTATTTCCAAAAGCAGTGCAGGTGGAGTGAAAGTGATGGATTATTAATAAGAAAGAATAAAAAGTAACCTTAAGAAACGGTTTGACATCGTGGCATAATGGGCACAGGAAGACAGGGCTCCGTATTTTGCATTCGATTTTGCCCCGCTGGGGACCCTGAAAAGGGTCAAAAGTCGAGGCGACAAGCAAGAAGGGGACCCTCGTTGATCATGGGAAGGCAGTGGCCCTTCCATTTGATCCAAGGAAGCCCTCCAAAACTGCTGACAACGGAAGACAATAAGCACTAACAAGCAACCTTTCACCAACATGGATGAAACTGGGTGAGACTCTATCCTCTCTTTATGACTTTAAGACTTCTTCCTGAAAAAATTGCCTGAAGCACCCTCCCCAATGAGAGAGGGAAGGGGAATTTCCACCCCATTCCCTCAGGAAAAGAAAAGTGGTGAGCTAATTACTTGGGGGAAACAGAGAAAATTACAAGATTAATGTGGAATTAATACACATATATGGCTTTGAAATTTGGGGACTAAAAGTGCTTATGAGACTTTTTTTAAAAAAAAAAGATTTGAAAAGCTTGTAATATAAGTTTGGATTTAAAAAGCTGGAAAACAGTGCTAATGACATCTAGTGGCGAGTTATGGCACTACAATTTGTTAGGCCTAAAGGAAACTTGGCTTGAAGCCTAGATTTAGATAAGACTCTTGCTGTCCTTGGAAACTTTCACTTTTGAAGACTGCAGCTGGGAAAAGGGGGAAAAAAACTTTTGGGCTGCTTATCGGTGTGGCAGACATGATGAACTACTTTGAAACTGGCCTGCCTGAACTATGAATATAAATATTAACTGACTTTCAGACCTGTGTTGTGGAACTATTTCCCTGCAGGAGAAACACACATCAATGCTTGAGATGATGGAATATTTTGGATTACAAATCTTTGATTATGAACAATTTTTATTATAAAGACCACCTACAAAAAATGAAATGGATGTCCCATACTCAGCTTTAAATGGTAAAAAGCCATCTCTAACACCTGTCCCCAAAGTTTTCAGTTTGATATACCACCAAGAAAATATGGATGAAGTTCAGAAAGAAATTCTCTCCATGTTGAAATCAATAGAAGAGAATATTGCTTTAGCTCGTGATGAGATTAGAAATAACACAAAGGAGATAAAAGAACAATTTTCTAATCTAAATTTACAAACCCCGAACATGACTACAAAGAAGGAACTAGCAACCTAGAAAATAGAAGGAAAACTAGAGGAAGCAGATCCAAAGATGGAGGACCTAAAGGAAGGAACTAACCAACAGATTCAGACAACAGAAGAACTAGAAGATGGAGCGATAATATTGGAAATGGAAAAGACATCTTACCAATCAAGAATTCAGAACACATTTGAGGAAAAGGAAGAAAAGGAAGAAGAGCCTTGGTGGAGCAGTGGGCTAATGCCTCCTTAAGTAACACCAGCTGCCTGCAATTAGTGCAGGTTCGCATCCCACCAGGCTCAAGGTTGACTCAGCCTTCCATCCTTCCGAGGTAGGTAAAATGAGGACCCAGATTGTTGGGGGCAATTAAGCTGACTTTGTAATAATGCCGCTTGGGGTGTGTGTGAAAGCCCTAATAAGCAGGCATATACATAGAATGAAGGCTACTGCTAAGCTTGTAAGCCGCCCTGAGTCTTCGGAGAAGGGCGGGATATAAATGGAATTAAAATAAATAAAATAAATAAAATAAAACTGATTGAATGGAAGATAGAGCTGTTAGGAGAACTGTGGGGAATTGGAGAAGGAGGGAGGCTGTTTAATGAATATCAATGGGTTCGTTCTTCCAAAAATACTTTAATCAAATGGTCTTTCTTAGTCCAAACAATAGACACAAAAACAGAGGAAAAATTACTTGATTATTCAAATGAATTGACATGGAAAGTAAGTTGGCAAAGGAAAAAAGCTAGAGTAAGACTGAAGAAAATAGAGGTTTTGATCCATTAGATGGGATATATTATTAACTAGATGTTTGAATATGGTGGAGAATAGATAATTGCCAGAAATAGAAGCATTATCATAGCTAGAAAGATAGGATTGGTAATTAGAATATTAGATTTTGGTATGAGAAGGGAAACAGGAAAATGCTAAGAAGTTTGAATAAGGGAAGCTTTCGGTTATCCAAATATAACTTACTTTGAAATTATAAACAATAGAGATATTTTGAACACTGATGGGAAACTAAAGTTAAAAAAAGTGAAAACACGATACTGATTGAACATATGGATATTAAGTGCAAATACAATTAAGATAGGTTTTAGTTAGAAAAGTTATCTAAAACGGACATTATTGATATTATGAGAAAAATGTAACGAAAATGTTGATATTCAATTGTATATTAATAACAATAAGAATTGTATTTCCCGAGTATGGGAAAACAGGTACTACCGGAAGAAGAGAGGAAACATTTAATGGTGGTGGTGGTGTAGTAGTAGTAGCAACAACAACAACAATAATAATGAGGTACTACCTTGACGTGGTTGTGGGGCTTGTGTACTCTGAGGAAGATGAGAGCTATGCCACAGGTTCAACCATACTGGACAGGTCTCATCAGAGGAGTCAGACAAAGAGTGTCTCTCCCATAAAAAATATGGTGAGACGTAAATTTCAGAATGCCATACCAGCTCAGATGTCACCCGGGTTAACAAGGTCCGCGCTAGATGTTGGAGTTCTTGGATATCTGGTGAAAAATGGGTTACAGGACTCAGGACTGTTGGCTGAGCAACCAGGGCCAGCAGCTGCAGAACAACTGGAAGAAAAGGTGTTTACCCATCGCAAATACAAAGTGATTGAAAACAAAGAAATAATGATCTGTTATTACAGATCAAGTCCAACAAGAAGAGGATATTTAAAATGAATGCACCGGTTCTGGAAAGAACAACATCCAGAATCAGAAATAACAGAACAGAGACTAGCAGATCAACGCCGATTTATAATACGAAATAAAGTATTCACAGAAACAGAATTGGACGAACTGCAAAGGTTTACCCAGGGCAAAGAAATCAAAGCCTTGCCAGAAGTAATTCAGAATGTAGAGGCAAGCCAGGGGGAGTTGGCAGTGAAGGAATCCAGCAGATATATACAACTGTTCTCATTTGGAAACCAGGCACCTCTTCCTCAGGAAGAACAAACCCCTCTAACTAAAGAAATAAAAGAATTGAAAGAAAGAATAACTGAGCATCTAGAACAGCACAAAAACAACAGAATAAGGCTGCCTGCATTGAAGCTTGTTCCAAAGAAACAGCTAGCACAAGCATTAAAAGATGCAAATACTGCAATATCAAGTATAAGCACCAATTCACTGCAAGAAACAAACCAAGTAATGTACAGCACAGCTGCAGTTATAACTGAATACCTGGGATGCAGAATTAACAAAGAAAAACAAACAAACAGTGCACCACAAAAATAGAAGGTTAGACTAGAAAATAAGATCAAGTTAAGATCACATGCAAGCAAGCTAGAACAGATGAAAGAAAAGCTGAAGAACAAGAAGACCAAAGAATACCTAATCAAGAAATACCACTTAGAAACAAGGAAGATCAAGGAAGCACTGGAAATGATAAAGCAGCAAATAACAGGAAAATCAGTAGATACAAAGCTTGAATTGCAAATTATAGGCAGAACTTCCAATTTCAATCCAATCAGAAACGTTTCTACCAATCCATCAATGGAGAAACTGCAATGAATCAGTCAGTACCTGACAAGGAAGAAACAGTGCAGTTCCGGAAGCAGATATGGGATAACCCAAAGAAACACAACAAGGATGCGGTTTGGTTAAAAGAGGTGGATGCAAATAAAACAGAAGTTGAAATGAAATGAAAGAACTAGTAATAACAACAAAAATGGTAGAAAAAAGAGCAAGGAAGATCAAAAATTGATAAGCACCAGGTGAAGATGAACTGCATGGGTTTTGGTTGAAACATCTAACTGTTATATACCCACTCATTGCCAAGCAGTTCAACAATATACTACAAGGAGGAGAAATTGAAAAGTGGCTAACAACTGGGAAAACCTACCTAATAATGAAAGATCCAGCAAAAGGGGCAACACCAGGCAATTACAGGCCAATTACCTGCTTACCAACAACTTTCAAATTGCTAACTGGTGTGGTAGCTGATGCAGTAAAACAGCATCTAGTGTTCTGTACCAGCCTGCTACCGGCCCTGAAGAAAAGGCAGGGACAACCCCTTTACAAACGGCAAGAGGCTGGAATTACGCCTGCCAAATTTATAGCTACAAAAACAAACAAGACACGAACCAAGAAACAGGAGCTTTAAGAAACACGAACTATCCAAGCGGTTGCTTTCAGCACACCAGCCCTCCCCACACATTCCCCTTATATAGAGTTCAGGGCGTGGCTTCTCTCTGCCTCCTTCCGAGAAGCCCCATTGCCTTCCTCTGTTTACTCCTAATTGACTGCCTCCTGCGTCGGGCGTCCTTGAACAGGGCCAGCTGTGGGTCATCTTCATCCACGCTGTCAGGCTCACACAGCTGGGTCTCCGTGGTGACCAAGTGGGAGGGGCCTGGCTGAGGGCTCTCATCAGCAAGATCTTCAACCCCCTCAGCAAGGTCTTCAACACCCCCCCTCCTCCTCCTCTGAGTTGTCCGACCCAACTGCCGAACCCACAGGCTGACCCTGAATCACAACATCTAGTTGAAAAAAATCTCAACTCCTAATAGACAAAATAATCTTGGAAAACTGCAAGTACATCAATGGTTGAAGAAGAGAAAATGGCTTTGGCAGAATATCTGAAGGACAATGATGAAGATGCACTGAAATTAGTATATCAGGAAGGCTTACTGACTACTGGAGAGACCAAATGAAGAACAGAATAGAGGCATAGGAAGACAAAGCACTACATAGCCAGTACATTAAAAAAATAGCTGGGAAAGCAGATAATAACAAGACCTGGCAATGGCTAAGAGCAGGAAAGTTGAAGAAAGAGACCGAGGGACTAATTCTGGCTGCACAAGACCAAGCCTTAAGGACAAATGCATACAAAGTCAAAATTGAGAAGACAGCAACAGACAGTAAGTGCCGCCTATGCAAAGAAGCTAAAGAAACAGTGGACCATCTGGTAAGCTGCTGCAAGAAGATCGCACAAACTGACTACAAGCAGTGGCATGACAAAGTAGCAACAATGGTGCATTGGAAGATCTGCAAGAAATGTCATTTGCCTGTAAGCAAGAACTGGTGGGATCATAAAATAGAGAAAGTCATACAAAACTGCTCTGGGACTTCAGAATTCAAATAGAGAAGCACCTGCAACATAACACCCTGGACTTAACAATTGTCGATAAAAAAGACAAAAAGTCTGGATAGTGGACATGGCAGTGCCTGGAGAAGCAGAATAGACGAGAAAGAACCGGAGAAGATAACAAAATACAAAGACCTACAGGTGAAACTCAAAAAATTAGAATATCGTGCAAAAGTTCATTTATTTCAGTAATGCAACTTAAAAGGAGAAACTAATATATGAGATAGACTCATTACATGCAAAGCAAGATAGTTCAAGCCGTGATTTGTCATAATTGTGATGATTATGGCATACAGCTCATGAAAACCCCAAATCCACAATCTCAGAAAATTAGAATATTGTGAAAAGGTGCAATATTCTAGGCTCAAAGTGTCCCACTCTAATCAGCTAATTAAGTCATAACACCGGGAAAGTGTTCCTGAGCCTTTAAATGGTCTCTCAGTCTGGTTCAGTAGGAATCACAATCATGGGGAAGACTGCTGACCTGACAGTTGTGCACAAAACCATCATTGACACTCTCCATAAGGAGGGAAAGCCTCAAAAGGTAATTGCAAAAGAAGTTGGATGTTCCCAAAGTGCTGTATCAAAGCACATTAATAGAAAGTTATGTGGAAGGGAAAAGTGTGGAAGAAAAAGGTGCACAAGCAGCAGGGATGACCGCAGCCTGGAGAGGATTGTCAGGAAAAGGCCATTCAAAAGTGTTGGGGACTTTCACAAGGAGTGGACTGAGGCTGGAGTCAGTGCATCAAGAGCCACCACACAGAGACGGATCCTGGACGTGGGCTTCAAATGTCGTATTCCTCTTGTCAAGCTGCTCCTGAACAACAAACAACGTCAGAAGCGTCTTACCTGGGCTAAAGAAAAACAGACCTGGTCTGTGGCTCAATGGTCCAAAGTCCTCTTTTCTGATGAGAGCAACTTTTGCATCTCATTTGGAAACCAAGGACCCAGAGTCTGGAGGAAGAATGGAGAGGCACACACTGCAAGATGCTTGAAGTCCAGTGTGAAGTTTCCACAGTCTGTGTTGATTTGAGTCCTTGGTGGAGCAGTGGGCTAATGCCTCCTTAAGTAACACCAGCTGCCTACAATTAGTGCAGGTTCGCATCCCACCAGGCTCAAGGTTGACTCAGCCTTCCATCCTTCCGAGGTAGGTAAAATGAGGACCCAGATTGTTGGGGGCAATTAAGCTGACTTTGTAATAATGCCGCTTGGGGTGTGTGTGAAAGCCCTAATAAGCAGGCATATACATAGAATGAAGGCTACTGCTAAGCTTGTAAGCCGCCCTGAGTCTTCGGAGAAGGGCGGGATATTTAATTTAATTTAATTTAATTTAATAACATTTATATACCGCCCTTCTCCCTGAGGACTCAGGGCGGTTCACAGGGCAGAATAAAATAGCAAATACAAACATTAAAAAAGATTAAACAATTGCCCTAGTTAAAACAATATAAATACAACGCTAAAAACCCCCAGAAAAATTAAAAAGCGAAAGATAAAACAACCCCAACACCCCCCCCTCAGGCTAGGCCGGCTTGTACAAACAAAAATGTCTTGAGATCGCGACGAAAGGAGCGAAGATCGGGCGCCGTCCGGAGCTCTACCGGTAGCTGATTCCACAGCTCCGGAGCGCCCACAGAGAAGGATCTCCCCCTGGGGGCCACCAATCGACATTCTCTGATCGGTGGCACCCTGAGGAGGCCCTCTCTGTGGGAACGCACAGGGCGCAGGGAACTTGATGCCGGCAGCAGATGTTCCCTGAGGTACTCCGGCCCCATGCCATGGAGTGCTTTGAATACCGTTACCAGTACCTTGAATCTCACCCGGAAGACAACTGGCAACCAATGCAGCTCACGGAGCAGAGGTGTAACGTGGGAGTATCGGGAGACTCCCAACACCACTCTCGCGGCTGCATTCTGTACCAGTTGGAGCTTCCGAGTGGTCCTCAAGGGCAGCCCCATGTAGAGAGCGTTGCAGTAGTCCAGACGAGAGGACACGAGCGCATGAGTGACCGTGCATAGATCATCCCGGCTAAGATAGGGCCGCAACTGACGCACCAGGCGAACCTGTGCGAAGGCCCCCCTAGTCACGGCTCCTATATGATCTTCCAAGGCGAGCCGTGAATCCAGGAGGACCCCCAAGTTGCGAGCCCTATCTACGGGGGGTAATAATTCACCCCCCATAGCTAGAGGTGGAATGTCCGAATAAACCCGGGATGAAGATATGCAAAGCCACTCAGTCTTGTCGGGGTTGAGCTGGAGTCTGTTCCTCCCCATCCAGACCCGAACCGCCTCCAGGCAACGGGACATCACGTTGAGGGCATCACTGGGGTGGTTTGGGGTCGAAAAGAAAAGTTGGGTATCATCAGCGTACTGATGATACCCAACTCCAAAGCCACGAATGATCTCACCCAGCGGCTTCATGTAGATGTTGAACAGGAGAGGCGAGAGGACCGACCCCTGAGGAACTCCACAAATGAGAGACCTCGCGGTCGACCTCTGCCCCCCTGCCAACACCGACTGCGAACGTCCCAAGAGATAGGAGGAGAACCACTGTAAAACTGTGCCTCCCACTCCCAATCCCCTGAGACGCCGCAGCAAGATACCATGGTCGATGGTATCGAAAGCCGCCGAGAGGTCTAATAGGACTAGGACAGAGGAGTGCCCCCTGTCCCGAGCCCTCCAGAGATCATTCACCAGCGCGACCAATGCCGTCTCCGTGCTGTGCCCGGGCCTGAAACCCGATTGGTACGGGTCTAGATAATCCGCTTCATCCAGGACCAGAGGGAGCTGATGCGCCACCACACTCTCAACAACCTTCGCAAGAAAGCGAAGGTTGGAGACAGGACGAAAGTTGTTCAATACAGCCGGGTCCAGAGCAGGCTTCTTGAGGAGAGGCCTCACCACCGCCTCCTTCAAGACGGTGGGGAAGATACCCTCACTCAAAGAAGCCGATATAACTGCCTGGAACCAGCTGCGTGTCCTCTCCCTGGCTGCATAAACCAGCCAGGAAGGGCACGGGTCCAGTAAACATGTGGTGGTGCTCAGCCTCCCCATGATCCTGTCCACTTCCTCCGGAGTCACAGAATCAAACTCCTCCCAGATGATATCGACAAGACCACCCGTGTCCTGATCGTCAGACTCTGCCCAGTCAGAGTCCAAACCGGTCCGAATCCGAGCGATTTTGTCCGACAGATGTTGGTTAAACTCCTCGGCACGTCCCTGCAAGGGATCCTCCCTCACCTCCTGATTTAGGAGGGAGCGAGTCACCCTAAACAGGGCAGCCGGGCGATTATCTGCGGACGCAATAAGGGTGGCGAAGTGGTTGGACCTCGCCTCCCTAATTGCAGCGAGATAAGACTTAATAAAGGCTCTTAGTCGCAATCGGTCGGGTTCGGATCGGCTGGACCTCCAACCGCTCTCTAGGCCCCGTCTCCGACGCTTCATCTCCCGGAGCTCCGCAGAAAACCATGGAGCCCGACGGGATCTGCACCGGGTCAGGGGCCGCAAGGGTACAACTCGGTCAAGGGCCTCAGTGGCCGTCCTTTCCCAGGCTTCCACTAAGGCCTCGGCCGAGCTGTGAGCGAGGGAGGCAGGTGGGGACCCCAGCGCCGCCTGGAACCTCTGGGGATCCATTAAGCGTCTGGGGCGGTACCATTTAAGTGGTTCCAAGCACCCACGGCGGGGGGTGGCAAAACGGAAGACCAGCCGCAGGAGATGATGATCGGTCCATGACAGGGGCATAATAATTGGAGAGCCCCCACCAAGATCATCTAACCACCGTCCAGACAAGAAAACAAGGTCAAGGGTGTGGCCTCCTTCATGAGTCGGTCCCGTAATTATTTGCGTCAGGTCCATGGCCGTCATGGAAGCCATGAACTCCCGAGCCAACTCAGATGATCCTCCCAGCGATGGTAGGTTGAGGTCCCCCAAAACTATAAGTTTCGGGAACTCAACCACCAGCCCAGAGAGGACATCAAGCAGCTCAGGCAGGGCTGCTGCTGCGTGACTAGGCGAAAGGTACACCAGCAGCAAGCCCAACTGCGCACCAGGGCCGCATCTCAAAAAGAGAGACTCACACCCGACTGTCTGGGGAACGGTGGCCTCCCGCGGACACAAGGTCTCCCTCACAACAACAGCCACTCCCCCACCCCTACCCTGAGCCCGAGGCCGGTGCAGCACCCGGAAACCTGGTGGGCAAAGATCAACCAGAGGAACACCGCCCTCTGGGCCCAACCAGGTCTCCGTGATGCAAGCCAGGTCAGCCTGCTCACCCTCGACCAAGTCTCGAACGAGAGGAGCCTTATTAACGACCGACCTGGCATTCAAATACACCAGCCGGAGCTCAGGAGGCTGCACATCCTCACTCCCGGGACCTCGGGGCGGAACCAGAGGGTCGGAGTGCCTCACCGCTCGTAAGCAGCGGAGAGGCCTTCCCTGAGACCGATACGGCCCTCTGTTCCTACACCTGCTGCCATTCCCTATCGTCGTGGGGATGGGTAGTCCCCCGACTGGCCCTGGAGCCCCAGAAGCAGCCGACCCCCGCTCCCCCCCTCCGCGATCAGCCTCAGCACTAGCCTGAACAGCGGTAGTTGGACTGCCCCCCTCATCCAAACAACCAAGAAAAGAACCCTCCCTCCTCCCTAACCCCCAAAAAAAATTTTGACAAAAAGCAAACCAAGGACCTCCTATTAGGTTTACGTCGGAGGCCCATAGCCGTGCCCGGCCATCTCTCAGGATCCCAATAAATGGGACCTTCCTCGAGATTGTACTCGGCTGGAAAGGCGGGCCGCCTCCAGGAAGGGGGAGCACCCCTGAGGGCGAGCAAGTCCGTAGAGGAGTACCTAAAACAAGGCATAAGAGCAGTCCAGATATAGGCAGTCCATGGTCAATTAATTTAAGGAGGGACCAAACAGAGAGCAAATAGATGTCCCGAGCCTCCACCCAGCCACTGCCACTCAGCTGGGTGCCACCCCAGGACAGGCCAACCACCGCCCTCTCACGACAGTTGGAGAGCCTATACCAGGGGGGAATAGTCCGAAACATCCATCCTGGGTACAGCATGTCCCCTAGAGCTCTCACCTCTAGGGGCAGCAGATGTAAGTTCAGGCCACCCTCTCACTGTGGCCAGTACCCAGGGGACTCTGAATCCTTTGGGGACGATATGTGAGTGGCAATAGAGAACAGTCCGAAAGAAGGGATGAGATAGTGTATTACATCATCAAAGTCTGCACTACTAGATGGCCAAATCCTCCGCTGCTCTTTATTTTTTTATTTTAATGGAATTAAAATAAAAAAATAAAAAATAAATTTGGGGAGCCATGTCATCTGCTGGTGTTGGTCCACTGTGCTTCATTAAGTCCAGGGTCAACGCAGCCGTCTACCAGGAGATTTTGGAGCACTTCATGCTTCCTTCCGCAGACGAACTTTATGGGGATGCTGACTTCATTTTCCAGCAGCACTTGGCACCTGCCCACACTGCCAAAAGGACCAAAAGCTGGTTCAATGACCGTGGGATTACTGTGCTTGATTGGCCAGCAAACTCGCCTGACCTGAACCCCATAGAGAATCTATGGGGCATTGCCAAGAGAAAGATGAGAGACATGAGACCGAACAATGCAGAAGAGCTGAAGGCCGCTATTGAAGCATCCTGGTCTTCCATAACACCTCAGCAGTGCCACAGGCTGACAGCTTCCATGCCACGTTGCATTGAGGCAGTAATTGCTGCAAAAGGTGCCCAAACCAAGTACTGAGTACATATGCATGCTTATACTTTTCAGAGGTCCGATATTGTTCTATGTACACTCCTTGTTTTATTGATTGCATGTAATATTCTAATTTTCTGAGATTGTGGATTTGGGGTTTTCATCAGCTGTGCACCATAATCATCACAATTATGACAAATCACGGCTTGAACTATCTTGCTTTGCATGTAATGAGTCTATCTCATATATTAGTTTCCCCTTTTAAGTTGCATTACTGAAATAAATGAACTTTTGCACGATATTCTAACTTTTCAAGTTTCACCTGTATACCCGGAAGTGGGGGGAAAGGCTATTGCAGCCTTATTGCCATTTGGTTCAACATACTTGTGTGAGAAGGCATTTTCTTCCTCAACATGTATAAAAACTAAGGAAAGGAATTGCCTTCAGGTGGAGCCTGACTTAATTCTGTCAGTAAGCGCTCTCCAGCCATGACTGCAAAGATTAATGGCAGAGAAGCAGGCACAAGTTTCTCATTAAAAGTGTGGTAAATTGGTTCACTTTTTTCCTGTTTTTGTTTGGTCAGTAAAGTTTTTGACAGCTTGTTAAGTAAATTGGTTCACTGTTTTCCTGTTTTTGGTCAATAAAGTTTTTGACACCTTGTTAAGTAAATTGGTTCACTGTTTTCCTGTTTTTGTTTGGTCAATAAAGTTTTTGACACCTTGCTAAGCCACTGGTGGTACTTGAATATTGTCATGTCCTAAAGGTTGCACTCTCCTCTGCCTCTGCGCTTGCTCAGGGAGGGCCATAATTTTCTCCAGGCTGGGGTCTGGACGGCATAGTACTGGACAATGGGAGGGAGGGAAGGAAGGGACAAAGAAGGAGGTAAGAAAGGAAGGAAAGAAGGAAGGGACAATGAGAGAGAGGGAGGGAAGGAGGGCACCCACCCCAGTCCCACCCCCTCCACCAGAGACCCATGGATTCCCCCCACACAGGCAGCCTGCAACCTGAGTGATGAGCTGCCCCCCCCCAGCCATTGACTTTGCTTGTCAAAAAGTTGCAAAAGGTGGTCACATGACTCTGGGACACTGACCGTCATAAGTATGAATCAGTTGCCAAGCATCCGAATGTAAATCACATGACCCTGGGGATGCTGCAACAGTCATAAGTGTGAAAAATGGTCATAAGTCACTTTTTTCAGTGCCGTCATAACTTTGAACAGTCACTAAGCGAAATGTTGTAAGTCGAGGACTACCTGTACTTTATCATTTTTTTCTTCTTTTTTTTGGTCACGTTTTTGACACCTTGCTGGGCGACTGGTGGTACTCGGAGAGTGCCTTATCCTAAAAGTGGTACAATGGGTGAAAAGGTTGAAAAGCCCTGATGTAGAGTTTTTAGACATCCAAAGTGTCCAGCCTGTTTGACATCATGACTGTGTTTGACAGTCTTAAGACGGAGACCTTCAGGCAAGTACAATTTGCCCCCCCTGTAAGCCAGACCATCCCTGCATGTTAGGGATGTCTGATTGTCTTTGAACCATTGATTGGTGAGGAGTTCTCATTTTGTTTTCTTTACCCCTGGGTCATCAGGATTAGGGGTCCTGTGAGGCGTAAGTTGGTCAGCAGTTTGTGGACTGGAGATAATTGTCTTGTTAACTTCTTTGTGTTCCCTTTTGTACTGGGGCAGTCTCGATAGTGCATCAGCTAGGAAGTTTTTTCTTCCTGGTATGTACTTTAGAGTAAAATTAAAATGGTTAAAGTACTGTGCCTATCGCACTTCTTTGGGGACAATTTGTGGGGAGTTTGTAGTGCCTCTAGATTTTTCTGATCTGTCTGATTTAAGGCACCTTGCTCCCTTCTAGATAGTGTCGCCAGTTTAATAGCCCCCACCTAATTGCGAAGGCCTCCTTCTCCCTGACTGTCCATCTTCTCTTGCTTTCAGTGAATTTCTTAGAGGTGTAGGCACACGGTTGCAGACCCCACTTTTATTCTTTTGCAGTAATACAGCTCCGACTGCCATGTCGCTGGCGTCAGCTTGAATTACGAAGGGCTCCACTGGGCAGGGGTGCTTTAGAACTGGTTCAGCAGCAAATAGTCTTTTTAAATTCTCAAAAGCTGTCTGACAACTAATAGTCTATACTAGTGGTTGGCCAGGTTGCAGTTTTCCCCCTCCCTTACCCGTTTTGAGTAGTTCTGTAAGGGGTAGAGCAATCTCGGCAAAAGAGGGAATAAATTGACGGTTGTTGTTGTTAGCTGCGAAGTCGTGTCCGACCCATCGCAACCACATGCACAGCATTCCTCCAGCCCTTCCTGTCCTCTACCATCTTCTGGGGTCCATTTAAGCTCACGCCTACTGCTTCAGTGACTCCATCCAGCCACATCATTCTCTGTCATCCCCTTCTTCTCTTGCCCTCAATCTTTCCCACCATTAGGCTCTTCTCCAGTGAGTCCTTCCTTTTCATTAGGTGGCCAAAGTATTTGAGTTTCAACTTCAGGATCTGGCCTTCTAAAGAGCAGTCAGGGTTGATCTCCTGTAGGACTGACCAGTTTGACTGCCTTGCAGTCCAAGGGACTCGCAGGAGTCTTCTCCAGCACCATAGTTCAAAGACCTCAATTCTTTGGCGCTCAGCCTTTCTTATGGTCCGACCATAGCCTTGACTATACGCACTTTTGTTGGCAGGGGGATGTCTCTGCTTTTTAGTGTGCTGTCTAGATTTGACACGGCTTTCCTCCCCAGGAGCAAGCGTCTTTTAATTTCTTGGCTACAGTCCCCATCTGCGGTGATCTTGGAGCCCAGGAAAACAAAATCTGTCACTACCTCCATTTCTTCCCCTGTTCTGTTCCAGCCTACGACTGGCCCTGTTGGAATGTCAGGGACAACCCCTTTTTTATATTCAATAGGCTGGAATTAAGCTAACCAAATTTATTTGCAAAAACTAAATGAAACAGTTCAAAACAGTTAAACAACTACAGACCGAGACTATATCAGAAGCTCTTCAAACGGTTGCCTTCAGCAACCAGCGCCTCCCACACATTCCCCTTTTAAACAGCAGTCTCAAGGCATGGCTTCTCTTTGCCTTCTCCCGAGGTGCCTCATTGCTTTTCTTTGTTCACTTCTGCTTGTCTGCCTCCTCCTTCGAGGGTCCCTGAACAAAGCCAGCTGTGGATCGTCTTCTTCCAATCTTTCAGGCTCACAGAGCTGGGTCTGAGGAGGAACAAGATGAGAGGGGCCTGGCTGAGAGCTCTGCGGTGCATCAGAACTTTCCTCTGCAACCAAAGGCTCTACAAACCCCTCCTCCTCCTCCTCTTCAGAATTGTCCGACTCAGCTGCCGAAACCACAGGCTGACGCTGAATCACAACATCCCCATCTATTTGCAGGAATTGAGAGGACCGGATGCCATGATCTTGGTTTTCTTAATGTTAAGTTTCAAGTCAACTTTTGCACTCTCCTTCACCCGCAACAAGAGGCTCTTTAGTTCCTCTTCACTTTCTGCCATTAGAGTGGTATCATCTGCATATCTTAGGTTGTTGATATTTCTCCCGGCAATCTTAATTCCAACTTACGATTCATCTAGCCCTGCCTTTCTCATGATTTGCTCTGCATATAAATTAAATAGGCAGGGTGACAGTATACAGCCTTGCCGGACTCTTTTCCCAATTTTGAACCAATCAGTGGTTCTGTGTCCAGTTCTCACTGTTGTTTCTTGACCCGCATATAGGTTTCTCAAGAGACAAATGAGACGGTCTGGTACTCCCATATCTTTAAGAACTTGCCACAGTTTGTTGTGATCCACACAATCAAAGGCTTTAGCATAGTCAATGAAGCAGAAGTAGATGTTTTTCTGGAACTCCCTAGCTTTCTCCATGATCCAGCGTATGTTGGCAATTTGATCTCTAGTTCCTCTGCCTCTTCAAAATCCTGCCTGGATTTTAAGCATAACTTTACTAGCATGTGAAATGAGTGCAATGGTGCGATAGTTTGAACATTCTTTGGCACTGCCTTTCTTTGGAATTGGAATGTAAACTGATCTTTTCCAATCCTATGACCACTGCTGAGTTTTCCAAATTTGCTGGCAAATTGAGTGTAGCACTTTTACTGCATCATCTTTCAAGATTTTGAATAGCTCAGCTGGAATACTGTCACCTCCACTAGCTTTGTTGTTGCTCAGCTTTCCTAAGGCTCACTTCACTTCACATTCTAGGATTTCTGGCTTGAGGTCAGTGACCAACTCATTGTGGTTATCAGGGACATTAAGCTTTTTCTTGTATAGTTCTTCTGTGTAATTTTGCCACCTCTTCTTAATCTCTTCTGCCTCTGTTAGGTCCCTGCCATTTTGGTCCTTTATCATGCCCATTTTTGCATGAAACGTTCCCTACATCTCTCCAATTTTCTTGAAGAGATCTCTGTTTCTCCCTATTCTATTGTTTTCTTCTATTTCTTTGCACTGTTCATTTAAGAAGGAATTCTTATCTCTTCTAGCTATTCTCCGGAATTCTGCATTCAATTGGGCGTATCTTTCTTTTTCTCCCTTCCCTTTCGCTTCTCTCCTTTCCTTAACTATTTGCAAAGCTTTCTTGCATTTCTTTTTCTTTGGGATGGTTTTAGTTGCTACCTCTTGCACAATGTTGCGAACCTCTGTCCATAGTTCTTCAGGCACTCTGTCTATCAGATCTAATTCCTTAAAACTATTCGTCACCTCTACTGTATATTCAACAGGGATATGATTTAGTTCATACCTGAGTGGCCTAGTGCTTTTCCCTACTTTCTTTAGTTTAAGGCTAAATTTTGCAACAAGAAGATCATGGTCTGAGCCACAGTCAGCTCCTGGTCTTGTTTTTACTGACTGTATAGAGCTTTTCCATCTTTGGCTGCAGAGCACATAGTCAATCTGATTTCTGTGTTGACCGTCTGGTGATGTCCATGTGTAGAGCCGTCTCTTGGGCTGTTGGAAAAGAGTGTTTGCTATGACCATCGTTTTCTCTTGACAAAATTCTATCAGCCTGTGTCCTGCTTCATTTTGTACTCCAAGGCCAAACTTGCCTGTTATTCTGGTTATCTTTTGGCTTCTTACTTTAGCATTCCAATCCCCCATGATTTGTTGTTGTTGTTAGTTGCGAAGTCGTGTCCGACCCATCGCGACCCTATGGACAATGTTCCTCCAGGCCTTCCTGTCCTCTACCATCTTCTAGAGTCCATTTAAGCTCACGCCTACTGCTTCAGTGACTCCATCCAGCCACCTCATTCTCTGTCGTCCCCTTCTTCTATTGCCCTCAATGTTTCCCAGCATTAGGCTCTTCTCCAGTGAGTCCTTCCTTCTCATTAGGTGGCCAAAGTATTTGAGTTTTAGCTTCAGGATTTGGCCTTCTAAAGAGCAGTCAGGGTTGATCTCCTCTAGGACTGACCGGTTTGATCGCCTTGCAGTCCAAGGAACTCGCAGGAGTCTTCTCCAGCACCATAGTTCAAAGGCTTCAATTTTTTGGCGCTCAGCCTTTCTTATGGTCCAACTTTCACTGCCATACATTGCAACTGGGAAGACCATAGCCTTGACTATACGCACTTTTGTTGACAGGGTGATGTCTCTGCTTTTTAGTGTGCTGTCTAGATTTGCCATGGCTTTCCTCCCAAGGAGCAAGCGTCTTTTAATTTCTTGGCTACAGTCCCCATCTGCAGTGATCTTGGAGCCCAGGAAAATAAAATCTGTCACTACCTCCATTTCTTCCCCATCTATTTGCCAGGAATTGAGAGGGCCAGAGGCCATGATCTTGGTTTTCTTAATGTTTAGTTTCAACCCAAGTTTTGCATTCTCCTTCTTCACTCGCAACAAGAGGCTCTTTAGTTCCTCTTCACTTTCTGCCATTAGAGTGGTATCATCTGCATATCTTAGGTTGTTGATGTTTCTTCCGGCAATCTTAATTCCAACTTTTGATTCATCTAGCCCTGCCTTTCTCATGATGTGCTCTGCATATAAGTTAAATAGGCAAGGCGACAGTATACAGCTTTGCCGGACTCCTTTCCCAATTTTGAACCAATCAGTGGTTCCGTGTCCAGTTCTCTCTGTTGCTTCTTGGCCCGCATATAGGTTTCTCAAGAGACAAATAAGATGGTCTGGTATGCCCATCTCTTTAAGGACTTGCCACAGTTTGTTATGATCCACACAATCAAAGGCTTTAGCATAGTCAATGAAGCAGAAGTAGATGTTTTTCTGGAACTCTCTAGCTTTCTCCATGATCCAGCGTATGTTAGCAATTTGATCTCTAGTTCCTCTGCCTCTTCGAAATCCTGCCTGTACTTCTGGTAGTTCTCGATCCACATACTGCTGGAGTCTAGCTTGTAGAATTTTAAGCATAACTTTACTAGCATGAGAAATGAGTGCAATGGTGCGATAGTTTGAACATTCTTTGGCACTGCCTTTCTTTGGAATTGGAATGTAAACTGATCTTTTCCAATCCTGTGGCCACTGTTGAGTTTTCCAAATTTGCTGGCAAATTGAGTGTAGCACTTTTACTGCATCGTCTTTTAAGATTTTGAATAGCTCAGCTGGAATACTGTCACCTCCACTAGCTTTGTTGTTGCTCAGCTTTTCTAAGGCCCACTTCACTTCACATTCTAGGATGTCTGGCTCGAAGTCAGTGACCACCTCATTGTGATTATCAGGGACGTTAAGCTTATTCTTGTATAGTTCTTCTGTGTAATTTTGCCACCTCTTCTTAATCTCTTCTGCCTCTGTTAGGTCCCTGCCATTTTGGTCCTTTATCATGCCCATTTTTGCATGAAACGTTCCTTTCATCTCTCCAATTTTCTTGAAAAGATCTCTGGTCCTCCCTATTCTATTGTTTTCTTCTATTTCTTTGCATTGTTCATTTAAGAAGGCATTCTTATCTCTTCTAGCTATTCTTTGGAATTCTGCATTTAATTGGGCGTATCTTTCTTTTTCTCCCTTGCCTTTCGCTTCCCTCCTTTCCTCAGCTATTTGCAAAGCTTCCTCAGACAGCCATTTTGCTTTCTTGCATTTCTTTTTCTTTGGGATGGTTTTGGTTGCTACCTCTTGTACAATGTTGCGAACCTCTGTCCATAGTTCTTCAGGCACTCTGTCTATCAGATCTAATTCCTTAAATCTATTTGTCACCTCTACTGTATATTCAACAGGGATATGATTTAATTCATACCTGACTGGCCTAGCGCTTTTCCCTACTTTCTTTAATTTAAGCCTAAACTTTGCAACAAGAAGCTCATGGTCTGAGCCACAGTCAGCTCCTGGTCTTGTTTTTACTGACTGTATAGAGCTTCTCCATCTTTGGCTGCAGAGCATATAGTCAATCTGATTTCTGTGTTGACCGTCTGGTGATGTCCATGTGTAGAGCCGTCTCTTGGGTTGTTGGAAAAGAGTGTTTGCTATGACCATCGTATTCTCTTGACAAAATTCTATCAGCCTGTGCCCTGCTTCAGTTTGTACTCCAAGGCCAAACTTGCCTCTTATTCCAGTTATCTTTTGGCTTCCTACTTTAGCATGATGATAAGGACATCATTTTTGGGTGTTAGTTCTATAAGGCGCTGTAGGGCTTCATAGAACCGGTCAATTTCATCCTCTTCAGCACCGGTGGTTGGGGCATAGACCTGGACTACTGTGATATTGAATGGTTTGCCTTGGATTCGAACTGAGATCATTCTGTCATTTTGAGGATTGTATCCCAGTATTTCTTTTACTACTCTTTTATTGACTATGAAGGCTACTCCATTTCTTCTGAGGGATTCTTGCCCGCAGTAGTATACCTGATGGTCATCTGAATTAAATTCACCCATTCCTGTCCATTTTAGTTCGCTGATACCTAAGATGTCGATGTTTAGTCTTGTCATCTCTTGTTTGACCACGTCCAGCTTTCCTTGATTCATGGATCTTACATTCCAGGTTCCTATGGAGAAAAAATCTTTACAGCATCGGACTTTCCTTTCACCACCAGACATATCCACAGCTGAGCGTCCTTTCGGCTTTGGCCCAGTCACTTCATTCTTTCTGGCGCTACTAGTACTAGCCCTCTGCTCTTCCCCAGTAGCATATTGGACGCCTTCCGACCTGAGGGGCTCATCTTCCAGCGTCATATCGTTTTGCCTTTTGGTACTGTCCATAGGGTTTTCATGGCAAAGATACTGGAGTGGTTTGCCATTTCCTTCTCCAGTGGATCACGTTTTGTCAGAACTCTCTGCTATGACCTTTCCGTCTTGGGTGGCCCTGCACGGCATAGCTCATAGCTTCATTGAATTACGCAAGCCCCTTCGCCACGACAAGGCAGTAATCCATGAAGGGGAATCCCCCATGATAAGGACATCATTTTTTGGGTGTTAGTTCTATAAGGTGCTGTAGGGCTTCATAGAACCGGTCAATTTCATCCTCTTCAGCACGGTGGTTGGGGCATAGACTTGGACTACTGTGATATTGAATGGTTTGCCTTGGATTCGAACTGAGATCATTCTGTCATTTTGGGGATTGTATCCCAGTATTGCTTTTCCTACTCTTTTATTGACTATGAAGGCTACTCCCTTTCTTCTGAGGGATTCTTGCCCGCAGTAGTATACCTGATGCTTATCTGAATTAAATTCACCCATTCCTGTCCATTTTAGTTCGCTGATTCCTAAGATGTCGATGTTCAGTCCTGTCATCTCTTGTTTGACCACGTCCACCTTGCCTTGATTCATGGATCTTAATATTCCAGGTTCCTATGGAAAACAAATCTTTACAGCATCGGACTTTCCTTTCACCACCAGATACATCCAGAGCTCAGCATCCTTTCGGCGTTGGCGCAGTTGCTTCATTCCTTCTGGCACTACTAGTACTAGCCCTCTGCTCTTCCCCAGTAGCATATTGGATGCCTTCCGACCTGAGGGGCTCATCTTCTAGCGTCATATCTTTTTGCCTTTTGGTAGTGTCCATGGGGTTTTCATGGCAAAGATACTGGAGTGGTTTGCCATTTCCTTCTCCAGTGGATCACGTTTTGTCAGAACTCTCTGCTATGGCCTGTCCGTCTTGGGTGGCCCTGCATGGCATAGCTCATAGCTTCATTGAATTACGCAAGCCCCTTCGCCATGACAAGGCAGTAATCCATGAAGGGAAAATTGACAGTAGAAGTTGGCGAACCCTAGGAAGCTCTGGAGCTGTTTACAAGTCTTTGGGGGCTGCCTTCAGTTTTAGCTTTCACTTTGGCTGGTTCCATTTCAATGCCCTCATTGGAAATTCTATAGCCAAGATAATCTAATCGGGTTTGGTGAAATTCACATTTTGACAAGTTGACATAAAGTTTGGCATTCAGTAGTTTCTTTAACACTTCTCTGACCAGTCTTATGTGGTCAGTCATATTCGTACTGTATATCAAAATGTCATCAAGATACACCAGAACCCCTTTGTATAGATGATCATGTAGGACCTCATTAATCAACCCCTCCTCCTCCTCCTCTTCAGAATTGTCCGACTCAGCTGCCGAAACCTGCAGTCCAAATGGCATGACTTTGAACTGGTAGCTTCCCAAGGAGCCGTTGAAGGCCATTTTCCACTCATCCCCCTCCTTTATTCTCACCCGGTAATATGCTTCTTTCAGGTCTAATTTAGTGAAGACACTCCCCTTAGCCAGGTGGGTTAGTAAGTCTTTCAGGAGGGGGAGAGGGTATTTATTTTCCACACTCACAGTGTTAAGACCCTTGTAGTCAATGCAGAGATGAAGAGACCCATCTTTTTTTTCTTTGAACAACACAGGTGTTCCCACGGTAGACTTGGCCCGTTCGATGAATCCCCTCGCTAGGTTTGTATCCACATATCGCTGCATCTCCTCCATTTCAAGGGCGGACATAGTGTACATACTTGGTCGTGGAAGTTTGGCCCCCGGCAACAGTTCAATAGAACAATCATTGGGCCGGTGAGAAGGCAAGGTATCACATTCTTTCTCACTAAATGCCTCTGCTAGGTCCCGGTACTCAGTGGGGATGAGTGGCTCGCCTGGTGGCCGTAAGGCAGCCATGTGTGCTCACTCATTGGGTGGGCTAAAATCTCCTGTAACATCTGTTGAATCAATGGGGGGATCGGGCTCTATCGGTAGTCTCACAGTTCTCATTCCTTTCTCCCACCAGATAAATGGCTTCCTGTTCTGTACCAGCCTGCTACCGGCCCTGCAGCAAAAGCAGGGACAACACCTTTACAAACGGCAAGAGGCTGGAATAAAGCCTGCCAAATTTATTAACATAAAACAGAGCAAGACAAGACACCAACCATGAAACAGGAGCTATGAAACAGGAACTATCCAAGCGGTTGCCTTCAGCAAACCAGCCCTCCCACACATTCCCCTTAAATACAGTTCAGGGCGTGGCCTCTCTCTGCCTCCTTCCGAGGTGCCCCATTGCCTTCCTCTGTTTACTCCTGATTGACTGCCTCCTGCGTCGGGCGTCCTTGAACAGGGCCAGCTGTGGGTCATCTTCATCCACGCTGTCAGGCTCACACAGCTGGGTCTCCATCGTGACCATGTGGGAGGGGCCCAGCTGAGGGATCTGCGGAGCCTCAAGGCCACCATCAGCAAGCTCTTCAACACCCCCCTCCTCCTCCTCTGAGTCGTCCGACCCAACTGCCGAACCCACAGGCTGACCCTGAATCACAACACTATCCCGCACCGCAGGGCCCTTCCCCCGGGTCTGCCGATCCGGATGCGGTCGGGATGGAAATTGTTCATGAAAAGCGGTCACCAACGCAGGGGCATGAACGGCGGTTGCGTCTTCCCAGGTGAACTCCTCTGGTCCGTAACCTTTCCATTCAATCAGGTACTGGAAACGACCTTTCAGCCAACGGGAGTCCCTGATGCTGGCGACCTCGTACTTTGGGGTGCTGCCTCCATCACGAGGTCCTGATGGGGGAGGTTCCGCTCGGCGGAGTGGACAGGCCGGTTGCTCGGGGACCAACAGAGACCGATGAAAGACTGGGTGCACGCGCAGGGAACGTGGCAGAGTTAAGCGATAGGCGACCGGATTGATGACAGCCTCGACTGGGAACGGTCCTAAATATCGGTGATCTAACTTTCTCACCGGCCGTGTTGATGGTAGGTTCCTGGTGGACAACCAGACCCGATCTCCCACCGATAGTGGAGGCGTATCCCGTCTTGACCGAACAGCAAATCTTTTGTAATCGGCCTTGGCCTTCTCTAACTGACGTCGCACCAATCGATGGATCGCCTGTAACACTGCCATGAAGTCGTTTGCTGCCGGCTCCGGTGAGTCCACGGGAGAAAGGGGGAAAAACCGGGGGTGATATCCCACATTGGCCAAGAACGGTGTCATCTGTGTGGAGGTGTGCTGCGAATTGTTAAATGCAAACTCAGCTATGGCCAGATAGTCCACCCAATTGTTTTGCTGCAGATTGACGTAGCAGCGCAGATATTGTTCCAGGATACCGATGACCTTCTCGGTTCCCCCGTCAGTTTGAGGATGATGCGCGGACGAGAGGCAAATCTTGATATCCAACGCATGCATCAACTCCTGCCAGAAGCGGGCTGTAAACTGGGGCCCCCTATCAGAGACGACTCTATCAGGGAGGCCGTGCAGCCGAAACACCTGCTGAATGAACATACGACTAGTGGCGCGGGCTGACGGTAAGCCGCGACAGGGGATGAAGTGCGCCATCTTGGTCAGCATGTCCACCACCACATACACTGTCGTAAAACCAGAGGATGGGGGTAAATCTGTCAGAAAGTCCATGGACACAGCCCCCCAGGGTCTTTTGGGTGTTGGCAAAGGCTGCAGTAATCCAGGCGGGGCCCCTGTCGCTGACTTGGCCTGCCTGCATGGGATGCAGGAGGTAACATAGGACTGGACGTCGAGTCGGACTCGGGGCTACCAGAAGGTACGGGACACCAGGTTCAGGGTCTTGAACAGGCCAAAATGCCCCGCTGCCAGGTTATCGTGACACTGGCTGAGGATGAGTCCCCTGAGTGGCCCTCCTGGAACATAGAGCCGGTCACGATAATACAAGAGTCCATCCGTGACCGACCAAGGAGAATCTGGCCCCACCTCCTCCTTCCGCTGAGCCACCCACACCTCCTGCTGCTGTGCCTCCCGGATCCGAGCCCGTATATCAACCGGCTCCCGCACCGCAGCAAAAGACTCGACGGGGATTACTGTCCTGGGCAGAAGCTTGTCTTCCACTCGGGAGTATTCGGGCTTCCTGGACAGAGCATCCGCTCTTTGATTGTGCCCGCTAGGTATGTACCGAACCCAGAAGTCAAACCTCGCAAAGAAAAGAGACCACCGGATCTGGCGTTGGTTCAAATTCCGAGCGGTCTGCAGGCTTTCCAAATTCTTATGGTCCGTCCGGACCTCGATTTGATGCCGCGCTCCCTCCAGATGATGCCTCCAGGCCTCGAACGCCACTTTGATGGCCAGCAGCTCCCTCTCCCAGATTGTATAATTGTGCTCCGAAGGGTTAAGTTTTTGTGAATGGTATGCGCAAGGGAAGAGGTTACCGCTGGGCGTCATTGCCTGGAGTAACACCGCCCCAATGGCAAACGGCCGTTGCGGGTCAGGATGCTTCAAGATGGGCTCCTTCATTAAGGCTTCCTTCAAAGTCTGGAAGGCCTGTTGTTCTGGAGCGTTCCACTGGAACCGAGTCTTCTTCTGCAGGAGCCGGGTGAGGGGGGCTGTCAAGGCAGCAAACCCAGGGATGAAAGTTCGGTAATAGTTGGCGAACCCAAGAGGTCGCTGAACATCCTTCACGCGATGCGGGGGTTGCCAACTCTGCAAAGACTCAACCTTACTCGGCTCCATGGCGATGCCCTCAGGAGAAATGCGGTGACCCAGGAAATCAATGGTCACCCGGTAGAACTGGCAATTCTCCAACTTGGCAAATAGCCGATGTTCTCGGAGTTGCTGCAGGACCTGATGGAGATGCTGATGGTGCACCTCACGCGGCGGTGAGTACATCAGGATGTCGTCCAAGTAGATCACGACAAACTGATCCAACAAATCCCGGAAAATGTCGTTCATGAAATGTTGAAATACGGCGGGGGCATTGGTCAGGCCAAATGGCATCACCGTGTACTCAAAATGTCCATAGCGAGTACCAAACGCCGTCTTCCACTCATCACCCGACCGAACCCTGACGAGGTTGTAAGCTCCACGCAGGTCCAGTTTCGTGAAGATCTTAGCCTCCCAGAGTCGGTCCAAGAGTTCGGGGATGAGGGGCAGCGGGTAACGATTGCGGACCATGATGGCGTTGAGTTTCCTATAATCGCAGGAAAGCCGCAATTCGCCCGACTTCTTTTTGACGAAGAGCATGGGTGCAGACACTGGCGAGGACGAGGGCCGGATGAAACCGCGAGCCAAATTCTTCTCCAGAACGTCCCGCAATGCAGCCAACTCGGGGTCCGACATGGAGTACAAACGCCCCACTGGGAGTGGCGCATCAGGGACTAAATCAATGGGGCAGTCATAGGGCCTGTGCGGGGGTAATTGATCCGCCTCTGTGTCGCTGAACACATCAGCAAAGTCGGACAGTTCGGGAGGCAAGGAAACCCCTGGGGAACCCTCCACCTGGCCGGCACAGATATGGCGGGAGTGGTCCACGCACTGCAAGCTTGGAAAGGTGACCAAGTTCTGTGACCAATAAATCTGTGGGTCATGCGCCCGGAGCCACGCCAGTCCCAAGACCACGGGGAAGTGCAGATCTGAGGTGATATAGAACTGGACGGCCTCCACATGGGAACTGATGGTCATACATAATGGTTGCGTGGCGGCCGTAATTGGCCCAAACAAGAGCACTCGACCATCGATAGTCTCCACTAACATGGGCGGATCCACCGGGCACTGGGGAACAGCCCATTTGGCCACAAATGCTGAGTCCATAAAATTTGTGGTGGCCCCAGAGTCAATTAAGGCATGGACTGGAATCCCCTCTGGCTTGCCAGGAAAGATCAGACGTGCCTCCAATATCAGATGCCGTGGAGGTCCACAGGCAGCATCGGAAAGACATCGCTCAGTGTTGTTGTGGGACGCCCGATCTATCACACCGTCTAGATCGGGCTCGGGGCGTTTCCCGACAGAAAAGTAGGGGACTTTCTCAGGGCAGACTCGGTCACTGATGCCCGCTGTCGCTTCTTTGGGCAAAAAGCAGCCAAATGCCCAGGGTCCCCGCAGTAAAAACACAACCCCCCCGATCGTCGTCTGTTCATTTCAGTCACCGATAGACGAGACCTGGCGGCACCCAGCTCCATTGGCTCCTCCCTTTGAACTGGGGGCTCACGCACAACAGGGGCTGCAGGGGTCTGTGGGGTGGCACGGCAACTCCTTCGCTGCTGCAACCGAGCATCAATCCGCAGGCAGAGATGGATCAGCCCATTCAGGTCTGAGGGAATATCCACACGGGCCAGCTCATCCAACATCTCCTCCGACAATCCATCCTGGAAGGCATCCACAAGCGCAGCCTCATTCCAGGCGGAATCCTGGCTAAGCAGCCGAAAATCGCCGATATAGCCCTGTAGGGGGCGTTGACCCTGCCTCAGAGCTTTCAGGCGTCGAGTAGCAGTCTGCGTCTTAATAGGGTCCTCATACATCAGACGCATATGATCACAAAACCCCACAAAGTTGTCCAACAATGGGCTAGGTTGAGCCAGCAGAGGCGTGCCCCAACGAGCTGCATCACCCGAAAGAAGGCTTAACACAAACCCTACCTTATCCCGGTCAGTGGGGAAATCAGCTGCTCTCACGCTGATAAAGAGCTGGCATTGTCCCAGGAAAGCAGGAAACAGTTCTGGATTGCCAGTAAATTTATCCGGCATTGCAACTTGGCATTTTCTCCTGGGTGGGGGTGATGGTGGGGGTGCAGCATGGACCTGAGCTTGCAGTTGAGCCACCTGAGCTGCCAGCAAAGTGAGTGGCTGGGTGAGCTGGGCATTCTCAGCACGTAGCTGCTCCATAATAGTAGTAAGGGGTGGGAGGCTGAAGGCAAACTGTTCTGTACCAGCCTGCTACCGGCCCTGCAGCAAAAGCAGGGACAACCCCTTTACAAACGGCAAGAGGCTGGAATAAAGCCTGCCAAATTTATTAACATAAAACAGAGCAAGACAAGACACCAACCATGAAACAGGAGCTATGAAACAGGAACTATCCAAGCGGTTGCCTTCAGCAAACCAGCCCTCCCACACATTCCCCTTAAATACAGTTCAGGGCGTGGCCTCTCTCTGCCTCCTTCCGAGGTGCCCCATTGCCTTCCTCTGTTTACTCCTGATTGACTGCCTCCTGCGTCGGGCGTCCTTGAACAGGGCCAGCTGTGGGTCATCTTCATCCACGCTGTCAGGCTCACACAGCTGGGTCTCCGTCGTGACCAGGTGGGAGGGGCCTGGCTGAGGGCTCTGCGGAGCCTCAAGGCCACCATCAGCAAGCTCTTCAACAACCCCCTCCTCCTCCTCTGAGTCTTCCGACCCAACTGCCGAACCCACAGGCTGACCCTGAATCACAACACTTCCATTTGTCTAACCAGGCTAGTCTTTAGATCACAGTCTCAGTCATTTTTGGAGCCACCAGGAAGCGAATAAACTCCCAATGCTCGCCTATTTCTATGCGTAAGGGCTCCGTTAATTGCGTGACTAAAGTGCCTCTCATTAGGGAGCCATCGGCTTGCTCAAACCTCACAGGTTTGGAGAGCGGTTTAGCCCGGATGCCCAGTCTCAGGGCACACGACAGTCTAATGATGCATCGGGAGCAGCCAGTATCGACTAGTACTTTCAAGTCTACTTGTGCCCCTGGTTTAGGGATTATGAGTTTAGTTGGCAATGAAAAACGTGGGATATGTTGGCTCACCATCGGGTCATTCTCCCCTTCATTGTCGCTTTCAAAGCTGGGTAGAGTGTGGGCGGGTCCAGTCAGTGGGCCAGCGTCCTCCTGGGTGGGGGATGTAACCTGGGCAACGTGCTCCTGGGTAGCCCAGTTGGACTTTTCTCTTGGTAGCTGCTGTGCAGGTCTCCTCCTTGTTGCTGGTTCTGGTCTACTCTGCTGTTGCGGGTAGGGAACTGGACAGTTTGCTGCTCGATGTCCCTGCTGTCTGCATCAAAAGTACTTGATTGGCTGGCCTGTAGGTGGCCTAGGTCTTTTGGCAGTAGCAGTAGTTGGAGGTTTTTGGAGGGGGTGGGTAGTCATTTGGGTTCTGGCTTTGGCACAGCTTTAGGTGGGAGAGGCTTCTTATAGTGGGCGAGCTGGACATCTAATTTCACCGCTGCCTGGTTCCATTCTTGCAGCTGGTCAGGTACAGCTTGGTATGCATGCCTGAGAAAGGTGGTCATGCAACCCTTCCCTGAAATGATGAATTATGGATTGCTCAGGCCATCTCTGGTTATTAGCAGAGTGGACTATCATGGCTTATTATATCTTTGCCTGTACGAACCATTGCCTATTTGCCTACATATCATCCCCAAAGGATTCAGAGTGCCCTGGGTATAAGCCACCGTGAGAGGGTGGCTTCAACTTACATCTGCTGCCCCTAGAGATGAGAGCTCTATGGGGCATGCCGTACCTAGAGTGCGTGTTCCAGACCACCCCCGGGAACAGGTTCCGCGACCGTCGTGAAAGGATGGTGGTCGGCCTGTCCTGGGGGTTCGCCCAGCTTGAGTGGCAGTGAAGCTGGGTGGAGGGTCTGGACACCCATTTACCCTCTGTTTTGGACCCTCTTAATCAATTATGGACTGCCTTCCCCTGGATTTGCTCCTTATGCCTTGTTTTCGTTATACTTTCACGGACTTGTTCGCCCTCAGGGGTGCCCCCCCTTCCTGGGTGCGACCCGCCTTTCTAGCCACTTATAATCTCGATGAAGGGCCTGATTGTTGGGACCCTGAGAGATGGCTGGGCACGGGTAGGAGCCTCCGACATAAATCTAATAAGAGGCCCCTGGTAAGTTTTTTATCTAAATTTTTTGGGGGGTTAGGGAGGGGGGTGGGAATTTCTTTTGGTTGTTTGGATATGGGGGGTAGTCCAACAACTGCTGTTCAGGCCAGGTTCGGGATTGATCGCGGGGGGGAGGAGCGGGGGTCGGTTGCCTCCGGGGCTCCAGGGCAGGTCGTGGGACTACCCATTCCCACGACGTTAGGGAATGGCAGCAGGTGTATGAACAGAGGGCCGTATCGATCTCAGGGAAGGCCTCTCCGCTGCTTGCAAGCGGTGAGGCACTCCGACCCTCTGTTTCTGCTCCGAGGTCCCGGGAGCGAGGATGTGCAGCCACCTGAGCTCCGGTTGGTGTACTTGAACGCCAGGTCTGTTGTTAATAAGGCTCCTCTTGTCCGGGATCTGGTCGAAGGCGAGCAGGCGGACCTGGCTTGCATCACGGAGACTTGGTTGGGCCCAGAGGGCGGTATTCCTCTGGCTGATCTTTGCCCACCAGGTTTCCGGGTGCTACACCGGCCTCGGGCTCAGGGTAGGGGTGGGGGAGTGGCGGTTGTCATGAGGGAGACCTTGTGCCCGCGGGAGACCACCGTTCCCCAGATAGTCGGGTGTGAGTCTCTCTTCCTGAGATGTGGCCCTGGTGCGCAGTTGGGCTTGCTGCTGGTGTACCTTTCGCCTAGTCACGCAGCAGCAGCCCTGCCTGAGCTTCTCGATATCCTCTCTGGGTTGGTGATTGAGTTTCCCAAACTTATAGTTTTGGGGGACTTTAATCTACCATCCCTGGGAGGATCATCTGAGCTAGCTCGGGAGTTCATGGCTTCCATGATGGCCATGGACCTGACGCAAGTAATTTCGGAACCGACTCATGTGGGAGGCCACACCCTTGACCTGATTTTCTTATCTGGACGGTGGTTAGATGATCTTGGTGGGGGCTCCCCAATTGTTATGCCCCTGTCATGGACCGATCATCATCTCCTGCGGCTGGTCTTCCGTTTTGCCACTCCCCACCGTGGGCGTGTGGAACCAACTAGATGGTACCGCCCCAGGCGTCCGCAGATAATCGCCCGGCCGCCCTGTTTAGGGTGACTCGCTCCCTCCTTAATCAGGAGGTGAGGGAGGAACCCTTGCAGGGTCATGCCGAGGAGTTTAACCAACATCTGTCGGACAAAATCGCTCGGATTCAGACCGGTCTGGACTCTGACTGGGCAGAGTCTGACGATCAGGACACGGGTGGTCTTGTCGATATTACCTGGGAGGAGTTTGATTCTGTGACTCCGGAGGAAGTGGACAGGATTATGGGGAGGCTGAGCTCCACCACATGTTTATTGGATCCGTGCCCTTCCTGGCTGGTTTATGCAGCCCGGGAGAGGACACGAGGCTGGTTCCAGGCGGTTATATCTGCCTCTTTGAGTGAGGGTAGTTTCCCTGCCGTCTTGAAAGAGGCGGTGGTGAGACCTCTCCTCAAGAAGCCTGCCTTGGACCCAGCTGTGTTGAATAACTTTCGTCCGGTCTCCAACCTTCGCTTTCTTGCGAAGGTTGTTGAGAGTGTGGTAGCGCATCAGCTCCCTCTGGTCCTGGATGAAGCAGATTATCTAGACCCGTACCAATCGGGTTTCAGGTCCGGGTACAGCACGGAGACGGCATTGGTCGCTCTGGTGAATGATCTCTGGAGGGCCCGAGACAGGGGATATTCCTCTGTCCTAGTCCTATTAGACCTCTCAGCGGCTTTCGATACCATCGACCATGGTATCCTGCTGCGGCGTCTCAGGGGATTGGGAGTGGGAGGCACGGTTTTTCAGTGGTTCTCCTCCTATCTCCTGGGACGTTCGCAGTCGGTGTTGGCAGGGGGGCAGAGGTTGACCTCGAGGTCTCTCGTTTGTGGAGTTCCTCAGGGGTTGGTCCTCTCGCCTCTCCTGTTCAACATCTACATGAAACCGCTGGGTGAGATCATTCGTGGTTTTGGAGTTGGGTATCATCAGTATGCTGATGATACCCAGCTTTTCATTTCGACCCCAAACCACCCCAGTGATGCCCTCGACGTGATGTCCCGTTGCCTGGAAGCGGTTCCGGTCTGGATGGGGAGGAACAGACTTCAACTCAACCCCGAAAAGACTGAGTGGCTGTGCATACCGGCATCCCGGGATATTCAGAATATTCCACCTCTTTCCATGGGGGGTGAGCTATTACCCCCCGTAGATAGGGCTCGCAACTTGGGAGTCCTCCTAGATTCGCGGCTTACTTTGGAAGACCATATAGTGGCGGTGACTAGGGGGGCCTTCGCCCAGGTTCGCCTGGTGCGCCAGTTGCGGCCCTATCTAGACCGGGATGCCCTGTGTACGGTCACTCATGCGCTCGTGATCTCTCGTCTGGACTACTGCAACGCTCTCTACATGGGGCTTCCCTTGAAGACCACTCGGAGGGTCCAACTGGTACAGAATGCAGCCGCGAGAGTTGTCTTGGGATTCTCCCGATACTCCCATGTTACACCTTTGCTCTGCGAGCTGCATTGGCTACCAGTTGTCTTCCGAGTGAGATTCAAGGTTTTGGTAATGGTTTTCAAGGCCCTACATGGCATGGGTCCGGAGTACCTCGGGGATCACCTGCTGCTGGCGTCAACTTCCCTCCGCCCTGTGCGTTCCCACAGAGAGGGCCTCCTCAGGGTGCCACCGGTCAGAGAATGTCGTCTGGTGGCCCCCAGGAGGAGGGCCTTCTCTGTGGGCGCCCCGGACTTATGGAATCAGTTGCTGGTTGAGCTCCGGAGAGCGCCTGACCTTCGCTCCTTCCGATGCGATCTGAAGACCTATTTATTTGAACAAGCCGGCCTGGCCTGACGGGGGATATGTTGGGGTTTTTATTGCGGTTTTTTATACTATTATTTATTGTTTTAGCTCGGGCTTATATTTAATTCTCTTTTAACTTTTGTACCTTGTATTTTATATCTGCCCTGTTCACCGCGTCGGGCGTCCTTATAAATAAATAAATAAATAAATCTCTATCCAATTAATGCAAGATTGTTTATTCAGTCTGCCTGCAGGCGTCATTAGAGCAGGGGAAAAACCTTTGAACTGAGAAGAACAAAGAAAGGGGAGGGAGAGATCTGGTTTGTATCTCCGATTAGAATCTGAAAGGGAGGAAGTAATTCTCGTAAAGGCACGGAAGATTTCTTCTCCCATGGAAGATTTTGACACCTGAACTTTTATTGATCCGGGACTGACCAAATGGACTGAAGGGAGGGGTTTTCACTCGGGGACAATTTAAAAGTACCAATCTGTAACACAGTTTCAGATCCTGTCTAGATTTTCCACTAGCCATCATGTTTTAGTAAAAGTTCCTTTTGGACAATTCTGTCTCCAAGAGTTTTTCTTTCCTAAGACATGGATGGGGGGTGGAACCTGACACCTATAGACTTGTTTCTACAGGTGAAACTCGAAAAATTAGAATATCGTGCAAAAGTTCATTTATTTCAGTAATGCAACTTAAAAGGGGAAACTAATATATGAGATAGACTCATTACATGCAAAGCAAGATAGTTCAAGCCGTGATTTGTCATAATTGTGATGATTATGGTGCACAGCTGATGAAAACCCCAAATCCACAATCTCAGAAAATTAGAATATTACATGCAATCAATAAAACAAGGAGTGTACATAGAACAATATCAGACCTCTGAAAAGTATAAGCATGCATATGTACTCAGTACATGGTTTGGGCCCCTTTTGCAGCAATTACTGCCTCAATGCGGCCTGGCATGGAAGCTATCAGCCTGTGGCACTGCTGAGGTGTTATGGAAGACCAGGATGCTTCAATAGCGGCCTTCAGCTCTTCTGCATTGTTCGGTCTCATGTCTCTCATCTTTCTCTTGGCAATGGCCTATAGATTCTCTATGGGGTTCAGGTCAGGCGAGTTTGCTGGCCAATCAAGCACAGTAATGCCACGGTCATTGAACCAGGTTTTGGTGCTTTTGCCAGTGTGGGCAGGTGCCAAGTGCTGCTGGAAAATGAAGTCAGCATCCCCATAAAGTTCGTCTGCGGAAGGAAGCATGAAGTGCTCCAAAATCTCCTGGTAGACGGCTGCGTTGACCCTGGACTTAATGAAGCACAGTGGACCAACACCAGCAGATGACATGGCTCCCCAAATCAACACAGACTGTGGAAACTTCACACTGGACTTCAAGCATCTTGCAGTGTGTGCCTCTCCATTCTTCCTCCAGACTCTGGGTCCTTGGTTTCCAAATGAGATGCAAAAGTTGCTCTCATCAGAAAAGAGGACTTTGGACCACTGAGCAACAGACCAGGTCTGTTTTTCTTTAGCCCAGGTAAGACGCTTCTGACGTTGTTTGTTGTTCAGGAGCGGCTTGACAAGAGGAATATGACATTTGAAGCCCATGTCCAGGATCCGTCTGTGTGTGGTGGTTCTTGATGCACTGACTCCAGCCTCAGTCCACTCCTTGTGAATGTCCCCAACACTTTGGAATGGCCTTTTCCTGACAATCCCTTCCACATAACTTTCTATTAATGTGCTTTGATACAGCACTTGGGGAACATCCAACTTCTTTTGCAATTACCTTTTGAGGCTTTCCCTCCTTATGGAGGGTGTCAATGATGGTTTTCTGCACAACTGTCAGGTCAGCAGTCTTCCCCATGATTGTGGTTCCTACTGAACCAGACTGAGAGACCATTTAAAGGCTCAGGAACCCTTTGCAGGTGTTATGGCTTAATTAGCTGATTAGAGTGGGACACTTTGAGCCTAGAATATTGCACCTTTTCACAATATTCTAATTTTCTGAGATTGTGGATTTGGGGTTTTCATGAGCTGTACGCCATAAACATCAAAATTATGACAAATCACGGCTTGAACTATCTTGCTTTGCATGTAATGAGTCTATCTCATATATTAGTTTCCCCTTTTAAGTTGCATTACTGAAATAAATGAACTTTTGCACAATATTCTAATTTTTCGAGTTTCAGCTGTATGCAACCTGCTGCAATATGTTACTATAGATACAGTATATCTGCCCATAATTCACAACATCTCCAGCAAATATGGTCATGTTGGCCAGGGAAAGATGGAAATGGAGTCTAATGACTTCCGGGTGGCAAGGCTCCGTTGCCGACAGCCGTTTCAGCTGTCAGCCCCGTTGTTTCCGTAGAACCGCCAAAAACAGCGACAATCAGCTGTTTTGGAGGCTCGGAAGCCTGCTCCTCGGGAGAAGAGGAGGGGGTGAGTGCCCAGGCAGGGGTAGAGCTCTCCCAGACCGCCAGAGTTCAAACTCTGGTGGTTGAAGGATTGAGCCCCCCCCCCGCAGCCTGAGTTTGCTCCGGACTTCGGGACGCCTCTGCTCCAGGGCTTTGGAGCAGAGCAGGACGCAGCAACCATCCCTGCCAGCAAGAGTGAACCTTGGATTACCGATGCAGGAGAATTCTGTCAGAGCAAGTATATGAACTTTAACTCAGTAGATTTTGTGGAGACTTCTAAAAGTGAAAGTGCACAACAGAATTGAGTGGGCAAAAATGGCTGCCAAATCATCTAAAGTTTCTAGAAGTACGGGGGCTTCGCCAGTTCAGCAATCTTCCTTACAGGCTTTAATGCCCCCCCCCTCGGTACCTGCACTTGTTTTGCAAGAGGCTTTGAAAAAGCAGTCCCAGCAATTAACTCAGCAATTAGCTGAGCTCATTGAGGAGAAGAATACAGAAGTGAGGGCAGACATCTTATTAGCATTTCAAGGCATGGCTGTTTGTATCGAACGTTTGGATGAAAGAGTGGAAGAACTTAGCCAAAATAATGTGAGATTAGATGCCAAAATGATGGATGCTGAAACTGTGATGGATAAGATTGATGTTGATTTAACATTGGTGCAGTACCACGAGATGGAATTTGCTGTGAGAATTAGAGGTTTGAAAGAGGATCCTAAGGAAAATTTGAAAAAAGTGGTTTCAGAAGCTCTTGAAGGGGTTTTGGGGCGCTCAGCAGAAGATATTATGGTGGATATAGATAAAATATTTCGTGTCAATTCCTGGATTGCAAGACAAAGGAAACTACCTAGAGATGTGGTGGTTTATTTTACAAAGAGAGCAATTAGAAATGAGGTTATTCAAGCCTTTTATAACCGCAAATTTGCAATTGCAGAGCAAGAAGTTTTAATTTTAAAAGAGATCCCTCCAAGAATTTTAAGGAGAAGGAAAGAATTTGCTTTTTTGGCAGAAGAATTAAGAAGACGGGACATCCAGTTCAGATGGGAGATCCCAGTAGGTATGGTGGTGATGTATGCGGGCACGAGATATCGTCTTCTCACAGTTTTACAGGCACGTGATTTCTATGCCAATATTTTAAAAGCAGGCCCCATACCACTTCTGGAATCTAAAAGGAAGAATGGGGAAGGACAGCGTCAACCACAAAGTGAGAGTTTGCAAGGTGCTGAAGGAGCTACGGAGATGAAAAATGGAGAATTCCAGAAAGTTGCTGGAGTGGATCAGATTTCAGTATCAACGGAGGAGGTCAGAGACCAAAGAATGACACGCCCTGCAGCCAGACGAATGAGACAAGAGCAAGATCAGCAGAGAGCTACGATGGAATCGCAAAAACTTACTTATAGTGAAGCAGTGGGAGGAGCGAGGCCAAAGAGAGTGCAGGTGATTTTGGAAGAGGCGCTCCAAAAGCTTCAGGTCGCAAAAGATGGCGACAAAGCTTCTAACCTGGAATGTTAATGGTTTGAATTCACCACATAAGAGAAAGAAAGTATTTCACTATCTAAAGCAATTTAAAAACAATGTTATTTGTTTGCAGGAAACACATATTCGAGTGGCTGATCAAAAATATTTGGTAAACTCTAGGTTGAGCACACAGTTTATTGCTTCTGCGCCTGATAAGAAAAATGGAGTGGTTATTTATGTCAAGAATACTTTTACAGCGAGTTTAATTGAAGCAGATAAACAAGGAAGATATGTTATAATTGAATTATTAATAGAAGGCAAGAAAACGCTTTTGGTTGGATTATATGCACCAAGTCAACAGCAAGGAGACTTTTACAATTTATTACACAGCAAGATTATTCAGTGGGATTATAAATCTTGTATTTTTATGGGAGATTGGAATGGCATTTTGGATGTACAAATGGACAAGGGAGGTCTTTTTAAAAGCACTCCAAGTCATGCCAGACTGCCTAAATCTTTTTTTGAGATGAAGGATGACTTGGAATTGAGAGATGTTTGGAGAGAAAGGAATCTGCAAGAAAAAGACTTTACATTTTTCTCCGATAGGCATCAATCTTTCTCCAGGATCGACTTTGTATTAATTACTAATGATTTTTTTCCTAGGATTAAGAAGATCAAGATTTGTCCAAGAGCTATATCTGATCATAGTCCAGTATGGTTAGAGACAGAAAAAGATAATGGAGATAGACGGTCTTGGCATTTAAATGAAAATTTGTTTAGATACCAGGAAAATGTGGAAGAGTGTAAAAAACAGATGAAAGAATTTTTTAAAATTAATATGCATAAAGGTACTTCTATTGAGATGGTTTGGGATGCAAGTAAAGCTTATATGAGAGGTGTATTAATATATTTGAATAATAAACATAGACGTAAACTGGAATTTAAGAGGAAAGAATTAGAGGATGAAATTAAGGAAAAAGAAAAGGCTTTAATTTTGAATCCATCTGATGGGAAGATCAAAGAGCTAATTACTTTATTAAGGGGTCAGTTTGATACCTTAATGGCAGATCAAGTGGCAACTAACTTACGGTATGCTAAACATAACACTTTTTGCAATGCTAATAAACCGGGTAGATGGTTAGCTTACTTGTTAAGGAAGAAGCAAAGAGCTTGTAATATAGATAGACTAGAACATAAGGGTAAAGTAGTGTATCAGCAGAATCTTATTAAAAAGACTTTTGTTGATTTTTATTCTAAGTTGTATGCTAGAGATAAGATTAGAGATGTAGATATAGATGAATATTTGATAAAAGCCAATATTCCTGTTCTTACGCAAGAACAAAAGGAAGGGATGAACCAATTGATAACTGATGAGGAAATTTTTTTAGCAATTAAACAATTAAAAGTGGGTAAAGTGCCGGGAACTGATGGTCTGACTGCTGTTTACTATAAAAATTTACAGTTAGAAATGGTGGAACCTTTAAGGGAACTGTTTAAGACAATTCAATTGGGAGGAGGGGTGCCTCCATCGTGGAAAACTGCTTTTATTTCGTTGATCCCGAAGGAAGACCAGGATGACACCCAAGCTAAAAACTACAGACCAATATTGCTTTTAAATACTGATTATAAGATATTTGCAAAAATCTTAGCTAACAGATTAATGAAGGTAATGCAACAAGTGATTCATAGTGATCAAACTGGATTTATAAGTGGTAGACAAATGAAGAATAACGTGAGACACATTGTAGATCTATTGGAATTTTTGGAAAGAAATAATCAGATCCCCGCAGCGCTGATCTTTTTGGATGCTGAAAAAGCCTTTGATCAATTGGATTGGCAATTTTTGATGAAAGTATTAGAGAAAATGGAATTTGGGGAAACTTTTTACAACCTATTAGGGCAATATATCAAAAGCAAACAGCCCGTATAATAGTAAATAACAGTTTGACGGAACCATGTAATATTGAAAAGGGTACAAGGCAGGGGTGTCCGCTGTCACCTTTATTATTTGTTTTAACATTGGAAATATTACTGATTAAAATACGAGATTCGAACAAAATCAGGGGAATCCAAATAAGAGATCAGGATTTTAGACTGAGGGCGTTTGCGGACGCCCTGGTTATTACAGTAACTCAGCCGGATTATTCAGTTGTAGAATTGATGGAGATAATAATGTTATATGGGAAAGTTTCTGGATTTAAGATAAACATACAAAAAACCAAAATATTGTCTAAGAATATGACTGTATTACAAAAGGCTGTTTTAGAAGAGCTAACGGGATTTGAAATAGTTAAAAAGATTAAATATTTGGGGATATATTTGTCAGCCTCAAATGTGAAGCTATATAAAAATAATTATGAAAAGTTATGGAGAAAAATACAAAAAGAATTAGATAGTTGGGAAAAATTACAATTATCTTTATTGGGAAGAATTGCAGCAGTGAAAATGAATGTTTTGCCAAAAATTTTATTTTTATTTCAAATGATACCTATACTTAAAAAGGATTTAAATTTGGAGGAATGGCAAAAAGGAATTAATAAATTTGTTTTGGCAGGGAAAAAGCCACGAGTTAAATTTAAGATAATGCAAGATACGCGTGAAAGAGGCGGTCTTAAAATGCCTAATTTTAAATTATATTATGAGGCTGCTGCTCTGTCATCAATAAGTGACTGGTTTAACTTAACACAAGGGAGATTATTAAATCTTGAGGGTCATGATTTGTTATTTGGTTGGCATGCATATTTACTTTTTTTTATTAAAGAGTTTTACAAAAACAAAATTTTACAATATATCCCCAAATCCCTCCCACCCCAAACCCACCCACTTCCCCCCATATTTACTGTATGATAAGAAGGTGGATAATGTGTTTAAGATACATATTTTAAGGTATGCTCTGTTGCGAGTTTGGAAAAAGTATAGACATAAGTTAAATTACAAGATACCAATTTGGGCAATACCTAAACATGCAATAGAAAATATAAATGTGGGATTTAAACATGATGTGATTACATACAAAGAAATTCTAAGGATAGAAAGGAATGTATGGCAATTAAAGCCATATAATATCTTAAAAGAAGAAAAGATTGTACAAACTTGCTTTCAGTATGGGCAATTACAGGCAAGATGGAAAGAGGATCAGAAAGTTGGTTTCTCGATGATTGATGAAAATTTGGTAAAACAAATTAGAGATCAAGGTCAAGCACATATAAAAAGGATATATAATGCATTGATAGAAATTGATTCAGAAATGGAACTTGTTAAAGATTGTATGATAAAATGGGCCCAGAATTTTCAAGAAGTTATAACAATGGACACTTGGGAAAAGATTTGGGTTAGAAATGTAAAATTTACACAGGCCCAAAACTTAAGAGAGAATTTTTATAAAATGTTTTATAGGTGGCATTTAGATCCTAAAAAATTAGCAAGTATGTATCCGAACTGCCAGCCCAAATGTTGGAGGTGTGGTTGTGAGGATGCAACGTATTTTCATATATGGTGGACTTGTAAAAAGGTTAAAGCTTTTTGGATTAAAATTTGGTGGAATATGCAAAAGATATTTAAGAAAAGGATAAAGTTCTCTCCGCAATTGTTTTTATTGGGTATTATTACAGATACTACTGTTATAGATACAAAGTTGATGTTGCATTTAATTACGGCAGCGAGACTTTTAGTAGCACAATATTGGAAGAAGGAAGAACTGCCGACTATAGAAGAGTGGACTTTGAAAGTTTCTAACTTGGCGGAAATGGCAAAGATTTCAGCATATTTGAAAGATCAATCGCAACAGAGATACATTGTGGAATGGAGAAGATGGATTGAATATATTCAGAATAAATATGGGACTAAAAAGTATCATTTAGCATTTGAATAAGTAGCGGATTTTTTATGACGTATAATTAGTTAATAGTTATTTTATTAATATTTTGATTATGGAGAGTTAAAGTGTGATAGAATTTAATGTTTTATTATTGTTGTTAGCATATTTTAGATTATGATTGTTTGTATTATTATACCCTGTATTCAGCTCTGGGAAGTCGGGGAGGGGGGAGGGGAGGGGAGGGGGGTTGGGGAGGGTGGAGGCGGAGGTGGAAGCTTTGCAAATAGCTGAGGAAAGGAGGGAAGCGAAAGGCAAGGGAGACAAAGAAAGATACGCCCAATTGAATGCAGAATTCTAGAGAATAGCTAGAAGAGATAAGAATGCCTTCTTAAATGAACAGTGGAAAGAAACAGAAGAAAACAATAGAATAGTGAGGACCAGAGATCTGTTCAAAAAAATTGGAGAGATGAAGGGAACGTTTCATGCAAAAATGGGCATGATAAAGGACCAAAATGGCAGGGACCTAACAGAGGCAGAAGAGATTAAGAAGAGGTGGCAAAATTACACAGAAGAACTATACAAGAACGAGCTTAATGTCCCTGATAATCACAATGAGGTGGTCACTGACCTCGAGCCAGACATCCTAGAATGTGAAGTGAAGTGGGCCTTAGAAAAGCTGAGCAACAACAAAGCTAGTGGAGGTGACAGTATTCCAGCTGAGCTATTCAAAATCTTAAAAGACGATGCAGTAAAAGTGCTACACTCAATTTGCCCGCAAATTTGGAAAACTCAACAGTGGCCACAGGATTGGAAAAGATCAGTTTACATTCCAATTCCAAAGAAAGGCAGTGCCAAAGAATGTTCAAACTATCGCACCATTGCACTCATTTCTCATGCTAGTAAAGTTATGCTTAAAATCCTACAAATTAGACTTCAGCAGTATGTGGATCGAGAACTACCAGAAGTACAGGCAGGATTTCGAAGAGGCAGAGGAACTAGAGATCAAATTGCCAACATACGCTGGATCATGGAGAAAGCTAAAGAGTTCCAGAAAAACATCTACTTCTCCTTCATTGACTATGCTAAAGCCTTTGATTGTGTAGATCATAACAAACTGTGGCAAGTTCTTAAAGAGATGGGTGTACCAGACCATCTTATTTGTCTCTTGAGAAACCTATATGCGGGCCAAGAAGCAACAGTGAGAACTGGACACGGAACCACTGATTGGTTCAAAATTGGGAAAGGAGTCCGGCAAGGATGTATACTGTCGCCTTGCCTATTTAACTTATATGCAGAGCACATCATGAGAAAGGCAGGGCTAGATGAATCAAAAATTGGAATTAAGATTGCTGGAAGAAATATCAACAACCTAAGATATGCAGATGATACCACTCTAATGGCAGAAAGTGAAGAGGAACTGAAGAGCCTCTTGTTGCAAGTGAAGAAGGAGAGTGCAAAACTTGGGTTGAAACTAAACATTAAGAAAACCAAGATCATGGCATCCGGCCCTCTCAATTCCTGGCAAATAGATGGGGAAGAAATGGAGGAAGTGACAGATTTTATTTTCCTGGGCTCCAAGATCACCGCAGATGGGGACTGTAGCCAAGAAATTAAAAGACGCTTGCTCCTCGGGAGGAAAGCCATGGCAAATCTAGACAGCACACTAAAAAGCAGAGACATCCCCCTGCCAACAAAAGTGTGTATAGTCAAGGCTATGGTCGGACCATAAGAAAGGCTGAGCGCCAAAGAATTGAGGCCTTTGAACTATGGTGCTGGAGAAGACTCCTGCGAGTCCCTTGGACTGCAAGGCGATCAAACCGGTCAGTCCTAGAGGAGATCAACCCTGACTGCTCTTTAGAAGGCCAGATCCTGAAGTTGAAACTCAAATACCTAATGAGAAGGAAGGACTCACTGGAGAAGAGCCTAATGCTGGGAAAGGTTGAGGGCAAGAGAAGGGGACGACAGAGAATGAGGTGGCTGGATGGAGTCACTGAAGCAGTAGGCGTGAGCTTAAATGGACTCCAGAAGATGGTAGAGGACAGGAAGGCCTGGAGGAACGTTGTCCAAAGGGTTGCGATGGGTCGGACACGACTTCGCAATTAAGAACAACAACAATGAGAAGGAGAATGAGTATCTAATATTGCATGTATTGACAGCAGTGAGAATAGCATTTGCCCAATACTGGAAAAATGCAAACCTACCAACTGAGGAGATTTTAATCAAGAAAATTTTAGAATGTGCAGAAATTGACAAATTAATTTTAGAGATTAAAGAGAAAAAGGATTCAATTTATTTTAAAACATGGGAAAATTTTTACCAATGGTTAGGAAAACGAACTAGCGAGAAATGAATGTGATATGTTACTTTGAATATATATTAGTAAGAAGAATGATATGTATTGACTAATTGATACCGTATATGATTATCGTTTAGCATATATATTATAGTTATTTACTGTTATATTAATTAGTGTTAATTGAACATATGTACCTGGACAATAGTCTGCTAAAGCTTGAAAATGTTATTGGGGGGCAACCGCAATGTTGTTCCCAACCCCGTTCCTACCCCAATCCCGATCCTAACCCCATCCCAAATCCTGATCCTTACCCTGGTCATATCCTCTTCCTAACCGTATAAAATTTAATAAAAACTCTTATAAAAAAAAGAAGTTGCAGGTGCTCCATCACTGAAGGCTTTCAAAAAGAGACTGGACAACGATTTGTCTGAAATGGTTGGACTAGAAGACCTCCAAGGTCCATTCCAACACTATTATTCTATACAGTAAAGTTGTTTCATTAGATGTCTTCAGCAATTAACTGTCTCCCACTAAATTCTTTTATACATTTGAGAAAAGTGAGATATAAAGGCTTATGGATACACAGCTCAATTAAATTAGCTCTAAAAGATCTTTGTCCCACACAATAAAATACAACGACTATCATCTCCTGACTGGCTGCAAAAGGGATACTGACTGTGCATCAAAGAATTTATAAGCAGGAACAGCTAGGTTCTATAAAGGGTGCTTCCATGCAAAATAGGAGGCAAAAAAAGACCAAAGCCCCAAACAAAAACCTAGAGCTTACTGCGTGACACAATGAAGGCAAGAGAGAAAAGCCCAAGACTAGTGCTACATCATTCAACATCCACAGAAAGCACAATATTTAGAGTGCTTGGCAACATATGGACTACTGCTAAATATCAAATTGGCAGCCCTATCTAGATACCATTTTGGATCCAGGGGAGTTTATAGATGTGCAATGTGACAAAAACTAAGCCCCAAAAATTACTATAGCATTATTATTTTTGCATTCCACAAGTGGGCTTGGGTAATAATTTTTATAAATATTTTATTAATTTTCTATTTTTACAAACTAGTGCTTAATAGACAACATGTTGACTGGGTCCATTAGTAATTCCGTGATAGATATAAGCTTCTTCAAACTAAATCCAATATTACACCATCCAATACATCCTCTCTTCTTCTGGTAATAAACATTTTTCCACATTAAGCAAATACAATTCTTATTGTTGTTAATAAATATACAGTTGAATATCAACATTTATTACAGTTTTCTAATAATATCAATGATATGAGTTTAAAATATATTTTCTAACCAAAACATATCTTAATTGCATTTGCACTCAATATCCATTTATTCAGTCAGTATCCTATTTTTGTTTTTGTTTTTTTTTCAGTTTTAATTTCCCATCCATGTTCAAAATATCCCAATCATTTATAAATTCAAAACAAGTTATATTTGGGTAACCAAAAGCTTCCCTTATTCAGCCCCCACCCGGAGCTGCTCCGAACCCTGACCCAGAGCTGTGTTCCTTGTGGCAGTGGTCTCCGGTGCCAAACAGCCTCTTTCCAACCACATCCAGAAAAATTTGTAACAAAAATTGGAATTCTCAAGGCCATGTTTGGTATTTCCCAGCAATCTGTTACTGGAAGGAAAAAGCAATCCCTGCTGCGTTACTGATCCCAGAGAAGCATTTGCATGTATGCAGGTATCCTTAGGGTGCTATAGCTATGGATGAGAAATATTGGTTGCAAAGTTGGCTTTTCTGGATGTAATACAGATATTTTGGACTTATTTTTGTTTCTTTCCATATTTGATATTTTTCAAAAGGCATATTTATTTATTTATTTATTTATTTATTTATTTATTTAATTTTTATATAATTTTTATAGTCCTTCTCCCGAAGGACTCAGGGCGGTGTACAGGGCAATACAATAAAATACAATATATAAAAATTAAAAGAAATATTAAATACAACAGCCCAATTCAATGTTGTTGTTGTTAGTTGCGAAGTCGTGTCCGACCCATCGCGACCCTATGGACAACATTCCTCCAGGCTTTCCTGTCCTCTACCATCTTCTGGAGTCCATTTAAGCTCACGCCTACTGCTTCAGTAACTCCATCCAGCCACCTCATTCTCTGTCGTCCCCTTCTTCTATTGCCCTCAATCTTTCCCAGCATTAGGCTCTTCTCCAATGAGTCCTTCCTTCTCATTAGGTGGCCAAAGTATTTGAGTTTTAGCTTCAGGATCTGGCCTTCTAAAGAGCAGTCAGGGTTGATCTCCTCTAGGACTGACCGGTTTGATCGCCTTGCAGTCCAAGGGACTCGCAGGAGTCTTCTCCAGCACCATAGTTCAAAGGCCTCAATTCTTTGGCGTTCAGCCTTTTTTATGGTCCAACATTCACTGCCATACATTGCAACTGGGAAGACCATAGCCTTGACTATACGCACCTTTGTTGACATGGTGATGTCTCTGCTTTTTAGTGTGCTGTCTAGATTTGCCATGGCTTTCCTCCCGAGGAGCAGGATTTGGGATGGGGTTAGGATCGGGATTGGGGTAGGAACGGGGTTGGGAACAACATTGCGGTTGCCCCCCAATAACATTTTCAAGCTTTAGCAGACTATTGTCCAGGTACATATGTTCAATTAACACTAATTAATATAACAGTAAATAACTATAATATATATGCTAAACGATAATCATATACGGTATCAATTAGTCAATACATATCATTCTTCTTACTAATATATATTCAAAGTAACATATCACATTCATTTCTCGCTAGTTCGTTTTCCTAACCATTGGTAAAAATTTTCCCATGTTTTAAAATAAATTGAATCCTTTTTCTCTTTAATCTCTAAAATTAATTTGTCAATTTCTGCACATTCTAAAATTTTCTTGATTAAAATCTCCTCAGTTGGTAGGTTTGCATTTTTCCAGTATTGGGCAAATGCTATTCTCACTGCTGTCAATACATGCAATATTAGATACTCATTCTCCTTCTCATTGTTGTTGTTCTTAATTGCGAAGTCGTGTCCGACCCATCGCAACCCTTTGGACAACGTTCCTCCAGGCCTTCCTGTCCTCTACCATCTTCTGGAGTCCATTTAAGCTCACGCCTACTGCTTCAGTGACTCCATCCAGCCACCTCATTCTCTGTCGTCCCCTTCTCTTGCCCTCAACCTTTCCCAGCATTAGGCTCTTCTCCAGTGAGTCCTTCCTTCTCATTAGGTATTTGAGTTTCAACTTCAGGATCTGGCCTTCTAAAGAGCAGTCAGGGTTGATCTCCTCTAGGACTGACCGGTTTGATCGCCTTGCAGTCCAAGGGACTCGCAGGAGTCTTCTCCAGCACCATAGTTCAAAGGCCTCAATTCTTTGGCGCTCAGCCTTTCTTATGGTCCGACCATAGCCTTGACTATACACACTTTTGTTGGCAGGGGGATGTCTCTGCTTTTTAGTGTGCTGTCTAGATTTGCCATGGCTTTCCTCCCCAGAAGCAAGTGTCTTTTAATTTCTTGGCTGCAGTCCCCATCTGTGGTGATCTTGGAGCCCAGGAAAATAAAATCTGTCACTACCTCCATTTCTTCCCCATCTATTTGCCAGGAATTGAGAGGGCCGGATGCCATGATCTTGGTTTTTTTAATGTTAAGTTTCAAGCCAACTTTTGCACTCTCCTCCTTTACCAGCAACAAGAGGCTCTTTAGTTCCTCTTCACTTTCTGCCATTAGAGTGGTATCATCTGCATATCTTAGGTGTCAAGCCCCGCCGGCTTGCCACCCGTCTGGGCCTCGCCGTCCTCACCGCTTCCGCCGCTCCCTCCATCAACATGGGGAAGCAGTTCCTCCCCCCTCTCTCTGTCAGCCGACGCCGGAACCCTCCGACCTTCTGAGGCCGCAGCAGCTCGCCGCAAGCCAGCTGACGCCCATGCCGGGACTCGATGACGCGGCGTTGGGGCAACCGTCGTTGGGGCTGCCGGCCGCGCCCACACCCGAGTGGTGGGGGCGGCGCCGCATCACCGCCGGTCAGCTGGCGGGCGCGCCCACGTCCAACCAGTGAGAGCGGTACCGGGCGCCCGCCAGCCAGCTAACAGGGGCGCCTGTGCGGGACGGAATCCCAGAACCCGGGCGGCCGGAGCCGGAGCCGCGGATCGCGCCTGCACCTGGGCTCTGGACTCAGCAACAGCCGCCCACCTACCGGCCGGCGGACACATCAGCAACGGAGCACCCCGTGGGTGCTCGGATGCAGCCGGAGCCGGGGCGAGCGGATAGCAATAGAGAGGCAGCCGGAAAGACTGGCCTGCTGCAGGTAGCCGCGGACTCATTGGTGGCCATGCCTGCGCTGCCTCTCTCTTCAGCCGAGCATTCGGACGGACCAAGGGGGGGAGGCGCGGTTGTAGGAACAGGACGGCCCGGGGAGCATAGGGAGGGCAAAGGACGGGACTTACCTGAGGGATGGCCAGGCGGGCCACGGCAATGCATGCAATGGGTGGTGGGAGTGCAAGGTGATGGGTGGGGTCTTTATGGGGAAGTGGGCGGATGCCAGTTTGCTCTGAAGGGGTGGGGTTAGGGTGTAGCTGCATGATAAAGAGAGTGTTGAGGCAGGATGCCGTCAACGATGACTTTTTCGTGGTTTGTTTGTGTTGGAGGAATAAACCTTGTCACCCGTACCTTCGTGTGTTCGTGTATCAATCGTCGAGGACGTCGTGACATTAGGTTGTTGATATTTCTTCCGGCAATCTTAATTCCAACTTTCGATTCATCTAGCCCTGCCTTTCTCATGATGTGCTCTGCATATAAGTTAAACAGGCAGGGCGACAGTATACAGCCTTGCCAGACTCCTTTCCCAATTTTGAACCAATCAGTGGTTCCGTGTCCAGTTCCCACTGTTGCTTCTTGACCCGCATATAGGGTTTTCAAGAGACAAATAAGATGGTCTGGTACTCCCATCTCCTTAAGAACTTGCCACAGTTTGTTGTGATTAAAACAATCAAATGCTTTAGCATAGTCAATGAAGCAGAAGTAGATGTTTTTCTGGAACTCCCTAGCTTTCTCCATGATCCAACATGTTTTGGCAATTTGATCTCTAGTTCCTCTGCCTCTTTGAAATCCTGCCTGTACTTCTGGTAGTTCTCGATCCACATACTGCTGGAGTCTAGCTTGTAGGATTTTAAGCAGAACTTTACTAGTATGTGAAATGAGTGCAATGGTGCGTTTGAACATTCTTTGGCACTGGAATGTAAACTGATCTTGAGTTTTCCAAATTTGCGGGCAAATTGAGTGTAGCACTTTTACTGCATCGTCTTTTAAGATTTTGAATAGCTCAGCTGGAATACTGTCTCCTCCACTAGCTTTGTTGTTGCTCAGCTTTCCTAAGGCCCACTTCACTTCACATTCTAGGATGTCTGGCTCGAGGTCAGTGACCACCTCATCATGGTTATCAGGGACATTAAGCTCGTTCTTGTATAGTTCTTCTGTGTAATTTTGCCACCTCTTAATCTCTTCTGCCTCTGTTAAGTCCCTGCCATTTTGGTCCTTTATCATGCCCATTTTTGCATGAAACGTTCCCTTCATCTCTCCAATTTTCTTGAAGAGATCTCTGTTCCTCCCTATTTTACTGTTTTTTTCTATTTCTTTGCACTGTTCATTTAAAAAGGCATTCTTATCTCTTCTAGCTATTCTCTGGAATTCTGCATTCAATTGGGTGTATGTTTCTTTTTCTCCCTTGCCTTTCGCTTCCCTCCTGTCCTCAAGCTATTTGCAAAGCTTCCTCAGACAGCCATTTTGCGAACCTCCGTCCATAGTTCTGCAGGCACTCTGTCTATCAGATCTAATTCCTTAAATCTATTTGTCATTTCTAATGTATATTCGTCAGGGATATGATTTAGTTCATACCTGAGTGGCCTAGTGCTTTTCTCTACTTTCTTCAGTTTAAGCCTAAATTTTGCAATGAGAAGCTCATGGTCTGAGGCACAGTCAGCTCCTGGTCTTGTTTTTACTGACTGTATAGAACTTCTCCATCTTTGGCTGCAGAGCACATAGTCAATCTGATTTCTGTGTTGACTGTTTGGTGATGTCCATGTGTAGAGCCGTCTCTTGGGTTGCTGGAAAAGAGTGTTTGCTATGACCATCGTATTCTCTTGACAAAATTCTATCAGCCTGTTCCCTGCTTCATTTTGTACTCCAAGGCCAAACTTGCCTGTTATTCCGATTATCTTTTCGCTTCCTACTTTAGCATTCCAATCCCCCATGATGATAAGGACATCATTTTTTGGTGTTAGTTCTATAAGGTGCTGTAGGGCTTCATAGAACCGGTCAATTTCATCCTCTTCAGCACGGTGGTTGGGGCATAGACTTGGACTACTGTGATATTGAATGGTTTGCCTTGGATTTGAACTGAGATCATTCTGTCATTTTGGGGATTGTATCCCAGTATTGCTTTTCCTACTCTTTTATTGACTGTGAAGGCTACTCCATTTCTTCTGAGGGATTCTTGCCCGCAGTAGTATACCTGATGGTCATCTGAATTAAATTCTTCCATTCCTGTCCATTTTAGTTTGCTGATTCCTAAGATGTCAATGTTCAGCCTTGTCATCTCTTGTTTGACCACGTCCAGCTTTCCTTGATTCATGGATCTTACATTCCAGTTTCCTATGGAGAAAAAATCTTTACAGCATCGGACAGCATCGGACAGGTAGTCCTCGACTTACAACAGTTCACTTAGTGACTGTTCAAAGTTACAATGGCACTGAAAAAAGTGCCCCCCCAAGCCACAGCCAAGCAAGACACCTTCCTGCCGGCCCGGCGGCGCTCTTCCTCCTGTCCAAGGTTTTCATTGTTGTGAGCATTTCTGTTGAGGATTGGCAGTGTGGGTGGGGAGGGGGTTTTTTGGTTTTTATTCCCCCCATCTGCTGGGTGGTTGCAGCAGGTTTTGGTCACTTCACATGACCCTGGGACACTGTGACCATCATAAATATGAATCAGTTGCCAAGCATCTGAATGTAATTTGACCCTGGAGATACTGCAACATTCCAGCTGATCGGCGCTTCTTCTGGACTCAGAAGAAGCGCTGGGATCAGCGCTGAGCTCCAGCTGGAGCCTGGTACTGATCCTGGCGCTTCCGCTGAGCCCTGACAGCCCTGCAGCTCCAGCCGTCTCTCACTCAGGCTTGTGCAGTGCTGCCACCGGTTCAGCTCATATCCCTCCCCCGCTACCACTTTTCTAGGATGGTCGCATACCACCTGCCAGGTGCCAATGTACCACAGGTGGTACCCGTACCACTGATTGAAAAGCCTTGCTCTAAGACATCCAAAATCATTCTTAAGTTGTTTTTTATCTGTCTTTTAGGTAAAAACCCATTTTGATCTGTATGTATGAATTCAGTCAGGAATTTCTTAATTCTTTCTGTCGTTATTGAAGCAAAAATTTTATAGTCCACATTTAATAACGATATTGGTCTATAATTTTTATATGTGTCAGATCAGTATCTTCTTTAGGTATCAAAGTGATATTAGCTTCAGTCCACGACTTTGGAGCACCTGCAACTTCTGAAGGCAAGCTATTCCATTGGTTGATTGTTCTCATTGTAAAGAAATATCTCCTCAGTTCTAGGTTGCTTCTCTCCTTGGTTTGTTTCCATCCATTGTTTATTGTTTTGCCTTTTGGTCCTTTGGAAAATAGTTTGACCCCCTCATCTTTGTAGGAGCCCCTCAAATATTGGAACACTGCTACAGGTATCACTGCTACAGTCCTTCTTTTCTCTACACTAGACATACTGTGAAAGGAAAAAATATCTTAATAATTAATTCTTTCTGTATAAATCAAACATATTTCTTTGATAGTCAATTAAAATGAAGGCAATGTCTGCTGAGAAATACCTAGTATTATTATTATTATTTATTATTTATTGAACTTATATACCAACGCCCCCGCTGTGTTTCAGCATTTCATGAATGACATTTTCCGGGATTTGTTGGATCAGTTTGTCGTGATCTACTTGGCCGACATTCTGATCTACTCCCCGTCGCGTGAGGTCCACCATCAGCATCTCCATCAGGTCCTGCAGCGACTCCGAGAACATCGGCTGTTTGCCAAGTTGGAGAAGTGCCAGTTCTACCGGGTGACCATTGATTTCCTGGGTCACCGCATTTCTCCTGAGGGCATCGCCATGGAGCCGAGTAAGGTTGAGTCTTTGCAGAGTTGGCAACCCCCGCATCGCGTGAAGGATGTTCAGCGACCTCTTGGGTTCGCCAACTATTACCGAACTTTCATCCCTGGGTTTGCTGCCTTGACAGCCCCCCTCACCCGGCTCCTGCAGAAGAAGACTCGGTTCCAGTGGAACGCTCCAGAACAACAGGCCTTCCAGACTTTGAAGGAAGCCTTAATGAAGGAGCCCATCTTGAAGCATCCTGACCCGCAACGGCCGTTTGTTGTGGAGGCGGACGCCTCCGACATTGCCATTGGGGCGGTGTTACTCCAGGCAATGACGCCCAGCGGTACCCTCTTCCCTTGCGCGTACCATTCACGAAAACTGAACCCTTCGGAGCGCAATTATACAATCTGGGAGAAGGAGCTGCTGGCCATCAAAGTGGCGTTCGAGGCCTGGAGGCATCATCTGGAGGGAGCGCGGCATCAAATCAAGGTCCGGACGGACCATAAGAATTTGGAAAGCCTGCAGACCGCTCGGAATTTGAACCAACGCCAGATCCGGTGGTCTCTTTTCTTTGCGAGGTTTGACTTCCGGGTTCGGTACATACCTAGCGGGCACAATCAAAGAGCGGATGCTCTGTCCAGGAAGCCCGAACATTCCCGAGTGGAAGACAAGCTTCTGCCCAGGACAGTGATCCCCGTCGAGTCTTTTGCTGCGGTGCGGGAGCCGGTTGATATACGGGTTCGGATCTGGGAGGCACAGCAGCAGGAGGTGTGGGTGGCTCAGTGGAAGGAGGAGGTGGGGCCAGATTCTCCTTGGACGGTCACGGATGGACTCTTGTATTATCGTGACCGGTTCTACGTTCCGGGAGGGCCACTCAGGGGACTCATCCTCAGCCAGTGTCACGATAACCCGGCGGTGGGGCATTTTGGCCTGTTCAAGACCCTGAAGCTGGTCTCCCGTACCTTCTGGTGGCCCCGGGTCCGACACGACGTCCAGTCCTATGTTACCTCCTGCATCCCATGCAGGCAGGCCAAGTCAGCGACAGGGGCCCCGCCTGGATTACTGCAGCCTTTGCCGACACCCAAAAGACCCTGGGGGGCTGTGTCCATGGACTTTCTGATGGATTTATCCCCATCCTCTGGTTTTACGACAGTGTATGTGGTGGTGGACATGCTGACCAAGATGGCGCACTTCATCCCCTGTCGCGGCTTACCGTCAGCCCGTGCCACTAGTCGTATGTTCATTCAGCAGGTGTTTCGGCTGCACAGCCTCCCTGATAGAGTCATCTCTGATAGGGGGGCCCAGTTTACAGCCCGCCTCTGGCAGGAGTTGATGCATGCATTGGTTATCAAGATTTGCCTCTCGTCCGCGCATCATCCTCAAACTGACGGGGGAACCGAGAAGGTCATCGGTATCCTGGAACAATATCTGCGCTGCTACATCAATCTGCAGCAAAACAATTGGGTGGACTATCTGGCCATAGCTGAGTTTGCATTTAACAATTCGCAGCACACCTCCACACAGATGACACCGTTCTTGGCCAATGTGGGATATCACCCCCGGTTTTTCCCCCTTTCTCCCGTGGACTCACCGGAGCCGGCAGCGAACGACTTCATGGCAGAGTTACAGGCGATCCATCGATTGGTGCGACGTCAGTTAGAGAAGGCCAAGGCCGATTACAAAAGATTTGCTGATCGGTCAAGACGGGATACGCCTCCACTATCGGTGGGAGATCGGGTCTGGTTGTCCACCAGGAACCTACCATCAACACGGCCGGTGAGAAAGTTAGATCACCGATATTTAGGACCGTTCCCAATCGAGGCTGTCATCAATCCGGTCGCCTATCACTTAACTCTGCCACGTTCCCTGCACGTGCACCCAGTCTTTCATCGGTCTCTGTTGGTCCCCGAGCAACCGGCCTGTCCACTCCGCCGAGCAGAACCTCCCCCATCAGGACCTCGTGATGGAGGCAGCACCCCCGAGTACAAGGTCGCCAGCATCAGGGATTCCCGTTGGCTGAAAGGTCGTTTCCAGTACCTGATTGAATGGAAAGGTTACGGACCAGAGGACTTTACCTGGGAAGACGCGACCGCCGTTCATGCCCCTGCATTGGTGACCGCTTTTCATGAACAATTTCCATCCCGACCGCATCCGGATCGGCAGACCCGGGGGAAGGGCCCTGCGGTGCGGGATAGTGTTGTGATTCAGGGTCAGCCTGTGGGTTCGGCAGTTGGGTCGGACGACTCAGAGGAGGAGGAGGGGGGTGTTGAAGACCTTGCTGAGGGGGTTGAAGATCTTGCTGATGAGAGCCCTTGGCCAGGCCCCTCCCACTTGGTCACCACGGAGACCCAGCTGTGTGAGCCTGACAGCGTGGATGAAGATGACCCACAGCTGGCCCTGTTCAAGGACGCCCGACGCAGGAGGCAGTCAATTAGGAGTAAACAGAGGAAGGCAATGGGGCTTCTCGGAAGGAGGCAGAGAGAAGCCACGCCCTGAACTCTATATAAGGGGAATGTCTGGGAGGGCTCGTTTGCTGAAGGCAACCGCTCGTTCCTGTTTCTTAAAGCTCCTGTTTCTTGGTTTGTCTTGTTCCGTTTGTTTTTGTAGTAATAAATTTGGCAGGCGTAATTCCAGCCTCTTGCCTTCTTGTAAAAGGGGTTGTCCCTGCCTTTTCTGCAGGGCCGGTAGCAGGCTGGTACAGAACAGAAGGGAACTTGATGCCGGCAGCAGGTGTTCCCTCAGATATCCCGGACCCAAGCCATTTAGGGCTTTATAGGTCATCACCAGCACCTTGAATCTCACCCGGAGGGCAACCAGAAGCCAATGCAGCTCACGGAGCAGAAGTGTTACATGGCAGTATCGGGAAGCCCCCATCACAACTCGCGCGGCTGCATTCTGCACCAGCTGAAGCCTCCGAGTGGTCCTCAAGAGCAGCCCCATGTAGAGAGCGTTGCAGTAGTCTAACCGGGAGGTCATGAGCGCATGAGTGACTGTGCGCAAGGCATCTCGGTCCAGATAGGGCTGCAACTGGCGCACCAGGCGGACCTGGTGGAACGCGCGGATCTGGCATGCATTACGGAAACCTGGTTGGTCTCAGAGGGAGGTGTCCCTCTGACTGAGCTCTGCCCTCCAGGTTTCTGTGTGCTGCACCGGCCGCGGGCTCAGGGTAGGGGCGGGGGGGTGGCGGTGGTTATACGGGAGACCTTATATCCGCGGGAGACCACTGTCGTACAGATTGGCAGGAGTGAGTCGCTCCTCCTGAGGTTTGGCTCTGGGGTTCAGTTGGGTTTGTTGCTGACATACCTGGCGCCCAGCTGTGTTGCAACAACCCTGCCCGGGCTTCTCGACACCCTTTCAGGGCTGGTAGTTCAATTTCCCAGACTTATGGTTCTGGGTGATTTCAACCTTCCATCCCTGGGCGGGTCGTCAGAGTTAGCTCGGGAGTTCATGGCCTCCATGATGGCCATGGACCTGACCCAGATAATTCAGGGTCCGACCCATGGAGGCAGTGCGACCCCTGACCCGGCGCAGATCCCAATGGGCTCCATGGTTTTCTGTGGAGCTACGGGAGATGAAGTGTCGGAGACGGAGTCTGGAGAGCTGTTGGAGATCCAGCCGGTCTGAATCTGACCGATTGCGAATAAGATCTTTCACTAGGTTTTATCTCGCGGCGATGAGGACAGCGAAGTCTAATTACTTCGCCGCCCTCATCGCGTCCGCAGATAACCGCCCGGCCACCCTGTTTAGGGTAACTCGTTACCTCCTTAATCAGGAGGTGAGGGAGGAGCCCTTGCAGGGGCGGGCCAAGGAGTTTAGCCAGCCTCTTGCGGACAAAATTGCTCAGATTCGGACCGGTTTAGACTCTGACTGGGCAGAGTCTGATGGGGAGGAATCGAGCGGTCTTGAGAGTATTATCTGGACTGAGTTTGATCCTGTGACTCCCGAGGAGGTACACAGGATTATGGGGAGGCTGAGCTCTACCACCTGTTTATTGGACCTGTGGAAGGAAGAACTGTGACCTTTGCAGTAGATGGTGAAAGATTGTGGTCGGGACACATTTTCCACAGGAACAGAGTGCAGAAACATATAGCATAGGAATTGAGGAAGTGAGCCCTGTTCACGAGTACAATGAAATGAGTAGAAATGATAGTGAGGAAAGTAGTGGTCAGAGCAAGGCCAAGGAAGAACAGGAAACTGGCTCAGTAACTAGGCCTATGGAATAAGAATAAGGAACTAATGTTGACCCGGAATTAGGGGACAGTATAGGAAATATCAATTGTGAATGTGCAGATGGCCCTACTGTCTTTGGGCTCTTGCAAAGTCGTGGATGCAGGGTCATGAAAGGCCAGCAAGGAAAATACTCAATGTCCTAACCCACCCAAGAACGTATAATATGTTTAGGGAAACACCCAAAAAGGGAACATGTTTGTTACTTCTGCTCTCTTATCTACAGTATGCCAGACTTACTGGGTAAAATCTTTATCATATGCGTGTCAGCTTTGCTGGATGGCCTGCTTATGTAACCAGAAAGAATAAATACAAGGATTTCTTGTCTTTCGGGGCTGCTCTCATTTAGAGGAGCCCGTCTTTTTGTTCAGCTGAATAAAAAATGTAAAGCTTGAAGGCAACTTCTGGTTTCCTGTATTTTTTACCAGCAAAACCTCAGAACCTGTATATCATTTTTGGCGAGCCTGGTTTCCAGGAGAGGTGCTTGGTTGGTCATAGGGAGGCTCAGGAAAGGGGAAGGCACCAAGCGTGCTCCGGGATTTCCTGGAGGTGACCCCCTTCTTGACTCTTCATTGTGGTTTTAACAGGAACCAGTTTTTTTTCTTCTTTTTGGTTGCCTTTTACTTAGTTCCTGCATACTCAGGAGGGCTGAAGATAAGGTAGGACATACAGATATACATTACTTTGTTGCACCGGCTTGCTTGGGGAGTGTGTGTATATGTGTAAACGTGTGTCTGTTTCCTTGAATTATTTCCCACCATTGACCAGAGCTGGGCGGAAGGGTTAATGCCAGGCGCATTTAGCCCCCCCTCTTTTTTGGGGTTCAGGGGGTGCCTGGAAAGCAAGGCCGTTAATCTTGTACTTTCGTGCTCCAACGGGTTGTGAGTGGTGTGTGGTTTGAAGTTTGTGGTTGCTCCTTATACAGGTGAAACTCGAAAAATTAGAATATCGTGCAAAAGTTCATTTATTTTAGTAATGCAACTTAAAAGGGGAAACTAATATATGAGATAGACTCATTACATGCAAAGCAAGATAGTTCAAGCCGTGATTTGTCATAATTGTGATGATTATGACTTACAGCTCATGAAAACCCCAAATCCACAATCTCAGAAAATTAGAATATTGTGAAAAGGTGCAATATTCTAGGCTCAAAGGGTCCCACTCTAATCAGCTAATTAAGCCATAACACCTGCAAAGGGTTCCTGAGCCTTTAAAGTGCATGAAGAGCCACCACACACAGACGGATCCTGGACATGGGGTTCAAATGTCGTATTCCTCTTGTCAAGCCGCTCCTGAACAACAAACATCAGAAGCGTCTTACCTGGGCTAAAGAAAAACAGACCTGGTCTGTTGCTCAGTGGTCCAAAGTCCTCTTTTCTGATGAGAGCAACTTTTGCATCTCATTTGGAAACCAAGGACCCAGAGTCTGGAGGAAGAATGGAGAGGCACACACTGCAAGATGCTTGAAGTCCAGTGTGAAGTTTCCACAGTCTGTGTTGATTTGAGGAGCCATGTCATCTGCTGGTGTTGGTCCACTGTGCTTCATTAAGTCCAGGGTCAATGCAATCGTCTACCAGGAGATTTTGGAGCACTTCATGCTTCCTTCCTCAGACGAGCTTTATGGGGATGCTGACTTCATTTTCCAGCAGCACTTGGCACCTGCCCACACTGCCAAAAGCACCAAAAGCTGGTTCAATGACCGTGGGATTACTGTGCTTGATTGGCCAGCAAACTCGCCTGACCTGAACCCCATAGAGAATCTATGGGGCATTGCCAAGAGAAAGATGAGAGACAGGAGACTGAATAATGCAGAAGAGCTGAAGGCCGCTATTGAAGCATCCTGGTCTTCCATAACACCTCAGCAGTGCCACAGGCTGATAGCTTCCATGCCACGCCATGATAGCTGATAGCAAGTCTGACACTTAAGAACTTAACATGGTCTCTTCAAAGTCTGACATCCAAACAAGTAAAAAATGAACTAAACACATTGCATTTCTTTGCACAAATCAAGTGGTGCTTTTTAGGTGATGGATATGATTGTATAACTAGATTGATTTAATGCTTTTTAAATGTCAGTTTCTTTATTTTTCCCCATTTCTTTTTTCCTCTTATGCACAAAAGTTGCCCAGCACACAATCAGAAAATAATAATAATAATAATAATAATAATAATAATAATAATAATAATAATAATAATAATAATAATAATAATAATAACAACAACAACAACAACAACAACAATAAAGTTGGAAGGGACCTTGGAGGTCATCTAGTCCAACCCCCTGCTCAGGCAGGAAACCCTATACCATTTCGGACAAATGGCTGTCCAGTCTCTTCTTCAAAACTTCGGGTGTTGGAGCATTCACAGCTTTTGGAGGCAGGTTGTTCCACTGATTAATTGTTGAGCCTTCCTGAAACCCTGTTCCTCTGGAAAAATCTTACCAGCAGGTGTTTTTGGATTGATTGTTTTTTATATAAATACCTTTTCCCTTTTATTAGGCAATTGTTGCCATTATGTATTTATTTAATTTGCATGCATATATGTAGAAAATTACCTTGTTTGCCATGTGCTGAAATGTCATTGTAAAATATTTTTTGTTTCTTTATCTGTTCTATCAGGATAATATTGGACACCGCTTGCTACAGAAGCATGGTTGGAAGCTGGGCCAAGGCCTGGGGAAATCACTTCAAGGTAAGTTGAAAAAAATCTGACCATTAAATTATTCAGTGTCCTTCAAGTTAAATTTCTTGTTTAGATTCTTTTCCTTCCCCCTTGCCCTTGCACTTACTGTATTGAGTTTTACATTTATCATTATTACTCAGTCAAGTGTGTGATTTGTATTCTGAATTATGTATGTATGCCAGCTTTTATTTAAGGTAAGTTGAAAGCTGGATGTTGAAGCAGGAATACAGGTGAAACTCGAAAAATTAGAATATCATGCAAAAGTTCATTTATTTCAGTAATGCAACTTAAAAGGAGAAACTAATATATGAGATAGACTCATTACATGCAAAGCAAGATAGTTCAAGCCGTGATTTGTCATAATTGTGATGATTATGGCGTACAGCTCATGAAAACCCCAAATCCACAATCACAGAAAATTAGAATATTACATGCAATCAATAAAACAAGGAGTGTACATAGAACAATATCGGACCTCTGAAAAGTATAAGCATGCATATGTACTCAGTACTTGGTTTGGGCCCCTTTTGCAGCAATTACTGCCTCAATGCGGCGTGGCATGGAAGCTATCAGCCTGTGGCACTGCTGAGGTGTTATGGAAGACCAGGATGCTTCAATAGCGGCCTTCAGCTCTTCTGCATTGTTCGGTCTCATGTCTCTCATCTTTCTCTTGGCAATGCCCCATAGATTCTCTATGGGGTTCAGGTCAGGCGAGTTTGCTGGCCAATCAAGCACAGTAATCCCACGGTCATTGAACCAGCTTTTGGTGCTTTTGGCAGTGTGGGCAGGTGCCAAGTCCTGCTGGAAAATGAATTCAGCATCCCCATAAAGCTCGTCTGTGGAAGGAAGCATGAAGTGCTCCAAAATCTCCTGGTAGACGGCTGCGTTGACCCTGGACTTAATGAAGCACAGTGGACCAACACCAGCAGATGACATGGCTCCTCAAATCAACACAGACTGTGGAAACTTCACACTGGACTTCAAGCATCTTGCAGTGTGTGCCTCTCCATTCTTCCTCCAGACTCTGGGTCCTTGGTTTCCAAATGAGATGCAAAAGTTGCTCTCTGTTCTGTACCAGCCTGCTACCGGCCCTGTAGAAAAGGCAACCCCTTTATAAACAGCAAGAGGCTGGAATGACGTCTGCCAAATTTATTACTACAAAAAACAAACAAGACACGAACCAAGATTCAGGAGCTTTGAAACACTATCTGAGCGGTTGCTTTCAGCAAACCAGCCCTCCCCAAACATTCCCTTTATAAAGAGTTCAGGGCGTGGCCTCTCTCTGCCTCCTTCTGAGAAGCCCCACAGCCTTCCTCTGTTTACTCCTACTTGACTGCCTCCTGCGTCGGGCGTCCTTGAACAGGGCCAGCTGTGGGTCATCTTCATCCACACTGTCAGGCTCACACAGCTGGGTCTCCATGGTGACCAAGTGGGAGGGGCCTGCCTGAGGGCTATCATCAGCAAGATCTTCAACCCCCTCATCAAGGTCTTCAACACCCCCCTCCTCCTCTGATTCGTCTGACCCAACTGCCGAACCCACAGGCTGACCCTGAATCACAACACTCTCATCAGAAAAGAGGACTTTGGACCACTGAGCAACAGACCAGGTCTGTTTTTCTTTAGCCCAGGTAAGACGCTTCTGACATTGTTTGTTGTTCAGGAGCGGCTTGACAAGAGGAATACGACATTTGAAGCCCATGTCCAGGATCCGTCTGTGTGTGGTAGCTCTTGATGCACTGACTCCAGCCTCAGTCCTGTCCTTGTGAAAGTCCCCAACACTTTTGAATGGCCTTTTCCTGACAATCCTCTCCAGGCTGCAGTCATCCCTGCTGCTTGTGCACCTTTTTCTTCCACCCTTTTCCCTTCCACATAACTTTCTATTAATGTGCTTTGATACAGCACTTGGGGAACATCCAACTTCTTTTGCAATTACCTTTTGAGGCTTTCCCTCCTTATGGAGGGTGTCAATGATGGTTTTCTGCACAACTGTCAGGTCAGCAGTCTTCCCCATGATTGTGATTCCTACTGAACCAGACTGAGAGACCATTTAAAGGCTCAGGAACCCTTTGCAGGTGTTATGGCTTAATTAGCTCATTAGAGTGGGACCCTTTGAGCCTAGAATATTGCACCTTTTCACAATATTCTAATTTTCTGAGATTGTGGATTTGGGGTTTTCATGAGCTGTATGCCATAATCATCACAATTATGACAAATCACGGCTTGAACTATCTTGCTTTGCATGTAATGAGTCTATCTCATATATTAGTTTCCCCTTTTAAGTTGCATTACTGAAATAAATGAACTTTTGCACAATATTCTAATTTTTTGAATTTCACCTGTATGGTATGGATGGGAAATCTGTTTATTGTTCTGTTGACACAAATTGATTGATCATAGTGTCACCATGATTTTATCAACACCCTTGGTGGAAGAAAACACAAGAAAAAAATGTGTGGATCTCCTCTCTGTAAAATAGTTACTTTTAGTTTAGGAGGTGGTTTCCAAGCTCAGATAACTAGATTTTAGATTAAAATTGAATATTTTCTGCATTGAATAAAATCTGGGGGTTTGAGGCTTGGAATTACTATTTATTTATTTAATAATATTTCTATACCGCCCTTCTCCCGAAGGACTCAGGGCGGTGAACAGGGCAAGAATAAAAATACAGAATTACAAAAATAAAAAAAAGGATTAAATACATGCCCACTAAAAACAATCAATACATATTAAAACCCCAATAAAATGACAGTAAAAAACCCCACCAATCCCCCATCAGGCCAGGCCGGCTTGTTCGAACAAGTATGTTTTTAGAGCGCAGCGAAAGGAGCGAAGATCGGGCGCCATCCGGAGCTCAACCGGTAACTGATTCCATAGCTCCGGGGCGCCCACAGAGAAGAATCTCCCCCTGGGGGCCACCAATCGACATTCTCTGATCGGTGGCACCCTGAGGAGGCCCTCTCTGTGGGAACGCACAGGGCAAAGGGAGGTTGATGCCGGCAGCAGGTGTTCCCTAAGGTACTCCGGACCCCTGCCATGTAGGGCTTTAAACACCATTACTAGTACCTTGAATCTCACCCGGAAGACAACTGGTAACCAATGCAGCTCACGGAGCAGAGGTGTAACATGGGAGTATCGGGAGACTCCCAACACAACTCTCGCGGCTGCATTCTGTACCAGTTGGAGCCTCCGGGTGGTCCTCAAGGGCAGTCCCATGTAGAGAGCGTTGCAGTAGTCCAGACGAGAGGTCACGAGCGCGTGAGTGACTGTGCATAAATCATCCCGGCCTAGATAGGGCCGCAACTGGCGCACCAGGCGAACCTGGGCGAAAGCCCCCCTAGTCACAGCCACTATGTGATCTTCCAAGGTGAGCCGTGAATCTAGGAGGACTCCCAAGTTGCGAGCCCTATCTACGGGGGGTAATAGTTCCCCCCCCCCATAGAGAGAGATGGAATATCCGAATTGACCCGGGATGAAGGTATGCAAAGCCACTTGGTCTTGTCGGGGTTGAGTTGAAGTCTGTTCCTACCCATCCAGACCCGAACCGCCTCCAGGCAACGGGACATCACGTTGAGGGCATCACTGGGGTGGTTTGGGGTCGAAAGAAAAAGCTGGGTATCATCAGCGTACTGATGATACCCATCTCCAAAACCACGAATGATCTCACCCAGCGGTTTCATATAGATGTTGAACAGGAGAGGCGAGAGGACTGACCCCTGAGGAACTCCACAAACGAGAGACCTCGCGGTCGACCTCTGCCCTCCTGTCAACACCGACTGCGAACGTCCCTGGAGATAGGAGGAGAACCACTGTAAAACCGTGCCTCCCACTCCCAATCCCCTGAGACGCCGCAGCAAGATACCATGGTCGATGGTATCGAAAGCCGCTGAGAGGTCTAATAGGACTAGAACAGAGGAATGTCCCCTGTCCCAAGCCCTCCAGAGATCATTCACCAGCGCGACCAATGCCGTCTCCGTGCTGTACCCGGGCCTGAAACCCGATTGGTACGGGTCTAGATAATCCGCTTCATCCAGGACCAGAGGGAGCTGATGCGCCACCACACTCTCAACAACCTTCGCAAGAAAGCGAAGGTTGGAGACCGGACGAAAGTTGTTCAACACAGCTGGGTCCAAGGCAGGCTTCTTGAGGAGAGGTCTCACCACCGCCTCTTTCAAGACGGCGGGGAAGCTACCCTCACTCAAAGAAGCCGATATAACTGCCTGGAACCAGCTTCGTGTCCTCTCCCGGGCTGCATAGACCAGCCAGGAAGGGCACGGGTCCAATAAACATGTGGTGGAGCTCAGCCTCCCCATAATCCTGTCCACTTCCTCCGGAGTCACAGAATCAAACTCCTCCCAGGTAATATCGACAAGACCGCCCGTGTCCTGATCGTCAGACTCTGCCCAGTCAGAGTCCAGACCGGTCCGAATCCGAGCGATTTTGTCCGACAGATGTTGGTTAAACTCCTCGGCACGACCCTGCAAGGGTTCCTCCCTCACCTCTTGGTTAAGGAGGGAGCGAGTCACCCTAAACAGGGCGGCCGGGCGATTATCTGCGGACGCAATAAGGGTAGCAAAGTGATTAGACCTCGCCACCCTTATCGCAGCGAGATAAGACCTAATATAGGCTCTTAGTCGCAATCGGTCGGATTCGGATCGGCTGGATCTCTAACCGCTCTCTAGGCCCTGTCTCCGACGCTTCATCTCCCGGTGCTCCGCGGAAAACCATGGAGCTCGATGGGATCTGCACCGGGTCAGGGGCCGCAAGGGTACAACTCGGTCAAGAGCCTCAGTGGCTGCCCTTTCCCAGGCTTCCACTAAGGCATCTGCCGAGCTGTGAGCGAAGGAGGCAGGTGGGGACCCCAGCGCTGCCTGGAACCTCTCGGGATCCATTAAGCATCTGGGGTGGTACCATCTAATTGGTTCCACGCACCCACGGCGGGGTGTGGCAAAACAGAAGACCAGCCGCAGGAGATGATGATCGGTCCATGACAGGGGCATAACAATTGGGGAGCCCCCACCAAGATCATCTAACCACCGTCCAGATAAGAAAACCAGGTCAAGGGTGTGGCCTCCCTCATGAGTCGGTCCCGAAATTACTTGCGTCAGGTCCATGGCCGTCATGGAAGCCATGAACTCCCGAGCTAACTCAGATGATCCTCCCAGAGATGGTAGATTGAAGTCCCCCAAAACTATAAGTTTCGGGAACTCAATCACCAACCCAGAGAGGACATCGAGAAGCTCAGGCAGGGCTGCTGCTGCATGACTAGGCGAAAGGTACACCAGCAGCAAGCCCAACTGCGCACCAGGGCCGCATCTCAGGAAGAGAGACTCACACCCGACTATCTGGGGAACGGTGGTCTCCCGCGGGCACAAGGTCTCCCTCATAACAACAGCCACTCCCCCACCCCTACCCTGAGCCCGAGGCCGGTGTAGCACCCGGAAACCTGGTGGGCAAAGATCAACCAGAGGAATACCGCCCTCTGGGCCCAACCAAGTCTCCGTGATGCAAGCCAGGTCCGCCTGCTCACCCTCGACCAAGTCACGGACGAGAGGAGCTTTGTTAGCAACAGACCTGGCATTCAAGTACACCAGCCGGAGCTCAGGAGGCTGCACATCCTCACTCCCAGTTTTGTTACTCCAAATATTAAGTATCAAAACTTAAGGAACTTGATTAGTGCAAACTATTTGTTGCTATAATTTATTCACTCAAATTTGCCTGAGAGGTTACACATTTTGCTTAGAAGAATGTTTTCTATAATTAACATTGACCCATCATAAGCTTCTCATTTTTTGTTCCTAGTTTGATTCCCCACCCTATCTCACACCCCATATAACCTAGGTCAGGGGTCAGCAACCTGAAACAGCAAAAGAGCCATTCGGAACCGGTTCCGTCACACACACAAAAAATTGGGAGCCGCAAAATGTGCGCACGCATGCGTGCACGCATGAGCATGAGCAGAACAAGGCAAAATGTGCACCAGCCCTGCCCCTGTCCACCTCTAGTATGGACGGTTCTGCCATCCTGGCTTTTCCTCCCTCAGAAAAAACTGCTCTCCCCCCGCCCTGCGCTCTGTCTCTCAGGGACTTTTTTCTTTCCGCCTTTTGTGAAGCTTCGGGATCAGCTCCTTCCCTGGATCGCTTGCACTGCACTGATCCTCGGCACCCCCGACGCCCGCACCGCATTTTGAGCTGCGCACACCTGTCGTTGCCCGGTGCCGCCAGCTTACCATGTGGGGGGACTTGCAGGCTGAGCCGCGTGAAGACGAGGAAGGAAACGGCCTTTCAGAGGATCCAGCCCAGGCCCCCCTCGGAGGCAACGGGCCCTTCCCTGGCCAAAGGAAGCCTTGCGATCGTCTCCCGCAGCGCGGCTCCCCTGAGCTGGGAGGCACCTGCACGGCGGCGGCGGGTGTCCCTGGTGATGGGCGCTGGGTTGCGGCACCTTCAGCCCGGGCGCCACCAGAGCCACCCGAGCACCCTGCCCCTCCCCCCGGGGCCTCCAAACCTCTGCCGCCCCATTCTCTCAATGGGAATGGGGCGGTGGAGGTTTGGAGAGCTGCTGCCTTCGTCCGTGTTTCTTTCGGGGCCGAAAGAAACGCGAATGAAGGCAGCAGCTCTCCAAACGGGGCGGCGGAGGTTTGGAGAGCTGCGCAGAAGGCAGCAGCTCTCCAAACCTCCGCCGCCCTTTTTGGAGAGCTGCTGCCTTTGTCAAACACGGACGAAGGCAGCACCTCTCCAAACCTCCGCCACCCCGTTTGGAGAGCTGCTGCCTTTGTCAAACACGGATGAAGGCAGCACCTCTCCAAACGGGGCAGCAGAGGTTTGGAGAGCTGTGCGGAAGGCAGCAGCTCTCCAAACCTCCACCGCCCCATTTGGAGAGCTGCTGCCTTCATCCGTGTTTCTTTCAGGGCCGAAAGAAACGCGGATGAAGGCAGCAGCTCTCCAAACCTCCGCTGCCCCATTCTCTCAATGGGACTTTTTTACTCCCACTTTTTTTTCAGAACTGCACATGGTGGAGGACTGGGAGCCGCAGGGGATGGCTTAAAGAGCTGCATGAGGCTCCGGAGCCGCGGGTTGCTGACCCATGACCTAGGTATATTATGTGTACATATATTGAATGTTACTTTTTTTTCAGCTGTGGGGCACTTCAGTTGGGCAGCCAGTTTTTTTTAATTCCAAATGCAAAGTTCAGTGAGTCACCTGCAGAGCAATTTACACAGCAGTATACATAAAGTAACAACGTCATTCTGAAAGTAGAATCCAAGCATCTATTGCAGGGGTCTCCAACCTTTTTGTTTTGGCGGCCCGGTGGGAGAGGGAGGGGCAAGCCTTATGCACCCATGTGCAAACATGAATGTGGCCACACGTGCACATGCACGTACAAACAGGCTGCAAGCACACACACCATGCAATGGGGCTGCGAGCATGCGTGTGAGGCTCTCAGTGACAGCGGCGCCTGTGTGAGGCTTGTGGTGCCGCTGCCTCCAGGCTCATGGCGATGCTGCCACCAGCGCAAGGTTCGCACCACGGCCCACAGCAATGCCACCCCCGGCACGAGGCTCGCACTGCCACCCCTGCATGAGGGTCACACCATGGCCTGCAGCACTGCCACCCCTGGTGCCAGCCTCAGGCCGCGGCCTGCAACGATGCTGCCCCCAGTGCGAGGCTCCTGCTGTGGCCCTCAGTGATGCCACCCCCGGCGTGAGGATTACACTGCCACCCACGTGTGAGGGTAACGCCGCGGCCCACCTGCCACTTGCAGTGCTGCTGCCGTCTGCGCAACACTTGCAGCAACAGTGGCATGGGGGGGTGCCCTGCCCAGCTACTCATGTGACCCAGCAGCCAAGAGGCCGCGGCCCAGTAGTGGGCAACAGCCCATAGGTTGGGGACCTCTGATCTATTGGAAAGGGGTTTTTGTACTGCATGAACAATCCAGAATAATTTAGTCCAGTGGTGGCAAACCTTTTAGAGACCAAGTGCCCAAACCGCAACCCAAAACCCATTTATTTATTGCCAGGTGCTGGATGGGCGTGGCCAACTGGGTGGGCGTGGCCATGGTTCATGTGACCACCTCAATGATGCTCATGGGGAGGGATACCTGTAGGGGCAGGGCAGGGGGAGACCCAGGGGGTCTCTGGCAGGTGGAACGGTGGGCCAGAGGCTCGTCCTGTGGAGTGAGGCGAGGCAGGGTGGGTGTGCCAATTGCTGTGGGGCAAGGCAAGGCAAGGCGAGGCAGGGGCTGGAGCAGCTGCTGCCTGACACCATCACCCCCCCCACACACACACAGAGATGTCAGTGAGCGCATGGGGGCCAATGGTGTCCGTCAGCAGCCACAGCCTCCTGCATCATGGCAGCCCCATCGGTATGGGCGGAAATGGTCCCAGGACGGCCGGAAAGGTACCCTCACCTGGTGCGGGCCCTGTCTACACGGTGGCTCTGACAGGGGCTATGGCTGCTGCTCCTCCTCCTGCTCTGAGGCCCTTGACCGGCCAACCACTCAGGGAAGCAGGAGGCCGCGGTGGTGATGCCTGCATCGCCAAGCCTGGCCGGCTGCAGATCTGGAACCAAAACTGTGCCGACCATCCTTGCACTGGTGGGGGCAGCGGTGGGGGAAGGTGACTGTGGCACATGCCCTCCCCTCCTTGCTGCCACCCCACATCATCCCGCATGCGTGGCCCAGAGGCACACGTGAGACAATGTGTGGCACCAGCGGCAAAGACACCATGCAGGGAAGCAGGAGGGGGTGGAGGGGCAGCCGGGGGTCTGGAGCCGCCTCAGCTGCTCGCTAGCAGCTCGGCGAGGCAGCGGATTTGCGCACCCGCTGCCCCTCCTGCTTCCCTGCGTGGCTGACCGGTCAGAGCAGCAACAGCAGAAGGCACCCCCGTCAGATCCGTTGAGTGGATGTCGCCAGGCAAGGGCTTCCTTCTCCCCCCCCATAAATTGGTGAGAAGTAAAACCTCTTATTACGACTTAGCTCAAAATAATAATAAAAAAACCATTTGTTTCCGAGAATTTTTTTCCTAGCAGCCCCGCCCCGCCAGTGGAAACCAACATCGATTTACTCCTCCCGAGCAAAGGCACGTGAGCTGGGTTTGCACCTCGACCTATATTTTGGGGGTGGAGGGGGCGAATAGCAAGCTCCCGGGCTCACCGCTCAGGCGCCAATGCAGCGAAAGGATTAACGGGCTGCTCTGACCCGCCTCTTGTTCTAGCCACTGCGGATGATGGAGCTGCCGGTGCCAGGCAGAAGAGCAGGGGCCCGAGGCGGGAGTGTGTGTGAATCTCACTCCCTGGGCTGCGAAGCATAGAGCAATTGGGGGGTGGGGTACAGACAACATGCAGGTAAGAGAATTGAGAATGAGAAAGACATGGGAGGAAATGGCTCTGGGACAGCCGGGTGTCTAGAGCCACCTCGGCTGCTCACTAGAAGCCCGACAAGGCAGTAGATTCGTGCACCAGCTGCCCCTCCTGCTTCCCTGCATGGTTGACCGGTCGGAACAGCAGAAGCCACCCCCGTCAGATCCGTCAAGTGGATGCGGCCGGGCAAGGGCTTCCTTCCTGCTGTCCCGAAGCTGTTTCGGCCTGCGTCAATGGGGCTCTGTGGCCGGTCCGTCATTATGCAGGACAGCCAGCATGCTGCTTGCTAGCCTCTGTGTGCAGGGGGCTGATAGTGTTAGGCAGTAGATCCAGAAGCAAAGCTCTGCCGACCATCCTCGTGCTTGGGGGGGGGTGGTGGGGGAAGTCAGGATCTGGCATGCAGCCACCCTTTGCCACTGCTGCAGCACATTGTCTCACGTGCACCTCCGGGCCACGCGTGCGGGACAATGTGGGGTCGCAGCGGGAAGGGGAGGGTATGTGCCACAGTCACCTTCCCCCATCGCTGTCCCCACCAGCGCGAGGATGATCGGCACAGCTTCGCTTCTAGATCTGCGGCTGGCTGGGCTTGGCGATGCAGGCATCACAGTTGCCTCCTCCAGCTTCTCTGTGTGGTTGATCGGTCAAGGGGCTCAGAGCAGCAGCAGCCGCCCCCGTCAGAGCCACTGTGTAGACAGGGCCTGCACCAGGTGAGGGTTCCTTTCTGGCTGGACTTTCTTCACCCACGCCGATGGGGCTGCACTGCGGAAGGGAGATGTAGGCTCTGATTCCCCCCTGCTGATCCCCCCCAGCTCCCTGCCCGGTGCCCCTTCTATGCAATCCTACATGACCGCAGTGTGGATGAGAGGCTCGGCGGTGGGGGGCGGCGTTCCTCCGTGGAGGTGTCCCGGCCCTGCCAGACCCCCTCATCCTCCCCCAGCCAGAACCTGATGATCCCCACCCTCTTGCCCCCTTCCCTGTCGACCCCCTGAGCAGCCCAGCCTGACCAAGACAGAGGGAAGGCAAGGCAGATAGCCGGTTGTTAAAATGATTGTAAACCCACCACTAGTCACTTCCAAAGGCCACTCACTCACTCTCCCGCCAAAACGGCTCCTTTTATAGGTTCCCTGACCCTGCACAGCTCTTGTAGCTGTTCCCAGACTGCGCATGCGTGGAGAGGGAGAGGGGAGCAGCCTGGCAAAGGCATGCATGCCCACAGGGACAACTCTGTGTGCTGCCTGTGGCACACGTGCCATAGGTTTGCCACCACTGATTTAGTCTGTTTAAAATAAGCAAGTTAAGCTATATAAGCTCCCTGGTTAATTGATTAAGGTATAGAAGTGGTTTCACATACTTCCAGAATTGAAAAGACTGTTCTTTTCAAGGAACAACATTGACTGCAGAAAGTTATATTGAAAACATTGAAAATAGCAATAACACTAGCACTATACCAATAGCACTTAGACTTACAGGTGAAACTCGAAAAATTAGAATATCGTGCAAAAGTTCATTTATTTCAGTAATGCAACTTAAAAGGGGAAACTAATATATGAGATAGACTCATTACATGCAAAGCAAGATAGTTCAAGCTGTGATTTGTCATAATTGTGATGATTATGGCGTACAGCTCATGAAAACCCCAAATCCACAATCTCAGAAAATTAGAATATTGTGAAAAGGTGCAATATTCTAGGCTCAAAGTGTCCCACTCTAATCAGCTAATTAAGCCATAACACCTGCAAAGGGTTCCTGAGCCTTTAAATGGTCTCTCAGTCTGGTTCAGTAGGAATCACAATCATGGGGAAGACTGCTGACCTGACAGTTGTGCAGAAAACCATCATTGACACCCTCCATAAGGAGGGAAAGCCTCAAAAGGTAATTGCAAAAGAAGTTGGATGTTCCCCAAGTGCTGTATCAAAGCACATTAATAGAAAGTTATGTGGAAGGGAAAAGTGTGGAAGAAAAAGGTGCACAAGCAGCAGGGATGACCGCAGCCTGGAGAGGATTGTCAGGAAAAGGCCATTCAAAAGTGTTGGGGACTTTCACAAGGAGTGGACTGAGACTGGAGTCAGTGCATCAAGAGCCACCACACACAGACGGATCCTGGACATGGGCTTCAAATGTCGTATTCCTCTTGTCAAGCTGTATATACTGCCCCATAGTGTTTTACAGCACTCTCTAAGCGGTTTATAGAATCAGCATAATGCCCCAAACAATCTGGGTCCTCATTTTATCAACCTCGGAATGATGGAAGGCTGAGTCAACCTTGAACCTGTCAGGATCGAACTCCAGACTATGGGCAGAGTTAGCCTACATTATAACCACTGCACCACCATTAATTAATAAAATAATTATTAATATATACAGTACATATAATGGGCAAACTCTCTTGGCTATAAGTCAGTGTAAAATAAAGCTTAAAATATTTATATGAATTTTATACTTTAAGATTTGAAAAGGAGAGTATTATTTCACAAGGAAACTTATAAACATAATTTTGATTGTGGATAATGTTTTGACATGAGGAAAGGCTGAAGTCCCAAAGTACGTTTTCTGGTTAAATATGCACACACACACACATACATGGGTCTCTCTGTGTGTATTTCTACATTATCACATACTTTTAACATATTCTGCATTTATTGTGTTCCAGTTTAAAGCTAAAATCTTGTGGAAATTCTTCAAAGGAGGTCCTCTGGAATATGTCCAAGCATGTTTTAAGCATCTTTAAAAAACAAAACATTAAAACGTGTCTTTTCCCAGGTTTGCATGGCTTCTCACTCCTTTCATTGCATTTGTATGCATAAATACGTAGCTGCTTTGCTTAACTGAGTGGTGGAAAAGCAAAGCGGTTGTATATGCGTACACATGCAGAGAATGCAGGAGTAATTTCTAAAGTAGCCATATGAGTCTGAAAAATGCTATGGTTGCTATAATGATTCAAAAAGTGCTTCATAGACACCCTGGCATATTTTGAAGAACCTCTTTTTAAAATTATTCTCTATTAGTTTTCATTATTTATATGACGAGACGTGAATCAGAAAGTTACTGCATTCGGAGCTTCTGCATAGAATTCCTATTTAGAAGGTTCATTTTAAAATTCCTGTCTAATAAGAATTGGTATATTAAAATCTACTCAGCATGTTGTGTTACATTAAAGGAATAAACGAGCAGTTTGATTTTCTGTAATATAACCACACATGGTAGTACATTCTTGATCATGGCTGGTGGAAGGAGTAACAGGATTACAGTTGCAAGAAAAAGTATGTGAACCCTTTGGGATTACGTGGAGTTTTGCATGAATTGGCCTTAAAATGCACTCTAAACATCATGTAAGTCACAACAATAGAAAAACACAGTCTGCTTAAAATAATACTACACAAACATTAGCTGTTGTCATGTTTTAATTGAACATAAGATGGAAACATTCACAGTGCAGGGTGGAAAAAGTATGTGAACCTTTGGACTTAATAACTGGTTGACCCTCCTTTGGCAGCAATAACCTCAACCAAACGTTTCCTGTAGTTGCAGATCAGACCTGCACAACCATCTGGAGTAATTTTGGACCACTCCTCTTCACAAAACTGTTTCAGTGTAGCAATATTCTTGGGATGTCTGGTGTGAATCGCTCTCTTAAGGTCATGCCACAGCATTTCAATCGGGTTGAGGTCAGGACTCTGACTGGGCCACTCCAGAAGGCGTATTCTGTTCTGTTGAAGCCATTGTTTTGTTGAATTACTTGTATGCTTTGGGTCATTGTCCTGTTGCATCACCCATCCTCTGCGGAGCTTCAGTTGGCAGACAGATGGTCGTACGTTTTCCTGCAAAATGTCCTGATAAACTCTGGAATTCATTTTCCCATCAATGACAACAATCCGTCCAGGCCCTGAGGCAGCAAAGCAGCCCCAAACCACGATGCTCCCTCCGCCATGTTTTACAGTGGGGATGGGGTTTTGATGTTGGTGTGCTGTGCCTTTTTTTCTCCACACATAGTGTTGTGTGTTTTTCCCAAACAACTCAATTTTGGTTTCATCTGTCCACAGTATATTTTGCCAGTAGTGTTGTGGAACATCCAGGTGCTCTTTTGCAAACTTCAAACGTGCTGCAATATTTTTTTTGGACAGCAATGGCTTCCTCCGTGGTGTCCTCCCATGTACTCCATTCTTGTTTAATGTTTTCCTTATTGTAGATGTGTCAACAAAAATGTTAGCATGTGCCAGAGATTTCTGTAGGTCTTTAGCTGACACTCTAGGATTCTTCTTTACCTCATTAAGCATTATGCGCTGTGCTCTTGCAGTCATTTTTACAGGACGACCACGCCTAGGGAGAGTAGCAACAGTGCTAAACTTTCTCCATTTGTAGACAGTCTGTCTTACCGTGGACACATGAACATCAAGGCTTTTGGAGATACTTTTGTAACCCTTTCCAGCTTCATGCAAGTCAACAATTCTTGATCGTAGGTCTTCTGAGAGATCTTTTCTGCGAGGCATGGTTCACATCAGACAGTGCTTCTTGAGACCAGTAAACCCAAAACAGGTGTGTGTTTTTAAAGGGCAGGACAGCTGTCAGCAACACATCCAATATCATCACACTGGTTGGAGTCAAGGTTGGCTCACTCCTGGCTCCAATTAGCTCTTGGAGAAGTCATTAGGCTAGGGGTTCACATACTTTTTCCACCCTGCACTGTGAACGTTTACCTGTTATGTTCAATTAAAACATGACAACAGCTAATGTTTGTGTAGTATTATTTTCAGCAGACTGTGTTTTTCTATTGTTGTGACTTACATGACGTTTAGAGCGAATTTTATGGCCAATTCATGCAAAACTCCACGTAATCCCAAAGGGTTCACATACTTTTTCTTGCAACTGTATATTGCATGAGTAAACAATGTGTCTTCTTATTAAATACTGGGATCTTTGGAGGCATTGACAAGGCGAAGGTGAAAGTAACAGAACGTTTATTAGGTTAACACAGAAGCGGCTCTAACAGCTGCCTTGACTTCTATTAATATGGACTGCTGATAGACGGCGGCCAATGAAATTTAAACAATTCTCCCGCCCAAAAATACAAGCTTGCAAACTTGCAGACTGGCAATTAACTTTCAGACAACACAGCCATTATTCAACTATAATGGCCCATATAATTTACTTCAATACATAACACCCCTTCCCCCTAGATCGGGTCGGCAACCTGAAACTTTGAAAGAGCCACTTGGAACCAGTTCCCTCCCAAAAAAAACCTGGGAGCTGCAAAAAGTGTGCGTACATGCGCGCGCATGCGCGGAACATGAGGCTTGATTGAAGAGTGGAGCGTAAGGCGAGCCATGCACCGGCCCTGCCCCTGCTCTCATTCACTCGCCTTTGCTTGGAAAAGCTTCTCTCTCGCTCTCATTCACTCACATTTTGTTCGAAAAAGCTTCCCTCTCCCTCTAGTCACTCACACTTTGCTCAAAAATGCTCTCTCTCGCTCTCATTCATTCACTGACTCGAAAGGCCAGCCGTGGCGCCTCCATTGACTGCCCGGACACACCACTGCTCCTGCCGCCACAGCCGCCAAAGACGGCAAGCGCAGCGGCCCCCTGCTGGGGAGTTCCCATATTCCGCGATCCCTTGGCAGTCGGACACAATAGCATGCAAGCACGGCGCTACCAGTCCCACCTGCCACCTCCTCGCATAGTAAACCAGAAAGTTGGAAGGGGAGGGGATGATTAAAGAAAGCGAGGGCTTGCCGTCTTTGGCGGCTATGGCGGCAGGAGCAGCAGTGTGTCTGGGCAGCACCACCTGCCTGCCGGGCAGTAGCAACAGGAAGGTGGCGGCTGCTGTTGGGGTGGCCTAGTACTGTTGTCCAGGAGCCACAGCCGCCAGAACGATTGCCCGGCCCTTGGGGCCTGCTGCTGCCATGGGGGCTGGCACGGGAATTTGGTTCTGCAGGGGAGGTGGAGGTTGGCAGAGATGCGGCGGACCTCCAGCATCTCTCGCTGCCGTCTCCACCACTACTGTTGTCGGCTTCCATTACGGCCGAACCCGGGCAGCATCTGGGGGTTCTCCGGTTTCATCAGAACCAAGCAGCAAGTGGAAACGTGCTAGTAGTAGCAGCACTACAGGGAGCGGTTTCAATCGGCCCCTTCATTGCCAAGCGTCCCCATGGAAGTCTAGATGGTTCACAGTTAAAGAATGAACATAGTCCTGCAAGTACTTTGGTGGATTCCGCGACCTCTCCAAATGCCTTAGAGCCGTTGGTGATTCCCAGTCTACCAACTCCCTCACTGTGCTGGGTAGACCAGGGCTCTCCAACCCACTGGTTACGGGTAGACCCGTGTCCCTTTGGCTGGTCTATCTGGGTAGACCTGAGCCAATGTCCTTGGATGGAGCAGTTTTCGATGAGCTGGAACACCGGTCTCTCTGCAAGTCCTGCTCACTGGGTGCAGTCTCGTTGCTTGGGAATGACTGACTCCCAGTTAACCCACCATCCACGACTCCCTGAGTCTCACCAGCAGTCTGAGAGTCCATTGTGAAGCTGCTGTCATGCTGTTTCTGGTTTTGGCTCTCATCTCTGTGAGGAGCCAGCGTCGGATTCTCTAGCCGTCGGCAAAATTGGTCGATGTGACGGCGGATCATTCAACCATCTTCCAGGACCACTTCATATGAAAGTGGTCCTGACACCTTACAAACCACAGCTTGCACCCATGGTGCCCCTTGACCATAATTTCTTGCCCAAACTCGGTCGCCAACTTTCAAATGCCTGGACGGCTTCAGCTGTGCAGTTTCTGAGGCAACTCGGTCTGGGTGGAGACGGTCCAACTTTGTAGTAAGCAGGCTCCCCGTCCAAAGTCAGGGAGTTGAGTGCTGGCAGAGCAGAAAGTCTGCCAGTCGGTGATGTGAATCGCCGGACACGATTCTCTTTAGCGATTCCTTGGTTGTCCTGACCATGTACTCTGCTTGGCCATTCAAAGCCGGGTGAAAGGGGGTTGAAGTGGCGTGCCCAATCAAGTTAGCCCTCAAAAAGGACTGAAATTTAGCAGCGGTAAATTGCGCCCTGTTGTCAGAAACTATTACGTCGGGTAAGCCGTGTGTGGCAAAGATTCTGCGGAGTTCCTGGATGGTCCTGGCAGTAGTCATAGTAGGGACGGGTATGACCTCTAGCCACTTAGAGTGACTGTCCATGACAATGAGGAACAGTTGTCCCTGGAATGGTCCCGCATAGTCTATATGGATTCTAGACCTTGGGTTTTGCATGGTTTCCCAGCGATGTACTGGGACTTGAGGCATTTCAGGTATGGATTGCTGGCAAACGTGGCAACTTTGTACTTGGACCTAAATATCCTTATCCAACCCTGGCCACCACAGGTAGCTTCTCGCGAGTGCCTTCATCCTGACTATCCCAGGATGTCCCTCATGCAGAGATTCTAAGACTCTAGTCCTCATTGAGTTTGGAACTATGACCTGACTTCCCCAAAGAATGCAGCCCTTGTAAGCTGACAGCTCATCCTTCCTTCTACTGAAGCTATGAAATTCTGCTCCCAGACTAGCTTCTGGCCACCCCCTCAGCACCCAGTTCAAAACGCGACTGTACGTTTTGTCAGAGGCTGTTTCAGCAGCTACATCCCCTGCATGAAGGGAGACTCTGGCAAGTCCTGGATTGCCACAATGCGTGCAGCAGGTGCGGGAGTCAGGCTCTGAGTGAGGGAGGGGCAGCCTACTGAGAGCATCAGCATGTCTCATTTCCCTACCAGGTTTATGAATTAGCCTGTAACTATAGGCTGACAAACAGATGGACCACCTCAGCATCTGTGGAGAGAGGATCTGAGGGGTTTGTTTGTAGTGAACAGACCCAGAAGTGGCTTATGGTCCATAAAGACCGTGAATGTGCAACCATAAAGGAAATCATGACATTTTTTTATGCCGGCCAGTTCAAAGGGAGGAGCCAATGGAGCTGGGTGCCGCCAGGTCTCGTCTATCGGTGACTGAAATGAACGATCGGGGGGGTTGTGTTTTTACTGCGGGGACCCTGCCCAAAGAAGCGACAGCGGGCATCAGTGACTGAGTCTGCCCTGAGAAAGTCCCCTACTTTTCTGTCGGGAAACGCCCCGAGCCTGATCTAGACGGTGTGATAGATCGGGCGTCCCACAACAACACTGAGCGACGTCTTTCCGATGCTGCCTGTGGACCTCCACGGCATCTGATATTGGAGGCACGTCTGATCCTTCCTGGCAAGCCAGAGGGGATTCCAGTCCATGCCTTAATTGACTCTGGGGCCACTACAAATTTTATGGACTCAGCATTTGTGGCCAAATGGGCTGTTCCCCAGTGCCCGGTGGATCCGCCCATGTTAGTGGAGACTATCGATGGTCGAGTGCTCCTGTCTGCGCCAATTACGGCCGCCACACAACCATTATGTATGGCCATCAGTTCTCATGTGGAGGCCATCCAGTTCTATATCACCTCAGATCTGCATTTCCCCGTGGTCTTGGGACTGGCGTGGCTCCGGGCGCATGACCCACAGATCTATTGGTCACAGAACTTGGTCACCTTCCCAAGCTTGCAGTGTGTGGACCACTTCTGCCATATCTGTGCCGGCCAGGTGGAGGGTTCCCCAGGGGTTTCCTTGCCTCCCGAACTGTCCGACTTTGCTGATGTGTTCAGCGACAGAGGCGGATCAATTACCCCCGCACAGGCCCTATGACTGCCCCATTGATTTAGTCCCTGATGCGCCTCTCCCAGTGGGGCATTTGTACTCCATGTCGGACCCCGAGTTGGCTGCATTGCAGGAATTTCTGGAGAAGAATTTGGCTCACGGTTTCCTCCGGCCCTCGTCCTCACCAGTGTCTGCACCCGTGCTCTTCGTCAAAAAGAAGTCGGGCGAATTGCGGCTTTGCTGCGATTATAGGAAACTCAACGCCATCACGGTGCGCAATCGTTACCCACTGCCCCTCATCCCCGAACTCTTGGACCGACTCCGGGAGGCTAAGATCTTCACGAAACTGGACCTGCGTGGAGCTTACAACCTCGTCAGGGTTCGGCCGGGTGATGAGTGGAAGACGGCGTTTGGTACTCGCTATGGACATTTTGAGTACACGGTGATGCCATTTGGCCTGACCAATGCCCCCGCTGTGTTTCAGCATTTCATGAACGACATTTTCTGGGATTTGTTGGATCAGTTTGTCGTGATCTACTTGGACGACATCCTGATCTACTCCCCGTCACATGAGGTGCACCATCAGCATCTCCATCAGGTCCTGCAGCAACTCCGAGAACATCGGCTGTTTGCCAAGTTGGAGAATTGCCAGTTCTACCGGGTGACCATCGATTTCCTGGGTCACCGCATTTCTCCTGAGGGCATCGCCATGGAGCCGAGTAAGGTTGAGTCTTTGCAGAGTTGGCAACCCCCGCGTCGCGTACAGGATGTTTAGCGTCTTCTTGGGTTCGCCAACTATTACCGAACTTTCATCCCTGGGTTTGCTGCCTTGACAGCCCCCCTCACCCGGCTCCTGCAGAAGAAGACTCAGTTCCAGTGGAACGCTCCAGAACAACAGGCTTTCCAGACTTTGAAGGAAGCCTTCATGAAGGAGCCCATCTTGAAGCATCCTGACCCGCAACGGCCATTTGTCGTGGAGGCGGACGCCTCCGACATTGCCATTGGGGCGGCGTTACTCCAGGCAACGACGCCCAGCGGTACCCTCTTCCCTTGCGCGTACCATTCACGAAAACTGAACCCTTCGGAGCGCAATTATACAATCTGGGAGAAGGAGCTGCTGGCCATTAAAGCGGCGTTCGAGGCCTGGAGGCATCATCTGGAGGGAGCGCGGCATCAAATCGAGGTCCGGACGGACCATAAGAATTTGGAAAGCCTGCAGACCGCTCGGAATTTGAACCAACGCCAGATCCGGTGGTCTCTTTTCTTTGCGAGGTTTGACTTCCGGGTTCGGTACATACCTAGCGGGCACAATCAAATAGCGGATGCTCTGTCCAGGAAGCCCGAATATTCCCGAGTGGAAGACAAACTTCTGCCCAGGACAGTGATCCCCGTCAAGTCTTTTGCTGCGGTGCGGGAGCCGGTTGATATACGGGCTCGGATCCGGGAGGCACAGCAGCAGGAGGTGTGGGTGGCTCAGCGGAAGGAGGAGGTGGGGCCAGATTCTCCTTGGACGGTCACGGATGGACTCTTGTATTATCGTGACCGGCTCTACGTTCCGGGAGGGCCACTCAGGGGACTCATCCTCAGCCAGTGTCACGATAACCCGGCGGCGGGGCATTTTGGCCTGTTCAAGACCCTGAACCTGGTCTCCCGTACCTTCTGGTGGCCCCGAGTCCGACACGACGTCCAGTCCTATGTTACCTCCTGCATCCCATGCAGGCAGGCCAAGTCAGCGACAGGGGCCCCGCCTGGATTACTGCAGCCTTTGCCAACACCCAAAAGACCCTGGGGGGCTTTGTCCATGGACTTTCTGACGGATTTACCCCCATCCTCTGGTTTTACGACAGTGTATGTGGTGGTGGACATGCTGACCAAGATGGCGCACTTCATCCCCTGTCGCGGCTTACCGTCAGCCCACACCACTAGTCGTATGTTCATTCAGCAGGTGTTTCGGCTGCACGGCCTCCCTGATAGAGTCGTCTCTGATAGGGGGGCCCAGTTTACAGCCCGCTTCTGGCAGGAGTTGATGCATGCGTTGGATATCAATATTTGCCTCTCGTCCGCGCATCATCCTCAAACTGACGGGGGAACCGAGAAGGTCATTGGTATCCTGGAACAATATCTGCGCTGCTACGTCAATCTGCAGCAAAACAATTGGGTGGACTATCTGGCCATAGCTGAGTTTGCATTTAACAATTCGCAGCACACCTCCACACAGATGACACCGTTCTTGGCCAATGTGGGATATCACCCCCGGTTTCTCCCCCTTTCTCCCGTGGACTCACCGGAGCCGGCAGCGAACGACTTCATGGCAGAGTTACAGGCGATCCATCAATTGGTGCGACGTCAGTTAGAGAAGGCCAAGGCCGATTACAAAAGATTTGCTGATCAGTCAAGACGGGATACGCCTCCACTATCGGTGGGAGATCGGGTCTGGTTGTCCACCAGGAACCTACCGTCAACACGGCTGGTGAGAAAGTTAGATCACCGATATTTAGGACCGTTCCCAGTCGAGGCTGTCATCAATCCGGTCGCCTATCGCTTAACTCTGCCACGTTCCCTGCGCGTGCACCCAGTCTTTCATCGGTCTCTGTTGGTCCCCGAGCAACCGGCCTGTCCACTCCGCCAAGCGGAACCTCCCCCATCAGGACCTCGTGATGGAGGCAGCACCCCCGAGTACGAGGTCGCCAGCATCAGGGATTCCCGTTGGCTGAAATGTCGTTTCCAGTACCTGATTGAATGGAAAGGTTACGGACCAGAGGACTTCACCTGGGAAGACGCGACCGCCATTCATGCCCCTGCGTTGGTGACCGCTTTTCATGAACAATTTCCATCCCGACCGCATCCGGATCGGCAGACCCGGGGGAAGGGCCCTGCGGTGCGGGATAGTGTTGTGATTCAGGGTCAGCCTGTGGGTTCGGCAGTTGGGTCAGACGAATCAGAGGAGGAGGGGGGTGTTGAAGACCTTGCTGAGGGGGTTGAAGATCTTGCTGATGATAGCCCTCAGGCAGGCCCCTCCCACTTGGTCACCATGGAGACCCAGCTGTGTGAGCCTGACAGTGTGTATGAAGATGACCCACAGCTGGCCCTGTTCAAGGACGCCCGACGCAGGAGGCAGTCAAGTAGGAGTAAACAGAGGAAGGCTGTGGGGCTTCTCGGAAGGAGGCAGAGAGAGGCCACGCCCTGAACTCTTTATAAAGGGAATGTTTGGGGAGGGCTGGTTTGCTGTAAGCAACCGCTCAGATAGTGTTTCAAAGCTCCTGAATCTTGGTTCGAGTCTTGTTTGTTTTTTGTAGTAATAAATTTGTCAGACGTCATTCCAGCCTCTTGCCGTTTATAAAGGGGTGTCCTTTTCTGCAAGGCTGGTAGCAGGCTGGTACAGAACACTACGTTTCCTGCACGTGCACCCAGTTTTTCATCGGTCTCTGTTGGTCCCCGAGCAACCGGCCTGTCCACTCCACCCAGCGGAACCTCCCCCATCAGGACCTCGTGATGGAGACAGCACCCCCCTAGTACGAGGTCGCCAGCATCAGGGACTCCCGTTGGCTGAAAGGTACGCCTGTGCCAGGTCCAATTTGGCAAATACGCAACCTCCCTGTAGTGATGCCAAAATATGCCTGACTACAGGTACCGGATATGTATGCTGCTGAAGTACTTTATTTATAGTGCAATTATAATCTGTGCAAATGTGCACCTCACCATTGGGTTTAAGTGGTGTAACTATGGGAGTTTCCCACGAACTGCTATCTACTGGCTTCAACACACCTTGCTGCACCAACTTATCTAACTCTGCATTGATCTTAGGTTTAAGGGCAAAAGGCACTCTGTGAGGCTTGATCCTAATTGGGGTTACGGTTGGATCAAGGTGGAGGGCAATTGGAGCTCCCTTGTACTTTCCTAGGCTAGAGCTGAAAACATCAGCATATTCCTGGCAAACAGTCATCAGGTCCACTGCTTGCGTTCTATTTATGCCTGTCACATGGATGGCCAGGGCATCAAACCAGTCGAACCAGTCTAATTATTCCAGGTTCTGTAGTAGACTAAATGCTCTTTTTCTTTAATCTCTAAAGTTAATCTATCCATTTCTGCACAGTCTAATATTTTCTTAATTAACACTTCTTCAGTTGGTAAATTCTCATTTTTCCAATATTGGGCGTACATAATTCTCGCTGCTGTTAATACATGTAATATTAAATACCCAGTCTCTTTATCATAATTGGGATCTATCATTCCTAACAAAAACAATTCTGGTTTAAATTCTATTTGTTTTTTAACCATCTTCTCCAACCATAAGTGTATCTTGAGCCAGAACTTTTTAGCTTTAGAACATGTCCACCAGAGATGATAATAAGTACCTGGTCTTTGGCTGCATTTCCAACAAACATTTGGAGTATTTTTAAACATTTTCGGTAGTCTCACTGGTGTCATGTGCCATCTATAAAACATTTTATACAAATTTTCTTTATATGATACAGCTTTAGTTAATCTAATATTTCTGTCCCATAACTTTTTTTTTATAATTCCATTTATATCCCCCCCTTCTCCGAAGACTCAGGGCGGCTTACAAGCTTAGCAGTAGCCTTCATTCTATGTATATGCCTGCTTATTAGGGCTTTCACACACACCCCCAAGCGGCATTATTACAAAGTCAGCTTAATTGCCCCCAACAATCTGGGTCCTCATTTTACCTACCTTGGAAGGATGGAAGGCTGAGTCAACCTTGAGCCTGGTGGGATGCGAACCTGCACTAATTGCAGGCAGCTGGTGTTACTTAAGGAGGCATTAGCCCACTGCTCCACCAAGGCTCTAGTGCTCCATTCTTCAAGTTCTATAGTATGACCAACATTTTTTGCGCAAATTATCATTGTTTCTTTAACTTGTTCTTCATCTTTAAATTAAGCAAAAATCTGTAAAGTTTTTTAATCAGCTTCTCATCTGTTTTTAACAATGTACGATTGAGTTCTGTCTGTTTGTTGTAGAACCCTGTTGTTTTGAAGTCTTTTTCATATCTTGTTTGAATTTGTAAATTTGGCCACCATGCTAGATGACTACCTTGTTGTTGTAGGTCTTGTCTAGATTTCAATCTTCCTTCATTATCCACTAAGTTCTTATACGTTACAAGTTTATCATAATTAATTACGTTTGGGTAAGCAAAAGCTTCCATTGTTGAAAGCCATTCAGGTATCTTAATATAAGTTTTTTCCTTTATTTTTTCCCATTCTAAGAGAAGTGCGTTTCTTATGGTGTGGTTCTGAAAATATCTATGTGCTTTACTGTTCCCATACCATAGGAAGGCATGCCAGCCGATCTGCAGGTCATGCCCCTCTAGGTATTATAGTCTTTTATCTCTGAGTGTTATGCATTCTTTAATCCACATTAGAATAGCTTCTTGGTAATATAACGTCCAATCTGGGAGTCCCAATCCTCCCCTTTCTCTAATGTCCTGTAACATTTTCACTTTAATTTGTGCTTTTTTCCCTTGCCAAATAAATTTCAATATTATGGTGTTCAGTTCATCAAAGAAAGCTTTTCCTAATTTTATGTGAATGGTTTGAAATAGAAAAAGTATTTTCGGTAAAATGTTCATTTTAATTGTAGCTATTCTCCCCAGCATTGAAAGTTGGAGATTTTTCCAGTTTTCTAAGTCCAGTTTTATTTGTTTTAGTAATTTTACGTAGTTATCCTCTTTTATTGTTGCACATCTTGCTGTTAAGTAGATTCCCAAATACTTAACTTTTTTGACTATTTGAAGGTTTGTTTTTTTTCAAGTTGCATTTTCTGTTTTTCTGTTAAGTTCTTTGTCAAAACTTTAGTTTTTTCTCTATTTATTATCAAACCTGCTACATTAACTTATTGTTCTATTGTATCCAACAATTTCGTGCTCGTTTCCAAAGGTTCTTCCAATATAAAAACTAAGTCATCTGCAAATACTTGTAATTTATATTTTTCACCCTTTATCTCAAGTCCTTTAATCTCAGAGTCTTGTCTAATATTTCTGTTCAATACTTACAGAGTTAGTATAAATAGTAGTGGGGATAAAGGACATCCCTGTCTTGTGCCCTTTTTAATATTAAAATTTTCTGTATAGTCTCCATTTATGATTATTCTAGCAGTCTATCATAAACAGCATGAATTGCATTCATAAAGTTTTTCCCAAAGTCCATTTCGGCAAGTTGCTGGAACATAAATTGCCAATTTAGATTATCAAATGCTTTTTGTGCATCAAGAAATATCAGAGCCATCTGTTTCCCTGGATGGCCTTCATAGTACATCCAGGATTGTTCTTAAATTATTTTTTATCTGTCTTTTAGGTAGAAAGCCATTTTGATCAATATGGATAAATTCACTCAAGAATTTCTTAATTCTTTCTGCCATTATTGAAGCAAAGATTTTATAGTCCACATTGAGTAATGAGATTGGTCTATAATTTTTTATATGTGTCAAGTCTGTATCTTTTTTAGGTATTAAAGTAATATTAGCTTCAGTCCATGTCTTTGGTATTTTAGTTTCCAGGATAACTTCATTGCAAAGTTCTTTCAAAGTTGGAGTTAAGATATCTTGTAAAGCAGTATAGAATTCTGCAGGTAGTCCGTCTGGCCCCGGGGTCTTATCTTTTTTTTGCCTTTTTATAGCTTCTGTAATTTCCATCATTGATATTGGTTCATTCAATATATTGCAGATGTTCTGGGGAATTTTTGGTAAATTGGCTTTTTTTAAATATTGCTGTATTTTTTCCTTGGGGATTTCCTTTACCTTGTAAAGTGTCTCATAATACTCTTTAACAATTTTTTCCATTGCATCATTTTGAAACTTTATTTCTCCATTTGTATCTTGTAATTTCTTTATCTTTTTCTTTTCTTTTTCTTTTTTCAATCTATATGCTAACCATCTTCCCGGCTTATTTGCATCTTCAAAGAAATTCTGTTTAGCCCGTTTGACCTGTTGAGCCATTAGTTCCATCCAGTGCTTTTTTTCTAAAAAAAAAGGTGCCGGAACTCAGAGGTGCTGTCACTGGGAGCGATGCCGGTGTCTTACTACGGCGTCGCTGCCCGTCCTTTGCACCCCTGTCCCTGTGGCTTGGAGCCACATGCTGCGGGGATTCCCCTCCCCACAGCCGCCATGGGGATTCCCCTCCCCGCAGTTGCCAAGCCACGGCCCGTGCTGAGCTCCCACCCGGAACTGCTCTGAATCCCAACCCAGACCTGTGCTCCTTGGGTGGAGGAGGCTGCCCGGGTTCGGTCGTAGCAGAAGCTGACAACAGTAGTGGAGGCGGTGGCGAGAGATGATGGAGGTCCGCCGCATCTCCACCAACCTCCACCTCCCTGATGTCAACACTGCTTGATAAGAGATGAAGAAGTAGCCATTTCATATGTTAAACTTGTGTATCGCTTTAAGAGATGGATTAAGGTTGGGAGTGGGGAAGAGGAAGATTGTACCTCAAGGCCATCTGAAATTAAAGAAGATAAGAACTTGGCAGGTTTTCTAATGGAAGGGAAACTGATTCTTTAAATTGGAGAATACAGTATGATTAATGACAAAATTAGAAAGGTGGAGAATTGTGTTTTAATATATTGTGCAAGGGGCGGAGATTTCAGATTCCAGCTTCCTTCGAGCAAGCATTTGCCGGTGTATTAGGCTAAATAAAGGACTTTTAAGGTAAACAATGCCTCAGAGTCACTTGAAAAGCCCATACGTCGGAAACCTGATATCAAGCTGGAATCTTCCTTCTTTTTAAACTAATTAGGGAGTCCCAACCTCCCGTCGCTGTCTCCAAGTTTGGGAGGCAGTCTGGCAAAAAGTTGAGGAAGATCCCATAATGGAGGAAGAAAAATTGCCTGAAGCCAGCTCCCCGGCACCAGCAGCCACCCCAGTGGGGGAAGGGCCAGCGAAGAAGCCAGTAGGGAAAGAGTTTCAGCAATCCTCCCAGCTGGGAGCTAGACCCAAACAACCAGGAGAAATGGTCTGGTCGTCAGAGTGGATTAAGCCCAGCGGAGACTCCAGGCGCCTCGGAGCAGCCTTGCCATCCCCAAGGGCTTCAAAGGAAGAGGAGGTGGGATGACAACGAAGAGAATCCTGCACATCGTATTCCCCAGACCAGTGGGAAGCAGCCAGGCCAGCTGAGATTGAATACTCGGGTGAGTGGAAATATCCGTCTGCAGCCCAAAGCCAATCAATTGACAATTTAGCAGAAAGGTTTGAAGAACTAGAAGTGAGAAGTGCAGAACAGCTCCTGCCAAAAGAGGCCCGCTGCCCCCTTTTCGCAGAGCTAACAGCCTTCCAACCCCTGGAGTTCCCTGCTAGGGCATCCAGTCCCACAGAAGAAGAGGAACTAGGGCCCCCTCAGCAGTGGGGAGTGTGGCAGCCCCCACAGAAGGAGGGGCAGAAATCTCTGAGCCTAAATCAGCTGATAGAGGCCTTGCAGCAGATTGGGGTGTTGCAGAAGCCTGGAGAGCAACAGCCAATTGGGGGATGACAATCCCATGGAGACTGGTCACCACCCCCGAGTGCCAAGCAACCACTGAGGGGCCCCCTAGTGAGGGAGGCACCACAGCATTTGAGACTAACATGACTGTTAGTAGATCAGCAGCAGAGGGTACCACCATTCCCTGCAGCCAAAATCCAGAGTAGACAACAGCAACCCCTGCCTGTCCAACAGCCATTGAGGGGCCTACAACAGCAGATGGTGCCACAACGTCCCACCGACCAACAGCACCCTCCCCTCAGACAACCACAGCAGGGGAGGCGGCAGCAGGGCCCAAACATGCAACCCCTGGGCCTACAGCAGCACCAATGGGGTACACAGCATCTGGGGGTCCAACAGCAGCAGTGGGGGCCCTGGCAGCTGGTGAATCAACAACTAGGAGGGGGCCAGCAGAACCGTTGATCCAACAACCAAGGGGGGGACAAATGCAATGGGGGCCCCAGCAGCTGTTGAACCAACACCTAGGGTGGGGCCAGCAGCAATGGTGTCCCCAGCAAGCAATGATGAGCCCACCCTTCAGAGCAACCTTCGATGGGGACCCAGAGAAACTGATTTTTTTCCTCAACCATGTACTTGAATCGCTGGGGTCACATTTACCTGGACCCGGGTGCGATGGTTGATGTGATTGCATCCAACCTAGAGGGAGAAGCATCTGAATGGTTGAACAATTTATATAACAAGCAGGCCCCTGAATTGGAGGACCCCCACCTTTTCCTCCTGGGGTTGAGGGAAAGATTTGAGGACCCATCCATTGCCCTCAAAGCAGAAGAACAAATCCATAAGATAAACCAAGCTGGCCGGCCTGCACTAGAGTACGTGTGGGAGTTTTGAAAGATGGCAGGTCGGATAGAGAGATGGCCTGAACAATCAATAATTCATCTTTTTAGAGAAGGGTTAGACAACCACCTTTCTCAGGCATGTATCTACCGAGCTGTGCCCGATCAGCTGCATGAATGGTACCAGGCAGCGGTGAAATTAGATGTCCAGCTCGCCCGCTATAAAAACCCTCTCCCACCTGAAGCTCTGCCAAAACCAGAATCCAGATGGCTACCCCCCAAAAAAACCCCGACTGCTACTGCCGAAAGACCTAGACCACCTACAGGTCTGCCAATCAAGTGCTTTCGATGTGGACAGCAGGGACATCGAGCAGCGAACTGTCCAGTTCCCTACCCGCAACAGCAGAGTAGACCAGATCCAGCAACGAGGAAGAAACCCGCACAGCAGCCACCGAGAGAAAAGTCCAACTGGGCCACCCAGGAGCCCGTTACCCAGGTTACGTCCCCTACCCAGGAGGATGCTGGCCCACCGACCGGACCCACCCCCATTTTACCTGGTTTTGACAGCGACGATGAAGGGGAGAACAACCCGATGGTGAGTTGACGCATCCTACCTTTTTTATTGCCTGCTAAACTCATAATCCCTACGTCAGGGGCACAAGTAGACCTGAAAGTGCTATTCAATACTGGCTGCTCCCAATGCATCATTAGCCTGTCATGCGCCTTGAGACTGGGCATACGGGCTAAGTCGCTATTCAAACCTGTGAGGTTTGAGCAAGGGGACGGCTCCCTAATGGGAGGGACTTTAGTCACGCAATTAACGGAGCCCTTATGCCTAGAAATAGGCAAGCACTGGGAGTTTATTTCCTTCCTGGTAGCTCCAAAGATGTCTGAGACTGTGATCCTAGGACTAGCCTGGCTAGACAAATGGAAGCCATTGATCTGGTGGGAAAAAGGAATGAGAACTGTGAGACTACCGATAGGGCCCGATCCCCCCCATTGATTCAACAGATGTTACAGGGGATTTTAGCCCACCCAATGAGCGAGCGCACATGGCTGCCTTACGGCCACCAAGCGAGCTGCTTATCCCCAGCGAGTACCAGGACCTAGCGGAGGCATTTAATGACAAAGAATGCGACACCTTGCCTCCTCACCGTCCCAATGATTGTTCCATTGAACTATTTGTTGTTGTTAGCTGCGAAGTCGTGTCCCACCCATCACGACCCTATGGACAACATTCCTCCAGGCCTTCCTGTTCTCTACCATCTTCTGGAGTCCATTTAAGCTCACACCTACTGCTTCAGTGACTCCATCCAGCCACCTCATTCTCTGTCGTCCCTTTCTTCTATTGCCCTCAATCTTTCCCAGCATTAGGCTCTTCTCCAGTGAGTCTTTCCTTCTCATTAGGTGGCCAAAGTATTTGAGTTTTAGCTTCAAGATCTGGCCTTCTAAAGAGCAGTCAGGGTTGATCTCCTCTAGGACTGACCAGTTTGATCGCCTTGCAGTCCAAGGGACTCGCAGGAGTCTTCTCCAGCACCATAGTTCAAAGGCCTCAATTCTTTGGCGCTCAGCCTTTTTTATGGTCCAGCTTTCACTGCCATACATTGCAACTGGGAAGACCATAGCCTTGACTATACACACTTTTGTTGACAGGGTGATGTCTCTGCTTTTTAGTGTGCTGTCTAGATTTGCCATGGCTTTCCTCCCGAGGAGCAAGCGTCTTTTAATTTCTTGGCTGCAGTCCCCATCTGCAGTCATCTTGGAGCCCAGGAAAATAAAATCTGTCACTACCTCCATTTCCTCCCCATCTATTTGCCAGAAACTGAGAGGGCCGGATGCCATGATCTTGGTTTTCTTAATGTAAAGTTTCAACCCAAGTTTTGCACTCTCCTTCTTCACCCGCAGCAAGAGGCTCTTTAGTTCTTCACTTTCTGCCATTAGAGTGGTATCATCTGCATATCTTAGGTTGTTGATATTTCTTCCGGCAATCTTAATTCCAACTTTTGATTCATCTAGCCCTGCCTTTCTCATGATGTGCTCTGCATATAAGTTAAATAGGCAGGACGACAGTATACAGCCTTGCCGGACTCCTTTCCCAATTTTGAACCAATAAGTGGTTCTGTGTCCAGTTCTCACTGTTGCTTCTTGGCCCACATATAGGTTTCTCAAGAGACAAATAAGATGGTCTGGTATGCCCATCTCTTTAAGAACTTGCCACAGTTTGTTATGATCCACACAATCAAAGGCTTTAGCATACTCAATGAAGCAGAAGTAGATGTTTTTCTGGAACTCTCTAGCTTTCTCCATGATCCAGCGTATGTTGGCAATTTGATCTCTAGTTCCTCTGCCTCTTCGAAATCCTGCCTGTACTTCTGGTAGTTCTCGATCTACATACTACTGTAGTCTAGCTTGTAGGATTTTAAGCATAACTTTACTAGCATGTGAAATGAGTGCAATGGTGCGTTTGAACATTCTTTGGCACTGCCTTTCTTTGGAATTGGAATGTAAACTGATCTTTTCCAATCCGGTGGCCACTGTTGAGTTTTTCAAATTTGCTGGCAAATTGAGTGTAGCACTTTTACTGCATCGTCTTTTAAGATTTTGAAAAGCTCAGCTGGAATACTGTCACCTCCACTAGATTTTTTGTTGCTCAGCTTTTCTAAGGCCCACTTCACTTCACATTCTAGGATGTCTGGCTCGAGGTCAGTGACCACCTCATTGTGATTATCAGGGACATTAAGCTCATTCTTGTATAGTTCTTCTGTGTAATTTTGCCACCACTTCTTAATCTCTTCTGCCTCTGTTAGGTCCCTGCCATTTTGGTCCTTTATCATGCCCATTTTTGCATGAAACGTTCCCTTCATCTCTCCAATTTTTTTGAACAGATCTCTGGTCCTCACTATTCTATTGTTTTCTTCTGTTTCTTTCCACTGATCATTTAAGAAGGCATTCTTATCTCTTCTAGCTATTCTCTGGAATTCTGCATTCAATTGGGCGTATCTTTCTTTGTCTCCCTTGCCTTTCGCTTCCCTCCTTTCCTCAGCTATTTGCAAAGCTTCCTCAGACAGCCATTTTGCTTTCTTGCATTTCTTTTTCTTTGGGATGGTTTTGCTTGCTACCTCTTGTACAATGTTGCGAACTTCTGTCCATAGTTCTTCAGGCACTTTGTCTATCAGATCTAATTCCTTAAATCTATTTGTCACCTCTACTGTATATTCAACAGGGATATGATTTAATTCATACCTGAGTGGCCTAGTGCTTTTCCCTACTTTCTTCAGTTTAAGCCTAAACTTTGCAACGAGAAGCTCATGGTCTGAGCCACAGTCAGCTCCTGGTCTTATTTTTACTGACTGTATAGAGCTTCTCCATCTTTGGCTGCAGAGCATATAGTCAATATGATTTCTGTGTTGACCGTCTGGTGATGTCCATGTGTAGAGCCGTCTCTTGGGTTGTTGGAAAAGAGTGTTTGCTATGACCATCGTATTCTCTTGACAAAATTCTATTAGCCTGTGCCCTGCTTCATTTTGTACTCCAAGGCCAAATTTGCTTGTTATTCCAGTTATCGTTTGGCTTCCTACTTTAGCATTCCAATCCCCCATGATGATAAGAACATCATTTTTTGGTGTTAGTTCTATAAGGTGCTGTAGGGCTTCATAGAACTGGTTAATTTTATCCTCTTCAGCACCAGTGGTTGGGGCATATTCTTGGACTACTGTGATATTGAATGGTTTGCCTTGGATTCGAACTGAGATCATTCTGTCATTTTGAGGATTGTATCCCAGTATTGCTTTCCCTACTCTTTTATTGACTATGAAGGCTACTCCATTTCTTCTGAGGGATTCTTGCCCGCAGTAGTATACCTGATGGTCATCTGAATTAAATTCTCCCATTCCTGTCCATTTTAGTTCGCTGATTCCTAAGATGTCGATGTTCAGCCTTGTCATCTCTTGTTTGACCACATCCAGCTTTCCTTGATTCATGGATCTTACATTCCAGGTTCCTATGGAGAAAGAATCTTTACAGCATCGGACTTTCCTTTCACCACTAGACACATCCACAGCTGAGCATCCTTTTGGCTTTGGCCCAGTCGCTTCATTCTTTCTGGCACTACTAGTACTAGCCCTCTGCTCTTCCCCAGTAGCATATTGGACGCCTTCCGACCTGAGGGGCTCATCTTCCAGCGTCATATCTTTTTGCCTTTTGGTACTGTCCATAGGGTTTTCATGGCAAAGATACTGGAGTGGGTTGCCATTTCCTTCTCCAGTGGATCACGTTTTGTCAGAACTCTCTGCTATGACCTGTCCGTCTTGGGTGGCCCTGCACGGCATAGCTCATAGCTTCATTGAATTACGCAAGCACCTTTGCCACGACAAGGCAGTAATCCATGAAGGGGATTGAACTATTACCAGGGGCCAAACTTCCCCGACCAAGAATGTGTGCTATGTCCACCCTTGAAATGGAGGAGATGCAGCGATATGTAGATACAAACCTAGCAAGGGGGTTCATCGAGCGGGCCAAGTCAACCATGGGTGCCCCTGTGTTGTTCAAAGAGAAAAAAGATGGGTCTTTTCGTCTCTGCGTGGACTATAAAGGCCTGAATGCTGTGACTGTGGAAAATAGATACTCTCTCCTCCTCCTGAAAAACTAACTAACCCACCTGGTGAAGGGGAGCGTCTTCACTAAATTAGACCTGAGAGAAGCTTAGTACTGGGTGAGAATAAAGGAGGCAGATGAGTGGAAGACAGCCTTCAACTACCCCTTGGGGAGCTACCAGTTCAAAGTCATGCCATTTGGACTTCAGGGGGCCCCAGCCGTATTTATGCAGTTGATCAATGAAGTCCTACATGATCACCTATACAAAGGGGTCCTAGTATGCCTTGATGACATCCTGATATACAGCCTGAATATGACCGACCACGTAAAACTGGTCAGAGAAGTGTTAAAGAAACTATTGAATGCCAAACTTTATGTCAAATTGTCGAAATGTGAATTTCACCAAACCCAATTCGATTATCTTGGCTATAGAATCTCCAATGAGGGTATCGAAATGGACCCAGCCAAAGTAAAAACCATAATTGAATGGTAGCCCCCAAAGACCCGCAAACAGCTCCAGAGCTTCCTAGGGTTTGCCAACTTCTACCGTCAATTTATTCCCTCTTTTGCCGAGATTGCTCTACCTCTTACAGAACTACTCAAAACAGGCAAGGGAGGGGGAAAACCGTGACCTGGCCAACGGCTAGCATGGACTATGAGTTGTCAGAAAGCTTTTGAGAATTTAAAAAGACTATTTGCGGCTGAACCGGTCCTAAAGCATGCATGCCCAGGGGAGCCCTTCATAATTCAGGCAGACGCCAGCGATGTAGCAGTCGGAGCGGTGTTATTGCAAAAGAATAAAATTGGGGTCCTGCAACCTTGTGCTTACACCTCTAAGAAATTGACAGAAGGCGAGAGGAGATGGACAGTCTGGAGAAGGAGGCCTTTGCAATTAGGTGGGGGCTATTAAACTGGCGGCACTATCTAGAAGGGAGCAAGGTGCCTTTTGAAGTATGGACAGATCACAAAAATTTAGAGGCACTAAAAACTCCCCGAAAATTGTCCCCAAAACAAGTACAATGGGCACAGTACTTCAACCATTTTAACTTTACTCTAAAGTACATACCAAGAAGAAAAAACTTTCTAGCTGATGCACTCTCCCGATTGCCACAGTACAAAAGCGAACACGAGGAAGTTCATGAGGCAATTATCCCCGGTCCACAAACTGTGGCCCAACTCACACCTCACAGGACCCCTAATCCTGATGACCCCAGGTTAAAGAAAATAAAGTGAGAACTCCTCACTGTTAAATGGTGTAAAGACAATCAGACATCCCTAACATGCAGGGCTGGTCTGGCTTACAAGGGGGGGGGAATTGTACTTGCCTGAAGCTCTTCATCTTAATGCCCTCAAACACAGCCATGATGTCAAACAGGCAATTTTAAAACTCTACATCTCACTCGGCAATTTTGGTGGCCGGGACTAAAACAAGACATAGAAAACTATGTCAAGAGCTGTACTGTATGTGCCACCATGAAAAGAATCCCAGGAAAGACCCCTGGGTTACTGCAACCGGTGGCCGAACCTTCTCAACCATGGGAAGAAATAGCTATGGACTTTATAGTAGACCTACCCGACAGTAGAGGAAATACTGTCATTTGGACTGTGATAGACCTATTTTCAAAACAGGGTCACTTTATCGCCTGCAAAGGCCTTCCATCAGCTCAACACCTGACTAAGTTGTTCCTAAAACATATCTATTGACTACATGGTGCCACTAAGCAAATAATTTCAGATATAGGGGTGCAGTACACAGCGAAAGTTTGGAGAAATTTTCTTAAATTAATTGGATCATCTCAAGGCCTATCAACTGCTTTTCACCCAGCTACTAATGGAGCCGCAGAATCCGCCAACAAAATTATTATTATTATTATTTATTAAATTTATATGCCGCCCTTCTCCCTAAGGACTCAGGGCGGCTCACAACAATAAAAAATTAACAAACATAGAATACAAAGATTAAAAAAGAATTAAACAATAAATAAAGTAATAAAGGACAGTTTAAGCCGATAAAAACCAAATTTAAAAACCATGATCAGTCCAGGCCCGCTTGTTGGAACAACCATGTCTTCAGGTCACGGCGGAAGGATCGAAGGTCAGGGGCCGTCCGCAGCTCCGGAGGCAGTTCATTCCAGAGGGTCAGAGCGCTTACAGCGAAGGCTCTTCCCCTTGGGGTTGCCAGCCGGCATTGCCTGGCCGATGGAACCCTGAGGAGGCCGACTCTGTGGGAGCGAACTGGGCGATGGGAGATTGACATTGTCAGCAGGTGGTCTCGCAAGTACCCCGTGCCTAAGGCATGTAGGGCTTTAAAGGTAATTACCAGCACCTTGAATCACACCCGGAGGGCAACCGGAAGCCAATGCAGCTCATGCAGGAGTGGTGTAACATGGGAGTATCGAGATACTCCCATAAGCACCCACGCGGCCGCATTTTGCACCAGTTGAAGCCTCCGGGTCCACCTGAAGGGCAGCCCCATGTAGAGAGCATTGCAGTAATCCAGGTGAGAAGTGACAAGGGCATGGGTGACCGTGCATAGGGCATCTCGGTCCAAAAAGGGGCGCAACTGTCACACCAGGCGAACCTGTGCAAAGGCCCCCCCTGGTCACAGCAGTTAGATGATCCTCCAAATTAAGCCATGAATCCAGGAGGACATCCAAGTTGCGGGCCCTTTCTGAGGAGGGCAATAGCTCCCCCCATCAAAAGAGATGGAACATGTTGGACAATACGAGATGCCTGTATCCACAGCCACTCGGTCTTGGAGGGGTTCAGCCTGAGCCTGTTCCTTCCCATCCAGACCCGCACCGCCTCCAGGCACCGGGACATCACGTCAAGGGCATCACTGGGTTGGCTCGGGGTAGAGATAAACAACTGGGTATCATCGGCATATTGGTGATACCTCGCCCCAAAGCCACGGATGATCTCACCCAGCGGCTTCATATAGATGTTAAAAAGGAGGGGGGAGAGAACTGACCCCTGAGGCACCCCACAAGGGGTAGATCGGGGTAGATCTCTGCCCCCCTGCCACTACGAACTGCGAACGGCCCAAGAGGTAGGAGGAGAACCACTGTAAAACAGTGCCTCCCACTCCCAACCCCTTTAGCCGTCGCAGCAGGATACCATGGTCGATGGTATCAAAAGCCGCTGACAGGTCAAGTAGGACCAGGACAGAGGAGCAACCCCTGTCCTGGGCCCGCCAGAGATCATCTACCAGTGCGACCAATGCCGTTTCCGTGCTGTAACCAGGTCTGAAACCGGACTGGTATGGGTCCAGATAGTCCGCTTCATCCAGGAATTGTGGAAGCTGACGCACCACAACACTCTCAACAACCTTCGCTACAAAGCGAAGGTTGGAGACAAGACGATAGTTATTCAAGGAGGCCGGGTCCAGAGCAGGCTTCTTGAGAAGGGGCCTCTTCGCCACCTCTTTTAAGGCAGAGGGGAAGACACCCTCCATCAATGAAGCGTTGACAACTGCCTGGAGCCAGCCCCCTGTCACCTCCCCGGCGGCCGAAACCAGCCAGGAGGGACATGGGTCCAGTAAACAAGTTGTAGTGCTCAGTCTACGCAAGATCCTGTCCACATCATCCAAAGACACAGGGTCAAACTCACCCCAAATGGTATAACCAAGACCTACCGTCTCCACTCCACCGGATTCCACCCAGTCGGAGTCCAAGCCAGTCCGGATCTGAGCGATTTTGTCCTGCAGATACTGTACAAATTCCTCAGCCCTACCCTGCAAGGGGTCATCCCTCGGTCGCTGGTTGAGCAGTGAGCGGGTCACTCTAAACAGGGCGGCTGGGCGGTTATCTGCGGACGCAATGAGAGCGGAAAAGTAAGCACGCTTTGCCGCTTCCATCGTCACTAGGTAAGACTTAAGATAAGTTCTTAGCCGTGTTCGATCAGATTCTGATCTGCTGGACCTCCAACAGCTCTCTAGGCATCTTTTCCGGTGCTTCATCTCTTGGAGTCCCTCGGTAAACCAGGGGGCCACCCGGAATCTGCGCTGGGTCAGAGGCCGCAAAGGAACAACTCAATCCAAGGCCCCAGCAGCAGCCCTATCCTAGGCTGCCACTAGGGCCTCGGCAGAGTCGTGGGCAAGGGAAGCAGGAAATGTCCCAAGCTCCATCTGGAATCTCTCAGGGTCCATCAGGCACCTGGGGCGGAACCACCTGATCGGTTCCGCCTCCCAGCGGTGGGGGGTGGCGTACTGAAAGTCTAGCCGGAGAAGAAAATGATCAGACCATGACCGGGGTTGGATAGTTAAATCCCTCCTACCCAGATCATTAATCCACTGCCCAGAAATAAAAACCAGGTCGAGTGTGTGCCCTCCATTATGGGTCGGGTCTTGAATTATTTGAGTCAGGTCCATGGCCGTCATGGAGGCCATGAACTCCCGGGCCAACTCAGATGCCTCAACCGCAGAGGGCAGATTGAAATCCCCCAGAACTATAAGCCTGGTGAACTCAATCGCCAACCCGGGCAAGACGTCTAGGAGCTTGGGCAGGGCCGATGACACGCAGCTGGGAGACAATGGTAGAACAATACTTTAGATGCTACGTCTCTTACGAACAAACAAACTTGGTGGAGCAGTGGGCTAATGCCTCCTTAAGTAACACCAGCTGCCTGCAATTAGTGCAGGTTCGCATCCCACCAGGCTCGAGGTTGACTCAGCCTTCCATCCTTCCAAGGTAGGTAAAATGAGGACCCAGATTGTTGGGGGCAATAAGCCAACTTTGTAATAATGCCGCTTGGGGGGGGCGAAAGCCCTAATAAGCAGGCATATACATAGAATGAAGGCTATTGCTAAGCACATTGGTTTGTGCTTAAATTGTAAGCCGCCCTGAGTCTTCGGAGAAGGGCGGGATATAAATGGGATTAAAATAAATAAAATAAAAATAAACTGGACTGACCTCCTCCCTTTTGCATCCCCATACCAGAATACCCTCAGTTACCCTCCGCTTCCCAGACTCTTGATCATTGGGTGAGGGGTTGGGAAGAAGTTTGGAAAAATACAAAGGTGGCCTTAAAAAAGACTTTTGAGACCTACAAAAAGCAAGCTGACAAAAAGAGCTCCCCAAAGAACATTCCAAGTTGGGGAAAAGGTCTATTTGTCGAACAAATACTTATGCCTTAAGCTACCGAATAAGAAATTGGGACTGAAATTCTTGGGGCCTTTCCCCATTGTGAAAACCATCAACCCGGTCACAGTAAAATTGAAACTACCCAGACTTTTGGGGGAAATTCACCCGGTGTTCCATTGTAGCTTGCTGAAACCTTTTCAAACCTCCACTTTAAGACCTCCCCTTAAGAAAGCATCTGGACCCCTTGTAGTAGCAGGTTAGACCCATTATGAAGTGAAACATATTCTTGACTCTAGAATCTTTAAGGGAAAATTGCAGTACCTAGTACAATGGAAGGGATACCCATTGTCTGAAGCCATTTGGGTGAAATCTACTGATGTCAAAGCTGACAGACTTATCAAAAGTTTTTATGAGAAACACCCCAACAAACCAAAACCCAGTTCCTAACTTGTGTTTTGTTTACATTACAGGATCTGTCCTTTTTGTAAGGGGGGCCGGATGTCAACGCTGCTAACATTGAATGTTATTGCTTGACAAGAGATGAAGGAGTAGCCATTTCATATGTTAAACTTGTGTATTGCTTTAAGAGATTGGATTAAGGTTGGGAGGGGGGGAAAGGAGGATTGTACCTCAGGGCCATCTGAAATTAAAGAAGATAAGAACTTGGCAGGTTTTCTAATGGAAGGGAAACTGATTCTTTAAATTAATTGGAGAATATGATTAATGACAGAATTAGAAAGGTGGAGAATTGTGTTTTAATATATTGTGCAAGGGACAGAGATTTCAGATTTCAGCTTCCTTCGAGCAAGCATTTGCCGGTGTATTAGGCTAAATAAAGGACTTTTAAGGTAAACAATGCCTGAGAGTCACTTGAAAAGCCCATATGTTGGAAATTTGACACCCTGCAGAACCAAATTCCCGTGCCGGCCCCCTTGGCAGCAGCGGGCCCCAAGGGCTGGGCAATCGTTCTGGTGGCTGCGGCTCCCAGACAACAGCACTAGGCCACCCCAACAGCAGCTGCCGCCTTCCTGTTGCTACTGCCCAGTGGGCAGGTGGTGCTGCCCGGACACACCGCTGCTCCTACCGCCACAGCCGCCAAAGACGGCAAGCCCTCGCTTTCTTTAATCATCCCCTCCCCTTCCAACTTTCCAGTTTACTATGCGAGGAGGCGGCAGGTGGGACTGGTAGCGCCGTGCTTGCATGCTATTGTGTCCAACTGCCAAGGGATCGCGGAATATGGGAACCCCCCCAGTGGGGGGCCACCACGTTTGCTGTCTTTGGCCACTGTGGCGCCAGGAGCAGCTTTGTGTCCAGGCAAAGTAAACCGGACAGGGAGGCGACAAGCGCCTGCTCGCTGCCACCGAGGGCATAGTGCGTGGAGCCGGGCTGCCTCCAGGAGGCCGTGCCTGCCATTGGCTTCTCCTGCAGTGGACTGTGAGCTAGGCAAGCCGGGAGGGATGGAAGGGGGGGCAGGGAAAGTTGCTGGCTGCGCCATTCAGTTCCCACTCGACCCAGGAGTTTGCGCAGGACTGGTGGAGCTGGGAGCCCAGGTGCAAGAGACAGGTAAGCTGATGCTGGCTGGGCTGGGCAAGTGTGGCACGCAGTCCCGGATGAAGGGCTCTTCTTGCATCCATGCCTTTCCTTGGCTGAGCTTTGCAGGCTGAATCCTCTCCTCAGCGTCTTCACCCTCCTGGCCCAGAAGGCAGAGTGATGAGTCCAGTCTCCTGTCAAGTCCCAGGTTGAATCAGCTCCCCGCCCACTTACGTCCGCCTGAAGGGGCAGGGAGGGATGTCTGGCCTGATGGTTCGACCGTGCACATCTTTCCCTGTAAAGGCCAGCCCTGGAGCTGGCGGGCTTCGCCTTCCTAGCATGGGAGGTAGCCGGCATAGGGTGAAGTGGGGGGGGGGGTGTTGTTCGGAAACGTTGAAGCATCAGAACCTAGGCATGGAGCTTGTTTTAGGGTGTGGTGGGGAGCTGTTCATTGGAAAAGTTGGAAGGGGAGGGGATGATTAAGGAAAGCAAGGGCTTGCCTGTGGCAGCAGGAGCAGTGGTCTGTCCAGGCAGTCAATGGAGGCACCGCGGCTGGCCTTTCAAGTCAGTGAATGAATGAGAGTGAGAGAGAGCATTTTTGAGCAAAGTGTGAGTGAATAGAGGTAGAGGGAAGCTTTTTTGAACAAAATGTGAGTGAATGAGAGCGAGAGAGAAGCTTTTCCAAGCAAAGGCGAGTGAATGAAAGCAGGGGCAGGGCCGGTGCATGTCTCACCTTAGGCTCCACTCTTCAATCAAGCCTCTTGTTCCGTGCATGCACGTGTGCATGCACGCACACTTTTTGTAGCTCCCAGTTTTTTCTTTTGTGAGGGAACTGGTTCCGAGTGGCTCTTTCAATGTTTCAGGTTGCCAACCCCTGTTCTAGAGGGAAATCTAGTCACTTTGAAACTGAACCTAGAAATTGAGAAACCCCAACCTAAGAAGAAGACTACACCAAAGTTGAACACAATAGCTTCTGAAAAAATGACCCCAAATATGAACCTAAAAACAAGACCTGGACTTCTGGTTTTTGCATGTGCAGCGCATGTCCACATGAGAGCAGACCTCCGCTCCCCACAGCTAGTGTCTTCCTGCTTGGGGGACGCTAGATGGGTCCGAAGTTGCCCCAGAGAGGTGATTGTGAAAGAGGGGCACCCCGTCGATCACGAAGCAATGACAATCACTTCATTTGATCTGGGGAAAGCCCTCCAAACCGGACAGGAGAAAGGCTAGCATGAGATCAGCATCTAGCGCAGGGGTAGGCAACCTTGGCTCTTTTATGACTCGTGGTCGTCAACTCCCAGAATTCCTGAGCCAGCATGGCTGGCTCAGGAATTCTGGGAGTTGAAGTCCACGAGTCATAAAAGAGCCAAGGTTGCCTACCCCTGGTCTAGCCCAAGCTGCTTGCAGCTGAAGTCCCAGAGCATGAACTTAAACATCGGTGAACAGCATGCTTGGAATTGGTGAGAGTACTGATCTTCTTTCTTCTATCTACTATTTAAATCCTTGAAAAGATCCCCAAAGCAAGAAAACCTCCAGAAGTGAAAAGAGGGGATTATATCCCCATTCCCTTACAGACGGAAGCGGCAAATTAACATAAAAGGTTGAAAGAGATATACTAAAATTTCATTTAAAATATTTCAGTCTGGACAAATGTAGGAACTAAAAAACTGTCAAGATTATACCCTAAAAATTTCTGATGGAATTATAAAAATAAATAACAAAAATAACTTTTTGCTGGAAAGAAAAACTGAAAAAAGAAATAACTGCTGACACCTAGTGGAGAATCAAAGAATAGAACACTAACAATAAGGACTCAGAAATTGGCAGAATGCCCAGAAACAAAGAAAAAATTGTTCCTTTGAATTGCAAATAACCTTGAAGACAGCTGGGAACAAAGGAAGAGCCAGCTATAAGATTAAAAAGTGTTTGAAAGAAAAACAAAACAAAACACTTGGACTGTTGCTTAAACCTAAGAACTGTTTATGGAAAAAAAATCTTTGGCTTTTTGGCTAATCTTTTAGAGGAGAATTTGCAGGATTTAAAGTGGCTTAATATACTGAATCTGTAATTTTGACTGACTGATAAATTGACTTTTGAATTAAAACATTGATGAAAGATTATTTGAAGGTGGGAGACAACATGGATATTGCATACGTATCAAAAAATGACAGGATGCCACATTCAATATTTTCTCCTGAAGGACTTAGCCTGGAAAATCAAGGGCCTCCAGAAGCAATACTTCAAGGCAAGGTAAATACTTTCGCAGAGGAAATATATGCAATGTTAGGACAAATAGAAATGACAATACAGGTGAAACTCAAAAAATTAGAATATCGTGCAAAAGTTCATTTATTTTAGTAATGCAACTTAAAAGGGGAAACTAATATATGAGATAGACTCATTACATGCAAAGTAAGATAGTTCAAGCCGTGATTTGTCATAATTGTGATGATTATGGCGTACAGCTCATGAAAACCCCAAATCCACAATCTCAGAAAATTAGAATATTACATGCAATCAATAAAACAAGGAGTGTACATAGAACAATATCGGACCTCTGAAAAGTATAAGCATGTATATGTACTCAGTACTTGGTTTGGGCCCCTTTTGCAGCAATTACTGCCTCAATGCGGCGTGGCATGGAAGCTATCAGCCTGTGGCACCGCTGAGGTGTTATGGAAGACCAGGATGCTTCAATAGCGGCCTTCAGCTCTTCTGCATTGTTCGGTCTCATGTCTCTCATCTTTCTCTTGGCAATGCCCCATAGATTCTCTATGGGGTTCAGGTCAGGCGAGTTTGCTGGCCAATCAAGCACAGTAATCCCACGGTTATTGAACCAGGTTTTGGTGTTTTTGGCAGTGTGGGCAGGTGCCAAGTCCTGCTGGAAAATGAAGTCAGCATTCCCATAAAGCTCGTCTGCGGAAGGAAGCATGAAGTGCTCCAAAATCTCCTGGTAGACGGCTGTGTTGACCCTGAACTTAAGGAAGCACAGTGGACCAACACCAGCAGATGACATGGCTCCCCAAATCAACACAGACTGTGGAAACCTCACACTGGACTTCAAGCATCTTGCAGTGTGTGCCTCTTCATTCTTCCTCCAGACTCTGGGTCCTTGGTTTCCAAATAAGATGCAAAAGTTGCTCTCATCAGAAAAGAGGACTTTGGACCACTGAGCAACAGACCAGGTCTGTTTTTCTTTAGCCCAGGTAAGACGCTTCTGACGTTGTTTGTTTTTCAGGAGCGGCTTGACAAGAGGAATACGACATTTGAAGCCCATGTCCAGGATCCGTCTGTGTGTGATGGCTCTTGATGCACTGACTCCAGCCTCAGTCCACTCCTTGTGAAAGTCCCCAACACTTTTGAATGGCCTTTTCCTGACAATCCTCTCTAGGCTGCGGTTATCCCTGCTGCTTGTGCACCTTTTTCTTCCACACTTTTCCCTTCCACATAACTTTCTATTAATGTGCTTTGATACAGCACTTTGAGAACATCCAACTTCTTTTGCAATTACCTTTTGAGGCTTTCCCTCCTTATGGAGGGTGTCAATGATGGTTTTCTGCACAACTGTCAGGTCAGCAGTCTTCCCCATGATTGTGATTCCTACTGAACCAGACTGAGAGACCATTTAAAAGCTCAGGAACCCTTTGCAGGTGTTATGGCTTAATTAGCTGATTAGAGTGGGACACTTTGAGCCTAGAATATTGCACCTTTTCACAATATTCTAATTTTCTGAGATTGTGGATTTGGGGTTTTCATGAGCTGTAAGCCATAATCATCACAATTATGACAAATCACGGCTTGAACTATCTTGCTTTGCATGTAATGAGTCTATCTCATATATTAGTTTCCCCTTTTAAGTTGCATTACTGAAATAAATGAACTTTTGCACGATATTCTAATTTTTCGAGTTTCACCTGTAGATTCAAACCACGATGAAATTCAAAACAACTTTGAGGATTTAAATAAGCATATTTCCAATATAAATCTACAATTTTAAAATACCCAGGAAATTACAACAAAGGAACAAACAAATTAGACAGCAGATTACAAACTAGAAGAGTATTTTTTATTTATTTTATTTTTTATTTTTATTGGATTTATATACCTCCCCTCTCCGAAGGGACTCGGGGCGGTGTACAGGGCAATTAAAACACTATAAATAACACATAAGGTATAAAAATTAAAACAGAATTAAATCAAAGCCCTAAACAATACACAGTTTAAAATTAAAAAAATTTAAAATTTAAAACTAAAACCCCAATCCCTCAGTCCAGGCCGGCAAGTTCAAATAGCCAGGTCTTCAGGTCGCGGCGAAACGAGCGAAGGTCGGGAGCCATTCGAAGCTCAACCGGAAGCTGATTCCAGAGGGCAGGCGCGCCCACAGAGAATGCTCTCCCCCTGGGGGCCGCCAGTCGACATTCCCTGACCGACGGCACCCCGAGGAGGCCCTCTCTGTGGGAGCACACAGGACGATGGGAGGTTAACGCCGGCAAAAGGTGCTCCTGTAAATAACCCGGACCCATGCCATTTAGGGCTTTATAGGTCATCACCAGCACCTTGAATCTCACCCGGAAGACAACTGGAAGCCAATGCAGCTCGCGGAGCAGAGGTGTTACATGGGAGTATCGGGAGACCCCCATCACAACTCGCGCGGCTGCATTCTGCACCAGCTGGAGCCTCCGAGTGGTACTCAAGGGCAGCCCCATGTAGAGAGCGTTGCAGTAGTCTATCCGAGAGGTCACGAGCGCATGAGTGACTGTGCGCAGGGCATCCCGGTCCAAATAGGGCCGCAACTGGCACACCAGGCGAACCTGGGCAAAAGCCCCCCTGGTCACAGCTCCTATATGATCTTCAAAAGTGAGCTGTGAATCAAGGAGGACGCCCAGGTTGCGAGCCCTATCTACGGGGAGTAACACCTTACCCCCTATAGATAAAGATGGAATAGAATGGACAACCTGAGATGCCGGTATGATCAAATTGATGAAATAACAAAGGAAAAGAATTACAGGTGAAACTCGAAAAATTAGAATATCGTGCAAAAGTTCATTTATTTCAGTAATGCAACTTAAAAGGGGAAACTAATATATGAGATAGACTCATTACATGCAAAGCAAGATAGTTCAAGCTGTGATTTGTCATAATTGTGATGATTATGGCGTACAGCTCATGAAAACCCCAAATCCACAATCTCAGAAAATTAGAATATTACATGCAATCAATAAAACAAGGAGTGTACATAGAACAATATCGGACCTCTGAAAAGTATAAGCATGCATATGTACTCAGGACTTGGTTTGGGCCCCTTTTGCAGCAATTACTGCCTCAATGCGGCGTGGCATGGAAGCTATCAGCCTGTGGCACTGCTGAGGTGTTATGGAAGACCAGGATGCTTCAATAGCAGCCTTCAGCTCTTCTGCATTGTTCGGTCTCATGTCTCTCATCTTTCTCTTGGCAATGCCCCATAGATTCTCTATGGGGTTCAGGTCAGGCGAGTTTGCTGGCCAATCACTGAACCAGGTTTTGGTGCTTTTGGCAGTGTGGGCAGGTGCCCAGTCCTGCTGGAAAATGAAGTCAGCATCCCCATAAAGCTCGTCTGCGGAAGGAAGCATGAAGTGCTCCAAAATCTCCTGGTAGACGGCTGCATTGACCCTGGACTTAATGAAGCACAGTGGACCAACACCAGCAGATGACATGGCTCCCCAAATCAACACAGACTGTGGAAACTTCACACTGGACTTCAAGCCTCTTGCAGTGTGTGCCTCTCCATTCTTCCTCCAGACTCTGGGTCCTTGGTTTCCAAATGAGATGCAAAAGTTGCTCTCATCAGAAAAGAGGACTTTGGACCACTGAGCAACAGACCAGGTCTGTTTTTCTTTAGCCCAGGTAAGACGCTTCAGGAGCGGCTTGACAAGAGGAATACGACATTTGAAGCCCATGTCCAGGATCTGTCTGTGTGTGGTGGCTCTTGATGCACTGACTCCTGCCTCAGCCCACTCCTTGTGAAAGTCCCCAACACTTTGGAATGGCCTTTTCCTGACAATCCTCTCCAGGCTGCGGTCATCCCTGCTGCTTGTGCACCTTTTTTCTTCCACACTTTTCCCTTCCACATAACTTTCTATTAATGTGTTTGATACAGCACTTTGGGAACATCCAACGTCTTTTGTAATTAGCTTTTGAGGCTTTCCCTCCTTATGGAGGGTGTCAGTGATGGTTTTCTGCACAACTGTCAGGTCAGCAGTTTTCCCCATGATTGTGATTCCTACTGAACCAGACTGAGAGACCATTTAAAGGCTCAGGAACCCTTTGCAGGTGTTATGGCTTAATTGGCTGATTAGAGTGGGACACTTTGAGCCTAGAATATTGCACCTTTTCACAATATTCTAATTTTTCCAGTTTCACCTGTACAATTTGACATAAACAGGAAAAAATCTACAAGGTTGTGATATAACAAGAAAAATGGAATTATTAGGAGAACTATTAAAGTTTAGGGGACAGAAAGAATTTATCTTACTTACTTCATCTTTTGTATTCCCAACATTTGTAAAAATACAGGAACTGTTGGGTAAGCAGATTACATCAACTTGGAAAATAACTTGGCAAAAGAAGATCAGAGACAGATACAAGAGATTTGACTCTCCCCACCAGTTGAACTATTATTGTACGTGAATAAACATTTGTTTGAATATGGCTAAAAGAGAAGTTTGAACATAAAGGGGCCTTATAACAAGAGGGATAGAGATTTAAATAATATAGTATGTTCCATAATATATGAAATTTAAAAATAGCAGGTTGGTGTAACTTTTATTAATACAGGTGAAACTCGAAAAATTAGAATATTGTGCAAAAGTTCATTTATTTCAGTAATGCAACTTAAAAGGGGAAACTAATATATGAGATAGACTCATTACATGCAAAGCAAGATAGTTCAAGCCGTGATTTGTCATAATTGTGATGATTATGGCGTACAGCTCATGAAAACCCCATATCCACAATCTCAGAAAATTAGAATATTACATGGAGCCTTGGTGGAGCAGTGGGCTGATGCCTCCTTAAGTAACACCAGCTGCCTGCAATTAGTGCAGGTTTGCATCCCACCAGGCTCAAGGTTGACTCAGCCTTCCATCCTTCCGAGGTAGGTAAAATGAGGACCCAGATTGTTGGGGGCAATAAGCTGACTTTGTAATAATGCCGCTTGGGGTGTGTGTGAAAGCCCTAACAAGCAGGCATATACATAGAATGAAGGCTACTGCTAAGCTTGTAAGCCGCCCTGAGTCTTCGGAGAAGGGCGGGATATGAATGTAATAAAAATAAAAAATAAATAAATAAATGTAATCAATAAAACAAGGAGTGTACATAGAAGAATATCGGACCTCTGAAAAGTATAAGCATGCATATGTACTCAGAGTGCAAGGACCTGCCTCAATTAAACCTCCCAAGAAAGCAGAACTCTTGAAATGGACATCATTTCAAAAGGAATTATTTTGGGAAGGTGTTGACAGCAGTAGTAGAAGGCAGGATCTGAGGATTTCCCACGCGAATCAATAAGTCAAAAGAGTCAATGAAAACCCCACCCTAGCTGTCCATCCAGATAGTTCAAATGGGCCAATCCGCAAGTGTGAAAATGCTTTGGGAACAGAGCGATAAGGTGCTGCTTCCAAGGCTGTTAGGTCTCCATTCTCACCCCGGGAAAGAAACATCAAAGAGGATAGAGCAAGGAACAAAGCAAAGGAAATAAACTGCAGCAACCCCAAGCTTCCTCCTCCCCCCAGAAGAATGGCAGAACCTGAAAAAGAACAAGAAGCCCCATGCCCATAGAAAGACAGGGTTCTGACACAGAGCAAAGCCCCTACTGTCTACCCTAGCCCACTCCAATAAAGCTCCTCTGGAACTGAACAGTCATTTTCATAACCTCCCCCTGGAAGAAAATATGCAGACACCTATAAAAGAGGCACCAATCATTTCTAAAAAAGAGGCACAACCCAGCATTCCTGTGATAGGAAGAAAGGTATCACAGACTTCCCTTGGGAAAAAAGGCGAGTATTGGTGATAGGAGATTCAATACTTAGGGGAACAGAAACTATAGTCTGCAGACTGGGCAATCAGTCTAGACAGGTATGTTGTCTCCCTGGAGCAAAAATCAAAGATGTAACAGGGAACCTTATTAAAATAATCAATCCCACTGATTACTACCCGTTTCTTCTCCTACACGTGGGGATGAACAACACAACAATGAACCTGAAAACAATAACAAGAGATTACAAAAAGCTAGGGAAGAAAGCTAAGGAATTAGTAGCACAAGTGTTTTTTTCATCTATACTTCCAACAAAAGGCCAACATCCAATGAGGGAGGAAAGGATTTTAGAAAAGAACCAGTGGCTTAAAAATTTGTGTTGTCAACAGAACTTTGGCTTCCTAGACCACAGTCTGCATTACCTATATCAGGGGTCCCCAACCCCTGGGCCGTAACCCACTACCAGGCCTTGAGCCATTTGGAACCGGCCGTGGAAGTGGCAGACGAGCACGCATGCACATTCCCACTTGTGTGAGCAGGAGGTGAGCTTGTGTGCATGCACTCCATTTGCGCTAGTGGCGGGAGCTGCACGCGTGCGCTTCCACGCTTCATGCTGATCCCCTCCCCCCCAGCAATCCACAAAGCTGAAAACGTTGGGGAACTCTGACCTACATGAAAGGCTCCTGGCGAGGAATGGACTGCACCTCATAAGAACTGGAAATAATATTTTTGGAAAATGACTGGCTCATTTTATGAGAAGGGCCTTAAAATTGAGGGGGAGGGTGCCCAATCTTCATGACCTTTAGGACCAAATTCCAAGCAAAAAACACTAGATAACCAATCAAATGAGGTAGGGAGTAAAGAGAAATAAGAAAAATTCAGATGCAAAGTAGGAGATGTATGAAGCATAACCAGGGTCATCCAGAAAGAACTTAAATGCTTATACACTAATGCTCAAAGTTTAGAGAACAAACAGGGTGAACTTGAAATACTAGTACACAAGAGCAATTATGATATAGTTGCCATTACAGAAACTTGGTGGGATGAAACTCATGACTGGAATGTACTGATGGAACGATACAAAGTATTCAAAAGAAACAGACCTAACAAAAGAGGTGGAGTTGCATTACTGTATGTTAGAAATCACTTCCTCTCTACAGAGATGCACACAACAAAAGACGAAACCCTTCTAGAATGCATATGGGTCAACATAAAAGGAAAAAAGAATGACATTGCCATAGGTGTATACTACAGGCCACCCAACCAAGCAGAAGAAATAGATGAACTTTTTGCTAATCAGTTAACCAATGCATGTAGGAAACACACCACAGTAGTAATGGGGACTTTAACTACCCTGACATCAACTGGGAGACAGACTCTGCAACAAATGGGGGATCAAACAGATTCCTTACTAACCAAAATGACAACTTCATCACCCAAAAGGTACAGGAGGCAACTAGAGGGACAACTATACTGGACCTTATTCTTACCAACAGAGAAAAAGTGATAGAGGAGATTTTAAGTTGCAGGAACTTTAAGGGAGAGTGACCATGTCTTATTAGAATTCAATATAAAACAGACACAAGCAACAAAACATAAACCAGTGTCTTAGACTTTAAAAGAGCTGATTTTAACAATCTCGGACCTTAGGAAGGATCCCATGGATAAAAATCTTAAAAGGGAAATCAACTCAAGAAGCTTGGGAAACTATGAAAAATATGATTATAAAAGCCCAGTCCAGCAAAGTACCACTGGAAAAGAAAAACAAGCAAAAAACAGCTTGGTTGCACAAAGAACTCTAAGACCAACAGAGAGAAAAAAAGATAAGTAAAAAAAATGGGAAGAGGGACACATAACTAAGGCAGAATACCAACAAATAGCCTGAACCTGCAAGGATGAAGTTAGGAAAGCTAAGGCTTTCAACATAGTAAGACTTGCAGCAAATGTCAAAAACAATAAAAAAAGTTTCAACAAAAAAACAAGAAAAAAGTCAAACAATTGGTTCACTAATGGGAGAAGATGGCAACGAAGTAACAGTCAGTAGAGAGAAAGGAGAACTGCTTAATTCATACTTCAAATCTGTCTTAACGCAAAAAGAAAACACTAATTAACTTACCGAAACCAGAACCATAAATGACAGGTTAGGAATGCAAATTTAAATATGCAAAAATAAGGAAAAAGAACACCTGTCAGCTCTAGACAGATTCAAATCACCGGGTCCTAACAGACTACATCCCAGAGTTGTGAAGGAACTGACAGATGTGATTTCAGAACCATTGAAACATATCTTTAAAAGTTCTTGGAGCACCGGGGAACTACCTGAGAACTGGAAAAGAGCTGATGTGCCCCCATCTTCAAAAAAGGAAAAAAAATCATCCAGGAAATTACAGACCAATCAGCCTGATATCAATACCTGGGAAGATCTTGGAAAAGATAATCAAGCAACAAATCTGCGAACACCTAGAAGCAAACAAAGTTATAACCAGAAGCCAACATGGGTTTGTCAAAAACAGATCATGCCAAACAAATCTTATTTCATTCTTCGACAAAGTGACTAAAATAGTGGATGAGCAAAATGCTGTGGACATAGTATACTTAGATTTCAGTAAAGCATTTAATACAGTAGACCACAACCTAGTTCTTGGCAAGCTAGAAAAATGTGAGATGGACAGAAGCACCACCAGATGGGTTTGTAACTGGCTGAAAAATCGTACTCAATCTGTACTCCTCAACGGAACTACATCCACATGGAGGGAAGTAAGCAGTGTGCTACCCCAAGGTTCCATTTTAGGCCCAGTACTCTTCAACATCTTCATAAATGTTCTAGATGAAGTAATAGAAGGGGAACTCATCAAATTTGCAGATAACACTAAGCTGGCAGGAATAGCCAACACCCCAGAAGACAAGCTCAAGATCCAAAAAGATCTTAATAGACTTGAACACTGGGCCCTATCTAACAAAATGAAATTCAGCGTAGGTAAAAGTAAGGTTTTACACTTATGCAAGAAAAAACAAGTGCATAGGTACAGTCTAGGTGAAACTTGGCTTAATACCAGTAATTGTGAGAGGGATCTTGGAGTCCTAGTGGACAATCACTTAAATATGAACCAACAGTGTGCAACAGCAGCCAAAAAAGCCAAAGCAATCTTAGGCTGCATTAAGAGAGGGATAGAATCAAGATCACGCAAAGTTATAGTACCACTTTACAAAGCCTTAGTAAAACTACACTTAGAATACTGCATCCAGTTCTGCTCACCACAATATAAAAAAATATGTTGACACTGCAAACAGTACAGAGAAGAGCAACAAGAATGATCAGGGGGCCAAAACCTACGAAGAATGGTTACAGGAATTCGGTATGTCTAGTTTAATGAAAAGAAGGACTAGGGGAGACATGATAGCAGTGTTCCATTATTTGAGGGGCTCCTACAAAGACAAGAGGGTCAAACTATTTTCTAAAGCACCAAAAGGCAAGGGAAGAAACAATGGATGGAAACTAACCAAGGAGAGAAGCAACCTAGAACTAAGGAGAAATTTCCTAACAATGAGAACAATTAACCAATGGAATAGCTTGCCTTCAGAAGTTGTGGGTGCTCCATCACTGTAGGCTTTCAAAAAGAGACTGGACAACCATTTGTCTGAAATGGTATAGGGTCTCCTGCCTGAGCAGGGGGTTGGACTAGAAGACCTCCAAGGTCCCTTCTAACTCTATTATTCTATTATTCTAAAATTAGTTGGTGACTTAATGCAAAATGATTTGTCACCCTTGAATGTTATTTAAATATATGGGGAGGTTAAATTCACTCATTTTGAATTTAACATCTCTAAGGCTTCCTTGAGGAAAGAAGGATTGCCTAAGGCTTACTACTTTAATATCGTGTCATTGTGAAGGATTCCCAGAGAGGTATTTTTCTCAAGACTTCTTCATGGAGAGGAAGTACTTTGTTGTTTTTTGTTTCTCTAACCCATAAATTGACACACATAATTTACATATTTGTTAGCCTTTTTACTTGGTTTACAGAGCAGTTTAAATATTTGGTACTAGTTACTTTCCCACATGCTATTTTTTTTTTGCCCAAGATGGCGGCGACCATGGGCGGCGTTCGCTGAGCTCCGTGGTGAGCCGACACAATGGGTGACTGGGAGGCTCACGAAAGCCCAGCCGAGGGACATATTCGGAGGGGGGGTGTAGGAACAACAGGCTAGCACCGTTTCGTGGTGTGGAGCCTTTCCCCCCCCCAGAGAAGTAGCAGCGGCAGCGGCAGTGGCAGCGGCAGCGGCCAGGCGGCTTGTAACCTGCCGCCGATCAGCTGGTGCTCTGGATCAGCTGTCGGGCGCTGTGCTGGCTTGAATCGATCTCTTGCTTCCACTTACCTCGGGCGCTGGGGAGCTTCGTTAGACTGGAATGACTTCGGCAGCCTAGGATCCTGCTGCGGACCCCTGGATGGACTATCTGGCACCTGAACTTAATTGGAAGGCGCCGTTTGCAGCCGTGCAGATCTCTCTACTCCTGACTGTTACTCCTGGCCTTTCGGCTTATAAAATGGCCGCGGATTGCCGCTTCGGCGTGGAGGCTATGGGGGAGACTTTTTTGTCTCCTTCTTTTTCTCAGAGGATGATGGAGATTTGGCTGCTTGAATCTGAACATTTGACATTTATGACTGAATTCCCTGCTGCCCTAGGGATGGATTTAGCATGTTTGGATGGCCTCTGCTTGTTACTTTTCAAGATGGATTGGAGGCTGGAACAGGATTTGGGATATTTTTTTCCTGTTCCTGTGACCTCCCTATGATGTTCCGGAAGGAGTCTGGGACAGGCCGTGGTGAGAGGGCGGCCCTGGACTGGCTATCAATCCCCTGCTGGTGTGAGAGACTAGCAGGGGGGATTTTTGCTCCCCCAGCAATGCTGCCCTTATCCATCCCAGACTGGATCCCATGGCTAGGTGAGAGGACAGTCATGGGCTCTTGCCTGGACCGGCTCAGGTGAGAGCAGAGCCGGATTGGCGGATTGCTGGATGAAGACATGTTCCGGACTTAATGTTTTTACATCTTAACTAACATCTTATCATCTTAATAACATCTGACCCCATTTGTGAACAATGGCTCATACGGACAGTTCTATCTCATGGCTCGAGTACAATACTCTAGATCGGACTTGTACGCCCTCAGGGGGTTTTTTCCCTCCTGGATACGACCAGCCTCCCTTTCTAACATTTCCCTTGATGACGGGCCCAATTGTTGGGACCCCGAGAGGTGGCTGGGCTTAACTAGGGGCCTCTGGTGGAGACGCATTAAGAGGCCCCTGATATATTTTTTAGCTAGGTATTTTAAAGGGTTAGGGATGGGGAGGGACAGTAGGGTGGGGAGGGAATTTTTAATTGGTACCCAGTCTGGGCCTATGAAGGGTCCCGGCGAGATAGGGTTGGGGGTGGAGACTGCTGGTTCTGTGTGTGCCGGGGTGGGGCTGCAAATCCCCACGACGATAGGGAATGGCGGCAGGTGGTTGCACGGAGGGCCATATCAACATCTGGAATCGCGCCCCCGCTGTCTTCGAGCGGTGGCGCGCTCCGACCCTCCGGTTAGCACCCTCTTGCCCGGGGGTGAGGGTGATCAGGTCCCTGAGCTTAGGCTGGTTTATTTTAACGCCAGATCCGTTGTTAACAAGGCTCCCCTCGTTCGTGACTTGATCGAGGAGGAATGCGCGGATCTGGCGTGCATTATGGAAACTTGGGTGGGCTCGGAGGGAGGGGTCTCTCTGACTGAATTGTGTCCCCCAGGTTTCCGTGTGCTACACCGGCCGCGGGCTCAGGGCACGGGTGGAGGGGTGGCGGTGGTTATCAGGGAGACTTTATGTCCGCGGGAAACCACCATTGTCCAGACTGGCAGGAGTGAGACCCTCCTCCTGAGATGTGGCCCTCGGGTTCAGATGGGCTTGTTGCTCACATACCTGGCACCCAGCTGTGTGGCAACAGCCCTGCCCGAGCTGCTCGACACCCTCTCAGGGTTGGCGGTGGAGTTCCCCAGGCTTATGGTACTGGGTGACTTCAACCTGCCTTCACTGGGAGGGTCGTCTGAGTTGTCTCGGGAGTTCATGGCTTCCATGACAGCCATGGGCCTGACCCAAGTAATTCAGGGCCCGACTCATGCGGGGGGTCACACTCTCGACCTGGTGTTCCTGTCCGGACAGTGGTTGGATGATCTAGGAGGGGGTTCACCGGTCATTGTTCCCTTGTCATGGTCTGACCATTATCTCCTGCGGCTGGTCTTCCGTTATGCTACCCCCCACTGCCCGACTAGGTGGTTCCGCCCCAGGCGCCTAATGGACCCGGAACGGTTCCAGATGGCGCTTGGGTCTGTACCCATCGCCCTCACTCACAGCCCAGTTGAGGCCTTGGTTGAGGCCTGCGATAAGGCAGCCGCTGAGGCACTCGACTGTGTTGTACCCTTGCAACCCCTGACCCGTTGGGCGCCATGGTTTTCTGTGGAGCTCCGGGAGATGAAGCGTCGGAGACGGGGTCTAGAAAGCTGTTGGAGATCCACCCGTTCCGAATTTGACCGATTGCAGTTAAGAACCTTTATAAGGTCTTATCTTGCGGTGATGAGGACGGCGAAGGCTAATTACTTCGCTGCCCTTATCGCATCCGCAGATAATCGCCCGGCCGCCCTGTTTAGGGTGACTCGCTCCCTTCTTAACCAGGAGGTGAGGGAGGATCCCTTGCAGGGGCAGGCCAAGGAGTTTAGTCATCATTTGACGGACAAAATCGCTCAGATCCGGGCCGGTTTGGACTCTGACTGGGCAGAGTCTGACGTGGAGGAATTGGACGGTCTTGAGCATGTTATCTGGACTGAGTTCGATCCTGTTTCCCCTGATGATGTGGACAGGATGATGAGGAGGCTGAGCTCCACCACCTGTTTGTTGGACCCGTGCCCCTCCTGGCTGGTTTATGCGGCTCGGGAGGAGACACGAGGCTGGTTCCAGGCAGTAATAACTGCTTCCTTGAAGGAGGGTGTCTTCCCCGCCTCCCTGAAGGAGGCAGTGGTAAGACCCCTCCTCAAGAAGCCTGCCCTGGACCCAGCTGTTTTAAATAACTATCGTCCGGTCTCCAACCTCCGCTTTCTGGCGAAGGTTGTTTTTTTTTATTAAAAAGTTTTACAATACATTTTATCTTTAACAAACCAAAAAAAAGAAAAAAAACCTCCCAACCCCCTCCCCCCCACCCTCTTCCCCCTCCCCAACCCTCCCCAACCCCTCCCTTCCTTTCCCCTCCCCCTGGCTTCCCAGAGCAAAATACAGGGTATAAAAATACAAACAATCATAATCTAACTTACGCAAACAATCCTAAACTATTTAAACTACCGAACTTTAACTCATATAAGAAAAACTCCAAACATATATATATATATATCATATCAATAATTATACAAATACAAAATAATACTTTCCAATCTAATACCAAAACACAGAATATAAAAATACAAACAATCATGATCTAACTTACGCAAACAATCCTAAGCTATTCAAACTATCAAACTTTAACTCATATAGGTAAATTCCAAACATACATATATATATCATATCAATGATTATTCAAATACAAAATAATACCTTCCAATCTGATACCCAATAAAAACAATCTCAAATAAACCAATTTATATCAATTTTATAAAACTATTCTTCTATCCAACTAAAAGCTTAAAATTTTTCATCCAAATAACAAATCATAACTTACAGAATATCAATAAACACTACTACAAATCTTCCCAATTAGCTTTTCATAATCATCTTAGAACTAAAGCAACACGAAATATTACATAATTATTTTATAAGGGTAGAAAATATATCCCCAAATATTTAGTCCTTCTAGCAATTCCAATTCCCATAATCCTTATTACATTATTGTCTCTTACAATTATGTGACTAAATCTTCAGGCTTGATTCATTCGTCCAGAAGTAGCACGCCTCTTCCAATTTCTGGCCTTCTCCAGTGATAATGAAATTTGACCCACTCCTGTATCTTTCACATCTGTCTGCATTAACCCTTCAGCAACTTGCAGGTTCTCTCTGGAACGAAGGTTGTTGAGAGTGTGGTGGCCCATCAGCTTCCTCTGTTCCTGGATGAAACTGATTATCTGGACCTGTACCAATCGGGTTTCAGGCCTGGGCACAGCACGGAGACGGCATTGGTCGTGCTGGTGAATGATCTCTGGCGGGCTCGGGACAGGGGTTGTTCCTCTGTCCTAGTCCTATTAGATCTCTCAGCGGCTTTCGATACCATCGACCATGGTATCCTACTGCGGCATCTCAGGGGGTTGGGAGTGGGAGGCACTGTTTTGCGGTGGTTCTCCTCCTATCTCCTGGGCCGCTCGCAGTCGGTGTTGACAGGAGGGCAGAGGTCCACCCCGAGGCCTCTTGTTTGTGGAGTTCCTCAGGGGTCGGTTCTCTCGCCCCTCCTTTTCAACATCTATATGAAGCCGCTGGGCGAGATCATTCGTGGTTTTGGGGTGGGGTATCATCAGTACGCTGATGATACCCAACTTTTTTTCTCCACCCCAAACCAACCCAGCGATGCCCTCGCCGTGATGTCCCGTTGCCTGGAAGCGGTCCGGGTCTGGATGGGGAGAAACAGGCTTCGTCTCAATCCTGCCAAGACTGAGTGGGTGTGCATCTGTGCATCTCGGGTCAACCAGACTATTCCATCTCTAACGATGGGGGGGTGAGGTGTTACCCCCCGTTGATAGGGCTCGCAACTTGGGCGTCCTCCTGGATTCGCAGCTCACTTTTGAAGACCATATAGGAGCCGTGACCAGGGGGGCTTTTGCCCAGGTTCGCCTGGTGCGCCAGTTGCGACCCTACCTGGACCGAGATGCCCTACGCACAGTCACTCATGCGCTCGTGACCTCCCGTTTAGACTACTGCAACGCTCTCTACATGGGGCTGCCCTTGAGGACCACCCGGAGGCTTCAGCTGGTGCAGAATGCAGCCGCGTGAGTCGTGATGGGGGTCTCCCGATACTCCCATGTAACACCTCTACTCCGTGAGCTGCATTGGCTTCCGGTTGCCCTTTGGGTGAGATTCAAGGTGCTGGTGATGACCTATAAAGCCCTAAATGGTGAGGGTCCGTGTAAACCGCCCTGAGTCCTTCGGGAAAGGGCGGTATATAAATCTAAGTAAAATTATTTGAGGGAAAATATTTGAGGGAACACCTGCTGCCAGCATCAAGCTCCCTTCGTCCAGTGCGCTCCCACAGGGAGGGTCTTCTCAGGGTGCCGCCGGTTAAAGATTGCCGGCGGGTAACACCCAGGGGTAGGGCCTTCTCAGTGGGTGCGCCTGCCCTTTGGAACCAGCTGCCTGCGGAGCTTAGGACTGCCCCCGACCTCCGTTCATTCCGCCGGGACCTGAAGACCTGGCTCTTTGAGCTCTCTGGCCCAGGCTGAGAATTTTTAAATTTTTAATTTTAACTGGGTTTTTTATTTTTCTCAGGGTTTTATTTAATCTTTTTTAATTTGTTTTAACGTTTGTATTGATTTTCTTTTAAACGCCCTGTAAACCGCCCTGAGTCCTTCGGGAAAGGGCGGTATATAAATCTAAGTAAAATTAAAAAATTAAATTAAATTAAATTAAATTATTTTAAAGCTGGGTGTAAAATTCATTTTATGCTTCTTCTGTTAATACACTTCATGATTTTCTAATAGTTCATTGTATTTATTTAAGTTTCTTAAGAAATAAAAATTTATTTTGTAAATCACTCAAGGGCCTTGGTTAATGAGCACTGTACAGAATTTAAAGATTAATAGGCAGAGGTGAAATCAATCTGCAGAATCCCTCTAAGAACTTACTTTAAAATAGACTTACTACAGCATCAAATGTCCTTCCTCCTTCACTGTAAGTTGATCTATTGTTGCTCAAAGCAGGGCAAGAGCAGAAGAAGACAGAGAAGATATTTGCTGACTATTTTGTTCCAAAGTTTTTGCAAGTTAATAAAATACATATACAAAGGCGTGTGCCATGTTTCCATACAGAAAGCAAAAATTGATAAGAGCAATCAAATCAAAGGAAGCAGGAAAAAAACAGAAAGAGTCCAGCAGGGGCCGAAAAGATCATTGGCAGTTCCCTCCTCTCCATCCAGGACATAACACAGAAGCGTTGCTTGAGCAGGGTCCATAAGATTATATAGGACACTACACATCCTCTTTACGACCTGTTTTCCTTGTTACCTTCTGGGAGGAGGCTTCGTGGTATCTGTAGCATAACATCCAGATTCACCCATAGTGTCATGGTTCCGATGAATGAGACAAATCAAACAGATTGCAGGCATATTATTTCTCTAAAAAGTCTTAGTAATGAAACTAAACATCGGCACTCATGGAGGGATGCCAGAATCTGAAATCTCCTCCCCCCAAACCCACCATAACACACACACAATCCCCGCCCTTATCTACATGTCATAAATCACATTATCCAATTAGTTTTACATATGAGGGTTCACTTCTCATTCTGTACGTGGGTTTTTGCAATCTTATCACAACTTCCGGGTGATTCCTCTCTCCCAAATGAAGCAATTAAAATAACAGTCTGTCTCTCATATTGTCAGTGCAAAAACATGTCAATGTTTGCAGCATTGACATCCGCCCCCCCCCTTACAAAAGAACAGATCCTGTAATGTAAACAAACACAAGTTAGGAGCTGGCTTTTGGTTTGTTGGGGTGTTTCTCATAAAACATTTTGATAAGTCTGTCAGCTTTCACATCGCTAGATTTCACCCAAATGGCTTCAGACAATGGGTATCCCTTCCATTGTATTAGGTACTGCAATTTTCCCTTAAAGATTCTAGAGTCAACAATATGTTTCACTTCATAATTGGTCTGATGCTCTACTATGAGGGGTCCAGGTGCTTTCTTAGGGGGAGGTCTTAAAGTGAAGGCTTGAAAAGGTTTCAGTAAGCTACAATGGAACAGCGGGTGAATTTTTCCCAAAAGTCTGGGGAGTTTCAATTTTACTGTGACCGGGTTGATTTTCACAAAGGGGAAAGGCCCCAAGAATTTTGGTCCCAATTTCTTGCTGGTTAATTTGAGACGTAAATATTTAGTTGACAGATAAACCTTCTCCCCCACTTGGAATGTTCTTTGGGGAGCCCTCTTTTTATCAGCTTGTCTTTTATAAGTCTCAGAAGTCTTTTTTAATGCCATTTTCGTGTTTCTCCAAACTTCTTCCCACCCCCTCACCCATTGATCAAGTGTCTGGGAAGCAGAGGGCAACTGTGGTTAGTCAGGCATCGGGCTGAACTCTTTTCTTGTGGCTACTCTGAAAGGCGTGTATCCAGTGCTGCTGTAAACAGAATTATTGTAGGCCACCTCGGTGAAAGGGAGGAGGTCAGTCCAGTTTGTCTGTTGGTAGGAAACATAGCATCTGAGGTATTGCTCCACCATTTTGTTAGTGGATTCTGCAGCACCATTGGTAGCTGGATGAAAAGCAGATGATAAGCCTTGAAATGATCCAATTAATTTAAGGAAATTCCTCCAAAATTTCGCTGTGAACTGTACTCCTCTATCTGAAATTATTCGCTTAGGGGCGCCATGCAGTTGGTAGATATGTTTCAGGAACAATTTAGTCAATCGTTGTGCAGATGGGAGTCCTTTACAAGCGATAAAGTGAGCCTGCTTCGAAAACAGATCTATCACAGTCCAGATGACAGTATTTCCTCTACTGTTGGGTAGGTCTACAATAAAGTCAATAGCTATTTCTTCCCATGGTTGAGAAGGGTCTGCTACTGACTGCAGTAGCGCAGGGGTTTTCCCTGGAATTCTTTTCATGGTGGCACATACGGTACAACTCTTGACATAGTTTTCCACATCTCGTTTTAGCCCCGGCCACCAAAATTGCTGGCGGATGAGGTGCAGAGTTTTTAAATATCCGAAGTGTCCAGCCTGTTTTACATCATGGCTGTGTCTGAGAGCATTGAGCCGAAGGGTTTCAGGTAGATACAATTTTCCCCCATGTATGCCAAACCATCCCTGCATGTTAGGGAGGTTTGATTATCTTTGAACCCTTGCTCAGTAAGGAGCTCTTGTTTTATCTTCTTCACTCCCAGGTCATCAGAATTAGGGGTTCTGTGAGGTGTGACTTGTGCTGCAGGTTGTGAACTGGGGATAATTGCCTCGTAGACCTCTTCGCATTCACTTTTGTACTGTGGCAGTCAGGATAGTGCATCAGCTAGAAAGTTTTTCCTTCCCAGTATGTACTTTAAAGTAAAGTTAAAACGGTTAAAGTACTATGCCCATCGCACTTGCTTTGGGGACAATTTGCGGGGAGTTTTTAGTGCCTCTAAATTTTTGTGATCTGTCCATACTTCAAAAGGCACCGTGCTCCCTTCTAAATAGTGTCGCCAGGTTAATAGCCCCCACCTTCTTCTCCCAGACTGTCCATCTCCTTTCGCCTTCCGTGAATTTCTTAGAGCTGTAGGCACAAGGTTGTAGGACTCCACTTTTATTCTTTTGTAGTAACACAGCTCCGACTGCCACGTCGATGACATCTGCTTGAATTACGAAGGGATCCCCGGGGCAGGGGTGCTTTAGAACTGGTTCAGCCACAAATAGTCTTTTTAAATTCTCAAAAGCTTTCTGACAACTCATAGTCCATGCTAGTGGCTGGCCAGGTCGTGGTTTTCCCTCTCCCTTACCCGTTTTGAGTAGTTTTGTAACGGGTAGAGCAATCTCAGCAAAAGAGGGAATGAATTGACGGTAGAAGTTGGCAAACCCTAGGAAGCTTTGGAGCTGTTTGCAAGTCTTTGGGGGCTGCCATTCAATTATAGTTTTAACTTTGGCTGGGTCCATTTCGATGCCCTCGTCGGAAATTCTATAGCCAAGATAATCTAATCGGGTTTGGTGAAATTCACATTTCGACAATTTGACATAAAATTTGGCATTCAATAGTTTCTTTAACACTTCTCTGACCAGTCTTATGTGATCAGTCATATTCATACTGTATATCAGGATGTCATCAAGATACACCAGAACCCCTTTGTATAGATGTTCGTGTAGCACCTCACTAACCAACTGCATAAATACAGCTGGGGCCCCCTGCAGTCCAAATGGCATGACTTTGAATTGGTAGCTTCCCAAGGGGCAGTTGAAGGCCATTTTCCACTCATTCCCCTCCTTTATTCTTACCCGGTAATATGCTTCTCTCCGGTCTAACTTGGTGAAGACACTCCCATTCACCAGGTGGGTTAGTAAGTCTTTCAGGAGGGGGTTGCTGTTGTTAGCTACAAAGTCGTGTCCGACCCATCGCGACCCCATGGACAATGTTCCTCCAGGCACTCTCCTTCTTCACCGGCAACAAGAGGCTCTTTAGTTCTTCTTCACTTTCTGCCATTAGAGTGGTATCTTCTGCATATCTTAGGTTGTTGATATTTCTTCTGGCAATCTTAATTCCAACTTTTGATTCATCTAGTCCTGCCTTTCTCATGATGTGCTCTGCATATAAGTTAAATAGGCAGGGTGACAGTATACAGCCTTGCCGGACTCCTTTCCCAATTTTGAACCAATCAGTGGTTCCGTGTCCAGTTCTCACTGTTGCTTCTTGGCCCACATATAGGTTTCTCAAGAGACAAATAAGATGGTCTGGTACTCCCATCTCTTTAAAACCTTGCCACAGTTTGTTATGATCCACACAATCAAAGGCTTTAACATAGTCAATGAAGCAGAAGTAGATGTTTTTCTGGAACTCTCTAGCTTTCTCCATGATCCAGCGTATCTTGGCAATTTGATCTCTAGTTCCTCTGCCTCTTCAAAATCCTGCCTGTACTTCTGGTAGTTCTCGATCCACATACTGCTGGAGTCTAGCTTGTAGGATTTTAAGCATAACTTTACTAGCATGAAAAATGAGTGCAATGTTGCGATAGTTTGAACATTCTTTGGCACTGCCTTTCTTTGGAATTGAAATCTAAACTGATCTTTTCCAATCCTGTGGCCACTGCTGAGTTTTCCAAATTTGCTGGCAAATTGAGTGTAGCACTTTTACTGCATTGTCTTTTAAGATTTTGAATAGCTCAGCTGGAATACTCTCACCTCCACTAGCTTTGTTGTTGCTTAGCTTTTCTAAAGCCCACTTCACCTCACATTCTAGGATGTCTGGCTCGAGGTCCGTGACCACCTCATTGTGATTATCAGGGACATTAAGCTCATTCTTGTATAGTTCTTCTGTGTAATTTTGCCACCTCTTTGTAATCTCTTCTGCCTCTGTTAGGTGTCTGCCATTTTGGTCCTTTATCATGCCCATTTTTGCATTAAACGTTCCCTTCATCTCTCCAATTTTCTTGAAGAGATCTCTGGTCCTCCCTATTCTATTGTTTTCTTCTATTTCTTTGCACTGTTCATTTAAGAAGGCATTCTTATCTCTTCTAGCTATTCTCTGGAATTCTGCATTCAATTGTGCATATCTTTCTTTTTCTCCCTTGCCTTTCGCTTCCCTCCTTTCCTCAGCTATTTGCAAAGCTTCCTCAGACAGCCATTTTGCTTTCTTGCATTTCTTTTTCTTTGGGATGGTTTTGGTTGCTACCTGTTGTACAATGTTGCAAACCTCTGTCCATAGTTCTTCAGGCACTCTGTCTATCAGATCTAATTCCTTAAATCTATTTGTGGCCTATAGTATGTAGGAAAAAGCTTAATTTTGGGGTAACCCACAATTCCCTATTTCAATAAAGAATAATTCTTTTATCTACAAAACCTATGTTGTTCATTACAAAGCATTCTTATGTTTTACCATTAAAGTCTAATTTTCATCTTAACAAATCACCAGTTATTAGAAATACGTCTTTTGCCTTAGCCATTCAACTATTATTAAAATACCATCTTTTATATATAAAATTCTAAATTAAATTAAATTTTAAATTCATTAGTAACCACTGAATATCCTTTAAGTCATCTTATCCGTACATCAATTGTTAAAATACTATCTTTTGATATATCATTCCAAGTTACAGATCTAAAAGCTAAATGTAAAATTAGTTATATTTTTAGGGATTCCCCTTAATCCATAAAAAAGATATTTTTATTTATCTTTAGGAATCCCCAAAAAGAAACAAGTTCACTTCTTTTTAATCTAACTCTTGCCTTCTTTTTGTGCCAATCATACATCCCTCTTGGTATCTTTAAAATCTCAGATGTATCTTCCTTTCTTCCTAAACCCCTTATTTGGATCCAGGCACGGGCTCCAGCAGTCGGGCTGGGCCTCCGACGAGGGTAAGAAGAGATGGGTAGCTCTTAGCATTTCCCCCCACAACACCCACCTCCTGGGCAACGGGAATTGTATACTTTACCTCCAGCCTGCCGAATTTCTCCTTCAGCTGTTTGAGCAAGGGGCTGTGGACTGCGGACTGGAACCTCCACTCTCCAGAGTCGTCCCATCCCATCGAGCCCTTTCCTTTCTTTCAATCCACAGATGAAGAACCCTGGGATGGCAACAATAGGAGCTCCTCTCCAGCAGTTACAGGAGTGCTCTTGCGCTGAGGGGCAGCCTCAGCTTGATAGAGGTCTGCCAGGATTGTAGCTCCTTCCTGCGGTACCAGTTTCCCAGGTTGGATTAACCTGACCTTTGGCCAAGCCCGTGCCAGTGATGCCTACTCAGTGGCTGGAGCGCCAGCTTGCACTCCAAAAGTCAGAGTTCCGTTGCGGCTAGTAGTGGTTTCACTCTTCTCTATTTCAAATCTTTGCCGAGTCTTTACTGCTCTCCCCAAAGTAAGTGGGTAGGCAGTCGGGGCCCAGCACCCCAAGAAAACGAAGTTTTATGAGACTTTGTTTAATGTCATGGTTCCGACAGACACAGATGAATAAAGCAGAACTTCGAGGCTTGCAAATTCCCCAAAGAACATGTTTATTAGTTACAAAGTATCAGCACAGTCAAGAGTGAAACCAAGCATGAATACACAAGTAACAATTTCCCAATACAAAGTTAAATGTCCCACCCATAACACAATGAAAGCATCTACGTTCCCCAATGTGATTATTTGGTGGGCTTTTTATGCAACGCCCAGTCCCTAGTTTCAGGAGCAGCCAATGACCTTGGTTACCATGGGACAAAACATTATTTTGACTAACGAAACACCTGGGCAACTCCCCTCGCTTTGTTCTATGTGGCAACCTAGAATGAGAAGAAAAATGGCTGTAGCCATGTTCATTTGTAGAGTTAACAGGATGTTTGTGTTAGAACTGCCAAACATTTGTGGAGATTTACTTCAAATGCCAAATCTCTAATACTGTCCAAACTTGATCTCCCCCTTGCCTTTCTCCTGCACATACTGATTGTTAGCATTTGCTAGGACAGTTCAATAGGAAATTGAAAACTGAAATCAATTACTTCTTTAGGAAGCAAAATGACTAATATATTCTTCATATTATGAAGGAGTCTGTCGTATTTATTTGGACAGAACAAATGTCACTTCTGTAAAAATGTAAATAAAAATTGCATGTTGTGATGTAAAAATAAACACTCTCCAAAGGCTGTGATATTCAAAGTGCTCGTCTGCCCCATTTTGCTTTGTTTGGCTGGTTATGAGTGAATTAAAATACATATGGAATCTTCACCATATTTTGATTAGTTCAAAGTAAGTTTTCTTCACAACTAGTCCTTCTCACAGCTTATAAGGAAAGGATATGCCAGGATCCAAAAAGCCCATTTTGGCTCTAGCAAGGTCTTAATACCTAATATTTCACACTTCTGAAATAACTGCATGCTAAATAGGTGTTGTTGGGCATTCATGCTTGCATTTTATTAAATGTAATTTCAAGATTGTTCAGAAACACCCAGCATTCCATTTGCCTCCTAATTCTGTGTCCTGTGATCAGAGAGAGTGCTTCTTTCCCATTCCTCAAATATTTTGATCAACTAGTATAAGAATCATTAATTTTAGTATTAAGTTGTTTAAATATTTGGGGCAAAAGGTGGAGGCAACAAAAAGAAAACAAGGCTACGTGTGGCAACCAATATGTGTAGGCTTATGATTGTGAGCTGTGAGAATGGCCTGTGTTTGGTTCTCTGTAGCTTTCTAGTCTCTGCATTCCAAAGGCAATATCTCTAACCAACCCCAAAACATTGTGTACAAAGCAACTTACCAGAGGATAATCATTCTGTCCTAATCACTCACCTGATAGGTCTGATTTCCTTGCAGGTAGAACAGATCCCATCCCTATCATTGTCAAATATGATGTCATGGGCATGGGTCGGATGGAAATGGAGGTAAGTGGCCCCGCAACATACACTTTGTACCAGACAAGATTAAGTATCTGTATTTTACCAGAATATTTCTCAAACTGATGTGCTTTTGGACTACAGTTTTCATTATCCAGCCTCCAAAATTATGAGTGCTATAATCCAACACACACAGAGGGCATCAGTGGGGAAGGATCTTGTAGTCAAAGAAATGATAGTGCTTCAATATAATATACATGTACAATAGGATTCAATTAACAAATCTAATTTCCAATTAAAGCTCATTTAATTAATATAAGCACATTTTAAAAATTGGTTGGGCCCTGTGTGGCTCCTGTGTACCAACTTGTCTTTTGTTTGTTTTTTGCTATGAAGAGGTTTGCTCAGCTCAATGCCATGGAGACACACTCAGAATTAATACACTGTATGTAACATACAGTAATGTCTGAAGAATGCAGCAAGTTTTACTCATTAGGCACACTGGAATGGTAGTGTCTGTTCTTCAGATATGGAACCAGATATCCTAGCATAAGATCAGAAAAGAGTGCTTCTGGTTCCCACACAAAGAATTCTGCCCATGGCACTTTCCTCTCTGTTACACAGACCTTGAAAATACAGGTGAAACTCGAAAAATTAGAATATCGTGCAAAAATTTATTTATTTCAGTAATGCAACTTAAAAGGGGAAACTAATATATGAGATAGACTCATTACATGTAAAGCAAGATAGTTCAAGCCGTGATTTGTCATAATTGTGATGATTATGACTTACAGCTCATGAAAACCCCAAATCCACAATCTCAGAAAATTAGAATATTGTGAAAAGGTGCAATATTCTAGGCTCAAAGTGTCCCACTCTAATCAGCTAATTAAGCCATAACACCTGCAAAGGGCTCCTGAGCCTTTAAATGGTCTCTCAGTCTGGTTCAGTAGGAATCACAATCATGGGGAAAACTGCTGACCTGACAGTTGTGCAGAAAACCATCATTGACACCCTCCATAAGGAGGGAAAGCCTCAAAAGATAATTGCAAAAGAAGTTGGATGTTCCCCAAGTGCTGTATCAAAGCACATTAATAGAAAGTTATGTGGAAGGGAAAAGTGTGGAAGAAAAAGGTGCACAAGCAGCAGGGATGACCGCAGCCTGGAGAGGATTGTCAGGAAAAGGCCATTCAAAAGTGTTGGGGACTTTCACAAGGAGTGGGCTGAGGCAGGAGTCAGTGCATCAAGAGCCACCACACACAGACAGATCCTGGACATGGGCTTCAAATGTCGTATTCCTCTTGTCAAGCCGCTCCTGAAGCGTCTTACCTGGGCTAAAGAAAAACAGACCTGGTCTGTTGCTCAGTGGTCCAAAGTCCTCTTTTCTGATGAGAGCAACTTTTGCATCTCATTTGGAAACCAAGGACCCAGAGTCTGGAGGAAGAATGGAGAGGCACACACTGCAAGATGCTTGAAGTCCAGTGTGAAGTTTCCACAGTCTGTGTTGATTTGGGGAGCCATGTCATCTGCTGGTGTTGGTCCACTGTGCTTCATTAAGTCCAGGGTCAATGCAGCCGTCTACCAGGAGATTTTGGAGCACTTCATGCTTCCTTCCGCAGACGAGCTTTATGGGGATGCTGACTCCATTTTCCAGCAGGACTGGGCACCTGCCCACACTGCCAAAAGCACCAAAACCTGGTTCAGTGATTGGCCAGCAAACTCGCCTGACCTGAACCCCATAGAGAATCTATGGGGCATTGCCAAGAGAAAGATAAGAGACATGAGACCGAGCAATGCAGAAGAGCTGAAGGCCGCTATTGAAGCATCCTTGTCTTCCATAACACCTCAGCAGTGCCACAGGCTGATAGCTTCCATGCCACGCCGCATTGAGGCAGTAATTGCTGCAAAAGGGGCCCAAACCAAGTACTGAGTACATATGCATGCTTATACTTTTCAGAGGTCTGATATTGTTCTATGTACACTCCTTGTTTTATTGATTGCATGTAATATTCTAATTTTCTGAGATTGTGGATTTGGGGTTTTCATGAGCTGTACGCCATAATCATCACAATTATGACAAATCATGGCTTGAACTATCTTGCTTTGCATGTAATGAGTCTATCTCATATATTAGTTTCCCCTTTTAAGTTGCATTACTGAAATAAATGAACTTTTGCACGATATTCTAATTTTTCGAGTTTCACCTGTATGTTTCAATGGTATGTACTATACATAATTTTTCTTTTGGGGAAAGTTAGATTTTTCACTGCAAAAAATCCCTCTTCTTTTTGGGCTCCAAAATAGATCAAAGTTTCTTGAAATAAAATGTTTCCTCTAGAGGTTTTTAGCATGAGTAGATTAGTACATTATTGCACATTTTGTTTTTTGTTTGCAGACAAATTGGACAATGTTTGAGAGAATAAGATGTGTTACTATTTATGAATATTTCTTGCTCACTAAATGTTAATACCCAATGTGTATCACTACCTGATTTGTCTTTGATTTGGCTGATAGCTTGATTATGCTGAAGATGCCACAGAAAGGAGGCGGGTCTTGGAAGTGGAGAAAGAAGATACTGAAGAACTAAGGCAAAAGTACAAGGTACTTTCTGCTGGGCTAGTTAAAGAATCGTGGAAAATTTTCCATTGCATGATAGTGTATCCTCATGTAAAGCATCTCAGTGTAGATTCACTTAATAGGATATAGATTTATAAATCAGGGATGCCTAAGAAAGATCCTGTCATCTAACGAGATGTCTGGACCACCTAGTGTAGGAACAAGCAAACTTGCTGTCAAGCAGTAACATTAGATGTTAGCAGCGTTGACACTTGCAACATAGGATGCATTGTTTTAATTTTATGTTTGGTTAATAACATGGTAACATTATAAAAACGGGTGGAGTATAATTTCTTGAAGAGGTTGCCATGGATTTGGGGCTTTAGGTGTGTTAAAGTCTAACAGAAAACTTTCACACATTTTTGTTGTCAATGTTTTCCTTCCCAAACAGTTTGAAATTGTACCTTTGATAGTTTGATGCCAAATTTTGGCAACACGATTTCTGGAGATCACAAATAAAGTTCTCTTATGTAGGAACCAAAAGAGATCAAACCAGTAAGAGATCACATTGGGTTAAAATCAAACTACTCCTTGTTTGTATACAGTTTCCCTTGGGACATTTTTTTTCGGAATGGGATGACTCACAGCAGCCAGGCTGGCACAGATGGGTGGGTGTGACTGGGTGGATGTGGCCAGGTCAGCACAGATGACTGCGTGAATGACTTGCCGCGGCCAGGTGGCCAGGGCGCAACTGGATGCGTGCAGCTGGGTATGTGTTCACTTTGAGAGCGGGCAACTAAATTTCATTTTTGATTTGTGTCGTTGTGCCCACAATAAAAAATGACAATACAGGTTATCTTATCATCTTATCTTATCTTATCTTATCTTATCTTATCTTATCTTATCTTATCTTATCTTATCTTATCTTATCTTATCTTATCTTCTCTTCTCATCTCATCTCATCTCATCTCATCTCATCTTATCTTATCTTATCTTATCTTATCATCTTATCTTATCTTATCTTATCATCTTATCTTATCAAAGGCTCCTCTTTTCAGGAGCATGTGGGGTTGGGGCAGGGCCTCCCCTCCCAAACAGAAGAGAGATATGCACAAGTTGAGAATGTTTTTGCACTAATCTGGGGATTCAGCAGGCATACCACTGCATGTAGAAATCACCCCGGAGAATAGAAACCCATTGTGAAAATATATATATTGGGCAATGCGTGCGCACATACACAGAGGTGAAGCCTTGAGGTGAATCTCTGTCACCGGGGATGGGGGGCACCAAGGACACCCCAAAGTTGAGATCAAAGGGACAGAGGTGGGGGCAGGACATTTCCAAGTGGGATGAAATTCCACAGAAATCAATGAGTCACAGTGGGTGTTATGTATGCAGGCACCTGCATAGCAACAGCCACCAGGGGGCGTTGGCCTGAACGGTTTCGGCGGGAAACCTAGTTTCGGCGGGAAACCTAGGGCCAACCCCATTGGCTGTCCGCTTACCTGGCTAGGTATTTAAGGAGGCCAGGTAACCCTCATTCCTCAGTACGCTACCCCCTTCCAATAAAGAGCTGAACACATACTCCGGCTGGCGTCTCTTCCTTGCGTCGGACCCACTACACAATAGTGGCGACGAAGGTGGGATTGCTGCCGACAAGGAGCTGAAGTCACTGGGGGAACGTTCCACGAGCTGAAGGGAAAGGCATTTTCCTTCCTTCTTCCCCCCCCACGACCACCAGCCGACCGGACCACGCCGGTCATCGCATCTGCGACTCGAGACCCGAACCAACACCGCGATGGCAAGAGCCGGACAACCCTGCGAATTCGACACCCGCCACCCCGAGACATGGGCCCGCTACCTGGCTCACGCCGAACTGTACATGCGGTTCAATCAGATCTCGGAGGACGGCGCGAAGGCGGCAGCCCTGCTCTGCATCGGGGGACCAGCACTCCTGGAGATCGCCGCGAACCTTTTCGCCCCAGAGGCCATCAACACCGTCGCGTACCGGGACCTTGTGGCCAAGCTCAACGCCGACTTCAGGCCCCGGCGCTCCAAAGTGGCCGCGAGGTCGCAGTTCAAAAAAAGGGACCAGTGCCCCGACGAGTCCGGTGCCAAATTCCTCGCCGCCCTACGAGAAGCCGCCGTCGCCTGCAGGTTTTCAAACTTGGAGGAGTGGCTACGGGACCAGCTGATTTGCGGCCTACGAGACAGGCGGCTGCAAGAGCGCCTGTTCGAGAGAGAGGAGGTTTCGCTCCAGGAAGCCGAGGACGCCATCCTGGCCCACGAAGCGGCCTGCGGGGCCGTCCAAGCAGTCCAGGAGACCCGGACCGGCAGCCAGGTGGCCAGCATCCACCGGCAGGTCGCCACAGCCGAGGACGACCAGAGCATCGACCTCCTCCAGCGAAAGTCGACCCCCGACCAGCGAGTCAGATGCCCAGACAAGCCCAGGCCTCCCAGCAATGCCGCCAACCCTCAGAAGTGCGCAGGGTGCGGTGGGAACCACGTGCGCAGCCTCTGTAAGTTCCGTTCGGCCACGTGTCGGGCCTGCAAGAAAACAGGCCACATAGCCGCGGTCTGTCGTAGCCGCCGCCCCCGAGAGGAGATCCATAAGCTGCAACCGGAGGAATCGCCGTTCGAAGGTACTGGGGCCCCGACCAAAACGCGAATTGGCTATGTTGAGAGCCGGCTGGCCATTAACCACACGGGTAGCCGCCGGCTGCTCAAGCCCAAAATTAGACTAACAATCCGCTTGCAAGGCGTCCCTTGCAGCATGGAGCTTGACTCCGGATCAGCGGTCTCGATCATTTCGGATGAGACCCTTAACTACATAAATAGCCGGAGCAAGCAGCGGATTAATTTTTTTTTTATTAAAGAGTTTTACAGAAACAAGATTTTACAATATATCCCCAAATCCCCCCCAGCCCAAACCACCCCACTTCCCCCCCCACTTCCCAGAGCTAAATACAGGATTATAGTTATAATAATCATATTCTAAATAAGAATTATCCATAATATACAATTAACCAAATTCATAATGTGCTTTAACTCCCCTTTAACATAGATACATAGAAAGTACTAACACTAAGATAACAATATCCCTCTAAAATCTACTCATAAGCTAAATGGAACTTTTTAGTCCCATATTTATCCTGAATATAATCTATCCATCTCCTCCAAACTGAAATATATCTTTCCTGTGAATGATCTTTCAAATAAGCAGAAATCTTAGACATTTCTGCAAGATTCGAAACTTTAAACACACATTCTTCTATAGTAGGCAAACTATCCTTCTTCCAATATTGTCCCACCAGTAACCGTGCTGCTGTTATCATATTCAACATCAAGTTAGTTTCTTTAACATCACAATCTACAACAATACCCAATAGAAACAATTGTGGAGAAAACTTTATCTTCCTCTTAAAAATCTTTTGAATGTTCCACCAAATTTTAATCCAAAAAGCTTTTATATTTCTACAGGTCCACCACATATGAAAATAGGTGGCTTCTAAACTACCACATCTCCAACATTTAGACTGCAAGTTAGGATACATATTAGACAACTTCTTGGGATCCAAATGCCATCTATAAAACATTTTATAAAAATTTTCTCTTAAGTTTTGAGCCTGAGTAAATTTAACATTTCTGACCCAAATTATCTCCCAAGTATCCAGCGAAATTGGTTCCTGAATATTTTGTGCCCACTTTATCATACAATCTTTAACTAATTCCGTTTCCGAGTCCAATTCAATTAAAACATTATATATCCTCTTTATATGTGCACAATTTAAGTCTCTAATTTGTTTTACTAAATTTTGATCTGTAATTGTGATGCCAACCTTTTGATCTAACTTCCACCTAGCTTTCAATTGGGTATATTGAAACCAAGAGTAACTTATTTTTTCTTGTCTTAACTCCTCTAATGATTTAAGTTGCCAATCATTCCCTTCCAATCTAAGTAATTCCTTATAGGAAACCATACCCAAACTCACTCCCATAGATACGCCCTCTATCGCGTGTCCAGGAATTCCCCAAATCGGTATTTTATAATTTAACTTATAATAATACTTTTTCCAGACACGCAACAAGACACTTCTAAGAATATGAGATTTAAAAGCCCTATCCACCTTCTTGTCATAAAGCAAATATGCATGCCATCCATATACCAAATCCCAACCCTCAAGATGAAGTATTCTCTTATTAGTTAAATTAAGCCAATCACTAACCCACGTCAAGGCAACCGCATCATAATACAATTTCAAATTCGGCGCCTTAAGTCCCCCTCTTTCCCTAGCATCTTGTAAAATCTTAATTTTAACTCTTGGTTTTTACCCCGCCCAAATAAATTTATTAATACCCTTCTGCCATTGATCAAGGTTGGCATCCTTTTTCAATATAGGTATCATTTGAAACAAAAAGAGAAACTTTGGCAGAACATTCATTTTAACAACTGCAATTCTTCCCAATAAGGATAATTGTAATTTTTTCCAATTATTTAAATCCCTTTGTACCTTCAACCATAGTGTTTCATAATTATTCTTATATAATTTTACATTTGAAGCTGCAATATACACTCCTAAATATTTAACCTTTTTACTATTTCAAAACCTGTTAATTTAGATAACATGTCCCTTTCACTCATAGATAAATTCTTAGATAGTATCTTAGTCTTATTACTATTCACCTTGAACCCAGAAACCTTACCATACTGAGTTATAATTTCCATCAAATCTATAACCGACTGTAACGGTTGAGATACTGTCACAACCAAGTCATCAGCAAAAGCTCTCAATCTACAATCATTCTGTTTTATTTTAATTCCCTTTATCATAGAGGACTCTCGAATTTTAATTAATAAAATCTCTAATGTTAAAACAAACAATAATGGTGATAGGGGGCATCCCTGTCTTGTACCTTTTTCAATTTTAAAGGTCTCTGTTAGCCCCCCATTAATTATGATTTGTGCAGTTTGTTGTTGAAGCAGCGGATTAAATTACGGCCTACGAAATTAACTCTGACCGATTTTCAGAATTCGCCGGTCAAGGTAAAGGGGGAGGCTACCGTCTCGGTGGGGTTTAAGGGTCGCGAAGAGCACCTGGAGTTTGTAGTGGTAGAGGGCCGGAGAGCCAGCCTGATCGGCCTAGACTGGTTTGAGGCCCTGGGAATCACAGTCTCCGGGATCCACCGGATCCAGGGGGACTCCGTCGACGCCGTCTGCAAGGAGTTCGCAGATGTCTTCGACAGGACGCTGGGCAGGTACAGAGGGCCCCCCATATTGTTCAAGCTTAACTCGAACGTTCCCCCGGTTAGGGTCCGGCTGCGGCGAGTCCCCTTCACGCTCAAATACAAAATCGAGTGCGAACTGGATAAGCTGGTGGCCCAGGGAATCTTAGAGCCCGTAGATGGGGGGGAGTGGGAAACCCCAATCGTCACCCCCCTCAAATCCAACGGGGAGATAAGGATCTGCGCCGACTACAAGTGCTCGGTGAACCGTGCCCTGAACCCGCAAGCTTACCCGGTCCCCACGGTCAGCCACGTTCTCGCTTCCCTCCAAGGCGGCACCATCTTTGCAAGGCTCGATCTTGCGCAGGCGTACCAGCAACTCATGGTTACTAGGGCAACAGCTCACATTCAAACCATAGTAACACACAGGGGAGCGTTCCGGGTGAACAGGCTGCAGTTTGGGGTCAGCGTTGCTCCTGGCATTTTCCAGGAAGTTATGGAGAAGACACTCAGGGGCATCCCAGGAGTCTGCCCCTATTTTGATGACATCCTAATTGCAGGAGCATCAGCAGAAGAGCTGGCAGGTAGGCTCAGGGAGGTACTGTCCAGGCTGCGTACAGCTGGCCTCAAACTCAAGAGGGAGAAATGCAGCATAGGTGTTCCCTCCACAGAATTCTTGGGATTCAGGGTAGATGCCAGGGGAATCCACCCCACAGAGTCCAAGGTGAGGGCCATCAAACTAGCACCCACACCCAGGAACAAGGCAGAGCTACAGGCATTCCTGGGCCTGCTGAACTTCTACCACGCATTCCTTCCACACAAGGCAGCCATAGCAGAGCCACTCCACAGGCTACTGGACAAGCAGGCAGCATGGGTCTTGACCCCCGCCCACGACCAAAGCTTCAGGGCTTTAAAAGCACTACTGTCGGATAAGTCCACAGTAACCCATTTCATCGAGACAAAGCCCATATGCATCGCATGCGATGCATCCCCTTACGGTGTGGGTACAGTACTCAGTCACCTCGAGCCCAATGGGGCGCAAATTCCCATAGCCTACTATTCCAGGACGCTGTCTGGAGCAGAAAGAAACTACGCCCAAATTGACAGGGAAGCCCTGGCAATCGTGGCAGGAATCAAAAAATTCCATGATTATCTGTATGGCAGGGAGTTCACTGTCTACACGGACCACAAACCACTCCTAGGTCTATTCACGATGGACAGGCAGACGCCCCAAATTCTGTCCCCCAGAATGCTCCGGTGGTCCATCTTCCTTGCAGCCTACAATTGCAAGCTGGTACACAAACCAGGGAAGGAGATGGGTGTTCTGTACCAGCCTGCTACCGGCCCTGCAGAAAAGGCAGGGACAACCCCTTTTTCAAGAAGGGAAGAGGCTGGAATTACGCCTGCCAAATTTATTACTACAAAAACAAACGGAACAAGACAAACCAAGAAACCGGAGCTTTAAGAAACATGAACTATCCGAGCGGTTGCCTTCAGCAAACCAGCCCTCCCAGACATTCCCCTTATATAGAGTTCAGGGCGTGGCTTCTCTCTGCCTCCTTTCAAGAAGCCCCATTGCCTTCCTCTGTTTACTCCTAATTGACTGCCTCCTGCATCGGGCGTCCTTGAACAGGGCCAGCTGTGGGTCATCTTCATCCACGCTGTCAGGCTCACACAGCTGGGTCTCCGTGGTGACCAAGTGGGAGGGGCCTGGCTGAGGGCTCTCATCAGCAAGATCTTCAAACCCCTCAGCAAGGTCTTCAACACCCCCCTCCTCCTCCTCTGAGTCGTCCGACCCAACTGCCGAACGCACAGGCTGACCCTGGGTGTCGGCAAAGGCTGCAGTAATCCAGGCGGGGCCCCTGTCGCTGACTTGGCCTGCCTGCATGGGATGCAGGAGGTAACATAGGACTGGACGTCGTGTTGGACTCGGGGCCACCAGAAGATACGGGAGACCAGGTTCAGGGTCTTGAACAGGCCAAAATGCCCCGCCGCCGGGTTATCGTGACACTGGCTGAGGATGAGTGCCCTGAGTGGCCCTCCCGGAACGTAGAGCCGGTCACGATAATACAAGAGTCCATCCGTGACCGTCCAAGGAGAATCTGGCCCCACCTCCTCTTTCCGCTGAGCCACCCACACCTCCTGCTGCTGTGCCTCCCGGATCCGAGCCCGTATATCAACCGGCTCCCGCACCGCAGCAAAAGACTCGACGGGGATCACTGTCCTGGGCAGAAGCTTGTCTTCCACTCGGGAATATTCGGGCTTCCTGGACAGAGCATCCGCTCTTTGATTGTGCCCGCTAGGTATGTACCGAACCCAGAAGTCAAACCTCGCAAAGAAAAGAGACCACCGGATCGGGCGTTGGTTCAAATTCCGAGCGTTCTGGTAGGCTTTCCAAATTCTTATGGTCCGTCCGGACCTCGATTTGATGCCGCGCTCCCTCCAGATGATGCCTCCAGGCCTCGAACGCCACTTTGATGGCCAGCAGCTCCTTCTCCCAGATTGTATAATTGCGCTCCGAAGGGTTCAGTTTTCGTGAATGGTACGCGCAAGGGAAGAGGGTACCGCTGGGCGTCGTTGCCTGGAGTAACACCGCCCCAATGGCAATGTCGGAGGCATCCGCCTCCACAACAAACGGCCGTTGCGGGTCAGGATGCTTCAAGATGGGCTCCTTCATGAAGGCTTCCTTCAAAGTCTGGAAAGCCTGTTGTTCTGGAGCGTTCCACTGGAACCGAGTCTTCTTCTGCAGGAGCTGGGTGAGGGGGGCTGTCAAGGCAGCAAACCCAGGGATGAAAGTTCGGTAATAGTTGGTGAACCCAAGAAGTCGCTGAACATCCTTCACGCGACGCGGGGGTTGCCAACTCTGCAAAGACTCAACCTTACTCGGCTCCATGGCGATGCCCTCAGGCGAAATGCGGTGACCCAGGAAATCGATGGTCACCCGGTAGAACTGGCACTTCTCCAACTTGGCAAACAGCCGATGTTCTCGGAGTCACTGCAGGACCTGATGGAGATGCTGATGGTGCACCTCACGCGACGGGGAGTAGATCAGGATGTCATCCAAGTAGATCACGACAAACTGATCCAACAAATCCCGGAAAATGTCATTCATGAAATGCTGAAACACGGCGGGGGCGTTGGTCAGGCCAAACGGCATCACCGTGTACTCAAAATGTCCATAGCGAGTACCAAACGTCGTCTTCCACTCATCACCCGGCCGAACCCTGACGAGGTTGTAAGCTCCACGCAGGTCCAGTTTCGTGAAGATCTTAGCCTCCCGGAGTCGGTCCAAGAGTTCGGAGATGAGGGGCAGCGGGTAACGATTGCGCACCGTGATGGCGTTGCGTTTCCTATAATCGCAGCAAAGCCGCAATTCGCCCGACTTCTTTTTGATGAAGAGCACGGGTGCAGACACTGGCGAGGACGAGGGCCGGATGAAACCGCGAGCCAAATTCTTCTCCAGAAAGTCCCGCAATGCAGCCAACTCGGGGTCCGACATGGAGTACAAACGCCCCCCTGGGAGAGGCTCATCAGGGACTAAATCAATGGGGCAGTCATAGGGCCTGTGCGGGGGTAATTGATCCGCCTCTGTCTCGCTGAACACATCAGCAAAGTCGGACAGTTCGGGAGGCAAGGAAACCCCTGGGGAACCCTCCACCTGGCTGGCACACATATGGCGGGAGTGGTCCACGCACTGCAAGCTTGGGAAGGTGACCAAGTTCTGTGACCAATAGATCTGTGGGTCATGCGCCCGGAGCCACGCCAGTCCCAAGACCACGGGGAAATGCAGATCTGAGGTGATATAGAACTGGATGGCCTCCACATGGGAACTGATGGCCATACATAATGGTTGTGTGGTGCCCGTAATTGGCCCAGACAGGAGCACTCAACCATCGATAGTCTCCACTAACATGGGCGGATCCACCGGGCACTGGGGAACAGCCCATTTGGCAACAAATGCTGAGTCCATAAAATTTGTGGTGGCCCCAGAGTCAATAAAGGCATGGACTGGAATCCCCTCTGGCTTGCCAGGAAGGATCAGACGTGCCTCCAATATCAGATGCCGTGGAGGTCTACAGGCAGCATCGGAAAGACGTCGCTCAGTGTTGTTGTGGGACGCCCGATCTATCACACCGTCTAGATCGGGCTCGGGGCGTTTCCCGACAGAAAAGTAGGGGACTTTCTCAGGGCAGACTCGGTCACTGATGCCCGCTGTCGCTTCTTTGGGCAAAAAACAGCCAAATGCCCAGGGTCCCCACAGTAAAAACACAACCCCCCCGATCATCGTCTGTTCATTTCAGTCACCGATAGATGAGACCTGGCGGCACCCAGCTCCATTGGCTCCTCCCTTTGAACTGGGGGCTCACGCACAACAGGGGCTGCAGGGGTCTGTGGGGTGGCATGGCGACTCCTTTGCTGCTGCAACTGAGCATCGATCCGCAGGCAGAGATGGATCAGCCCATTCAGGTCTGAGGGAATATCCACACGGGCCAGCTCATCCAACATCTCCTCCGACAATCCATCCTGGAAGGCATCCACAAGCGCAGCCTCATTCCAGGCGGAATCCTGGCTAAGCAGCCGAAAATCGCCGATATATGACCCTGCCTCAGAGCTTTCAGACGTCGAGTAGCAGTCTGCGTCTTAATAGGGTCCTCATACATCAGACGCATATGATCACAAAACCCCACAAAGTTGTCCAACAATGGGCTAGGTTGAGCCAGCAGAGGCGTGCCCCAACGAGCTGCATCACCCGAAAGAAGGCTTAACACAAACCCCACCTTATCCCGGTCAGTGGGGAAATCAGCTGCTCTCACGCTGATAAAGAGCTGGCATTGTCCCAGGAAAGCAGGAAACAGTTCTGGAGTGCCTGTAAATTTATCCGGCATCGCAACTTGGCATTTTCTCCTGGGTGGGGGTGATGGTGGGGGTGCAGCATGAACCTGAGCTTGCAGTTGAGCGACCTGAGCTGCCAGCAAAGTGAGTTGCTGGGTGAGCTGGGCATTCTCAGCACGTAGCTGCTCCATAATAGTAGTAAGGGGTGGGAGGCTGAAGGCAAACTGTTCTGTACCAGCCTGCTACCGGCCCTGCAGAAAAGGCAGGGACAACCCCTTTTTCAAGAAGGCAAGAGGCTGGAATTACGCCTGCCAAATTTATTACTACAAAAACAAACGGAACAAGACAAACCAAGAAACCGGAGCTTTAAGAAACATGAACTATCCGAGCGGTTGCCTTCAGCAAACCAGCCCTCCCAGACATTCCCCTTATGTAGAGTTCAGGGCGTGGCTTCTCTCTGCCTCCTTCTGAGAAGCCCCATTGCCTTCCTCTGTTTACTCCTAATTGACTGCCTCCTGTGTTGGGCGTCCTTGAACAGGGCCAGCTGTGGCTCATCTTCATCCACGCTGTCAGGCTCACACAGCTGGGTCTCCGTGGTGACCAAGTGGGAGGGGCCTGGCTGAGGGCTCTCATCAGCAAGATCTTCAACCCCCTCAGCAAGGTCTTCAACACCTCCCTCCTCCTCCTCTGAGTCATCCGACCCAACTGCCGAACCCACAGGCTGACCTTGAATCACAACACTGTGCCACGCAGACGGCCTAAGTAGGCTACCCATTGACACCCCCGAACCAGATCCGGCACCAGCAACACAGATCCTAGCCCTGCAGGAGCTACCGGAATGCCCACTCCATGCCAGGGACATTGCCAGCAACACAGACACCGACAACATCATGAGCAGGGTACACTCATGGGTTTGCACAGGGTGGCAGGACAAGTCCCCGGGGCCCGAGTTCCAGGCCTATTTCACCAGGCGCAACGAGCTTTCCACGCACAGGGGTTGCCTCCTCTGGGGAAGCAGGGTCATCATTCCCACCGCAGTCCGGGGCAAGGTATTGGACTCCTTACATGAGGGACACCTGGGGGTGGTTAGGATGAAGGCACTGGACAGAAGCTACCTCTGGTGGCCAGGGCTGGACAAGGACATTGAGGAACGGGTCAATGCCTGTTACACGTGCCAGAGATCCAGGCCAGAGATGCCACACGCACCCGTACACAGGTGGGAGGCCACACACACACCCTGGTCCTGCATCCACATTGACTATGCAGGGTGTTAAGGAATTTGTTGTGCAGAGGTCTCCTTGTGCTACCAAAGAGTTGCACAGACAAGGAAGGGTACTGAGAGCAGCAAGAGTCACACACAGGAGTACACTGAGTTGTAAAAGCAAAATACTTTATTTTGAGGTGGTGTAAAAACAAAAATGCACAGTCAAAAATAAACAGTCCAGGTCATACACAATAGCAACAGTCCAAGGAGTAATCCAAACTACAAAGTCTTCTTACCGGTCCAGAGGTCAATACACAGTTCAAGTTTACAACAGTAGTAAACCAACAGCAGAGCAAAAACAGTAACAGTAGAGATCAGTGAATTCAGAGAGAGAGAGAAGCTACGTTCCTAGCTTCCTCTTATGGCCATGAGAACACTTACACACCCATTGGCCAATTAACAACTTAAAGACATAGCATTATGGTTAATATATTTTCAACCCAACATTGTAGGCTAGCACCATATGCCTAACATTCTCCCCTTTGGGTAGAATAATATATAACTCTTACAATCTTATACACATTCTTTCACAATTAGCATTGTGTTTCACAGCACTTTGTACCTTCGTAAAATGGTCTGCAATATTTACATCAGATGAACAATACTCTAGCTGTATTAATTTATCCTTGACACATTGTCTGACATTTAAATAACGAAGATCAGTATGTTTAGATCTTGTTCTTACTGCAGCATTATTAGCCATCTTTATCGCAGCTTGATTGTCCTCGTATACAATAAATGGATCATTTACATTTAAACCCATATCTAACAATAATTGTTTGTACACTAGCAGTTCTGTACATAACACTGATAGACATGAAAATTCAGCCTCCATTGTAGATAGGCTTATGTGCTTTTGCCTGATAGACTTCCATCCAATTAAAGAATCACCCAACATTATAGCCAATCCTGAAGTAGATTTACAAGTGCTTGTATCAGAGGCAAAACTTGCATCTGCATATGCAGTAAGGATTAACTCACGATTTGGCTCTAGATATAACGAGTAGTGAATAGTTTGTTTCAAATACCTTAATACTCGTTTAGCTGATTGCCAGTGTCTAACAGTTGGATTATTGTTGTACCTAGCTAATTGGTTTACACAGTAAGAAATATCAGGTCTAGTCCAATTACTCAGATACATAAGACTTCCTATCAAAGATTGGTACATAGCCTTATCAAATACAGGACTCTCAACATTAGTGTCCTTCAAATCCATAGCCATCGGAGTTTTTGCTGGTTTACACATTTCCATATTGTATCTCTTTAATAACTGAGATATTTTTCTGGCTTGTGACACCTTAAAACCCCTATTCGTTTTCACAATATCTAACCCCAAATAGTGGCTTATTTCCCCAAGATTCCTAATTGTGAATTTATTTTCCAATCTTGAAATGATAGTTTGTGCTTCTAACTCAGTTTTTGTTATTATTGCAATATCATCTGTGAATAATAAAATAAAAGATAATACTCCATTGTGTTCTCTTCTAAACAAACAAGGATCAGCATTACTGGCTACAAAACCTAATGCACTTAACTCTTTAACTATACATTTATTCCACTCATAGCCTGATTGTTTCAATCCATAGAGGCTTTTCTTTAATTCCCAACAATCATGGTCTCTATCATTGGTCAATCCTGGTGGTATTCTTAAATAAATAGTATGTTGCAATGGAGCATGTAGATATGCAGTTTCAACATCTACATGGGTAACCATATATTGGTTTTTAGCTGCCCATACTAAAGCTGCTCTTAAAGTAGTTGCCCTCAGACTGGGTGCAAACACCTCGTCATAATCCTCAGTAGTTTGGGCAAAACCTTGTGCAACCAAACGTGCCTTATGGGTTACGGTCCCATCTACACCCTTCTTTATCTTATATATCCATTTGCAACCTATAGCTTGCTCACCAGGTGGCAGTTTTGCTTTCTCATAGACCTTAAGATCCTGCAAAGACTTCAATTCCCTGTTCATTGCAGCTTTCCATGATGCCTGTTCCTTTTCAGGATACATCCTGATCTCATCATAGTTAGATGGCTCTGAACTAACTTGACATATTATACCAGCTTCATAGCGATCAGGTGGACGTCTAATGTGCGTAGAACGCCAAGGAATTACAGGGTTTTGAATTTCTGACTCCTTTCCTTCCTCTTTCTCTGATTCATCTTTTATCTCTCCTATCTCCTCTTCATCTTTTATATTTACAGGAGATGTATTATCATTACTAGTTACGTTATTAGAGAAGTCCTCAAACACTAGAGGATCAGTATTAACAGTTACTTGCTCTAACCTATCCCAACCAACGTGCTCAAGGAATTTTGCACTAGAACAGTTATATACATTAGTTGTGCCCTGTTCCCAGAAACGATAGGATCTGTGGTTAGCTTCGTAACCTACGAAGTATAATAGCCTAGCCCTATGTTGGCCTGTACTCCTGAGTTGTGCAGGAATGTGGACCCAAGCTGGGGTGCCAAACGTGTGCAGGTAATCAAGGTTTGGTCTTCTACCATGCCATATAGTATATGGTATTTTACCAGTAGAAGTATTAACAACTATATTCAGAACATGGTTTGCACATTTTGCTGCCTCCCCCCACAGTCTATCTGTTAAGCCAGAATCTCTTAACATGGTTCTCATCATGGCTTGTAACGTTTGCCCACGTCTCTCAACAAATGCATTATGTTGAGGCCTATAAGGGGCTGAACGTTTATGCTCAATGCCAGCTGATTCTAGCATATCAACAAAACGCTTGTTTGTAAATTCAGTACCATTATCAGTAATTATGCACTGAACCTTTCTCTTTGTTTTTCTCTCCACAAACTTCAGCCAGTTTGCAAATTGTTGGAAAGTATCTGCCTTTGACTTAAGCAGATAACAAAATCCATATCTAGAGTAGTGGTCCAATATACTTAAAATATAACATGACCCTCCTAAACTTGGTTTCATGGGTCCAATTAAATCAGCAAACACAACTTCCAAAGGAACAGTTGTTTTGAAGCCGTTTAACCTGTTTGCAGGAGTTACCTTACTCTTTTCCTGATTACAGGCATTGCAATTCAAATACTTACTACATGGCTTCAGTTTAATTGCTTCTACTAACTCAACTGTTTTACGTAGTGAGTTAAAGTTTACATGCCCTAGCCGCCTATGCAATAAATGTATACATTCATCATGTGGCTTCTTGTTCTCACATATTGAGTTAGCTTTAACTGTACTAACCTGGTTACTTGTGAGAACGAATAAACCATTTTTCAAATTAGCAGTTACACAGGTTCCATTCCTCTCAATAGTGCATTGCTCCCCTCTGAATGTTACCACAAACCCAACTTTAACCAATTCCCTTACAGATAACAGGTTGAATCTTAGTTTAGGTATATACAACATAGGTAACTGTTCATCAATGCATGGACAATAGGAATTACCTTCACCAGAGGCCTTCATCCTCCAACCGTTTGCCAGTGAAACATATTGGTTGCTGTTTTTCATATTAACAAACCTCTTTTTCTCTTTAGTAATGCATTGTGAAGCCCCACTATCAACAACCCACAATTCATTATTTCTGGATGTTGGTTCACCAGAAACAGCCAAACCAATGCTCTTTTTAGCCTTCCCACTGCTATTCACATTCTGTTTTCTACCCTTCCTACAGAATTTGGCTATATGCCCTCTAGCCCCACAAGAATAACATTTCTTGACATTGTAATCAGTGGTAAATTGCTGCTCCTCTCGTGGCTGTGTGTCTCTCAGCTGGTCTCTGTCACGCCTCCTTCTGGACTCTTCCAGCAGTCTCCCAGTAATGTTAGTCAATGTCAGTTCCTCTCTGGTCAGGACTTCCAAAGAAGAAACATACCCATCATAACTCTCATCCAAAGATGACAGAATAATGTAGACCTGATGCAACTCTGAAAAAATCAGCTCCTTTTCACGAAGCTCTTGAAAAGTTGCCTTCATGTAGTTTAAATGGGTCAGCATATCTCCATTCTTCTGCAGACGAGCCCTAAACAGCTTACGTGAAAGGTGTATATGTGCACCCACACTGTCTCGAACATAAAGCCTTCGCAAAATGCCCCAACACCTAGCAGCAGACTCCTCACCACGAATATGGACAAGCTGCTGGTCATTCAGTGTTAGTCCAATAATGCAAAGAGCTTTCTCATTGCTACGTTTAAAGTCGTCTATCCTCTTTGCATCCTCTTCGTTATCTGGATCCCAAGCAGTAGTATCTGGTGGGTTATTTACAACAGTCCATAGTCCTTCCTTGCGCAAAAGCAAGCAGCATTTTGTGGACCAGGAAACATAGTTTGTCCCATCCAACCGGGTTATCCAGGAGATGCCTGACAACTGTTCTTGTGCCATTTTACACCAAATAGCTAACACAAACTCAGCTAGGAATACTGTGTGTACTTACTCTCAGTACAGGCCTGGGCCCATAACCAGTGTTAAGGAATTTGTTGTGCAGAGGTCTCCTTGTGCTACCAAAGAGTTGCACAGACAAGGAAGGGTACTGAGAGCAGCAAGAGTCACACACAGGAGTACACTGAGTTGTAAAAGCAAAATACTTTACTTTGAGGTGGTGTAAAAACAAAAATGCACAGTCAAAAATAAACAGTCCAGGTCATACACAATAGCAACAGTCCAAGGAGTAATCCAAACTACAAAGTCTTCTTACTGGTCCAGAGGTCAATACACAGTTCAAGTTTACAACAGTAGTAAACCAACAGCAGAGCAAAAACAGTAACAGTAGAGATCAGTGAATTCAGAGAGAGAGAGAAGCTACGTTCCTAGCTTCCTCTTATGGCCATGAGAACACTTACACACCCATTGGCCAATTAACAACTTAAAGACATAGTATTATGGTTAATATATTTTCAACCCAACATTGTAGGCTAGCACCATATGCCTAACACAGGGCTTTTTCAGGGCCAACTGTTCTTAGTAGTAGTGGACAGCCACTCCAAGTGGCTGGAGGTAGTCCCTGTTCCCAACATGACCTCGGCTAGGACAATCCAGGTGCTCAGAGCTCTCTTTGCCACACACGGCCTCCATGACGTAATTGTGTCTGATAACGGGCCCCAGTTTACCGCTACTGATTTCCAGGCGTTCTTGAAGGCGAATTGGATTAGGCACGCCACCTCCGCGCCCTTTCATCCATCGACTAACGGGCAAGCTGAACGGATGGTAAGGACGACCAAGGACGCACTCCGGCGCATCATCAGCAGGGACTGGCATCACAGACTGGCCAAATTCCTACTTGCCCAACACACTACACCGTGCGTTGCTACCGGGAAGAGCCCAGCAGAACTGCGATGGGGACGGCGTCTCATCACCAAGCTGGACCATTTATACCCAGACCGAGTAGCAGCAGAGACGGATAGGCCACCACCACCATCATCATCATCGTCATCATCACCATCATCATCAGCATCACAATCATCACCAGCACACAGGGTTCTCAATGTGGGGGACCTGGTCTGGGCAAGGAACTATGGGGCAGGGCATCCATGGGTTCCGGGGACAGTGGTTGAGAAAACTGGACCCCTCTCTTACATCGTGGGGGTGGAGGGGGACAGACACATAAGGCGGCACATCGACCAGCTCAGAGGAAGGGTCCCTGAGTGCATCACACACGCCCAACATTAAAGCCACACCCCAGGAGAGGTCAGCCCAACCGGAAACAACACAGAACAGGAACCAGAGGAGGAGGGCCTCCTGAACCCAGCTCTGCTCAACCCAGCACAGAGGCCTCAAGAACCGGCTGCACAAGCCCAGGGCCAAGCCACGCCCAGACGGTCCACCCGGCCCCACAGGACACCTGCCTACCTGGCGGACTATGTGTGCAAGTGACCACCACACAGTTGACTTACATCGGACACACAGTGTATATAGTTATGTAGCTAGTTGCAAATTGTTTATCGTGTTATGTGGTTCTTCTCTAAGGGGGGGAGGGGTGTTATGTATGCAGGCACCTGCATAGCAACAGCCACCAGGGGGCGTTGGCCTGAACGGTTTTGGCGGGAAACCTAGTTTCAGCGGGAAACCTAGGGCCAACCCCATTGGCTGTCCGCTTACCTGGCTAGGTATTTAAGGAGGCCAGGTAACCCTCATTCCTCAGTATGCTACCCCCTTCCAATAAAGAGCTGAACACGTACTCCGGCTGGCGTCTCTTCCTTGCGTCGGACCCACTACACAATAGTGGATTTGAGAGTTGGGGGGAAGAGAAGGGGCGGGGTCTCCCTCCCCATATTGGAAAACTATTCTTAAGGGGGTTTCTATCACTGCAATGGGACAACTCACAGCGGCAGTGCAAAGTTGCAATTCTAAGAAGGGGGGAGGATGGCAGGAGGGAAGCAAATCTTCTCTCAGCCCTGAGGGGGAAGGTGTCAAAATCCTCCCCACTTTTTTTTGCCTGTATCCATGTAAGGTTACAAGAGCACTGGCATCATTGTGGAGCTGTTAATGCAGCTGGGGATTTGAGCGCTTTCAACCTCTCCCCACCACAAATGATCTGAAAGGACCCCCGACTTAGTTTGCACCCCATGAGTCACTCCTACAGTCTTTGTCCAACCCAGCACTCCTAGGGCTGTGGTACTTCTGCCTGGCAGCCAGTTGCTGACAAGCCAATGAAGGGGCAGGTGAGGGGCACTGCTCTCCAAAGCCAGAAAAACTCACTTTCTGCCACTGCATTTCGCAATGGCTGTTGGGCTGAGGCCAAGTAGCTCACGCATCTCCCCACCCGGATCTTCTGTTTATTTGGAAGTTGCAGGGGATGATGGAGAAAGCTCAGTTCTTCATTCCCACAACTATAGACAGCAAGATCTAGAGAAGGTGAGGTTTTGTCTCCCTTGGGGAAAGATATAAAACAAGACAGCTCTCGAGATCTAGGTGGGCTGAAACCTCCCTTTAGTCAGGATTGAGGTGGAGCTGATTCCTCCCCATCCAGATCTTCACAGCCTCCAGTCCAGCTGGAGGAAGAGGAGGAAGAGGGTGAAAGGGAACTTGTTCTCAGGGGTGGTGGATCAACCACTGCTGGGCTCCAGGTGGGTTTGCAGATTTCTCTCCCTTTCAGGTTGCAGTGCTGGGGTGGGACAAAGCGCCACCCAGCTCCGTGCTTGACTGCCAGCAGTTTGGGAAGATGAGGAGCTGATGAGGCATTGAGTTCTCCCCACGTCCACTTGGCTGGGGCAACTTGTTCCGTGCCAACCCAGCCGCATCCACCCATCCACACCACCTGTCCGCACCCAGTCATCCATGCCTTCCCTATGGTCATCTGTGCTGGCCCAGCCATACCCACTTGTCTGCGCATACCCTGTCATGCCCACCCATCCACGTCAACCTGGCTGCAGTGCGTTGTCTTAGACTCTTTTTTTGTACTCTCTAGCCAAACCCAGATGACATTCCTTTGAATCCTGTAAGGAGCATCTTATCCAGTTACTTTCTTCTCCATCACCATCTGTACAAGTCTCACTGCTAACATTAATCTACTATAGTTTCCCCTCCAAAATGCTTACTTTGTTGATGATCTAATATAGGTTGTAAGTACTCTGAACTACTATCAAATACATTTTATTTTATTTATTTATTTATTTTATTACATTTATATACCGCCCTTTCCCGAAGGACTCAGGGCGGTTTACAGGGTGATTAAAAAACAAAGATACAAAAGTTAAAAACAGATTAAAAAAATTATATTCGTCCCTGCATAAGTAAAACCCCAGTTAAAATTAAGATTAAAACTAAAATTAAAATTCTCAGCCTGGGCCAGAGAGCTCGAAGAGCCAGGTCTTCAGGTCCCGGCGGAATGAACGGAGGTCGGGGGCAGTCCTCAGCTCCACTGGCAGCTGGTTCCAAAGGGCAGGCGCACCCACTGAGAAGGCCCTATCCCTGGGTGTCGTCCGCCGGCAGTCTCTTACCGGTGGCACCCTGAGAAGACCCTCCCTGTGGGAGCGCACTGGACGAAGGGAGCTTGATGCCGGCAGCAGGTGTTCCCTCAGATATCCCGGACCCAAGCCATTTAGGGCTTTATAGGTCATCACCAGCACCTTGAATCTCACCCGGAGGGCAACCGGGAGCCAATGCAGCTCGCGGAGTAGAGGTGTTACATGGGAGTATCGGGAAACCCCCATCACAACTCGTGCGGCCGCATTCTGCACCAGCTGAAGCCTCCGAGTGGTCCTCAAGGGCAGCCCCATGTAGAGAGCGTTGCAGTAGTCTAAACAGGAGGTCACGAGCGCATGAGTGACTGTGCGTAGGGCATCTCGGTCCAGATAGGGTCGCAACTGGCGCACCAGGCGAACCTGGGCAAAAGCCCCCCTGGTCACGGCTCCTATATGGTCTTCAAAATTGAGTCGTGAATCCAGGAGGACGCCCAAGTTGCGAGCCCTATCAACGGGGGGTAACACCTCACCCCCCATCGTTAGAGATGGAATAGTCTGGTTGACCCGAGATGCCGATATGCACAGCCACTCAGTCTTGGCGGGATTGAGACGAAGCCTGTTTCTACCCATCCAGACCTGGACTGCCTCCAGGCAACGGGACATCACGGCGAGGGCATCGCTGGGTTGGTTCGGGGTGGAAAGAAAAAGTTGGGTATCATCAGCGTACTGATGATACCCCACCCCGAAATCACGAATGATCTCACCCAGCAGCTTCATATAGATGTTGAACAGGAGGGGCGAGAGAACCGACCCCTGAGGAACTCCACAAATGAGAGGCCTTGGGGCGGATCTCTGCCCTCCCATCAACACCGACTGCGAACGGCCCAGGAGATAGGAGGAGAACCACCGTAAAACGGTGCCTCCCACTCCCAACCCCCTGAGATGCCGCAGTAGGATACCATGGTCGATGGTATCAAAAGCCGCTGAGAGATCTAATAGGACCAGGACAGAGGAACAACCCCTGTCCCGAGCCCATTTAACAATGTTTAATGTTTGTTATTTCAGCAGTGAGCTAAGTAGACTGGTAACTGGGATTTACATTTCATATTTTTGTGTGAGTAGTAATCTTTAGTGGGTGGGGTTAATGAAGTAAAGTAAGAAGTCACACCATACTTCTTAAGGCCTACAAAACTGTTTTTTGTGTGGATTCTTTCTTGAAACAATGGGAAACTGCTTCATCAATTTTCTGCAATTGCACCACTGAAATTTGAAAGCATGCTAAAAATTACTCTAGAGGTACAAAAATGAGTGCAGGAGCTGTGTGCAACCTGAGACCCTGCACCAGGAAGCTAAATGTTTTAATGAAAGCCTTCCCTGGTCATTTTTTTATCTCCTTTTGCTATTGCAGAATTATGTGGACAAAGAAAAGTCAATTGCCAAGGCACTTGAAGACCTTAGAGCCAATTTTTACTGTGAGCTCTGTGACAAGCAGTATCAGAAACACCAGGAGTTTGACAACCATATAAATTCCTATGACCATGCTCACAAACAGGTAAAAAACAGGGTTTTTTTTCTTACATTGTTTGTGATGTGTGTCAGTTTCTGAGTACAGTGATAAATTCCTTCAATCTGCTTTATGTTTGTCTTCTTCATCCAACACCCAACCCCACTTCTAGCAACTACAACTTGATGTCTCTTTGATGTTGCTTTTGTTTTTGGATGTCTTTCTGGGTTACTGGGAGAAGATAAGGTGCTGGAAACTCAAATGCTGATTGCTTGTGGCCTGAGGTTTTTGGTCACATTCTGAATTGACTGTTGAAATGTGTACTAGGGCTACCCATAAAAAGCATCCAAAAGTTGCAGTTGGTGCCAGCAAAGTATAGGAATTATATAAAGCCTGTTCTGAAGGATATGTGCTGGTTGCACTGTTTATGATGTTGACATTCATTTTACATCCCTCAATGGATCTTACTGAGTTACAGCTTATTTTCCATTACAAACTTGTCCAGCTGATCAATTCTCTGAGGACCCTTTTGAAGACTGGCCTGCTATCAAAGACCCATGCTTCTGGCATGCAACAGAAGACCTTCTCCCGTCCTTTTCTCAAGCTCTGGAACATGAGATCAATTATGGAAACATCCCTTCTCCAGGGGGTTAAACAACCACAACCACTCAATCTTGTCAGGATTGAGACAAAATCTATTCCTCCCCATCTAAACCCAGAGAGCTTCCAGACACTGGGCCAGTACATCAGCAGCTTCACCTGCATAACCCAGGGTTGAAATGTACAGCTGGGTATCATCAATATAAGGATGATACTGAACCTCAAAATTATGGATGACCTCACGCAGCAGTTTCATGTACATGTTAAAGAGGAAGGGAGAGTGTGTCAAGCCCTGAGGCACCCATCAAGTGAGGGGTCCTGGGCATGATCTCTCCCACCAACACCAACTAAAACCATCCACTGAGGAAGGAGTGATCCACTGCAACACAGTGCCTTCCCAATCTCAACCCATGTTGCTGGTCCAGAAGGATACCATGGTATATGGTACTGCAAGTCACTTAGAGATCAAGGAGCACAAAGATGGATGCACCATTCCAATCCCAGCTTTGCCAGAAGATCATCAACAAGTACAACAGTACTATACCCCGACCTGAAACAGGTCTAGATAATCCATTTCCTCCAAGGTCCTCTGCAGCTGCTATCTGACCACCTTTGCCACAATTTTCTCTAAAAGGAAGATTGGAAACTGACTGGTAGTTATTCAGAATGGAGGGGTCCAGCAATCGCCTTTTGAGGATGGGTGCACCAATGCCTCCTTCAAAGCCAGCAGTACCTCCACCTTCCCTCAAAGAAACTGATACCACTGTATGGACTCAGCCTTACTTACCACCTTACTAATCCCAAAGGGGCTGGGACATAATAGACTGATGGCCAGACTGATAGATTGGAGGATTGTGTCCACATCCTTGAGATTCACAGAATCTAACTCACTCAAGAAGATCTCATGAATCTGTATTCTGGGCAACTTACTTAGATCTGCCCAGTCAGAATCCAACTTTGAGGTCCTCCAAAGATGGCATGCTGAGCAGCAGGGTTATTTTTCTCTCCTGCTGACAAACAGCTGATTTCACCACCTAAGCTGGCTCTTTGGCAGCACACTCCCCACATTCGAATGGGAGCTACTAGGAATGACCCTAGATGACCCTCAGACAACAGTGGACCTATCTGAGAAGAGGAATCTTGAAGGTTTCAGTTATCAGTAGGAGTGGCTAGAAGCTGTTTTCCTTTCAGCTTGTTGTTTGTTTTAAGCACACCTCAGTTTTAACTGCACATTTTGATATTTTCTTTTTCATTTTGATTTTTACTTTTACATGTTAATTGACTGGTTGAATGATGATTTATTCTAACCCCTTGCTGGATTTTAAAGTGAACTCTTGTGCTTTCTTTTACTACTTTGTTAGCTGTTGTAAATCATTTTTGATTTCTCCCTATGGAAGTCTGTGGTGATTTCCTGGGTAGTGAAAGTGACCTGATTTGATTTACATTTGTAGCAGATTTTCATTACAGGGATTTTGTATTTAATTAATTTTTAAAAGCTCTGATCTTATTTTTTTTTAATCTTCAATGGAAATCTCCTTTTTCTCACTTAAAAGATTATCTCAACGCTCTCTGAGGTTATTTTGTTATGGTACTTCCCCTGTCATTGAGAGGAATTGTTTACTACTGGCTGTAAAAGCTCAGCGACAGAAGAGTCTTCATCTATATTATAAATGCAAACAATGCAACAACTTAAGGACAAAGCCCTTTGGGAAAAAATGCTTTTCAACCTACAGGTTCAAATTGAAAATTTAAATAAAAAGTTTGATAAAATAACAATGGTTTCAAATCAACCCAAAGATGATATTCAGAAGACTTTGGTGTAAGAAATAGAGCATTCTTGGAAAAAAGAACACAATACCAACAAGAGGATAGAAAAGGCCAGAAACAGACAGAACAAACAACAGAGGCAATAACTATACAAATAGAAGAAGAGAAAGAGAAGACAGAACAAGAGGGTGAGGGAACAGCAAGAGAGCAGAGGACTATGAGATCGACAAGACCTAAATATAAGTAAACAAAATGAAGAAGGAAAATTGATTTTTTTCAGTGAATATAAACGGATTGATTTCTCCTTCAAAAAAGAAAAGAATCTTCAAAAAATTGCAGAAATTAAATATTGATATAATTTGTCTGCAAGAGACACATATAAAAAAACAATATTATAAACTTTTGGAATGTCCAAAAATTGGGAAACTCTACTATGCATCAGTGCAACAGAAAAAAGAGGAGTAGCTGTATATGTTAAAGAGACAATAGATTCTAAAAAGATTTATTTAGATGAAGAAAGAAGAATTGTAATGGTGGAAATATTTTAAAATCAAAAACAGATACTTTTGGTAGTAATATATGCACCAAACAATAAGCAAGAAGAATGTTATCAAAAACTTCATAGAAAAATAGTAGAAATGGAATATCAAAATATTTGCCTAGTAGGGGATTTTAACACAAGAGTAGATGGGACACTAGACTATAAAAGTAGCAAAACAGGAAAACAAGGAAGAAAGAGACTACTTAAGACTTTTTTCAACATCATAGAGGAAATTGGTGTAAAAGACACTTGGAGAGAAACAAACTTAGAAAAACTACAATATACATTTTACTCAAATAGTCATAAATCTTGTCCAGAATTGACATGATTTTGATGACGCCTGAACTAAGAATCAATATGCAGGAAATTGAGATAGAATTATGCACTTGGGCAGACCATAATCCTTTAAAAATGACGTGGAAAGGAATACAGGAAAAATTAAGATGGACTTTGAACCAATCCATATTAAAAGAGAAAGAATTTACAGAATTAGCAACAAAAGAAATGGATTTTTTTTCAAAGAAAATAAAAAAGAAGATACAACACTACAAAATGTATGGGACACAGCCAAAGCATATTTTCGAGGTATAGCTATAACATACATGGCGAAAAAGAAAAAAGACAACAATGTGTGTGTGCTGTTAAGGGAAGAATAAAAAAATGGAATTAGAACTACAAATAAATCCACAAAAGAAAGTACTGAAAAGACAAATGGAAACAATAAAACGTAAATTAAATTTAATAGAATCAGAAAAATTGGCACAACAAATTAAAAGAGCAAAGCAATTTTTTTTGAAAATGCAAATAAACCAGGAAGATGGCTAGCTTACAAACTTAAAAAACAGGAGAAAAAGTTTTACAAATGCCTACAAGATACTCTTATTGGAGGCCAAACTCCCAAACACATGGACTGAAGCAAATATTACTCTGATACCAAAAGAGGATTCAGATTTGACACAGATAAAAAACTACAGACCAATATCATTATTAAATGAGGACTATAAAATCTTTACTTTAATAATAGCTGACAAACTGAAGAGATTTCTGACTGAATTTATACATTCAAACCAAAACGGATTTTTACCAGAGACAAATAAAAAAATAATTTAAGAGTTATAATGGACATATTGGAATATTATGAAATGCATGCAGGGAAACAACTGACATTAGTATTTCTAGATGCCCAAAAGGTATATGATAATGTTTTTTGGCAATTCAACAACTAAAAACAATGGATTTTGGAAAAAAAATATAAATATGACTAAGACAATATATCATAAACAAACAGGAAAATGATTGTAAATGGAGATTATACAGAGAATTTCAATATAAGAACATGCACAAGACAAGGATGTCCACTATCCCCATTGTTATTTATTTTAACTTTGGAAGTTTTAAATAGAAACATTACAGGTGAAACTCGAAAAATTAGAATATCGTGCAAAAGTTCATTTATTTCAGTAATGCAACTTAAAAGGGGAAACTAATATATGAGATAGTCTCATTACATGCAAAGCAAGATAGTTCAAGCCGTGATTTGTCATAATTGTGATGATTATGGCGTACAGCTCATGAAAACCCCAAATCCACAATCTCAGAAAATTAGAATTAGGAGTGTACATAGAACAATATCGGACCTCTGAAAAGTATAAGCATGCATATGTACTCAGTGCTTGGTTTGGGCCCCTTTTGTAGCAATTACTGCCTCAGTGCGGTGTGGCATGGAAGCTATCAGCCTGTGGCACTGCTGAGGTGTTATGGAAGACCAGGATGCTTCAATAGCGGCCTTCAGCTCTTCTGCATTGTTCGGTCTCATGTCTCTCATCTTTCTCTTGGCAATGCCCCATAGATTCTCTATGGGGTTCAGGTCAGGCGAGTTTGCTGGCCAATCAAGCACAGTAATCCCACGCACATTGAACCAGGTTTTGGTGCTTTTGACAGTGTGGGCAGGTGCCAGGTCCTGCTGGAAAATGAAGTCAGCATCCCCATAAAGCTCGTCTGTGGAAGGAAGCATGAAGTGCTCCAAAATCTCCTGGTAGACGGCTGCATTGACCCTGGACTTAATGAAGCACAGTGGACCAACACCAGCAGATGACATGGCTCCCCAAATCAACACAGACTGTGGAAACTTCACACTGGACTTCAAGCATCTTGCAGTGTGTGCCTCTCCATTCTTCCTCCAGACTCTGGGTCCTTGGTTTCCAAATAAGATGCAAAAGTTGCTCTCATCAGAAAAGAGGACTTTGGACCACTGAGCAACAGACCAGGTCTGTTTTTCTTTAGCCCAGGTAAGACGCTTCTGACGTTGTTTGTTGTTCAGGAGCAGCTTGACAAGAGGAATATGACATTTGAAGCCCATGTCCAGGATCCGTCTGTGTGTGGTGGCTCTTCATGCACTGACTCCAGCCTCTGTCCAGTCCTTGTGAAAGTCCCCAACACTTTTGAATGGCCTTTTCCTGACAATCCTCTCCAGGCTGCGGTCATCCCTGCTGCTTGTGCACCTTTTTCTTCCACACTTTTCCCTTCCACATAACTTTCTATTAATGTGCTTTGATACAGCACTTGGGGAACATCCAACTTCTTTTGCAATTACCTTTTGAGGCTTTCCCTCCTTATGGAGGGTGTCAATGATGGTTTTCTGCACAACTGTCAGGTCAGCAGTCTTCCCCATGATTGTGATTCCTACTGAACCAGACTGAGAGACCATTTAAAGGCTCAGGAACCCTTTGCAGGTGTTATGGCTTAATTAGCTGATTAGAGTGGGACACTTTGAGCCTAGAATATTGCACCTTTTCACAATATTCTAATTTTCTGAGATTGTGGATTTGGGGTTTTCATGAGCTGTAAGCCATAATCATCACAATTATGACAAATCACGGCTTGAACTATCTTGCTTTGCATGTAATGAGTCTATCTCATATATTAGTTTCCCCTTTTAAGTTGCATTACTGAAATAAATGAACTTTTGCACGATATTCTAATTTTTCGAGTTTCACCTGTAGACAGGATTCAGAAATTAAAGGAATGGAAATAAAAGGTGAAACTTATAAGTTGCAAGCATTTGCAGATGACTTGGTATTTATCCTAGAGGAACCTTTAGAGATGATTCCTAAATTATTGGAAAAGATAGAACAGTTTCTAGAGATAACAGGACTGAAGATAAATAGAGGAAAAACTAAAGTATAGTTAAAAATCTCACAGATTAAAAAAATTGTCAGAAAAAATAGAACTACAATTAGTTAAAAAGTTTAAATACTTGACAATATACCTGACAGAAAGATATTCAACAATAAAAGAAGATAACTATATAAAACTACTAAACCAAATAAAACTTGACTTAGAAAAGTGGAAAAATCTGCAACTGTCGATGTTAGGAAGAATCGCTATGGTGAAAATGAATATATTACCAAAAATACTGTTTTTATTCCAAATGATACCTATAAAACTAGAGAAAAAATTCTTTGAAGACTTAAATTCTCTAATTCAAAAATTTATTTGGCAAGGAATGAAAGCTAGAATTAAATTGAAAATGTTACAAGAAGCTAAAGGAAACGGAGGTTTTGGTTTGCCAGAGTGGGTTTTATATTATCAAGCATCAGTGCTAACATGAATAAAAGAATGGATAACCCTCAGAAATAAAAGATTGTTGTATTTGGAGGGACATGACTTACAACTCAGTTGGCATGCTTTCTTATGGTATGGGAAAAATAAAATTCATAAATATTTTGAAAACCACTATATTAAAAATGCATTATTATTAACATGGGGAAAAATAAAATGTAAAATATATTTGAAAATTCCAGGATGGCTCTCAACAATGGAAGCATTCGTACATCCAAATCTAGTCAGTCTTGAGAAAATATGAACATATGAAGATATACTCGATTCTGAAGGGAACTTAAAATCTACATGAGAGATGGAAAATCAGGGTACTGATCTATCATGGTGGTCACATTTACAAATGCAAGTGAGATATGATAAAGATGTTAAAGTGTATGGATTTTATAAAGAGCAGATTCTGTTTGATCAGATATTACTAACCTCTGATGAAAAACTAATTAAGAAAACATATAACTTTTTATTAAATTTGAAAATGGAAGATGAACAAGGAAAAGAAACAATGATAACATACTGTAGGTAAAGAACTTTGAATACAATATAGATTTAGAGAAATGGCAAAGCCTGTGGGAAAGAAATTATAAATTGACGTCAACCTCTTATAAAGAAAATCTATACAAAATGTTTTATAGATGGCACTTGCCACCAGTAAGATTAGCAAAAATGTTTAAAAATATGTCAGATAAATGTTGGAAATGTAATTATAAATCAGGTACTTACTGTATTATCATGTGTGGTGGACATGTGTAAAAGCAAAGAGATACTGGACAAAAATACATACCTGGCTAGAAAAGATATTGGGGAAATGTATAGATTTTAAACCTGAACTTTTTTATTAGGTATAATGCCAGAGAAGCTTGATAAACAAAGTGTATATTTGATTTTGCATGTGACAACAGCCACAAGAATTATATTCACACAATATTGGAAAAATGAAGAAAGACCATCAGAGGAAGAAATAATTCAAAAAATACTAGACTGTGTGGAAACTTATAACTTTAAAAAAAGAAGAGTCTTCAGCTATATTATAAATGCAAACAATGCAACAACTTAAGGACAAAGCCCTTTGGGAAAAAATGCTTTTCAACCTACAAGTTCAAATTGAAAATTTAGATAAAAAGTTTGATAAAATAACAATGGTACTAATCAACCCAAAGATGATATTCAGATGCAAATACAGTAACAGCAGTTAAACCAGATTTACAACCCAATTATTGGAATTTAATTTGCTGCTGGAAGACTTGAAGAAGGAGGAGTCTGGTCTGAAAACTGCAGGTTGGTTGGTGTAGTAATAAAGGAGAATATTTGTAGCTCAGGGTTGAAATGAGGGGTCTTTGGTGCTCTCTGAGCTTGGTTGTTTTCTTGCAGACGTTTCATTACCCAAACTAGGTAATATCATCAGTGCTAGTAAGGAGTGCTGTTTCCTGTCAGTTTATATTCTAGTCTTCCAGCAATCAGCACCCAGATCAGCATAGATCAGGGGTGTCAAACTCAATTTCATTGAGGGCCACATCAGCACTGCGGTTGCCCTTGGGGGGCCAGGTGGGTGTGGCCAGGGTGGGCATGGCCTAGTGGGTGGGTGTGGCTGGAGTGCGTGTGGCCTATTGTGTGGGCATGGCCAGCTCTACATCGTTTGCATCAAGGGTGCCTATGGGAGCCTGGGCAGGAGTGGGACAGATCTGAGGGTCTCTGGCAGAAGGAGATGGGACCAGGGCAAGTGCCAAGGCATGGTCCACTGGAGGAGCCTCACTGTTCCTCTCAGGGGGGGAGGGGGGGCTGGATGGTGGCACGGAGGTCAAATGCCCAGCCCAGCCCTCAAGCACCCACGGCACAAAGCCCAGCCCCACTTCTCCAAGGTGGCGCCCAGCTGCACTTACCTCCTCCTCAAGGCTGCTGCTGCTGTGCTTGCTCTCCTTAGCCAGGTTGCTCATGATGGGTACAAGGGCAAAGTCTCAAAGAGAAGCCCATTCCCTCTCCTTGTGAGGAGACCTGGCTTTGTATCCAAAGCTTCCTTAGCAATAGGATGGGAGACCCCCCAAGATAGGCCAGGAGGAGGGGGCAAGGGGATGGTAAAAGGGCAGCAGGGAAGGTCTAAGGCAGGACTTCTCTCAGACCCTCCCTCTCCTTCCTTCCTTCCTTCCTTCCTTCCTTCCTTCCTTCCTTCCTTCCTTCCTTCCTTCCTTCCTTCCTTTCCTTCCTTCCTTCCTTCCTTCCTTCCTTCCTTCCTTCCTTCCTTCCTTCCTTCCTTTCCTTCCTTCCTTCCTTCCTTCCTTCCTTCCTTCCTTCCTTCCTTCCTTCCTTCCTTCCTGTTGTGATTCAGGGTCAGCCTGTGGGTTCGGCATTTGGGTCGGATGATTCAGAGGAGGAGGAGGGGGGTGTTGGAGAGGTTGCTGAGGGGGTTGGAGAGCTTGCTGATGAGAGCCCTCAGCCAGGCCCCTCCCACCTGGTCATGACGCAGACCCAGCTGTGTGAGCCTGACAGCGTGGATGAAGATGACCCACAGCTGGCCCTGTTCAAGGACGCCCGACGCAGGAGGCAGTCAATCAGGAGTAAACAGAGGAAGGCAATGGGGCACCTTGGAAGGAGGCAGAGAGAAGCCACGCCCTGAACTGTATAAAAGGGGAATGTGTGGGAGGGCTGGTTTGCTGAAGGCAACCGTTTGAATAGTTCCTGTTTCATGGTTCGTGTTTGCTCTCTTTGCTCTCTTTGCTCTGTTTATGTTTTTATGTTAATAAATTTGGCAGGCTTAGTTCCAGCCTCTTGCCTTCTTGTAAAAGGGGTTGTCCCTGCCTTTTCTGCAGGGCCGGTAGCAGGCTGATACAGAACAGTTTGCCTTCAGCCTCCCACCCCTTACTATTATTATGGAGCAGCTACGTGCTGAGAATGCCCAGCTCGCCCAGCAACTCACTTTGTTGGCAGCTCAGGTGGCTCAATTGCAAGCTCAGGTCCATGCTGCACCCCCACCATCACCCCCACCCAGGAGAAAATGCCAAGTTGCGATGCCGGATAAATTTACTGGCAATCCAGAATTGTTTCCTGCTTTCCTGGGACAATGCCAGCTCTTTATCAGCGTGAGAGCAGCTGATTTCCCCACTGACCGGGATAAGGTGGGGTTTGTGTTAAGCCTTCTTTCGGGTGATGCAGCTCGTTGGGGCACGCCTCTGCTGGCTCAACCTAGTCCATTGTTGGACAACTTTGTGGGGTTTTGTGATCATATGTGTCTGATGTATGAGGACCCCATAAAGACGCAGACTGCTACTCGACGCCTGAAAGCTCTGAGGCAGGGTCAACGCCCCCTACAGGGCTATATCAGCGATTTTCGGCTGCTTAGCCAGGATTCCGCCTGGAATGAGGCTGCGCTTGTGGATGCCTTCCAGGATGGATTGTCGGAGGAGATGTTGGATGAGCTGGCCCGTGTGGATATTCCCTCAGACCTGAATGGGCTGATCCATCACTGCTGATCCATCTCTGTCAATGCTCGGTTGCAGCAGCGAAGGAGTCGCCGTGCCACCCCACAGACCCCTGCAGCCCCTGTTATGCATGAGCCCCCAGTTCAAAGGGAGGAGCCAATGGAGCTGGGTGCCGCCAGGTCTCATCTATCGGAGACTGAAATGAACAGACGACGATCGGGGGGGGGGGTGTGTTTTTACTGCGGGGACCCAGGGCATTTGGCTGCTTTTTGCCCAAAGAAGCGACAGCGGGCATCAGTGACCGAGTCTGCCCTGAGAAAGTCCCCTACTTTTCTGTCGGGAAACGCCCCGAGCCCGATCTAGACGGTGTGATAGATCGGGCGTCCCACAACAACACTGAGCGACGTCTTTCCGATGCTGCCTGTGGACCTCCACGGCATCTGATATTGGAGGCACGTCTGATCCTTCCTGGCAAGCCAGAGGGGATTCCAGTCCATGCCTTAATTGACTCTGGGGCCACCACAAATTTTATGGACTCAGCATTTGTGGCCAAATGGGCTGTTCCCCAGTGCCCGGTGGATCCGCCCATGTTAGTGGAGACTATCGATGGTCGAGTGCTCCTGTCTGGGCCAATTACGGCCGCCACGCAACCATTATGTATGGCCATCAGTTCCCATGTGGAGGCCATCCAGTTCTATATCACCTCAGATCTGCATTTCCCCGTGGACTTGGGACTGGCGTGGCTCCGGGCGCATGATCCACAGATCTATTGGTCACAGAACCTGGTCACCTTCCCAAGCTTGCAGTGCGTGGACCACACCCGCCATCTCTGTGCCGGCCAGGTGGAGGGTTCCCCAGGGGTTTCCTTGCCTCCCGAACTGTCCGACTTTGCTGATGTGTTCAGCGAGACAGAGGCGGATCAATTACCCCCGCACAGGCCCTATGACTGCCCCATTGATTTAGTCCCTGATGCGCCTCTCCCAGTGGGGCGTTTGTACTCCATGTTGGACCCCGAGTTGGCTGCATTGCGGGACTTTCTGGAGAAGAATTTGGCTCGCGGTTTCATCCGGCCCTCGTCCTGGCCAGTGTCTGCACCCGTGCTCTTCGTCAAAAAGAAGTCGGGCGAATTGCGGCTTTGCTGCGATTATAGGAAACTCAACGCCATCACGGTGCACAATCGTTACCCGCTGCCCCTCATCCCCGAACTCTTGGACCGACTCCGGGAGGCTAAGATCTTCACGAAACTGGACCTGCGTGGAGCTTACAACCTCGTCAGGGTTCGGCCAGGTGATGAGTGGAAGATGGCGTTTGGTACTCGTTATGGACATTTTGAGTACACGGTGATGCCGTTTGGCCTGACCAACGCCCCCGCCGTGTTTCAGCATTTCATGAATGACATTTTCCGGGATTTGTTGGATCAGTTTGTCGTGATCTACTTGGACGACATCCTGATGCACTCACCGTCGCGTGAGGTGCACCATCAGCATCTCCATCAGGTCCTGCAGCGACTCCGAGAACATCGGCTGTTTGCCAAGTTGGAGAAGTGCCAGTTCTACCGGGTGACCATCGATTTCCTGGGTCATCGCATTTCTCCTGAGGGCATCGCCATGGAGCCGAGTAAGGTTGAGTCTTTTCAGAGTTGGCAACCCCCGCGTCGCGTGAAGGATGTTCAGCGACTTCTTGGGTTCACCAATTATTACCGAACTTTCATCCCTGGGTTTGCTGCCTTGACAACCCCCCTCACCCGGCTTCTGCAGAAGAAGACTCGGTTCCAGTGGAATGCTCCAGAACAACGGGCTTTCCAGACTTTGAAGGAAGCCTTCATGAAGGAGCCCATCTTGAAGCATCCCGACCCGCAACGGCCATTTGTCGTGGAGGCGGACGCCTCCGACATTGCCATTGGGGCGGTGTTACTCCAGGCAACGATGCCCAGAGGTACCCTCTTCCCTTGCGCGTACCATTCACGAAAACTGAACCCTTCGGAGAGCAATTATACAATCTGGGAGAAGGAGCAGCTGGCCATCAAAGTGGCGTTCGAGGCCTGGAGGCATCATCTGGAGGGAGCGCAGCATCAAATCGAGGTCCGGACGGACCATAAGAATTTGGAAAGCCTGCAGACCGCTTGGAATTTGAACCAACGCCAGATTCGGTGGTCTCTTTTCTTTGCGAGGTTCGACTTCCGAGTTCGGTACATACCTAGTGGGCACAATCAAAGAGCGGATGCTCTGTTCAGGAAGCCGGAATATTCCCGAGTGGAAGACAAGCTTCTGCCCAGGACAGTGATCCCCGTTGAGTCTTTTGCTGTGGTGCGGGAGCCGGTTGATATACGGGCTCGGATCCGGGAGGCACAGCAGCAGGAGGTGTGGGTGGCTCAGCGGAAGGAGGAGGTGGGGCCATATTCTCCTTGGACGGTCACGGATGGACTCTTGTATTATCGTGACCGGCTCTACGTTCCGGGAGGGCCACTCAGGGGACTCATCCTCAGCCAGTGTCACGATAACCCGGCGGCGGGGCATTTTGGCCTGTTCAAGACCCTGAACCTGGTCTCCCGTACCTTCTGGTAGCCCCGAGTCCGACACGACGTCCAGTCCTATGTCACCTCCTGCATCCCATGCAGGCAGGCCAAGTCAGCGACAGGGGCCCTGCCTGGATTACTGCAGCCCTTGCCGACACCCAAAAGACCCTGGGGGGCTGTGTCCATGGACCTCTTGTCGGATTTACCCCCATCCTCTGGTTTTACGACAGTGTATGTGGTGGTGGACATGCTGACCAAGATGGCGCACTTCATCCACTGTCGCGGCTTACCGTCAGCCCGCGCCACTAGTCGTATGTTCATTCAGCAGGTGTTTCGGCTGCACGGCCTCCCTGATAGAGTCGTCTCTGATAGGGGGGCCCAGTTTACAGCCCGCTTCTGGCAGGAGTTGATGCATGCGTTGGATATCAAGATTTGCCTCTCGTCCGCGCATCATCCTCAAACTGACAGGGGAACCGAGAAGGTCATCGGTATCCTGGAACAATATCTGCGCTGCTACGTCAATCTGCAGCAAAACAATTGGGTGGACTATCTGGCCATAGCTGAGTTTGCATTTAACAATTCGCAGCACACCTCCACACAGATGACACCGTTCTTGGCCAATGTGGGATATCACCCCCGGTTTTTCCCCCTTTCTCCCGTGGACTCACCGGAGCCGGCAGCGAACGACTTCATGGCAGAGTTACAGGCGATCCATTGATTGGTGCGACGTCAGTTAGAGAAGGCCAAGGCCGATTACAAAAGGTTTGCTGATCGGTCAAGGCGGGATATGCCTCCACTATCGGTGGGAGATCAGGTCTGGTTGTCCACCAGGAACCTACCGTCAACACGGCCGGTGAGAAAGTTAGATCACCGATATTTAGGACCGTTCCCAATCGAGGCTGTCATCAATCCGGTCGCCTATCGCCTAACTCTGCCACGTTCCCTGCGCGTGCACCCAGTTTTTCATCAGTCTCTGTTGGTCCCTGAGCAACCGGCCTGTCCACTCCGCCCAGCGGAACCTCCCCCATCAGGACCTCGTGATGGAGACAGCACCCCCGAGTACAAGGTCGCCAGCATCAGGGACTCCCGTTGGCTGAAAGGTCGTTTCCAGTACCTGATTGAATGGAAAGGCTACGGACCAGAGGACTTCACCTGGGAAGACGCGACCTCCGTTCATGCCCCTGCTTTGGTGACCGCTTTTCATGAACAATTTCCATCCCGACCGCATCCAGATCGGCAGACCCGGTGGAAGGGCCCTGCGGTGCGGGATAGTGTTGTGATTCAGGGTCATCCTGTGGGTTCGGCATTTGGGTCAGATGATTCAGAGGAGGAGGAGGGGGGTGTTGGAGAGGTTGCTGGGGGGGGTTGGAGAGCTTGCTGATGAGAGCCCTCAGCCAGGCCCCTCCCACCTGGTCACGACGCAGACCCAGCTGTGTGAGCCTGACAGCGTGGATGAAGATGACCCACAGCTGGCCCTGTTCAAGGACACCCGACGCAGGAGGCAGTCAATCAGGAGTAAACAGAGGAAGGCAATGGGGCACCTTGGAAGGAGGCAGAGAGAAGCCACGCCCTGAACTGTATAAAAGGGGAATGCGTGGGAGGGCTGGTTTGCTGAAGGCAACGGTTTGAATAGTTCCTGTTTCATGGTTCATGTTTGCTCTCTTTGCTCTGTTTATGTTTTTATGTTAATACATTTGGCAGGCTTAGTTCCAGCCTCTTGCCTTCTTGTAAAAGGGGTTGTCCCTGCCTTATCTGCAGGGCCGGTAGCAGGCTGGTACAGAACACTTCCTTCCTTCCTTCCTTCCTTCCTTCCTTCCTTCCTTCCTTCCTTCCTTCCTTCCTTCCTTCCTTCCTTTCAAGAGTGGTGGGAAAATATTTGAGATTAGGGAGGGAGAAAAACAGGCAAGGAACACAGCTGGGGAAGTGTCATACTTTGTGAGGAATGAAGAAATGCACCATTGCCTGGAAGTGGCCAGCACATGGCCCTCGCCTACTTCACATATCTGGCGTGGTGGGCTCTTGGGGAGGGGATGCTATGAACAGCATGAGAGTCGATGTTACCTGCGCAATGCTGCCCAGGCCCCAGCCTGCCCAATTTTGGCAGGCAGCAGGGCGCTCTCCACACAGTGCCGAGAGGCTGAGCCGGGTGGCATGAATCTGAAGAGAAGCGCAACGCTGCCCAGGCCCTAGCCTGCCCGAAGTAGGCAGGGCCATGTGCTGGCCACTTCCAGGCAATGGTGCATTTCTTCATTCCTTACAAAGGGTGATACCTCCCCAGCGTGCGCCCGGGGGGCAGTGCCGATGCGGCAGGGGCTGGTCCCTTGCTGTTTCCAGTCAGCCTTGTGGAGCTAAGACTGAATGTATTTCAGCATAGATGGCCACCATAAAATTGTACATTGGCCCCCAGTTGGCCTGGGCCGGGGCCAAGACAGTGGGGGCCATTCCCTCACTGTTTCCAGGATGGGTTTGCGGGCCACATGAAACCACTTTGCGGTCTGGATCCGGCCCCCGGGCCTTGTGTTTGACATGTCTGGCATAGATTAACTCCAAGGTTAACATCAGACTAACAAGCAAGTAAACAATACCCCAATCAAGAAACTGCCAGAGAAGTCGACTTCTGGTTTGCCATCGTGGCACCGCGGACGCAGGAAGACGAGCTCTGTCTTTCGCATCCGAATTTGTTCCACTGGGTGACCCTGGAAAGGGTCGAAAGTCACCCTGTAGGGGTGACGAGCAAGGAGGGGACCCCCGCTTGATTTCAGGAGGGTGGTGGCCCTTCCGTTTGATCTGGGGAAGCCCTCCAAACCAGCAGGGGAAAGACCGGCCATACCAATATGGCCCGTCACTAAGCTGCTGACAGCCGAAGTCAAAATCACCACCAAGCACCTTTAAAGCAACACGGATGAAACTGGGTGAGATCTGATCCTCTCTTTAAGATTTTAAGTATTTTTTCCTGTAAAAGCTGCCCAAAGTATTTTTCCCCCTGTGAGGAGAGAGGGAAGGGAATTTCTACCCCACCCTATAAGAAAAGTGGCGTCTAACTACCCAGGGGAAACAGAGCAACTATAAAAACAATTTTAATCTAATTGGATGTATGTGATTTTGAAACTTGGGGACTAAAAGTGTTCCTTTTCTCATTGGAGACGTTTGTTTTTTATCTAAAAAAAAGAAATAAGACTTGAAAAACTATCATAAAAATTTTGGACTTAAAAAGCTTTAAACGGCGTCGGTGACATCTTGTGGCAAAGTATGGTATTACAATTTGTTATTGTCTAAAAGAGACTTGGCTTGAAGCCCAGTCTCCAGAAAAAATTTATTTGACCTTGACAGCTACCACCTGTGAAAATCTCAGCTGAAAAGAAGGAACTTCTGGGTGGCATATCTGGCCTTTTTGAACTATGAATGTAAACTTTTACTGACTTTCAAAGCTATACGTGGGGAATTGCTTTCCTATTTCTTTACATGAGAAGCATATGCTAGTATACAAGATGATGGAATACCTTGGACTATAAACTCTTACTTGACAAACAATGTCTACCATAAAGGCCACCTATAACACATGAAATAGATGTCCCGTACGCAGCTATAAAAGACAAAAAACTATTTTTAATGTTTGATTCTAAAGTCTTCAACTTAACATACTATTAAGAGAATATGGATGAAGATTAGGAAAAAATCCTTTCCATGTTGAAATCAATACACGAAACCATCCTTTCAGCTTGTGACAAAATAAGATGCAACATAAAGGAACAAGATGCCAGCTTAAATATACAAACCCAGATCTTTACTACAACCAAAAAACTAACAATGCAGAAAATAACAGGAAAATTGGAACAACTAAACACCAAGACAGAGGACCCAATTGATCAACAGACCCAGCCAACAGAAAAATCAGAAAAGGGAGTGACAACATTGAAACTGGAAAAGACTTTTTTCAAAAATCAGAAGAAATTTGAGGGAAAAGAAGAACAGATTGAAGGGAAGATTGAAGGGAAATTGGAGTAATAGGGAGGCAATCTAATGAATACAAATGGGCTCATTCTTCCAAAAAACCTGCAATCAAATGATTTTTCTTATTCCAAATAATATATATAACAATAGAGGGAGAACTATTTGATGATTCAAAGGCACTGACATGGAAGGTTAGTTGGCAAAGGAAGAAAGCCAGAGTAAGGCTGAAGAAAATAATGGCTTTGATTTATTAGAGGGGATATTATATTACTAACTAGATGGTTGAATATGGTGGAAAATAGATAATTTTTAGAAAATAAAGTAACATTATAATTGAATAGGTAAGATGTGTAACAAGACTATCATACTTTGATATGAAAGGGAAAAAGGGAGAAGTTGAGATAAAGGAAACTTTGGTCACCTAACAAAATATTTGGAAATCATAAACAACAGTGTTTTTCTTTTTTCTTTTTCCTTTTTTTAAATATTGATGGGAAATTAAAGTTTATGTATAGGCTAAAAAGTATTGATAAATGTAACAACAACTTTTTTACTTAGTTGAAAATAAGAATTCTGTTTGCCCTATATGAGATAACAGATATTACTAGAAAAAGAGAGGGAGTATTTGAGCTTCCAATAATTAGACCTAAACTAAAAAAAATACGTATATTACTGATTTATTGGTTAACCCAGACAACACATATAATGGTTTTGACTTATTAGAGGGCATACTGTATTATTAATTAGATGGTTTAATATGATGGAAAATAGATAACTTTTAGAAAACAGAACAAGACTATATTCAAATAGATAAGATGTGTATCTAGAATATTAGACTTTGTTATGAAAAGGGAAAAAGGAAGAAGTTGATATAAGGGAAACTTTGGTTACCTAAATATAAAATGCTTGGAAATCATAAATAACAAATGTTAATTTGAATATTGATGGGAAATTAAAGCTTGGATAAAAGCAATAACAGGACATTGATTGTATATAAGGATTGAATGCAAACACAATTAAGATATGTATAAGCTAAAAATTATTGATAAATGTAACAAAGATGTTTTTACTTAGTTGATAATAATAAGAACTGTATTAGCCTAATATGAGATAGTAGATATTAAGGGAAAAAGAGAGGAAATATTTGATGTTGTAACTTGAGATTTATACTAAAGACTTATGTATATTATTGAGCTATTGATTAACCCAGTCACCATGTTACTTTTTAAATACTTAATTGTAAAATGAGAAGGGCCATGATTTGTTGTTTGGCTGGCATGCATATTTGTTGTATGATAAGAAGGTAGATACTGTGTTTAGGATGCATATTTTAAGACAGGCATTGCTGAGAGTCTGGAAGAAGTATAGACATAAGCTAAGCAGCAAGTTACCATTGTGGGCAATCCCAAAACACGCAATAGAAAATATACATGCTGGTTTCAAACATGATGTGACTACGTACAAGGAAATTTTAAGCCTGGAAAGGAATGTTTGGTGTTTGAAATCATATAGCCTCTTGCGAGAAGAGAAGGTTGTTCAATCTTGGTTTCAATATATTCAATTACAGGCCAGGTGGAAAGAAGACCAGAAAAATGGATTTACAATGACTGATGGAAATTTGATAAAGCAGATTAGAAATCAGGGGTCAGCACATATTAAACGGATATATCTTGCATTGATAGAGATTGACTCGGAAACAGAGCTTGTTAAGGATTGTATGATAAAATGGGCCCAAAATATCCAGGAAGTTATTCCAATGGACATGTGGGAAAAGATTTGGGTGAGGAACGTAAAATTTACTCAAGCTCAAAATTTAAGAGAGAACTTTTACAAAATGTTTTATAGATGGCATCTAGATCCTAAAAAGCTTGCAAGTATGTATCCGAATTATCAGCCTAAGTGTTGGAGGTGTGGTGATGAAGATGCAACGTATTTCCACATATGGTGGACATGTAAGAAGGTTAAGGCCTTTTGGATAAAAGTCTGGTGGAATATGCAGAAGATTTTTAAACAGAGGATAAAGTTTTGTCCGCAACTTTTTTTGTTGGGAATAATTGCAGACGCTACAGTTGTGGACACTAAGCTGATGTTGAACTTAATTACGGCGGCAAGACTTTTGATAGGCCAATATTGGAAGAAAGAGGAACTGCCGACCATAGAAGAGTGGACTTTAAAGGTTTCCGACCTGGCAGAGATGGCGAAGATTTCGGCTTATTTGAAAGATCATTCGCAAGAACGCTATATTATGGAATGGAGAAAATGGATTGAGTTTATCCAGAACAAGTATAGGGTTAAGAAGTTTTATGTAGCATTTGAATAAGTCTTCTTTCGTTTTTTTTTTCTTTTTTTTATTCTAGTTTTTTATATATATTTAATATTGTTAAGGTGTGTCTTATTCTATATAAGCTAGAGAGTGATGGATTTTAGAACTTATAGTTGTTAGTATATGGTTGTTTATGGTTGCCTTTTTATATGTATATACCTTGTATTTAGCTCTGGGAAGTCCGGGGGGGGGAGGGGGAGGGTGGAGGGAGGGGGGGAGGGAGGGAGGTTGGGGGGAGGTAGGGGGGGAGCAGGGAGGGGGAAGGGGGGTTTCTTAAGGGAAAACTGTATTTTAAAACTTTTCAATAATTGTAAAATGAGAAAAAAGAAGAAGAAACTGCCAGAGAAGCCAACAGCAAACAGCCCAATCAAAGAATTTCTAAGACCACCCCCACCAACACTGACAGGCAAGCCACCAGAATATAAACTGACAGCAAACAGCACTCCTTACTAGCACTGAAGATGTCACCTAGTTTGGGTAATGAAACGTCTACAAGAAAACAACCAAGCTCAGAGAGCACCAAGGACCCTTCATGGTTGAAGTAGACTGAAAGGGGCATCATGGATTTGAAAGACTCAAAGTTGACAGAACTGATGAGGGATGAAATGAATTATTTTAAGATGATTGATGGAGATTGGGGAATGGACTTATTATATCTAACTGGAAAATAAATGTTAAGAGATGTTGTGTTTCAACCTGTAGGTGGTTTTTTTGAACAACAAATGCTGTGGAGATATCCACAACAGAGATTTATGATTTTGGGGAATGGGATCCAATTGTTGGGAAAGATCCCAGTTAAAATTTTAAGGAAAAGCCTTATTATTAAGAATCAGTCGAGGATATTTGATCCTAGACAGACCAGAGGCAACAATTGAGGTGGCTTATGGTAGATTAGAAGCCACTGGGGACTTTCTGCAAGAGAAATACAATAATAGACTGTTAACAGAGGACTTTGAAGTTTAGCTTTGCTGTTGGTTTTACCTGTTAACTATGCTTTTTTCTATATAGTAGATTTCATGTCAGTTGTCTATGGAGATTCTCAGTTATCCAGGTCATGGTTGTCCCAAAGGTGCTTTTTCAAGAGGCAACTGGACTTTGTTTTTCTTTGAAGTCATTTCGCTTCTCATCCAAGAAGCTTCTTCAGCTCTGACTGGATGGTGAGGAAGGGAAGGAAGGCTCCACATCCATTTGCACTACTCAGGTGACTCTGAGGACACAGATAAACTCTCCAAAAGAATGCAAATGGCCAGCTGTCTGGAAGGAATATAAATCATTCCATTCTAATATCATCATCATCATCATCATCATCATCATCATCATCCCCCAGTGAGGCACTACCTTGATGAAACGTGTAAGAGTGATACCCATTGTCATCGGGGCACTGGGAACTATGTCCAAAAACTTTGCAAAATACATCAAGAAATTGCAGCTTCCTGCAATAACTCCAGCAAAGCTACAAAAAACTGCGCTACTTGGAACATCTTACATTTTAAGGAGATACCTGGTTGATACCTAGGATGCTGGCAGCAACCCGTGTCAACCATTAGTGCCAGTCAATTTGAGTGTTCAGTTGACTGAGTTTCGTGTTTTATGAATAAAAGTTTTATCCCCCAGTGAGGCACTACCTTGATGTGGTTGTGGGGCTTGTGTACTCTAAGGAAGATGAGAGCTATGCCAGAGGTTCAACCATACTGGACAGGTCTCATCAGAGGAGTCAGACAAAGAGTGTCTCTCCCATAAAAAATATGGTGAGACATAAATTTCAGAATGCCATACCAGCTCGGATGTCGCCCGGGTTAACAAGGTCCGCGCTAGATGTTGGAGTTCCTGGATATCTGGTGAAAAATGGGTTACAGGACTCAGGACTGTTGGCTGAGCAACCAGGGCCAGCAGCTGCAGAACTACTGGAAGAAAAGGTGTTTACCCGTCCCAAATACACAGTGATTGAAAACAAAGAAATAATGATCTGTTATTACAGATCAAGTCCAACAAGAAGAGGATATTTAAAATGAATGCACCGGTTCTGGAAAGAACAACATCCAGAATCAGAAATAACAGAACAGAGACTAGCAGATCAACGCCGATTTATAATACGAAATAAAGTATTCACAGAAACAGAATTGGACGAACTGCAAAGGTTTACCCAGGGCAAAGAAATCAAAGCCTTGCCAGAAGTAATTCAGAATGTAGAGGCAAGCCAGGGGGAGTTGGCAGTGAAGGAATCCAGCAGATATATACAACTGTTCTCATTTGGAAACCAGGCACCTCTTCCTCAGGAAGAACAAACCCCTCTAACTAAAGAAATAAAAGAATTGAAAGAAAGAATAACTGAGCATCTAGAACAGCACAAAAACAACAGAATAAGGCTGCCTGCATTGGAGCTTGTTCTAAAGAAACAGCTAGCACAAGCATTAAAAGATGCAAATACTGCAATATCAAGTATAAGCACCAATTCACTGCAAGAAACAAACCAAGTAATGTACAGCACAGCTGAAGTTATAACTGAATACCTGTGATGCCAAATCAACAAAGAAGAAAAACAAACAGTGCACCACAAAAATAGAAGGTTAGACTAGAAAATAAGATCAGCAAGTTAAGATCACATGCAAGCAAGCTAGAACAGATGAAAGAAAAGAAGCTGAAGAACAAGAAGACCAAAGAATACCTAATCAAGAAATACCACTTAGAAACAAGGAAGATCAAGGAAGCACTGGAAATGATAAAGCAGCAAATAACAGCTACAGCCAGGAAAATCAGTAGATAAGAAGCTCGAAGACTTAAAGCAGCTGATTTCTGAGGCTTTGGAAGCAGTATTGGGCCAGCCAGCATCTGAAATAGAGGGAAGCATGGATAAAATTTTTCGTGTAAATTCATGGATTGCAAGGCAGAGGAAGCTACCTAGAGATGTGGTGGTCTATTTTACAAAGAGAGCAACTAGAGATGAAGTTATTCAAGCTGCTTATGATACTAAAGTTGTGGTTGCTGAGCAAGAAGTCCTGGTTCTAAAAGAGATTCCTCCAAAGATTTTAAGGAGAAGGAAAGATTTTGCATTTCTTGCACAGGAACTGAAGCAACGTGATATCAAGTTTAGATGGGAGATTCCAGTCGGATTGGTGGTGATGCACGAAGGTAAAAGATATCGTCTGGTTACCGTGACTCAGGCGCGTGATTTCTACAGCAATGTTTTAAAAGCAACCCCTCTATCACTCTTGGAAGCTGCAAAGGGATCTGGAGAGGGAAAATTTCAAGATGCTGAAGGGGGACAGACAGAGGAGAACGGTGCTGGAGGGGATCAAATTACAGCTTCATCGGCTGCTGCTGGAGAGCAGAGGTTGACGCGTGCCGCTTTAAGACGAGCAAGACAAGTACAAGAGCAAGACCAGCAGAAGTTTATGGAACTTTCAAAGCGTACTTACAGTGAAGCTGTGGGAGGAGCGCAGCCCAAAGAAGTTGCAGGGGCCATTGAAGATGTGCTCCAAAAGCTTCGGGGCGCCAAGCATGGCGACTAAATTTTTAACCTGGAATGTTAATGGATTAAACTCACCACAGAAGAGAAAGAAAGTTTTTCAATATTTAAAACAATTTAAGATTGATGTTATATGTTTGCAAGAAACGCATATTAGGGTTATGGACCAAAAGTATTTATCGAACTCAAGGTTGGGCACGCAATTTGTTGCCTCCGCGATGAATAAGAAAAATGGAGTGGTTGTCTACGTTAAAAGTACTCTAACAGCGGAACTAATTGAAGTAGATAAGCAAGGAAGATATGATAGATTTGCTGTTAGAAGGTAAAAAAACGCTTCTAGTTGGACTGTATGCTCCTAATCAACAACAAGCTGATTTTTTTAGTTTACTTCACACAAAGGTTACCCAATTGGATTACAAATCGTTTATTTTTATGGGGGACTGGAATGGTGTTTTGGATGTACAGATGGATAAGGCTGGTTCTTTTAAGCGTGTTCCGAGTCATGCCAGATTGCCTAAATCTTTTTTTGAAATGAAGGACGATTTGGAACTGCGAGATATTTGGCGTGACACACATCTACATGAAAAGGATTATACTTTTTTTTCTGACAGACATCAATCCTTTTCCAGGATTGATTTTATTTTGCTGACTAATGATTTTTTTTCTAGGATTAAGAAGGTAAAGATCTGTGCAAGAACTATTTCTGATCATAGTCCAGTTTGGTTAGAGATCAATAAGGACAATAGGGATAGGCGCTCGTGGCGCGTAAATGAGAATTTGTTTAGAAATCAGAGAAATGTGGAAGAATGTAAACAGCAGATGAAGGATTTCTTTGAAATTAATATGAATAAGGATACCTCTATGGACATGGTTTGGGATGCTAGCAAGGCCTACATGAGAGGGGTGTTGATATATATGAATAATAAATGCAGACGTACTTTGGAAGTTAGAAGGAAAGAACTGGAGAATGAAATTAGGGAAAAAGAAAAGGCCCTAATCCTGAACCCATTGGATGTGAAGACTAAGGAGGTTATTAACCTATTAAGAGGACAATTTGATAAGTTGATGGCTGATCAAGTGGCAACCAATTTACGGTTTGCTAGGCATAATACTTTTTGCAATGCTAATAAGCCAGGTAGATGGCTAGCTTACAGACTAAGGAAAAAGCAAAGGGCTTCTAATATAGATAAAATTGAATATAAGGGAAAGGTTGTGTTTCAACAGGATCTTATTAAGGAAGCTTTTGTGGATTTTTATTCTAAATTATATGCTAAGGAGAAGATTAAGGAAAAAGACATTGATGTATATTTGGAGAATGCTAGCATCCCGGTTCTTACGCAAGCACAAAAGGAGGAGATTAATCAATTGATAACAGAAGAAGAAATTCTTATAGCAATTAAAGAATTGAAGGTGGATAAAGCGCCTGGTACGGATGGTCTGACTGCGGCTTATTACAAAAATTTACAATTGGAGTTGATAAAGCCGTTAAAGGAACTGTTCCAGACAATTCAGAGAGGGGGAAAGGTGCCTCCGTCTTAGAGAACTGCTTTTATCTCTTTGATTCCGAAGGAAGATCAAGATGCTACTCAAGTAAAAAACTATAGACCGATATCACTTTTAAATACAGATTACAAGATATTTGCTAAGGTGTTGGCTAACAGATTGATGAGGGTTCTGCAACAGGTGATTCATGGGGATCAAACTGGGTTTATTAGTGGTAGGCAAATGAAAAATAATGTGAGGCATATAGTTGATGTGATAGAGTTTTTGGAAAGGAACAACCAGATCCCTGCGGCGCTAATTTTTCTAGATGCTGAAAAAGCTTTTGATCAATTGAATTGGCAATTTTTGATGAAAGTTTTAGATAAAATGAATTTTGGGGATAAATTTTTGCAACCAATTAGGGCATTATATCAAAAACAAACTGCCCGAATAATAGTTAACAATAGTTTGACTGAAGCATGTAATATTGAGAAGGGCACAAGGCAAGGGTGTCCGTTATCGCCTTTATTATTTGTGTTAACATTGGAGATATTACGGGTAAAAATACGGAATTCGGAAAGAATTAAGGGTATACAAATTAGAGATCAGGATTATAGATTGAGAGCGTTCGCAGATGATCTGGCTGTTACGGTGACCCAGCCGGAGAACTCTGTTGTGGACCTGATGGAGATAATAATGCAATATGGGAAGGTTTCTGGATTTAAAGTTAATGCACAAAAAACTAAAATTCTGGCCAAAAATATGACAGTATCGCAAAAGGCTCTTTTAGAAGGATTAACTGGATTTGAGATTGCTAAAAGGGTCAAATATTTGGGGGTGTTTTTGTCACCCTCTAATACAAAGTTATATAAAAATAACTATGAAAAATTATGGGGAAAAATTCAAAAAGAAATGGAGAGTTGGGAAAAATTGCAATTGTCTTTGCTGGGAAGAATCGCAGCAGTGAAAATGAATGTCCTGCCTAAATTTCTATTCTTATTTCAAATGATACCGGTTCTTAAAAAAGATTCTAATTTGGAAGAATGGCAACGGGGTATCAATAAATTTGTTTGGGCAGGGAAAAGGCCACGAGTTAAACTTAAGATTATGCAGGATACTCGTGAAAGAGGTGGTCTCAAAATGCCTAATCTTAAATTATATTATGAAGGAATAAGTGATTGGATTAATTTGACACAAGAGAGATTATTAAATCTTGAGGGCCATGACTTGTTATTTGGCTGGCATGCATATTTGTTGTATGATAAGAAGGTAGATAATGTATTTAAAGTGCATATTCTAAGACAGGCATTGTTGAGAGTTTGGAAGAAGTATAGACATAAGTTAGACTGCAAGATGCCATTGTGGGCAATTCCAAAACACGCAATAGAAAACATAAATGTTGGTTTCAAACATGATGTGACTACGTATAAGGAGATTTTAAGCTTGGAAAGAGGTGTCTGGTGTTTAAAATCGTATAACCTCTTGCGAGATGAGAAGATTGTTCAAACTTGGTTTCAATATACTCAGTTACGGGCCAGGTGGAAAGAAGATCAGAAAACTGGTTTTGCAATGACTGACGAAAATTTGATAAAGCAAATTAGAAATCAGGGTCCAGCACATATCAAACGAATATATCTTGCATTGATAGAAATTGACTCAGAAACAGAACTTGTTAAAGATTGTATGATAAAATGGGCCCAGAATATCCAAGAAGTTATTACAATGGATACGTGGGAAAAGATCTGGGTGAGGAACGTAAAATTTACACAAGCTCAAAACCTAAGAGAGAACTTTTATAAAATGTTTTATAGATGGCATTTAGATCCTAAAAAGCTTGCAAGTATGTATCCGAATTATCAGCCAAAATGCTGGAGGTGTGGTGGCGAAGATGCAACATATTTTCACATATGGTGGACCTGCAAAAAGGTTAAGGCTTTTTGGATAAAAATTTGGTGGAATATGCAGAAGATCTTCAAGCAAAGGATAAAGTTTTGTCCGCAATTGTTTTTGTTGGGTATAATTACAGATGCTACTGTTGTGAACACTAAGTTGATGTTGAATTTAATTACAGCAGCAAGACTTTTAATAGGTCAATATTGGAAGAAGGAGGAACTGCCGACTATAGAAGAATGGACTTTAAAGGTTTCTGACCTGGCGGAAATGGCAAAGATCTCGGCTTATTTGAAAGATCATTCGCAAGAACGTTATATTATGGAGTGGAAAAATGGATTGAATATATCCAGAACAAATATGGGACTAAAAAGTTTCATTTAGCATTTGAATAAGTCTTCCTTTCTATTTTCTTTTCTTTTTATATGTAATATTAGTATTGCTTGTAGTTATCTTATATGAGCTAGAGAGTGATAGATTTAAGAATTTATTGTTGGTAGCATATGGATGTTTATGATTGTTCTTTGTTTTTATACCTTGTACTTAGCTCTGGGAAGTCGGGGGGGAGGGGGAAAGGGGGGGAGGGGTAGGGAGGGATAGGTAGGGGTGGGGGGAGGGGAGGATTGTTAAAGATAAAATGTATTTTAAAACTTTTCAATAAAAAAAAAAGAAGCTCGAATTGCAAATTATAGGCAGAACCTCCAATTTCAATCCAATCAGAAACATTTCTACCAATCCATCAATGGAGAAACTGCAATGAATCAGTCAGTACCTGACAAGGAAGAAACAGTGCAGTTCTGGAAGCAGATATGGGATAACCCAAAGAAACACAACAAGGATGCGGTTTGGTTAAAAGAGGTGGATGCAAATAAAACAGAAGTTGAAATGAAAGAACTAGTAATAACAACAAAAATGGTAGAAAAAAGAGCAAGGAAGATCAAAAATTGGTCAGCACCAGGTGAAGATGAACTGCATGGGTTTTGGTTGAAACATCTAACTGTTATATACCCACTCATTGCCAAGCAGTTCAACAATATACTACAAGGAGGAGATATTGAAAAGTAGCTAACAACTGGGAAAACCTACCGAATAATGAAAAATCCAGCAAAAGGGACAACACCAGGCAACTACAGGCCAATTACCTGCTTACCAACAACTTTCAAATTGCTAACTGGTGTGGTAGCTGATGCAGTAAAACAGCATCTAGTTGAAAACAATCTCAACTCCTAATAGACAAAATAATCTTGGAAAACTGCAAGTAAAGGAAGACCAACCTGAATGTGGCATAGATTGACTACAAAAAGGCATTTGACTCTCTGCCACATGACTGGGTAATCAAGTGCCTAGAAATAACAGGAGTCAGTAGAAACATCAGAAAATTTGTGCAAAGATTGATGGCACAATGGAAGACACAGTTGCAGGTCGATGGTGAAAGACTGGGAGAGGTTAATATCAAGACAGGAATATTTCAAGGAGATTCATTATCACCACTATTATTTGTTATTGCACTGTTTCCTCTGTCAACAATACTGAATAACTCAGGACATGGCTATCAAACATCAAAAACATCTGCCAGACTATCCCACCTCCTTTACATGGATGACCTGAAGCTGTATGGAAAAACATCATCTGAAATAGAATCACTGCTGAACACTGTCCGTATATATAGCCAAGATATTGCAATGGAGTTTGGCTTGGACAAATGTGCCACACTTACTCTCAAACAAGGAAAAATAGTGAAAACTGAAGGAATAAAGATGCCCCATGAAAATAACATTAAGAGTCTGGATGAGAAGGATTACTACAAATACTTGGGTATCCTTCAAGCTGACAACATCAAGCACACTGAAGTCAAGAAAAAGATTAGAGGTGAATACATCAAGAGAGTGAAGAAGATCTTAAAGTCCAAACTCAATGGAGGAAATACCGTGAAGGCAATCAACACCTGGCCAATTCCAGTCTTTAGATACACAACTGGAATAGTGGACTGGACTCGAGCAGAACTAAAAGCAATGGATAGGAAGACCAGAAAAATAATGACAATGAATCATGCCCTTCATCCACGCAGTGACATTGACAGATTCTATCTACCAAGGCAAATAGGTGGATGTGGAATGCTGCAAGTACATCAGATGGTTGAAGAAGAAAAAGTGGCTTTGGAAGAATATCTGAAGGACAATGATGAAGATGCACTGAAATTAGTATATCAGGAAGGCTTACTGACTACTGGAGAGACCAAACTGGCCTACAAGAAAGACCAAATGAAGAACAGAATAGAGGCATGGGAAGACAAAGCACTACATAGCCAGTACATTAAAAAAATAGCTGGGAAAGCAGATAATAACAAGACCTGGCAATGGCTAAGAGCAGGAAAGTTGAAGAAAGAGACCGAGGGACTAATTCTGGCTGCACAAGACCAAGCCTTAAGGACAAATGCATACAAAGTCAAAATTGAGAAGACAGCAACAGACAGTAAGTGCCGCCTATGCAAAGAAGCTAAAGAAACAGTGGACCATCTGGTAAGCTGCTGCAAGAAGATCGCACAAACTGACTACAAGCAGTGGCATGACAAAGTAGCAACAATGGTGCATTGGAAGATCTGCAAGAAATGTCATTTGCCTGTAAGCAAGAACTGGTGGGATCATAAAATAGAGAAAGTCATAGAAAATGGTAAAGTTAAACTGCTCTGGGACTTCAGAATTCAAACAGACAAGCACCTGCAACATAACACCCCGGACTTAATAATTGTCAATAAGAAAGACAAAAAAGTCTGGATAGTGGACGTGGCAGTGCCTGGAGACAGCAGAATAGATGAGAAAGAACTGGAAAAGATAACAAAATACAAAGACCTACAAATAGAAATTGAAAGACTGTGGCAAAGGCAAGCAAGGGTAGTACCAATAGTAATAGGAGCCTTGGGTGCAATCCCAAAACAACTGGAGCACCAGTTCAACACCATTGGCATTGGCAAATTCACCATTAGTCAATTGCAAAAAGCGGCCTTACTAGGAACTGCTTCCATCCTGCGACGATATCTGTAATACCATCAAACATCCACATCTGCCTATCCCAGGTCCTTGGTAAGGACTCGATAGGTAGACAAAAATGCCAAATCCAGTCTGAACATCTGGCTGACTGTGTGATGATGATGAATAATAATAATAATAATAATAATAATAATAATAATAATAATAATAATAATAATAATAATAATAATAATAATAATAATAATAATGTTGGAAGGGACCTTGGAGGTCATCTATAAGCAATCCACCCAGCAAAGCTGACACACATAAGATAAAGACTTCACCCAGAAAGGCTGCCACACTGTAGATAAGAAGGGAGAAAGCAGAAGTAGCTAAAAATGTTCCCTTATGGGTGTTTCCCTAAAGACACCATATGTTCCCAGTTGGGTTAGGACATGGGGTGTTTTCCTTGCTGTCCTTTCATGACCCTGCATCCATGACTCTGCACGTGCTCAAAGACAGCAGGGCCATCTGCACATATTCACAATTCATACTTCCTATGCTGTCCCCTAATTCCAGGTCAACAGCTCCTGATTTCTTATGCTTGACACAGAGTCTCTCATCTGACAATCTGTGGAGCAAGGTCCCTAGAGACCTCCCAGGTATCCTGCGCAATCACCACCTCCCCTACTCTTGGGTCTCAGCTGGTGCCAAACCTGGAAACTGGTTGGGCATATCTCAGTGAGTGGAACCCCGCACTCTTGTCCCAACCAGGTCTTAGTAACACATGCTAGATCATCCTCTTCCTCAACAATTAAGTTGTGAATCAAGGTGGCTTTATTATAAACTGATCTAACATTCACCAGCAGCAGCCAACAGCCCGGGGCATTTAAAGCCTGCCATCCAGGGCTTGCAGTTGAGTCTGGGAGACTGGAGTGTGTCATAACAATAACAGAGTTGGAAGGGAACTTGGAGATCTTCTAGTCCAGGCATGTCAAACTCACAACATCATGTGACATTGCACGATGTATGGCGACTTTTTTCCCCATTGCTGGCAATGGGGTGGGCGTGGTTTCGGCGTGACGCATCTGGCCCATGGGCCGGCAGTTTGACATGCCTGTTCTAGTCCAACCCCCTGCTCAAGCAGGAGACTATATACTGTACCATTTTAGACAAATGGCTGTCCAGTGTGTTCTTAAAAGCCTCCAATGTTGGAGCACCCACAACTTCTGATGGCAAGCTGTTCCACTGGTTGATTGTTCTTACTGTCAGGAAATTTTTCCTTAGTTCTAGGTTGCTTTTTGTTCAGTTTCCATCCATTGTTTGTCTTGCCTTCTGGTGCTTTGGAAAATAGGTTGACCTCCTCTTCTTTGTGGCAGCCCTTCAAATATTGGAAGACTGCTATCATGTCTCCACACTTTCTCTTCACTAGATACAACATACCCAATTCCTGCAACCATTCTTCATATGTTTTAGCCTTCAGCCCCCCACTCATCTTTGTCGCTCTTCTCTGCACTCTTTCCAGAGTTTCAATATCTTTTTTTATATTGTGACCAAAATTGGATGCAGTATTCCAAGTGTCGTCTTACCAAGGCATTACAAACAGGTACTAACACTTCACGTGATCTTGATTCTATCCCTCTCTTAATGCAGCCCAGAACAGTGTTGGCTTTTTTGGTGGCTGCAGCACACTGCTGCTTCATATTTAAGTGATTGTCCACTAGGACAGGGCTTTTAGGATATGGCAACATCCAAGTACCACCAGTCGCATAGCAAGGTGTCAAAAACGTGATGACAAAAAAAGGAAAAAAGTAATGAAGTTCAGGTAGTCCTCGACTTACAACAGTTCGCTTAGTGACTATTCAGAGTTACAATAGCACTGAAAAAAGTGCCCCCCAAGCCACAGCTGAGCAAGACGCCTGCCCGCCTGGCGGCGCTCTTCCTCCTGTCTGAGATTTTCATTGTTATGAGCATTTCTGTTGAGGATTGGCAGTGGGGGTGGGGTGGGGGTATGTTTGGTTTTTATTTCCCCCATCTGCTGGGTGGTTGCAGCAGATTTTGGTCACTTCACATGACCCTGTGACACTGTGACCATAATAAATATGAATCAGTTGCCAAGCATCTGAATGTAAATCGCAAGACCCTGGGGATGCTGCAACATTCCAGCTGATCGGCGCTTCTTCTGGGCTCAGCAGAAGCACCAGGATCAGTGCCGAGTCCCAGCTGGAGCCTGGCGCTGATCCTGGCCCCTCCACTGAGCCCTGACAGCCCCAAAGAAGCACTGATCCTGGCGCTTCCACTGAGCCCTGACAGCCCTGCAGCTCCAGCCATCTCTCGCTCAGGCTTGTGCGGTGCTGCCACCGGTTCAGCTCATTCCCCTCCCCCGCTACAACTTTTCTAGGATGGTCGCATACCACCTGCCAGGTGCCAATGTACCACAGGTGGTACCTGTACCACTGGTTGAAAAGCCCTGCACTAGGACTCTAAGATTCCTCTCGCAGTTACTGCTATTGACCGAAGTTTCACCTAATCTGTACCTGTATACAATAGCAATAGCTTTTAGACTTATAAGAGCCCTGGTGGCAGTATATAAGCCTAAATGCTATTGCTATTAGACTTATATACTGCCCCATAGTGCTTTACAGCACTCTTGGGGCGATTTACAATGTCGGCATATTGCCCCCAACAATATGGGTCCTTGTTTTACTGACCTCAAAGGATGGAAGGCTGAGTCAACCTTGAGCCCCATCAGGATCGAACTCCAGGCTGTGGGCAGAGTTTGCAATCTAACCACTGTGCCACTAGGGCTCCATGGGAACAAGATACCTTAACAAGATAACAGTTACCCTTCCAAAAGTGACTCTTACAACATTCCTAAGAAATATGTTATTATTAACTATATTACAAAAATAATAGCCTCTTTTTCCAACTTTACATAGTCAGAATATAAAATTACTGCTTACATAATAAAGCAGCATTGCTATTACAACTGAATATTGTTCTTTCTTGCTTTTGCTTTTGCTCTTCCATATTGAATCCAGCCTCTGACATTTGATTAGAAATCCTAATGTATTAGACTCAGTGCTTTTTTTCTAAAAAAAAGGTGCCGGAACTCAGAGGTGCTGTCACTGGGAGCGATGCTGGTGTCTTGCTACGGCATCGCCGCCCGTCCTTTGCACCCCCGCCCCTGTGGCTCGGAGCCACATGCTGCGGAGATTCCCCTCCTCACAGCCGCCATGGGGATTCCCCTCCCCACAGTTGCCACACCGCGGCCCGTGCTGAGCCCCCACCTGGAGCTGCTCCGAACCCCGACCCAGAGCTGTGTTCCTCGTGGCAGTGGTCTCCGGTGCCAAACAGCCTCTTTCCAACCACATCCAGAAAAATTTGTAACAAAAATTGGAATTCTCAAGGCCATGTTTGGTATTTCCCAGCAATCTGTTACTGGAAGGAAAAAGCAATCCCTGCTGCGTTACTGATCCCAGAGAAGCATTTGCATGTATGCAGGTATCCTTAGGGTGCCATAGTTATGGATGAGAAATATTGGTTGCAAAGTTGGCTTTTCTGGATGTAATACAGATATTTTGGACTTAATTTTGTTTCTTTCCATGTTTGATATTTTTAAAAAGGCATATGCTACTGACTACACTTATGCACATATGTAACATCTTTTGCTAGGATAGATGACCACTGCTTGTCCAGAATGTGAAAAGTGAAAGATTGTGACTAAACAAAATTTTAATGTACAGATAATACCACCAGAAATTATTTTAGCCTTTTTAATAAATGTTGTTATTGATGTTAAGCTCACCATGGAAAACATTATATATTGTTATGTATATACTAGGTTAATTATTTAAAGACTGAAGTGCAACATAACTAGATTCTAAATAATCTATTTTTCAAAACACACAACAGTCCAAACAGTAAAAGTAAAGTCCAAATTAAGAATATTTCATTCTTAAGAATTGTTTAATTGAAAGTGGTTTAGTTGTAATAGAAGATTAGATTCAAAATAGTTTTCAAGAGTGTACAAAAGATACTATTTTTTTCTGGCATCAGCTAAATTAGACATATTACATTGAGAAAAATGTTTCTCATTTCTTTCCTGTTACCTTTATTGATTTCACTGCAGAGATGTTAACATAGGAAATAGATTATTTTGTTATCTAATTTTACCTTCCAAAAGACAGAAGCAGATGAAAAATGTGAGGTTCTTTCCTGTTGGCTTTTTTGAATTAGCTGTTCTAGATTCTAAAAGTTTAGTTCCTAAAGAAGTAACCTTGTAAATAATTTTAATGTCCTGGTCTAGTGCAGGGTAGGCAACCTTGGCTCTTTTATGACTCAAGGACTTCAACTCCCAGAATTCCTCAGCCAGCATGGCTCAGCTTGGAAACCTCTCTCTTTCCCCTCAGCGTGGCTGGCTCAGGATTTCTGGGAGTTGAAGTCCATGAGTCATAAAAAAGAGCCAAGATTGCCTACTCCTAAAGCCAATAGAGGAAGCTTTTTTTTCAAAAGAAAAAGGTGCCGGAACACCGTTCTGAGCGTTCTATGAGGAAAAAAAGCCCTGATTAGACTCCATTTCCATCCTTCCCTGGCCAACATGACCATATTTGCTGGAGATGTTGTGAATTATGGGCAGATATACTGTATCTATAATAACATATTGCAGCAGGTTGCATAGAAACAAGTCTATAGGTGTCAGGATCCACCCCCATCCACGTCTTAGGAAAGAAAAACTCTTGGAGACAGAATTGCCCAAAAGGAACTTTTACTAAAACATGATGGCTAGTGGAAAATCTAGACAGGATCTGAAACTGTGTTACAGTTTGGTACTTTTAAATTTTCCCCAAGTGAAAACCCCTCCCTTCAGTCCATTTGGTCAGTCCCGGATCAATAAAAGTTCAGGTGTCAAAATCTTCCATGGGAGAAGAAATCTTCCATGCCTTTATGACAATTACTTCCTCCCTTTCAGATTCTAATCGGAGATACAAACCAGATCTCTCCCCCCCCCCCTTTCTTTGTTCTTCTCAGTTCAAAGGTTTTTCCCCTGCTCTAATGACACCTGCAGGCAGACTGAATAAACAATCTTGCATTAATTGGATAGAGATGGCCAACTAACATCTTCTCCTGTCTTCCTTGGGGAAATGGCAGAATCCAGTGAGGGTGTAAGATTTTATAACGTGCATATAGAGAATTATGAATGGGATATAAATGGATTCTGACAATAGGCGTGCTGAGCATTTATGTTTACAAATGCTTCTTTCTTGTGTGTTTTTGCTGTTTCCTCCCTGTACTGATATGTGATACATTTGCATATATATTATCTCATGAAAATGAAAAGGAGATTGTGAAGGCCAAATGGTGTTAGGGTGATTCCTACTAATATCAGTCTCTTTTATAAGTGTATGAATATTGCTTTATAGTCTGTTTTTCTCCTGAGCTCATTGAAACCATAACAACTTATTGGATGTATTTTAAAGAATTGTCTGTTTTCCCCTCCATAAATTATATCATTATTTTCTTCTCTTATTTTGCACAGAGATTAAAAGATCTCAAACAAAGAGAATTTGCTCGCAACGTTTCCTCAAGATCCCGGAAAGATGAAAGGAAGCAGGAGAAAGCCCTTCGACGTCTGCATGAGCTGGCTGAGCAAAGGAAGCAACCTGAATGGTGAATTATGACCTACTACAAGGATGCAAAATACTTAAAGCTAGAGTCTGTCCAGGGGGCTTTTTTTTTAAAAGAGCTTTTGCATCAGGTACCCATTTTGTTCCTTAAAAACCTTCAAGTTGCCTACCATGGCTGCTAGGCCCTTCCAGTTTTTTACTGTACTCCTCAATATTCCTTGCAAAGCCTGGTGTGGCCTTCGAACTGACAGAATTTGCACATTGCTGTCTGTTGGTAAAACCAAAGGCAGTTTTGTTTCAACATGCAAGTTAGACGGACTTGTAACTAAATATGCAGTTACTTTAAGTCATACACTAGAGACAGAATGAAGTGCTGCTGCTGCTGCTTAGTGTCAACGCTGTGACAATGGATGTCGTAGCTCTGACAAGTGAAAAACCAGCAGCCATTTTTTCTCTTGCTTTTAATGTGCCTTTCTATTCTTTTAGAGTTCAGATGTAGAAGGGGGGATGGAGTAAATGCCTGAAGGTTTAGCTAGCCATAACAATGTAGAAGTGTGGAAACTCAAGGACGTGTTCTGATAAGGTTTTGGTGGGCTGAGGGGCTGGACAGAAAAGCCCGTGTGTTGTGTAGTGGGTTCTGGAGAGCAGGAAGGATGCCAGGCTGATGAGTACAACATAACAGCTCTTTATTTGGTGGAAGTTACTGTACTGGGGAATAGGGGCTACCTGCACTCCTTATATACCTGGCCAGTACTTGGCCAGGTGCACAACCAACCAATCGGATTGAACCTCTGTTTCCCGCCAAAACTGCTTCCCGCCAAAACAGTTACAGTTCAACGCCTCCTGGTGGTGACTCTTATGCAAGTGCTTTAGTTGTTCCTAAAAGCCTAATACATAACACCCCTTCCCCCTTAAGGATGAAACAATACACATCGACAACTATTACATTCATGACAACCAATCTTCCCAATGGACCTAGCCATCCGGCTTCCCTTATTTGCGCACATAGTCATTGAGGTACGCGGGTGGCCTATGGAACCGAGATGAACATCTTAGGGTTTCTTCCCCCTTGTGGGCTGGCACCTTACTCGGCGTATCCTGGGAGTCCCAAGTTCTCCTGAACTGGCGAGTCAACAGGTAAGCTCTGGCTGACCGTTCCTGGTAGACCTACCCCATAGTCAGACCCTGTGGCAGGGTTAGGCCCACGGTCCTGGGAGGGTCACTGTCCTGGTTGATTGGGGTTCTCCTGATGCAGCTGTGTGTCAACCTGGTCCTCCTCAGGCTCGGACGTGGCTGTTTGTTGGTGGTGCTAGTAGGGGGAATGTGAGCTAGCTTGTGTGCCAGCCTGAAAACTCAGTGAGGGGTAATTCACCCCGTAGTCGCTTGGTGACCGTTCTGGAACTCTTTTCCTTATTTGTTCTATGTGCCGTCTGACCTGACGACCCCACTCCACCCCTACTACATAAGATAAGGGCCCAGTTTTGTTTACACCACCCCAAAATCCACAAGTGTCCCAGACCGTAGTTCCTGGCCCAGACCAAGTCACCCGGGTGTAGATCTCTTGGGGGTTTGGGTTGCGCGGCCTCAGAAGCCACTCTGTCGAGGTGAAGCCTGTCCAGTTTGGTGATGAGGTGTCTGCCCCAACGGAGCTCCGCAGGACTCTTCCCTGTGGCTGTGCATGGTGTGGTGTGTTGTGATGATAGAAATTCCGCCAACCTGTGGTGCCAATCACTGATGATAATGCACCTGAGTGCGTCTTTGGTTGTTCTCACCATCCTTTCTGCTCGTCCATTAGTCGACGGGTGGAAGGGCGCGGATGTGGCATGTCTAATCAAGTTTTCTCTCATGAAGGCCTGAAATTCCGCAGCGGTAAATTGAGCCCCATTATCTGATACCTGTCAAACAAACGTCCACGCCGGAAAACGCAAGCCAGAAGAACGACGACGTGGCACGGTTGACTGCAAGAAAACCTTTAGTGTGACGAAATCCATACAAACACAAAGTCAGCGTTGGGAGTTACTCACCCCCAACGCGCCTTTTATCCCGTGCCTGTAGTTGGGCAACAGCCCCACCCACGAGCCCCACCCCTTCCCCGCGCAGACCAGCATCCGCCTGGGCTGCGTAAAAACCCCACCCCCCTATTCTGTCGACCCACGCCCAGCTTCTCCCTCTGGCACCGAGGTCCACAGCGTGGAGAATAGCGTAAGCCCAGCACCCCCCTCCCCCGCACCCTAAGGTCCCGGACGTGCTCCCCTCCACCGCCTCAGCACCCCGCACCACAACCACGGCCCCCTGGCAGCCCCTGACGTCTGGGCGCAGCTGTAAAGCGCCCTGCGCTGCTGCCGGCTTGCAAGCAGCCGAAACTTCCGGGGACACGCCCACGCGCGCCTCCAGCACAGCCGCCGTGCCGCCGTCAGCCTTGCGAAGTCCCGTGAGCCCCGCGTGACCGCCGGTGGCCGTTTCTGGCCACTTCTCAGCTGTTCGTGCCGGCGCCTTGCTGTTCGTGCCGGCTGTTTGCGTCTCTGGCCGCCTTGCAGCTGTTGGTGCGGCCACGGGTCCGGCCTCTGGCCGCCGTACAGCCGGTGAGTGCGGGCGCGGCTGGGCCTCCTCCAGTCCCGTGCGGGTGCTGCCTGTTGTGCTCCCCTGAATCCCTTTGTGGTGTTGAGCCCGAGGGGCTTGACAGTCGGCCCCACCTACCAGGGCTCCTCCTGGAAGGCAAGACAGAGAGGTTACACATGCGCCAAGGAGAGCGGTAGATTCCCCCCGACCCCCTCCCGAGGGTTTGCTCGGGTGCTTATGGTGAAAGGCCCTAACCAGCTGAGGGGCCTGGACGTTTGGCTCCGCCACCCACGACGCCTCCGTAGCCGGATACCCTTTCCATAACACCAGGTACTGCAGCCGCCCCCTCCGCACCCTGGAGTCCAGAATGTCCTGTATTTCGTACTGCCCATCTCCCACAGGCCCCGGGCCCACTGACTCCCCCCTGACAGGAACGGGAGCTGGTTTCAGCAGGCTCCCATGGAATACGGGGTGCACCCTGCCAAGGAACTTGGGCAGCCTGAGACGCACTGTGACCGGGTTGATAACGTGGGTAACCTGGAAGGGGCCTATGAATTTAGGGCCTAATTTCTTGCTGGGTATTTGCAGCCGCAAATATTTCGTGGACAGGTACACCCAATCTCCAACCCCTGGGGTGTAGAATGGTTGGCGCTTCTTGTCCGCTTGGGCCTTCGAAATGCTGGCCTGTTTGTCCAGTGCCTCCTTGGTTGCTGCCCACGCTTTCCTGATTTGCAGCATCCACTCCCTGGGTTGGCAGGGGGAGGTCGCTCCCTGGTCGCACTCGGGGATGGGAGTGAAGTCGTAGCCCGACACCACTGTGTATGGTGGGAGGCCGGTGCTACTGTGTACAGCGTTGTTGTGGGCAACCTCCGCGAACGCCAGTAGGTCCGCCCAATCCGTCTGCTGGTACGATATGTAGCTACGCAAATATTGTTCTACTGCGGCGTTGGCCTGCTCAGCGGCACCATTAGTGCAGGGATGGTACCCTGAACTCAATCCCTGGGACGATCCTACGAACCGGAGGAACTCCCGCCAAAACCTGGCGGTGAACTGCACTCCCCGGTCTGAGATAACGCGCCTAGGTGCCCCGTGTAAGCGATACACGTGTGTTATAAAGAGCCAGGCCAAGCGCTGGGCCGAAGGCAGGCCTTTCAACGGAACAAAGTGGGCTTGTTTAGAGAAAAGGTCGATCACAGTCCAGATGACAGTGTACCCCCGGCTCTCTGGCAGGTCCACGATGAAGTCCATACCTATGTCCTGCCACGGACGGCTGGGGTCCGCCACTGCCTGCAAAAGTCCCACTGGTTTCCTGGGTTGGGGTTTGGCCATGGCACATGTGTGGCAACGCCGGACATAATCCTTGACCTGTCGCCTCATGCCAGGCCACCAGAACTGGCGCCGGGCGAGGTGCAGGGTCTTCAAGATCCCAAGGTGACCGGCCTGCTTGGCGTCATGACATCTATAAAGGACAGCCTCATGCAGGGCTTGCGGCACGTACATCCTGTTTCCATACCATGCCAGGTCGTCCCATCGGGTCAGAAGCCGCGGATGCTGCTGTAGCCAGATATCCCCCACAAGAGCCGCTTTCAGACGCTGTACGAGGTCATCAACAACCTTGGTTTGTACAGCCTGTACTGCCTCTGGGCCGAGAGGAGGGATGAGGGCCTGTACCACCTCCTCCCACTGGTTGTCGTATTGTGGAAGGCGTGAGAGGGCGTCTGCCAGGAAGTTTTTTTCCCCTGGGACGTATTTCAGGGTGAACCTGAACCGCTTGAAGTACAGGGCCCACCGCACGTGTTTAGGGGCTAATTTCCGTGGCGACTGTAGGGCTTCCAAGTTTTTGTGGTCCGTCCACACCTCAAAGGGCTTCTCCGCCCCCTCCAGGAGGTGCCGCCACGTTTCCAACGCCCATCGAACGGCGTAGGCCTCTTTTTCCCAGATAGCCCAGGCGCGTTCGGTGGTCGACAGCTTCTTTGACGCATAGGCACATGGTTGCAACGCTCCTTTGTTGTTGCGCTGTAAAAGAACAGCCCCAACCGCCACGTCACTAGCGTCCGCTTGGACGACGAACGGTGCTGAAGGGTCGGGATGTAAAAGTACGGGTTCTCTGGTGAATAGGTCTTTCAGAGTCTCAAATGCCCGCTGACAATCTGTGGTCCACGCTACACGTAATCCCGGTCGTGGTTTCACCGCCAGTTGCTTGGTTTGTAGTAGGTCTGTCAACGGAAGAGCAACTGCAGCGAACGACGGTATAAACTGTCGATAAAAGTTGGCAAACCCCAGGAAGCTCTGTAACTGTTGTCTGGTTCCCGGGGCTTGCCATTGCTGTATGACTTCCACCTTCTTTGGGTCCATCGCGATCCCAGCCGCCGAGACCCGATAGCCCAGATAATCTAAGCGAGAAGCGTGGAACTCGCATTTCGACAATTTCACGTAAAGCCGTGCATCAAGAAGCTTCTGTAGGACTTGCCGTACGAGGGTGACGTGTTGGTCCATCGTCTCCATGTAGATCAAGATATCATCAAGGTACACGAGCACCCCCCTGTACAGGTGTTCATGCAGAACCTGGTTTATCAATTGCATGAAGACGGCGGGGGCCCCCTGGAGCCCGAACGGCATCACACAGAACTGGTAGCTGCCAAGAGGGCAGTTGAACACCGTTTTCCACTCATCTCCCCTTTTTATACACACCCGATAGTAAGCTTCACGTAAATCCAAACGGGTGAACACCTTCCCTTTGGCCAGGTGGGACAACATGTCCTTCATCAAGGGCAGTGGGTACAAATGCTCAACACACACTGCGTTGACTCCCCGATAGTCCACACAAAGACGCAGGCCCCCGTCCTTCTTCTCCCTGAAGAGAACAGGTGCTGCCATCTGCGACCGAGCGGGCTGAATGAACCCCCGCGTGAGGTTTTTGTCTATGTAGCGCCGGAGTTCCGACATCTCCCGCGGTGCCATAGCATACGTCCGTGGCTTAGGTAGTTTGACCCCTGGCTCCAACTCGATCGCGCAGTCCGTAGCCCAATGAGGGGGCAGGAGGTCACATTCCTGCTCACTGAAGACTTCTAGGAACGAGCACCCCCCTGTACAGGTGTTCATGCAGAACCTGGTTTATCAATTGCATGAAGACGGCGGGGGCCCCCTGGAGCCCGAACGGCATCACACGGAACTGGTAGCTGCCAAGAGGGCAGTTGAACGCCGTTTTCCACTCATCTCCCCTTTTTATACGCACCCGATAGTAAGCTTCACGTAAATCCAAACGGGTGAACACCTTCCCTTTGGGGGCTGGGGCCCTACCCCAAGGTGCAGGTGCCGACAACCCCCCTCCCACCAGATGGTCGGCCCCCACCTGTCCAACCATGCAAGCCCCAGGATCACCTCCTCCGTCATGGAGGGCACCACGATGAACCGCAACCGTTCCCAGTGCTCCCCCATATCCAGCCGTGTGAGTTCTGTGACGTGTGTGATGGGCACTCCCCCCAGAAGAGACCCATCCACCTGCTGGAAACGTATCGGGTGCTTCAGCCGCACCACCCCAACACCCAGTTTGGCCACCACCTTCCGGCTGATGAGACACCTCGTGCTGCCAGAGTCGATCAAAGCCTTGAACCCTAACACCTCACCCGTATTGGGGTTTGTCAACGTAATCGGGACTGTGAACGGGCTAACCGGAGCACTTACCATGGGGTCTTCCTCTGGTCTGTCGCCATGCCCGTAGACCTCCACATCCACGTCAGTTGGGCTGTCACCCTCCGTCTGGACGCTTCCCCCTGGTGTTGCATCCACAGCCTGAAGAGAGGCCCGAGAACGCTCTGCAAAGCGTCCGGGGGTTGCGCCCCTTGCTGGGGTTGCTGCTGCGACCACCCGGGACGCGGGTATAGGGCAGGCGGCCACTGTGCCCTGGCTGATCACACCGGAAGCAACGGGGAGCGGACCGGGGCGGTTGGATGGTGGGCCCCGGCGACGGTGGCGATGGCTTCTGTACCTGGCCCTGCGGTCTCGGCGGGGCCTGTCGGGGGTCCCCCGTGGCCTGCACGTGGTGTTGGCAAACCTGCAGGCCAACATCCAGTTCGATCGCAACCCGCAGCCACTCTTGGAGGCTGGGAGGTATCCCGCGAACGATGCAGGCCCTTAGGAGGTATTCGTCCAACCCAGCCCGGAAATGGTGGATTAGCATCCTCTCCAGCCACGAACTGAGCCTGCCGGCCACTCCCCTAAAGTCCTGCACGTACGCCGTAGCTGGTCGGCCGTTCTGCTGCAGGCCTATTATCTCGGCCTTGGCCCGTTGTGTGCACGTCACATCCTCGAACCGTACGCGCAAAGCCTCAAGGAAAAGGCCAACGTCACCCAGCTCTCGGGCACGGTCGCCATAGAGGTTCGCCACCCATGCCGCTGCCTCCCCTTGTAACACCGTGGTGACGGCCATCACCATCGCCCACTGGGACGCGTACATAGGCCGTACCTGTCCAGATGATGGATGACATGTCCGAGAAAAAGGGCCAGACGATCAGGGTGGCCGTCGAAGGTCACGGGCAGCGGCGGTGGGCTGAGCCACCACTCCCCAGGCTTCTCCTGGACAGCTGTCTCCGAGGCCTCGTCGCCCTTTGGTGCTGGACACGGGTCCCGGACCTTGGGCTGGACCACCAGTGGGGCCTCTCCCAATTCCCCCACCTCGAGGGGCACAGCAACCCCAGCTGGCTCTTCCCCCGCTGCCACAGGCACACCCCCTTGAGTCCCCTCGGCCATGCCAGCACGTTGGAGTCAAGAGCACAGCAACGAGGGGCGTTGTGATGAGGCAACGCTGACTTACTGTCAAACAAACGTCCACGCTGGAAAACGCAAGCCAGAAGAACGACGACGTGGCACGGTTGACTGCAAGAAAACCTTTACTGTGATGAAATCCATGCAAATACAAAGTCAGCGTTGGGAGTTACTCACCCCCAACACGCCTTTTATCCCGTGCCTGTAATTGGGCAACAGCCCCACCCACGAGCCCCACCCCTTCCCCGCGCAGACCAGCATCCGCCTGGGCTGCGTAAAAACCCCACCCACCCCTATTCCGTCGACCCACGCCCAGCTTCTCCCTCTGGCACCGAGGTCCACAGCGTGGAGAATAGCGTAAGCCCAGCACCCCCCTCCCCCGCACCCTAAGGTCCCGGACGTGCTCCCCTCCACCGCCTCAGCACCCCGTGCCACAACCACGGCCCCCTGGCAGCCCCCGACGTCTGGGCGCAGCTGTAAAGCGCCCTGCGCTGCTGCCGGCTTGCAAGCAGCCGAAACTTCCGGGGACACGCCCAGGCGTGCCTCCAGCACAGCCGCCGTGCCGCCGTCAGCCTTGCGAAGTCCCGTGAGCCCCGCGAGACCGCCGGTGGCCGTTTCTGGACGCTTCTCAGCTGTTCGTGCCGGCGCCTTGCTGTTCATGCCGGCTGTTCGCGTCTCTGGCCGCCTTGCAGCTGTTGGTGTGGCCGCGGGTCTGGCGTCTGGCCGCCGTACAGCCGGTGAGTGCAGGCGCGGCTGGGCCTCCTCCAGTCCCGTGCGGGTGCTGCCTGTTGTGCTCCCCTGAATCCCTTTGTGGTGTCGAGCCCGAGGGGCTTGACAATACCACAATGTCAGGCAGACCATGTGTGGCAAAAAGTCTCCTGAGCACTTGGATTGTTCTGGCCGTGGTCATATTTGGTACTGGCACTACCTCCAGCCATTTTGAGTGGCTGTCTACCACTATTAGGAAAAGCTGTCCTTGACATGGACCAGCGTAGTCTATATGGACCCTGGACCAGGGTGTATGCGTTGCCTCCCATTTGTGGACAGGCGCTTGGGGCATCTCAGGTCTGGACCTTTGGCAAGTGTAGCATCCCTGTACCTGCTCTTCCACTGCCTTATCTAACCCTGGCCACCAAAGGTAGCTCCTTGCTAAAGCCTTCATGCGAACTATGCCAGGGTGCCCTTCATGTAGAGACTGCAGAACTCTATCTCTTAGTGTTGATGGTATAATAACCCTACTACCCCACAACAGGCATCCTTTATGTGTGGACAATTCATGCCTCCTTACAAAATACGCTTGGAATTCTGGGCCTGGACTTTTATCCTGCCACCCTGTGAATACCCAAGACTGAACTCTGCTCAGGATTTTGTCTGAGACTGTCTCTGCTGCAACATCCTTTGCATGGAGAGGGCATTCCAGTAGCTCTTGGATTGCCAGTATATGTGCAGCTGGCGCCGGATCTGGTTCTATGTTTGCTAGGGGTAGCCTACTTAACCCATCTGCATGGCCCATTTCTTTCCCTGGCTTATGAATCAGTTTAAAATTGTAAGCCGATAGGAATATGGACCATCTGAGCATCCTAGAAGAGAGTATTTGTGGGGTTTGTTTGTCAGTGGTGAATAAGCCTAATAGAGGCCTATGGTCCGTAAACACTGTGAACTCCCTACCATACAGATAGTCGTGGAATTTTTTGACCCCAACCACTATTGCCAGGGCTTCCTTGTCTATCTGTGCATAGTTCCTTTCTGCACCTGACAAGGTTCTAGAGTAGTAAGCTATGGGAACCTGTGTACCATTTCCCTCCAGATGGCTTAGTACTGCTCCCACTCCATATGGTACCTTTCCCCAACGAGTTCTCCGACTGTCGCTTGGGTAGGCCCTCTCAGAAACAGCTACGGCAGACTGCTGTGATGTGGCCCAATTTTCCGCAGGCCAGACATGTGGCCGACCGGAACTTGCAGTTCACCCACAGGTGGTTGCCTCCACAGCCTCCGCATTTCGGGGATGGAGCTGCCTTCTGCTGGCTCTCCCTGTGCTCGTGTCATCGATCCTGTTGTTCCGTTTTCTGATGGATCTGGTCAATGTCAGTTTCTTCCTCGTCTGTGTGCTGGCCGTACGTAGCGTCTTCGTAATGTATTGCTGCCTCTGGGCTGCTGGGCAGGGGAATCTGTACTGCTTGCACCGCGCCTCCGGCCGCCTCGTCAACCAAGATCTCATCTTGAGCGTCTTGGAGAGTTATATCGGGCCTTGTGAAAAGCCTCTGTTGCAGTCGCTTATCTCTTAGGCCGCACACCAGCCAGTCCTGAAGTCTCTCGTCCAGGTTGGAGAACTTGTAGAGGCGGGCAGCCTGTCGCAAGGCCGCGATAAACTCCGACGCAGATTCGCCCGGCTGTTGTACCCTCTGGTCAAACCGGAACCGCCAGGCCAGCTCGGACATTTGGGGCTTGAAATGCCCGTTCAGCTTTTGCGTGAGGTCTCTGTATGAGACGGTTTCGATTGGCATCGGTGCATATAGGCTTTTGGCCAAGTCGAATGTGGCAGGCCCACTTATGCAAAGCAAGGTCACCGCTTTTAGGTCGTCCTCAGCGATTTGGTTCACCCGGAGATAGTTCTCAACTTGTCCCAGGTGTGATGGCCATCATTCGGGATGGTGGATGTCGAATTCTCTGGGCTGGCCGACCTTTGGCATCTTCCTCTTGTTCTGGGATCCTGCTACGCCGACTCAGATGGTTTTTTTGTAAAAGAAAAAGGTGCCGAGAGACTTCCGGGTGGTGCTTCAGCGGTGTGGACGGTCGGGATTGACCGCCAGCCTTCCGATTTCGTTAAAGCCGCGGAGCAGCCGATGATCAGCTGTTCCGTGTCTCAAAAACCCTTCTCCTTGGGTGAAGAGGGGAAGGGGAGACTCTGGGTAGGGGTAGAGCTCTGCTAGAGCCCCAGAATGTTTATTCTGGGGCTTGAAGGGTGAGAGCTCCCCCGAAGCCCGGAAATAATGCGGGTCAGAGAACTTTTCTGCTTTTAAGCAGAACAAGACGCTGAATCCACTCCTGCTGGATTTGATTGTTATCTTGAGTAATTGATGCAGGCGGAGCAGATGCGGGAGCAATATAAACAGCAAGTATAAGACTTTAACTCTGGAACCTCAACTTTTTTCCTGTTTCAACGATCGTTTTTTAAAAAGAAGGGGAAGATGGCACCTGAGTGATTCTTTGTAACAAGAATTGAAAGCATCTGGCTGGTGTTTTTTTTTCTTCTCAAAGTGAAAGTGATTGGATATTGAGGAGGAATATGCAAAGTGGATTCTCAAAACTTTATAAGATTTTGTTAAACTTTGGAGTTGTTTAAAAGTGATTATAAGACTTGGATATTTAACAGTTAAATTACAATAGCAAGTGGGGTGGAAAAGTGAAAGTGTGTAACAAAAGTTAATTAGGTGTTAAAATGGCTTCCAAACCGCCTAGAATCCCCGTTCCTAAAAGTCCGGGGGCATCGCCTTTTCAGCAATCTGGAATTCAATCTTTGATGTTACCTTCTGCAACTGCTGCACCTGTATTGACTTTAAACGACTTACAAGATTCTTTAAAAGATGCTTTAAAACTTCAGTCTGAAAAAATATCTGAGCAGGTGGCAGAACTTATTGAAGAAAAAAATAAGGAAATACGGGAGGATATTTTGATGGCATTTCAGGGGCTCTCAGGTTGTATTGAGAGTCTGGATGAATGTGTGGAAGAAGTGAAACAAAATAATCTGATGCTGGAGGCTAAAATGTGTGAAGTTGAGAATAAAATGGATAAAATTGATGATGAAGTGGTGATGACACAATATAGAGACATGGAGTTTGCCCTGAGGATAAGAGGTTGAAAAGAAAATCCACAGGAAAATCTGGAGGAGATGTTGGTGGATGCTCTGGCACCTATTTTGGGAATTCAACCAGAAGATTTTTTTGTGCAGATAGATAAAGTATTCCGTGTTAATTCTTGGATTGCTAGGCAAAGGAAACTGCCAAGAGATGTGGTTGTGTATTTTACAAAGAGAAAGATCAGAAATGAGATCATTCAAGCTTTTTACAATAATAGATTTAAAGTGGCTAATCAAGAGGTTTTGATTCTGAAAGAGAGGCCCCCAAGAATTTTGAGAAAAAGGAAAGATTTTGTTTTTCTGGCAGATGAATTAAAAAAAACAACAGCTTCAGTTCAGATGGGAGATACCAATGGGGATTGTGGTGAATTATGCTGGAGTAAGATATCGTCTTAATACAGTTCTGAAGGCATGTGATTTTTATTCTAATATATTGAAAGCAGGTTCACCGCCATATTCAGAAGTTAAAGGAGGGAAAGAAGTTAAAGGAGGAAAAGAAGAAGGAGAGCGACAGGTACAAGAAGTACAGCAAATTTTGGAAACTGTGCATCCCCTGGTTTTATTAGAAGAATCTAAGACTCAAAGAGTGACACGAGCTGCATCTAGACATAAGGAATAACAACAACAACAACAGAAACAGTGTTCTATAACTACAAGTCAGGAATCTACTTCTAGTGAAGCAGTGGGAGGAGCTAGGCCAAAGAGGCAGATGCTTATGGATCTGCAAGAAACGCTCCAAAAGCTTCAAGTCGCAAAAGATGGTGACAAAGTTTCTAACCTGGAATGTTAATGGATTAAATTCACCACAAAAGAGAAAGAAAGTATTTCAGTATTTGAAACAATTTAAAAATGATGTTATATGTTTGCAAGAAACGCATATTCGCGCATCTGATCAAAAATATTTGATAAATTCTAGACTGGGTATACAATTTATTGCATCTGCTCCAGAGAAGAAAAATGGAGTAGTTATCTATGTAAAGAAAGACTTAACAGCTAATTTAATTGAAGCAGATAAACAAGGAAGATATATTATAATTGAACTATTAATAGAAGGGAAGAAAACACTTTTAACTGGAGTATATGCACCTAATCAACAGCAAGGAGAATTTTATAAACTGTTACATAATAAAATAATTCAATGGGATTATAAATCGAGTATTTTAATGGGAGATTGGAATGGAGTGTTGGATACTCAGAAAGATAAACTACTTAAGATAAACTTTTAAAACTACTCCAAGCCATGCTAGATTGCCAAAATATTTTTTGATTTGAAAGATGACTTGGAATTGCGAGATGTCTGGAGAGAACAAAAATTGAAAGAAAAGGATTTTACTTTTTTTTCTGATAGACATCAATCTTTTTCTAGGATTGATTTTATATTAACTACTAATGATTTTTTTCTAGGATTAAGAAGATTAAGATATGCCCAAGAACTCTATCAGATCATAGTCCAGTTTGGATGGAATTGGATAAGGGCATGGGGGAAAGAAGATCATGGAGATTAAATGAAAATTTGTTTAGATATGAAGAAAATGTGGTAGAATGTAAAAAGCATATGCAAGAATTTTTTATTATGAATATGCATAAGGGTACTCCCATTGAAATGGTTTGGGATGCAAGTAAAGCTTATATGAGAGGAGTGCTAATATATTTGAATAATAAACATAGATATAGATTGGAATATAAGCATAAAGAAATAGAGGAGGAAATAAAGTTGAAAGAGAAAGCTCTTATTCTGAACCCATCTGATAAGAGGTTGAAAGAAGTAATTAATTTGCTAAGAGTACAGTTTGATATGTTAATGGCAGATCAAGTGGCAACTAATTTACGATATGCCAAACATAATACTTTTAATAATGCTAATAAGCCAGGTAGGTGGTTAGCTTATTTATTAAGGAAAAAACAAAGATCACGTAATATTGATAAGATAGAATATAAGGGTAAAGAGGTGTTTCAGCAAAATCTTATTAAAAAAGCTTTTGTTGAATTTTATTCTAAATTATATGCTAGGGATATAAAGCAAGGTTTAGATATGGATAGTTACTTACAGGATGTGAATATCCCAATACTTACACAAGAGCAACGGGAAGGGATGAATCAATTGATAAGTGCTGAATAAATTATTTTAGCAATTAAACAATTAAAAGTGGGTAAGGCACCCGGTACAGATGGTTTATCAGCTATTTATTATAAAAATTTACAATCAGAAATGGTGGAGCCTTTAAAAGAATTATTTAGCACAATTCAATCTGGAGGAGAAGTGCCTCCATCGTGGAAAACAGCATTTATAATTTTGATCCCGAAGGAAGATCAAGATCTTGTTCAACTTAAAAATTATAGGCCTATATCGCTTTTAAATAATGATTATAAAATATTTGCAAAGATCTTAGCAAATAGATTAATGAAGGTTATGCAGCAAATGATTTATAGTGATCAAACAGGATTTATAAGTGGTAGACAAATGAAGAGTAATGTGAGACATATTGTAAACCTATTAGAATTTTTGGAAAGAAATAAACAAGTCCCCGCAGCGCTGATCTTTTTGGATGCCGAAAAGGCCTTTGATCAATTGAATTGGCAATTTTTATTTAAAGTTTTGGAGAAGATGGAGTTTGGTGATAGGTTTTTACAACCTATTAGGGCAATATATCAAAAACAAACAGCTCAAATAATAATTAATAGTAGTTTAACAGAAGCTTGTAAAATTGAAAAGGGTACAAGACAGGGTTGTCCGCTGTCGCCATTATTGTTTGTTTTAACAATGGAAATATTGTTGATCAAGATACGTGATTCAAAGAAAATAAAGGGAATTAAAATTAAAGATCAAGATTATAGATTGAAAGCGTTTGCGGATGACTTGGTAATTATATTAAGTCAACCAACCCAATCAGTTATAGATTTAATGGAAATAATTTTACAATATGGACAAGTTTCTGGATTTAAGGTAAATAGGCAAAAAACTAAAATATTGTCTAAAAATATGACCAAAGAACAAAAGGAAGTTTTAGGAAAACTAACGGGATTTGAAATAGTTAAGAAGATCAAATAATTGGGGATATATCTTTCAGCTTCAAATGCGAAATTATATAAAAATAATTATGAATTGTTATGGTTAAAAATACAAAAAGAATTAGATAGTTGTAAAAAATTACAATTGTCCTTATTGGGAAGAATTGCAGCTGTGAAAATGAATGTTTTACCTAAATTCTTATTCTTGTTTCAAATGATACCTATACTTAAAAAAGACTCAAATTTGGAGGAATGGCAGAGAGGTATTAATAAATTTATTTGGGCAGGGAAGAGACCGAGAGTTAAACTTAAGATAATGCAAGATGTACGTGAAAGAGGTGGTCTTAAAATGCCCAATTTTAAATTATACTATGAGGCTGCGGCATTATCATCAATTAGTAATTGGTTTAATTTAACACAAGGGAGATTACTGAATATTGAAGGATATGATTTGTTATATGGTTGGCATGCTTATTTATTGTATGACAAAAAAGTGGATAATGTTTTTAAGACACATATATTAAGATATGCCCTGTTGCGAGTTTGGAAAAAATATCGTTATAAGTTGAATTTTAAAATTCCAATTTGGGCAATACCTAAACATGCGATAGAAAATATAAATGTGGGATTTAAGCATGATGTGATTACATATAAAGAAATTCTTAGATTGGAAAGAAATGTATGCAATTAAAGCCATTTAATATTTTAAAAGAAGAAAAGATAGTACAAACTTGGTTTCAGTATGGGCAGTTACAAGCTAGATGGAAACAGGATCAGAAAATTGGTATTTCCATAGTAGATGAAAATTTGGTTAAACAAATTAGAGATCAAAGTCCTGCACATATCAGAAGGATATATAATGCATTGATAGAAATAGATTCAGAAACGGAACTTGTTAAAGATTGTATGATAAAATGGGCCCAGAATATTCAAGAACCAATAACGATGGATACTTGGGAAACAATCTGGGTCAGAAATGTAAAATTTACACAGGCACAAAATTTAAGAGAGAATTTTTATAAAATGTTTTATAGATGGCATTTAGATCCTAAGAAATTAGCATGTATGTATCCAAATTATCAGCCTAAATGCTGGAGGTGTGGTTGTGATGATGCAACGTATCAACGTATGTGGTGGACTTGTAAAAAAGTTAAAGCTTTTTGGATTAAAATTTGGTGGAATATGCAGAAGATCTTTAAGAAAAAGATAAAGTTTTCTCCACAATTATTTTTGCTGGGTATTACTATAGACTGTACTGCTATAGAAACTAAATTGATGTTGTATTTAATAATGGCAGCAAGACTTTTGGTAGTGCAATATTGGAAGAAGGAGGATTTGCCTACTATAGAAGAATGGACTTTAAAAGTTTCGAACCTGGCAGAAATGGCAAAAATTTCAGCATATTTGAAAGACCATTCGCAACAAAGATATATCTTGGAAAGGAGAAGATGGATTGATTATATTCAGTATAAATATGGGACCAAAAAGTTTCATTTAGCATTTGAATAAGTATTAGATTTATAAGATTTATTATTATTTAGTTACTTTTAAGGAGAGTTAAAGTTCAATAGGATTTAAAGTGTTATTATAGTTAGTTAGCATATTATAGTTTAAGATTGTTAGGGTTAATACCCTGTATTACGCTCTGGGAAGTCAGGGGGGAGGGGGAGGGAGGGGAATTGGGTGGGGGTCGGGGAGGCGTGGGTCTTATGTTTATAATGTATCTGTAAAACTTTTTAATAAAAAGAAAGAAAGAAAAAGGTGCCGGAACTCACACACGTCATACAACCCGCCTTGCCTACCCTACAAGGTTCCATCCAAAAAAGGTGCCGGAACTTTGTTCTGAGCATTCTATGACAAAAAAAGCCCTGGATCTTAGTATGTGAGGCTGCTAGCATGGTGACTAGCCGGCCGTAGAAGGGGGGGAAAGATGCCTCTTTCCTCCAGCACGCAAAGCCGTCCCCTCGTGAATTCAGCTCTTTAATGCGAAGCAGGATCCCAACTTCATCGCCACTGTTGTGTAGTGGGTTCTGGAGAGCAGGAAGGACGCCAGGCCGATGAGTACAACATAACAGCTCTTTATTTGGTGGAAGTTACTGTACTGGGGAATAGGGGCTACCTGCACTCCTTATATACCTGGCCAGTACCTGGCCAGGTACACAACCAACCAATCGGACTGAACCTCTGTTTCCCGCCAAAACTGCTTCCCGCCAAAACAGTTACAGTTCAACGCCTCCTGGTGGTGACTCTTATGCAAGTGCTTTAGTTATTCCTAAAAGCCTAATACATAACACCACGTTTTGTGCTAATTGGGGAATGTGATTTATGACAGCTCTTGTGGGGTGGGAATTGCAATTTGTTACTTTGTATCTGGGAGGAGGGAATCTCATTCTTGGGTTCAACTATTTAAGTGCCGATACTTTGTTTCCTAAATAAAATGTTCTTTAAGGAAGAATTCTTGCCTTGAAGTTCTTTTAACTGGTTTCATCTATCGGAACCATGACATTTAGATCTTTGTAGACCAAAACTTTAATCTGCCATCTCCTCAAAACAGGAATGCCCACCTCCTCTCTCTGACCTATTTGGGATGACTTTTTAAAAACACAGGGTATGATATGAGTACAGGAAGGAACTGGAATTGTTAAAGCCAGCAGTTCAGGTATTTTACATGGAAAAGGACCTAAGCCTGAAACAAGTGGGGCATGTATTCATACAAACTTCCATGTATGCATCAGAACTGTGTACTTTGTTCCCAGTCATTTTCTTGAGGTTTTTTTTATCCTTGATTTTGAAGGCTGGAATTGTATACATCTAGTTTTAAACTTTAGGTTTAGGTTTAGGTTTAGGTTTATTCGATTTCTATACCGCCCTTCTCCCGAGGGACTCAGGGCGGTTAACAGGGCATATATAAATAAGTAACAGTACAAAAATTAAAAAAGATTAAACCAATGCCCAATTAAAATACAATAACAATAAAATAATAAAAAACCCGTTAAAAAGACCCTCCCCATCAGGCCAGACCAGCTAGTTCAAAGAAGTGGGTCTTCAGCCCGCGGCGGAAGGAGCGGAGGTCCGATGCCATCCGGAGCTCAACCGGCAGTTGGTTCCATAGTGCCGGAGCACCCACAGAGAAGGCCCTCCCCCTGGGGGCCACCAGTCGACATTCCCTGACCGGAGGCACCCTGAGGAGACCCTCTCTGTGGGCACGCACAGGGCGGAGGGGAGTTGACGCCGGCAGCAGGTGGTCCCCGAGGTATCCCGGACCCATGCCATGTAAGGACTTGAAGATCATAACCAAAACCTTGAACCTCACCCGGAAGACAACTGGTAACCAATGCAGCTCATGGAGCAAAGGTGTAACATGGGAGTACCGGGAAACTCCCAAGACAACTCTCGCGGCTGCATTCTGTACCAGTTGGAGCCTCCGAGTGGTCTTCAAGGGAAGCCCCATGTAGAGAGCATTGCAGTAGTCCAGGCGAGAGGTCACGAGCGCATGAGTGACCGTACACAGGGCATCCCGGTCCAGATAGGGCCGCAACTGGCGCACCAGGCGAACCTGGGCGAAAGCCCCCCTAGTCACGGCCACTATATGATCTTCCAGAGTGAGTCGTGAATCTAGGAGGACTCCCAAGTTGCGAGTCCTATTCACGGGGGGTAAAGACTCACCCCCCATAAGAAGAGATGGAATATTTTGAATGTCCCGGGATGCTGGAATGCACAGCCACTCAGTCTTGTCGGGGTTGAGTTGAAGTCTGTTCCTCCCCATCCAGGCCCGCACCGCCTCCAGGCAACGGGACATCACATCGAGGGCATCACTGGGGTGGTTTGGGGTCGAAATAAAAAGTTGGGTATCATCGGCATATTGATGATACCCAACTCCAAATCCACGAATGATCTCACCCAGCGGTTTCATGTAGATGTTGAACAGGAGAGGCGAGAGGACCGACCCCTGAGGAACTAGGGGTCGACCTCTGCCCTCCTGCCAACACCGACTGCGAGCGTCCCAGGAGATAGGAGGAGAACCACTGAAGAACTGTGCCTCCCACTCCCAATCCCCTGAGACGCCGCAGCAGGATACCATGGTCGATGGTATCGAAAGCCGCCGAGAGGTCTAATAGGACAAGGACAGAGGAATATCCTCTGTCCTGAGCCCTCCAGAGATCATTCACCAGAGCGACCAATGCCGTCTCCGTGCTGTACCCGGGCCTGAAACCCGATTGGAACGGGTCTAGATAATCCGCTTCATCCAGGACCAGGGGAAGCTGATGCGCCACCACACTCTCAACAACCTTCGCAAGAAAGCGAAGGTTGGAGACCGGACGAAAGTTGTTCAAAACAGCTGGGTCCAGGGCAGGCTTCTTGAGGAGAGGTCTCACCACCACCTCCTTCAAGACGGCGGGGAAATTACCCTCACTCAAGGAAGCAGATATAACTGCCTGGAACCAGCCTCGTGTCCTCTCCCGGGCTGCATAAACCAGCCAAGAAGGGCACGGGTCCAATAAACATGTGGTGGAGCTCAGCCTCCCCATAATCCTGTCCACTTCCTCAGGGGTTACAGAATCAAACTCCTCCCAAATAACATCGACAAGACCGCCCGTGTCCTGCTCGTCAGACTCTGCCCAGTTGGAGTCCAGACCGGTCCGAATCCGAGCGATTTTATCCAGCAGATGTTGTCCAAATTCCTCGGCACGACCCTGCAAGGGATCCTCCCTCACCTCCTGATTAAGGAGGGAGCGGGTCACCCTGAACAGGGCGGCCGGGCGATTTTCTGCGGACGCGATGAGGGCAGAGAAGTAATTGCACCTCGCCGTCCTCATCGCTGCGAGATAAGACCTAATAAAGGTTCTTAGTCGCAACCGGTCGGATTCGGATCGGCTGGACCTCCAACAGCTCTCTAGGCCCCGTTTCCGACGCTTCATCTCCCGGAGCTCCGAGGAGAACCATGGAGCTCGTTGGGATCTGCACCGGGTCAGGGGCCGCAAGGGTACAACTCGGTCGAGTGCCTCAGTGGCCGTCCTTTCCCAGGCTTCCACTAGGGCATCCGCCGAGTTGTGAGCAACGGAGGCAGGTGGGGACCCCAGCGCCGCCTGGAATCTATCAGGATCAATTAAGCGTCTGGGGCGGTACCATCTAATTGGCTCCGTACCCCCATGGCGGGGGGTGGCAAAACGGAAGACCAGCCGCAGGAGGTGATGATCGGTCCATGACAGGGGCATAATAAATGGAGAGCCCCCACCAAGATCATCAAACCACCGTCCAGATAAAAAAAACAGGTCAAGGGTGTGGCCTCCCTCATGAGTTGGTTCAGAAATTACTTGCGTCAGGTCCATGGCCGTCATGGAAGCCATGAACTCCCGGGCTACCTCAGATGAACCTCCCAGGGATGGTAGATTGAAGTCACCCAAAACTATAAGTTTGGGGAACTCAATCACCAACCCCGAGAGGATATCGAGCAGCTCGGGCAGGGCTGCCGCTGCGCGACTAGGTGAAAAGTACACCAGCAGCAAGCCCAACTGCGCCCCCGGACCAAATCTCAAGAAGAGAGACTCACACCCGACTATCTGAGGAACGGTGGTCTCCCGCGGACATAAGGTCTCCCTGATAGCTACCGCCACACCCCCACCCCTACCTTGAGCTCTTGGTCGGTGTAGCACCCGGAAACCTGGTGGGCAGAGGTCAACCAAAGGGACCCCACCCTCCGGGCCCAACCAAGTCTCCGTGATGCAAGCCAGGTCCGCATGCTCACCCTCAACTAAATCCCTAACAAGGGGAGCTTTGTTAACCACGGACCTGACATTTAGGTACACCAACCGGAGCTCAGGAGGCTGCACATCCTCGCTCCCGGAACCTCGGGGAAGAAACATACTGAGTTAGTTCACTTTCTCATAAATATATGCTTTAGAGCACAGTAACGATTCCCTAGTGCTTATAGGAGCAACTTGTTAAACATATTGCACAGGGAAAGAGAGATTTCAAAGCAATGGTTACTGAATATAATCATAATTTGCAGAGCAATTGCATAAAAGGTAACAAAAGTTTGCAGATGCATGGAGTAAGGTTTTGAGTGTAACATTAAGGTGGAAATGTTAATAACCATATGTTCTAACTATTCTTTCTTTGTCTGCTTTTCCCCCTTCCCTGTCTTCCAGTGCTCCAGGAAGTGGGCCAATGTTTAGAACCACTACTGTAGCAGTAGATGAAGAAGGAGGAGGGGATGATGTGGATTCGACATTTCCTGGTAGTTGCTCCTCCTCCTCACCAGCTTATGGACAAGCTACCAACATTACCATGGATAAGGGTATAATTTATGGACAAATCAGTAGCAGTCCTGGACTTGCTCAGGTTCCTGTCCAGATATCACAAGCTGTTAGTCTAGGAATTAACAAGACAGGTGTGTCTTTCTCATTTGCCAAAAAGGCCCCTGTAAAGCTAGAATCACTTGCCTCGGTATTCAAAGACCATGTGGATGAATCCTGTTCTCCTGATGATGAAGTCAAAACTGATGAAAGAGCCCATCCATATTATGGAACTTTGGGAATAATTGGGGAAATTGAGGGGACAAATAGACCTGACAGCAAGGGTGATGATGAGCAATCACATGAGAAAGATGCCACCTTATCAAAGCTAAAAATGATGAAAAGGGATGATGGGCCAGTGGCAGTAGAACCAGAATATTATCATTATATTCCCCCTGCACATTGTAAGGTGAAGCCCAACTTCCAGTTTTTGCTGTTTATGAAGGCAACAGACCAAGTAGAAGCAGAAGCTGCAAGCAAAAAAATAACCCATGAAAGGAAACAAAACATTTCCCCCAAACTCAATGTGGCAAAAAGTGATGAGAAAGAGACAGTAGCAGAAGGTGTGATCCTTCAGAAGGAGCAGAGTGCTGCCGACCAAAGCAACAAAAAGGACATTTTGGAGGAAATAGGCAAGCAAGAAGGAAAACAACTTAAGGGAAATGTTTTTGTAGATTCAAATGTTATTAATGAGATTTCCCAGGCTGCAGGAACTAGTAAAGAAACCACAGAAGGGCCTAAAGATTTAACAGGGTTGTTCTTCCCTGTTCTGAGTAAGGATGAGAGCACCACCCTCCAGTGGCCTTCAGAACTGCTAATGTTCACCAGAGCAAAACCCTCTGTGTCATATAGCTGCAATCCCTTATATTTTGAGTTTAAGCTGTCTTGTAACACAGACACTAAAATGAAAGGAACAGAAAAACAGAAAAGTACAATAAACCTTTCGAAGGAGAAAATGCAGGCTACTGAAGATAGTGATGCAAGCAAGAGCAAAGAGATGTATCTTCTAGCTGGTGGTTCAACTGCAGTGCCAGAAAGCAAGTACTGTGGCAAGCAGGAAGTCAGTCCTGTAAGAATTTGCAAAAGTAAAAATGTGGAAAACAGCAGCAGAGGCAATCTTACTAGTCACAATGACAAAATGAGGAAGTCTCACAAACACAAAAAGAAGAAGCACAAAAAATCCACCAAATGTAAACACAGGCGCAAATGTGAGGCAGAGGAAAAAAGCAGAGAAGGGGACTTAGCAGAAGATAAATCCAAGAAGCAGAAGAAACACAAGCACAAAAAGAACAAATTTTCTTTTCCCACTGAGGCTGAATGGACACAAAGGACTAAGGTTACTGGCTATTCTAAAAAAAGAAAGTGGTGTGTGCAAGACTCTCAGAGGAAGTCTCTTTCTACTGAAGAAAGCAGTAAGAAAGAGGACAGTGGTATCTCTTTCCAAGATCATGGCAACAAGAAAACCAAGGGGGACTTGCAGGACACTTTGTCTGCAAGCAAAAGGCGACCATCCACCTCCACTTCAGTTCACCCCAGTCATCGAGGCCAAGAGAGCAGTGGTAGCTATGAGAGTGACAGAGACTCCTTCTACAACAAGCACTTGAGGCAGAAGTCAGTATCACAATATACTGATGATTATGACTCTGCTAGTGACTGTTCACAAAGCCACTCCTGGGCAGGACATAGACACTCCTCAAGAAGATCATCTCAGAGATCCTACTCATCAACTTCATATGCTTCTTCTGACAATAGTCAGTACAGCCGGCAATGTAGCTACTCAGAAGACAGTTATAGTGATTACAGTGATTGGTCACGAAGTCATACTAAGCACTTCCATGACTCAGAGGATTATTCAGATTATTCCAGTTCCAAGCACAGGTCAAAGAGGCACAAGTACTCCTCTTCAGAAGATGACTACAGTCTGAGCAGAAGCAGGTCCCGAAGCAGGAGCAGCAGTCGAACTCACACCAGAGGGAAGTTAAGGACTAGAAGTCAAGGAAGGATGCGCAGCAGTAGCTGTAGTCATGGTCAAAGTAAGTGGTGGAGCAAGAACCGAACAGAACATAGCTGGAAACAGAGCAGAAGCTACAGCCGAGAATGCAGTCAGAGTACAAGAAGCCTCTCACAGAGATCTGTCTCATGGAAGGGGTCCCATGGTCATGAAAGCCCTAAGGAGAGAAGATCTGGCCAACGTGATTTCATCTGGTCCAAGATCTACCGCTCACAGTCTCCTCATTACTTCAAAGCCAGACAAGGTGAAGGCTGTGCAAGAAAGGAAGAAGCCAGAGGAGATGAAGCTACAAGAGCCTCCAGTCTCTCTCAAAATACCAGCAGCTCTAACTTTGGGGACAGCTATAACTCTGAGGAGAAAAATTCTGCTACAGCTAAACTTCTGGAAAAGATGCAGTGTAGAAAAGTAGAGAAGAAATCTAGCAGCAATGATGAATCCATTGCAGGATCTCACAAGGTTGGAATTAAGCTGAAAGATCCACCACAGGGCTACTTTGGCCCAAAGCTTCCTCCCTCATTAGACAATAAACCTGTTCTTCCATTAATTGGAAAACTTCCTGCAGTTAGAAAACCAAGTGACAAGCAGTATGAGGAATCTGGTTTAGAAAGAGCAGAAGAATTGGAACTATCCAAGCTGGATGAAGCAACTCATGACACTGTTTCAGCAAGCCAGCCTCAAGTGGAGGAAACCATGGTGACTGGAATACAGGACAATGTTTCAGGTGATCAGAACTTAGAAGAAATAGCCACAAAGCTTGCTCCTCTTCCTCTTGAACCCCCAGTACTCCCAGAGCAGTATGAATCTGGTGACCTGGTTGTGCCACACAACTTCCTCCGTGATCCCAATGAAAATGAAGCTTTAGAGCCTTTTGACAACAGGAACCAACCTGTCTCTATAGAAGGAAGAGTGGTACCTTTAGTCCCAGATGTAGAGCATTTCCCTAGCTATGTAGCACAGAGTGGGGAGTCCATCATCAGTGGAGAGCCTGAGGGCACTAAGGATTCTTCCCTGGCACCTCTGGAGAGCCAGCCCATCATCTTCACCTCAGAAGAGATGGAGAAATATAGCAAGCTCCAGCAAGCAGCTCAGCAGCATATTCAGCAACAGCTCCTTGCCAAGCAGGTCAAGGCCTTTCCAGCCTCAGCTGCCTTAGCTCCTGCCACAGCCTCTGCCTTGCAGCCCATCCACATCCAACAGCCTACAGCAGCTGCAGCCACCTCCATTACCACAGTGCAGCATGCCATCCTTCAGCATCATGCTGCAACAGCAGCTGCAGCCATTGGAATCCACCCTCATCCACATCCCCAGCCTCTTGCTCAAATACATCACATTCCCCAACCCCATTTCACCCCAATCTCATTGTCCCACTTAACTCACTCAATCATCCCTGGGCACCCTGCTACATTCCTGGCCAGTCACCCAATCCATATCATCCCCGCTTCAGCCATCCACCCAGGTCTTTTCACTTTTCATCCTGTCCCCCATGCTGCCCTCTACCCAACTCTCTTAGCCCCCCGACCAGCAATCACTGCTGCTACAGCGTTACACCTCCATCCCCTTCTGCACCCCATTTTCTCAAGGCAGGACTTGCAGCACCCACCCAGTCACGGCACATGAAGAAGTGAGAAAGTTGTGGCCTCTTTTGGGGAGAAGACAGGGGCATATATTGTGCATTGGTGTTTTGTACAGACTGTCTGAAGGCCATGACTGACACCACCTGAGCATAGTGAAGTGGGAGAACTGGGCATGGAAAAGGGAAGTGAATGCAACATATCCATGGAAAGGGGGGAAATGTTGCTGGAGTTCTGCTTGTCAGTATTTTCAGAGTCCTCTACACCCAGAGAGGTGATTCACATCTATATGAATGTGAAGTTCTTCAGCCCTTATGCCCCTCTTAATTGCTGGTACTTGTGATTTTAAATCATTTCCTCTCCACTTTGAAACCTTGAATGAGTAATTTCAAAATTATTTGCCTTCCTTATTTGCTATTTATTTGAGTCCACTTTAAAGCTTAAAACTTTAAGCAAAAGAGCCACAAGATGATCAACATCTGGCCCATTCCTCTGTTCCTCCCCCTACCCAACCAAGAACCATTCTCAGCAACCCACTGATTATCACAAACAGCAAGCTTCCTTCTCAAGCAATCCTGGCCCTGCTATCCTCCCTATGCCACTGTCACAAGGGGAGAGAACAGAAAGTGATTCCTTTATCAGTCTTTGAAGCAATATGTTGTACTAGAATCCTGGGAATATCCACAACACAACTTGTACTCTGTCCTCTAATATTTGATGGTTGCTTATTAACTTTTTTTTCCCAGAAGAGAAAAGTATTTTAAAAATTGCAGAGTTCTACATGTCAATGCTGCTTTTTGTATCTCTTCTGACAAATGTTCCATAATGATAGTATACTGCAATAACATTTTTATACCTTGCTCTTTGGTAGTTTTTCAGGTTGATTGGGTTATATATACATTTAGATGTAGTTTGAAATAAAGCTTTCGTCAAATGTTCAGAGCTTCTCATTGTGGCAAAGGCACAAGAAGACTTCAAGCATGTCTATTCAAACTCAGTTTTGTTTTATTGGGTACCATGCAATGGGAAAAAAATAAGAGGTGCTTCATTTTACTGGCAAAAAATTTGACAAGGTTTGGAACAAAGTAGTGAGCATTATATCTTTTTGTACTATAGCTAATGAATTCCAGCAGCTGATGGCACAATGGTTAGAATGCAGCCAGGAGTTCGATCTTGACCGGCTCAAGGTTGACTCAGACTTCCATCCCTTTGACGTTAGTCAAATGAGGACCCAGATTGTTGGGGGCAATATGCTGACATTGTAAAGTGCCCAGAGAGTGCCGTAAAGCACTCTGGGGCGGTATATAAGTCTAAGTGTAGTTGCTATTGCTATATCTTGGAACATCTGTGGGGGAAAAAAGCCAGTGTGATACTTTGGTTAGGTGGATGATCATGGGGAAGAGGGCCCTGAGCCCCCATAAAAGCCCCCTGTTAGAAAGTCTGCCAAACTATTCTATTGGGAAATGTAGTTGATTGCATAGAAATGGGGTGGGAAGTTTAACTTTGTATACTGTAACGTTTTGGAGGGAACTCTAGTCTTGGCTTCACTTTTGACAGTGCTGATACTTTGTAGCCAATAAACATGTTCTTAAAGGAAACCTCAAGCCTCAGAGTTCTGTTTTAGTTGGTCTCATCTATCGGAACCATGACATTAAACCAAGACTCCTTGAAATTTTATACTTGGGGTCTTGAGTCCCAGTCACCTACCTCAGGGCTTTTCAACCAGTGGTACGGGTACCACCTGTGGTACATTGGCACCTGGCAGGTGGTACGCGACCATCCTAGAAAAGTGGTAGCAGGGGAGGAGAATGAGCTGAACTGGTGGCAGCACCGCACAAGCCTGAGCGAGAGATGGCTGGAGCTGCAGGGCTGTCAGGGCTCAGTGGAAGTGCCAGGATCAATGCCAGGCTCCAGCTGGGGCTCGGCGCTGATCCTGGCACTTCTGCTGAGCCCAGAAGAAGCGCCGATTAGCTGGAATGTTGCAGCATCCCCAGGGTCTTGCGATTTACATTCAGATGCTTGGCAACTGATTCATATTTATGTCAGTCACAATGTCCCAGGGTCATGTGAAGTGACCAAAACCTGCTGTAACTACCCAGCAGACAGGGGGAATAAAAACCAAACACCTCCCCACCCCACCCCTGCTGCCAATCCTCAACAGAAATGCTCACAACAGTGAAAATCTCGGACAGGAGGAAGAGCGTCGCTGGGCAGGCAGGCAGGTGTCTTGCTCGGCTGTGGCTTGGGGGACATTTTTTTTCAGTGCCATTGTAACTTTGAATAGTCACTAAGCGAACTGTTGTAAGTCGAGGACTACCTGTACTTCATTACTTTTTTCCTTTTTTTGTCATCAAGTTTTTTTTAATTGAAAAGTTTTAAAATACATTTTTTAAAAACATAAACTCCCTCCCTCCCCCTCCCCTCCCCCTTGCCCTCCCTAACCCTCCCCCCCGACTTCCCAGAGCTGAATACAGGGTATTAACTTTACAAACTTAAGCTAAAATATGCTACCTAACTAAAAACATATTAAATTCTATCGTGCTTTAACTCCCCTTAAACATAACTAAATTACTAACCAATAATGAATAACTGATAATACATCATGTAAAACTAATACTTATTCAAATACTAAATGAAACTTTTTAGTCCCATATTTATTCTGAATATATTCCATCCATCTTCTCCATTCCACAATATATCTCTGTTGCGATTGTTCTTTCAGATATGCTGAAATCTTTGCCATTTCTGCCAGGTTTGAAACTTTCAAAGTCCACTCTTCTATAGTAGGCAGTTCCTCCTTCTTCCAATATTGCGCTACTAAAAGTCTTGCTGCCGTAATTAAATTCAACATCAATTTAGTATCTATGACAGTACAATCTGTAATAATACCCAACAGAAATAACTGTGGAGAAAACCTTTGTCACGACGTCCTCGGTGATGAAACACGAACACACGTAGGTACCGGTGACAAGGTTTATTTCTCCAATACAGGCAAACCACGAAAAAGTCAGAGTTGACGGCATCCTGCCTCAGTGCTCTTTTTATCATGCAGCAACACCCTAACCCCACCCCTTCAGAGCAAACCGGCATCCGCCCACTTCCCCATAAAGACCCCACCCATCACCCTGCACACCCACCACCCACTGAGTGCGTTGCCGTGGCCCGCCGGGCCATCCCTCAGGTAAGTCCCATCCTTCCCCCTCCCTGTGCTCCCCTGGCTGTCCTGTTCCTGCAACCGCGCTTCCCCCCCTTGGTCCGCCCGAACACCCAGCCGAAGAGAGAGGCAGCGCAGGCATGGCTACCAACCAGTCCACAGCTGCCTGCAGCAGGTCAGTACTTCCAGCTGCCTCTCTCTTGCTCTCCCCCGGCCCCGGCTCTGGCTGCATCCGAGCACCCACGGGGTGCTTTGTTGTTGGTGTGTCCGCCGGCCGGTAGGCGGCCGGCTGGCGCTGTGCCCAGAGCCCAGACGCAGGCGCGATCCGCGGCTCCGGAGCCGGCTGCCCGGGTACCGGGATTCCGTCCCACGCAGGCACGCCCGTTAGCTGGCTGGTGGGCGCCCGGCCCTGCTCCCGCCGGTTGGATGTGGGCGTGCCCGTCATCTGATCGGCGGTGACGCGGCGCCGCTCCCGCCACTCGGGTGTGAGTACGGCCGGTGGCCGCAACACCGGCTGCCTTGACACCGCGTTGTCAACGAGTCCCGACGTGGGCGTCAGTTGGCTGGCGGCGAGCTGCTGCGGCCTCGGTACGTCAGCGGGCTCCGGCAATGGCTGGCGGAGAGAGGGGGGAGGAACCGCTTCCCCATGTTGATGTAGAGAGCGGCAGAAACGGCGAGGATGGCGAGGCCCGGACGGTTGGCAAGCCGGCGGGGCTTGACAACCGTAGCTTTTTCTTAAATATCTTTTGCATATTCCACCAAACTTTAATCCAAAAAGCTTTAACTTTTTTACAAGTCCACCATATATGATAATACGTTGCATCCTCACAACCACACCTCCAAAATTTGGGCTGGCAGTTCGGATACATACTTGCTATTTTTTTAGGATCTAAATGCCATCTATAAAACATTTTATAAAAATTCTGTCTTAAATTTTGAGCCTGTGTAAATTTTACATTTCTGACCCAAATCTTTTCCCAAGTATCCATTGTTATAACCTCCTGAAAGTTCTGTGCCCACTTTATCATACAATCTTTAACAAGTTCCGTTTCTGAGTCAATTTCTATCAGTGCATTATATATCCTTCTTATATGTGCTTGACCTTGATCTCTAATTTGTTTTACCAAATTTCCATCAGTTATCGAAATACCAACTTTCTGATCTTCTTTCCATCTTGCTTGTAACTGCCCATACTGGAACTAAGTTTGTACTATCTTTCCTTCTTTTAAAATATTATATGGCTTTAATTGCCATACATTCCTTTCTATCCTTAGAATTTCTTTGTATGTAATCACATCATGTTTAAATCCCACATTTATATTTTCTATTGCATGTTTAGGTAAATCAGTATTTAAAAGCGATATTGGCCTATAATTTTTGGTTTGGGTAAGATCTTGATCTTCCTTCGGAATCAGCGATATAAAGGCTGTTTTCCACGATGGAGGCACTACTCCTCCAGATTGAATTGTTCTAAATAACTCTTTCAGAAGTTCCACCATTTCTAACTGTAAATTTTTATAATAAATGGCAGTCAAACCATCTGTTCCTTATGCTTTACCCACTTTTAATTGTTTAATTGCCAAAATAATTTCTTCAGCATTTATCAATTGATTCATCCCTTCCCTTTGCTTTTGTGTGAGTACAGGGATATTCACTTCTTGTAAATATCTATCTATATCTAAACCTTGAATTCTATCCCCGGCATATAACTTAGAATAAAATTCAACAAAAGCCTTTTTAATATAATTTTGCTGAAACATCTCTTTACCCTTATATTCTATCTTATCTATGTTACGTGACCTTTGTTTTTTCCTTAACAAATAAGCTAGCCACCTACCCGGCTTGTTAGCATTACAAAAAGTATTGTGTTTAACATACCGCAGGTTAGATGCCACTTGATCTGCCATCAACATATTAAACTGACCTCTTAACAAAGTAATTGCTTCCTTCACCCTCTTATCAGATGGGTTCAAAGTTAGAGCCTTCTCTTTCCTCTTGATTTCCTCCTCTAACTCTTTATGCTTGTATTCCAATCTACGTCTATATTTATTATTCAAATATATTAACACTCCTCTCATATAGGCTTTACTTGCATCCCAAACCATTTCAATAGGAGTATCCTTATGCATATTTATATTAAAAAATTCTGTCAACTGTTTTTTACATTCATCCACATTCTCTTGATATCTAAACAAATTTTCATTTAATCTCCAAGATCTTCTATCTTTCCTCTCCTTATCTAATTCCAACCATACTGGATTATGATCTGATAAAGTTCATCAAGTTTTTGACACCTTGCTAGGCGACTGGTGGTACTTGGATGTTGCCATATCCTAAAAGTGGTACAATGGGTGAAAAGGTTGAAAAGCCCTGGCCTGCCTAACTCTTTAGGAGGATGACAAAGACTCAGGGAAGAAATGGAGAGGAGAGGAGAGTTGTCCTCTGGCCTCAGCACAACAATGGTGAGTGGGACTCAGGCTACCGCCCAGGCAAAGAGTGGGGCTCCTGCTGCTGGAGCTGCTGAGGCAGAGCTCCCACTGATTTTGTCCCACGGCCTTCATTCACCTGTACTGAGAAAGGTGAAGTGGCCAGCTGGCTGGGATGAATCAGGGGAGTGGAAGTACCTGACCGCCTTCCACAGCCACTCAGTCAAGAGGTTGAGAGAGAAGTCCGACCAACTCGAAGTGGGAGAAGTAGAGCCGATTGCTCGCCATCTGATCTCCAGTTGATGAGACTGCAGGAGCTTCCCAATGCTCCTACCTCCCCCGTGAAGCCCACGCTCAGTCACGATGGTTCGGGCTGCTTCACTGCTACCCCGGCCAGTCTCATCATAGGGTCCAGTGTGCTGGTGTAGCCCCGAGAGAGGTCAACATCCTACAAGCCATGGAGCCCAGCTGAGAGCGTTTCACGATGTAGCTCTCCCCCAACTCCAGTGCCAGTGAACATGTATGCAACAAGCCTACTGGGGACAATGGCCTGGAGACCCACCTCCTATCAAACCCACATTTGATGGAGATCCTAAGAAGCATCCTCAGAAACCTCAGGGAGATTCCTAACTTCTCCGTTTATTTCTCTACAGGATCTGTTTTGTCTTTGGGGGGCGAGGGGTTCTGAATGTCAATTCTGCATTGAACCTGAATGAAGCCATTTGGATCATTTTCAGTTGCCACCAGAATGGGAGGGTGTATGTGGAATTTTTCTGCTAGCTTAAACAATTCTCTGTCCCGTGGGAACCAAGGTTATTTCTGTTTGTTAGACTGGGAGGCTGAGCTTTCTGTTAGAAAGCCCACCAAACTATTCTATTGGGAAACATAATTAACTGCATAGTAATGGGGCGGGAAGTTTAACTTTGTATACTGTAACTTTTTGGAGAGAACTTTAGACTTGGTTTCACTTTTGACAGTGTCAATACTTTGTAACCAATAAACATGTTCTGAAAGGAAACTTCAAGCCTCAGAGTTCTGTTTTAGTTGGTCTCATCTATCAGAACCATGACAGATGTATTCCATAACTCCAAAGGAGATGAAGGAGCTGAGGGAGTACATTGACAAGAACTTAGCGAGGGGGTTTATTCAAGCCACGAAATCTCAGGTCATGCCCCCAGTACTCTTTAAAGAAAAGAAAGATGGGCTGTGTTGTATACTGGGATCTTTGAGTCATTGACGAGGTGAAGGTAAAAGTAACAGAATGTTTATTAGGTTAACACAGAAGCAGCTCTAACAGCTGCCTTGACATCTATTTATACAGACCGCCAATGAAATTAAAGCAATTCTCCCGCCCAAAACACAAGCTTGCAAATTTGCAGACAAGCAATTAACGTTCAGACAACACAGCCATTATTCAATTATAACAGCCCATATAATTTACTTCAATACATAACATCCCTTCCCCCTAGATGGTTCACAAGTTAAAGAGTGAACATAGTCCTGCAAGTACTTCGGTGGCTTCCGTGACCACTCCAAATGCCTTGGTGCCACTGGTGGTTCCTGGTCTACCAACTCCCTCGCTTGGCTGGGTAGACCGGGGCTTTCCGACCCGCTGGTTATGGGTAGACCCATGTCCCTTTGGCTGGTCTGTCCGGGTAGACCTGAGCCAATGTCCATGGACAGAGCGGTTTCTGATGAGCTGGAACACCGGTCCGTTTGTAAGTCCCGTTCAATGGGTGCAGTCTCTTCACTTGGGAAAGACTCACTCACAGTTAACGCACCATCCACGACTCCATGAGTCTTGCCAGCACCCTGAGACTCTGTTGTGAAGCCGCTGCCGTGCTGGTTCTGGTTTTGGTTTTCATCTCTGTGAGGAGCCAGTGTCTTGGTTCTCTAGCCGCCGGCGCAATTGGTCGATGTGACGGTGGATCACTCGACCATCTTCCAGGACCACTTCGTACGAAAGTGGTCCTGACACCTTACAAACCACAGCTACCACCCACGGTGCCCCTTGACCATAATTTCTTGCCCAAACTCAGTCGCCAACTTTCAAATGCCTGGACGGCTTCAGCTGTGCGGTTTATGAGGCAACTCGGTCTGGGTGGAGACGGTCCAACTTTGTAGTAAGCAGGCTCCCCGTCCAAAGTCAGGGGGTTGAGTGCTGGCAGAGCAGAAAGTCTGCCAGTCGGTGATGCCAATCGCCGGACATGATTCTCTTTAGTGATTCCTTGGTTGTTCTGACCATGTGTTCTGCTTGGCTGTTTGAAGCCAGGTGAAAGGTGGCTGAAGTGGCGTGCCTAATCATGTTAGCCCTCAAAAAGGACTGAAATTTAGCAGCAGTAAATTGTGCCCTGTTGTAAGAAACTATTACGTCGGGTAAGCCGTGTGTGGCAAAGTTTCTGTGCAGTTCCTGGATGGTCCTGGCAGTAGTCATAGTAGGGACGGGTACGACCTCTAGCCACTTAGAGTGACTGTCCACGACAATGAGGAACAGTTGTCCCTGGAATGGTCCTGCATAGTCTATATGGATTCTAGACCTTGGGTTTTGCGTGGTTTCCCAGCGATGTACTGGGGCTTGAGGCATTTCAGGTCTGGATTGCTGGCAAACGTGGCAACTTTGTACTTGGACCTAAATATCCTTATCCAACCCTGGCCACCACAGGTAGCTTCTCGCGAGTGCCTTCATCCTGACTATCCCAGGATGTCCCTCATGCAGAGATTCTAAGACTCTAGTCCTCATTGAGTTTGGAACTATGACCTGACTTCCACAAAGAATGCAGCTCTTGTAAGCTGACAGCTCATCCTTCCTTCTACTGAAGCTATGAAATTCTGCTCCCAGACTAGCTTCTGGCCACCCCCTCAGCACCAAGTTCAAAACGTGACTGTGCGTTTTGTCAGAGGCTGTTTCAGCAGCTACATCCCCTGCATGAAGGGAGACTCTGGCAAGTCCTGGATTGCCACGATGCGTGCAGCAGGTGCAGGAGTCAGGCTCTGAGTGAGGGAGGGGTAGCCTGCTGAGAGCGTCAGCGTGTCTCATTTCCCTGCCAGGTTTATGAATTAGCCTGTAACTATAGGCTGACAAACAGATGGACCACCTCAGCATCTGTGGAGAGAGGATCTGAGGGGTTTGTTTGTAGTGAACAGACCCAGAAGTGGCTTATGGTCCATAAAGACCGTGAATGTGCGACCATAAAGGAAATCATGACATTTTTTGATGCCAGCCACTATGGCTAATGCCTCTTTATCAATTTGGGCATAGTTTCGTTCCGCTGGTGACAGTGTCCTTGAATAATAAGCTACGAGAGCTTGCCTTCTGTCAGCCATTAAATGGCTCAAAATGGTCCCTAATCCATACGCAGACGCATCACATGCAATATTGATAGGCAGCTTCTCATTAAAATGTGTTAAGATGGAGTTTGATGACAGCAGTGATTTGACTGCCTTGAAACTTTTCTTGTGGACGATTGTCCAGTGCCATGGTGCCCTGTTATCCAAGAGCCTGTGTAAGGGCTCTGCCTGTCACTGCACGTTTTTTTTTGTTCGTCAGAAAAGTTCATTTCTAACTGTACATTTTCCCCTGCTCTTTCCACCTGTGGTGATAACTTATCTGGTAACCATAGTGAATCCCATATGACCAGTTATGTTATGGTTTCAGACTGTTTAGTGCGCATGTCTAGAAAAAGTTCTCACAGTTATTCTTTATTGTCTTTCACTTTGCTGTTACTGTCTGTTACGTTAGGATGTAGTCAGCTAGCTCTCTTTATAGTATATATTTAGTTTTTATATTTTTGTAATTAAAAGGTATTTAGTAAGATTATGCGTCATGTTTTATTTCCTTCCTTCATGCACATCATGCATCCTCTGAAGCACGGTCCTTCGCCCTCTACTAAGGTGATTTATACCTTGACATTTGGTATCGAGGAAGGTTTGATTTATGTTTTTAGAGATGCATGTTTCTGCGGCTGTTATCAGTTAGTTAGTGCTAGTGAGGCAGCGGTGATTAACTGCTGAAACATGTCAGGAAGGAAGCCACAGATGAAAAGGGAGGCTAGGAGCCTGTCTGTGGGGCATCTCCCTTCAACTTTACAAACTCCAATCGCTTCAGCCACACGCCTTGGAGAAGACGCACCTGCTCTTGTCGACGATGCAAGGTCAGTCACTCCTTTTTCTACTTTTCCAAGCTCCCTGGCAGCTGTTTTTGAAAATGTTCACACTCCAGGGGCTCAAGATGAATTTCAAGGGCTTGGAGCGAAACCTAAAGTTCAGCCGAAGAAAATTCCTTCTGCTCCTTCAAGCCCCAAGCAAACTATGCGAGATAGGGCTATGCAAGGCTACTGTGAAGAAATTGGGGTTTTTTGAAAAGCGTTTGCAGCAGGCAAAGGAATATGTGTCAATGGTTCAGCAATATGAGAGGAGTTATGAGCAAGAACCGGCCATATTGCCACACCCACAAGAAGAAGCCATATTGCCTCCTTCTTTCCCAAAGCCAAAGTCACGCCCATCATTGAGTGTCATGCCAGACGAATGGGAACCGGAGGCTCCTATGTCACATGATTATGGGCTGTCCCAAAGGACATACAGAGCCACAGTGATGCCTGATGTTATAGCACCATCTACTGGTGAAGCTGCATTAAGACATGAATTGGAGCTCTCACTCTCGCAACTGTCCATGCAGGAATCTTTGCTCAGAGATACAAGATTTCTGCCGTTATCTGAGGCTCCAGCCCCTGATGGTGCTAGGATTCCTGTTACTATTGCTTCTCCTGTTAATATTGCTTCTATGCAAGTCCCTCTACCTGACAGAGCACAGCCATATTTAGCCCACACGCAATTGCCACCCAGTTCTTATATGCGAAGGCCAGTATCATCTGCAGGTTATGCTACTGCACCAGCACCAGCCCCAGCGCCTCCTGCTGGCCAGGGTGGAATAGCAGCTCAAAGACAGTCACAGCCAGCACCAAGACTACCGGCAGCTTCAATGCAACTGCCGCATGTCCAGGCACAGGCACAGACGCCACTGGTGCCCCCTGCAGGTTATGGTCGGATTGCACAACCTGCACAGCCAGTACCTCAATTGTATATTCCTCATCAAACACCTTCTATTGTACCACTGGCTGGTGACTCAAAATTAAAGAAGTCAGGACAGAATTACAGGGCATGGGTCAGTGAGGTTGGACTTTTGCTACGCAGAGAAGGTACTCACATGATGGTGTTTAATCCTCCTGCCCAGCCATGGACTCCTGACATATGGGACTTGGATAATAGAGCATGCACAACATTATTGATGTCAATGGACACTGAATTGCAGCTCACGTTTTCACAAGATGCAACTGCCCAACAAATTAGGACTCAGTTAGAGACATGTTATTGGCCTACATCAATTGAGTCTACATGTTTACTTTTGTCTGAGTTCCATGGTTCCAGATTAAAACCTGGTGAACATATTGGAGCACATTTGACTAAAATGAAAGGTATTAGAAAAGAACTGGGTGAAAAAGGCTATCCTATTGATGATTTTCAAATGATCAGCATTATCATCAATTCTTTGAATCATGAGTGGAAAGATGCTATTTCCAAGATCAATCAAGTGCCTATTGCTCAACGCACAGTGGATCATGTATGCAGAATTTTAACCAAAGAAGAGGCACTTATGCAAGCCGCGCCACATTTAAGGGAACCACCAGCGTCAAGAGCTCCAGCGAGGCGTACCTTCCGTGGAAGGACCTACGTTCCAAGGATGCCAAGATGCTACATCTGCAATCGTGTGGGACATGCCACCCGGGATTGTCCCCAACGAGTTCCAGCGCCCGTCACATACCAGCCCAGAGGAACAGATTCCAGAGGAGGCAGAGGTAGAGGCGGACGACAAGGTCGTGGTCGTGGTTCCAGGCGTGATCCACAAGCTCCACTTGTCACATTGGTTGTGACCAACGATCCACAGTCTCAACCAGAGTATGACAGACGACTTCTTTGGACTTTGGACAGTGGAGCAGCATTACATGTTACCTACAGAAAAGAGCTTTACACAGAGATGCACAAGCCTGAACCTGAACTTCGTGAACTTTACTCTTTTTCAAATCATCCTGTTCAGGTCATGGGAAAAGGAACTGTTTATATTGAAGAGCTCGGTGCTCTCATTCCAGATGTTTACTACGTTCCGTCTGCCAGTAGTAATTTGCTTAGTCAGAGTCATTTGTCTAGGTTTTCTCATTTTCAGGTCCATCATCTTGAAAAAGCAAGTTATATAGTCAAAGATGGAGATATTGTTGCTGAAACCATGGTGGTTGGTGGTGTTTATTACATAAAACCAAATTCTAAGCAGCAAGAGCAGGCAAGTATACACGTTCCAAAAAGCACAGGCCCAGAGAGAGACGTCCCAGAGAGAGATCCTGTTGCTACTCCAAAGGTTCCTAAAGATAATATAAATACAGAAAAGACACAGGTTGCTCATGACAAGCCTGGGGTTCCTAATAAAAATGCTAATGTTGAGAATTCACTAACAGGTAAACCTTTGCATTCCAGGTGTATCCATAAGTGGCATAGAAGATTGGGTCATGCCAGTTTCCGTGTTCTGAAGAAGATGCCAGAGTTCGCAAGAGGTTTGGATCTAAAGGGGTGTAAGGTGTTCTTGGACTGTGCTGTCTGCAAGAAAGCCAAATCTAAAGCAGCAGCAATTCCAAAACACGCTACACGTCTGTCAACACGCATTTTTGATTTGGTACACACTGACATAGTGGATCCTTTTGCACCAACACTTGGTGGTAAAAGATATTTCTTGACAATCGTTGATAATTATTCTAGATATGGATATGTATATCCTATGAAAGAAAAATCTGAGACCTTTCAGATCTTTAAAGACTTTGCTAGTCTTGTCTATACCCAATTCGAGGTCAACATTGCCAGAATACAGAGTGATCGCGGTGCTGAATTCATGTCTCAGCGTTTCCAGGACTGGATGCGTGAGAACGGGATAGTACATCAGACATCTGCTCCTTATACTCCAGCTGAAAATGGAGTGGCAGAACGCAGAAATGGGGTTTTGCAAACCATGATGCATTGCCTTCTTGAAGATGCCAACCTTGGTCTTCCATACTGGGGTGAAGCTATCAAATATGCTAACCATATCATCAACCATACTTGGAGTAGTGTGATAAATCAGACCCCTTATTTCATGTTGTATGGACACAAGCCTGATCTCTCACATCTCCATATTTTTGGTTCATATGCTATGGTGAATATTCCTTTAGCTCAAAGAAAGAAAGGGGGTCCTGCAGCAAAAAGGATGAGATTTATGGGTATTGACGATAATTCAAAATGGAGCAAATACATTGACTCTCATCATGTTATTGTGGTCTCACAGTCTGCTACGTTTGAGGAAGATGCTGACTGGTCCAGGATTCATTCTAACGATCCTGGAGTTTATTTTCCTAGAGATGCTGCTGCTGATGCCACGCAACCTGATGATCAAGATCCACAGGAGGTTGTCCCTTCCACGAGTTCTTCTCAACCTACTGTTCCATCTTCGCAAGCTGCCGATGCTGCCGCTGGCAACGATGATGAAGACGAGGACGAAACGGAAGAAGAATGGACGGTTGTTCCGAGACGTTCCAAGAGGACCACAAAGGGAATTCCACCAAAACGGTATTCGTGGCAAGTAACGAAAACACCTGTACCTTTGATTTGTAATGTTACACTTCCACCTGAGAAGTTCACACAGATCAAACATCTTCCTGAATCAGAGCAAGATAAATGGTTTGAGGCAATGCAGGCTGAAATGGACAGTCTAAAAAAACTTCACGTGTTTACGCCTGCAAGCCCTCCAGCAAACAAGAAAGTTATTGGCACTCGATGGGTCTACAGGATCAAAAAGAAGCCGAATGGTGAGTCATTGTACAAGGCTATACTCGTAGCCCAGGGTTTCGCTCAACGTTATCCTGAGGACTATACAAATACATACTCACCCACAGTGCGGACTGAGAGTGTGAAAATCGCCTTAGCCACTGCAACTATCCTTGGTTTAGAAGTTTTCTAGTTCGATGTTGAAACGGCTTATCTACACGCTGATCTAGATGAAGAAAACTATGTGAAAGGTCCTCCAGGTTTCCGACAGCAAGAAGGGGATACTTGGTTTCTACACAAAAGTCTTTATGGTCTGAAACAGTCTGGTTTAATGTGGTACTTATGTCTTTCTGACAAACTAAATTCAATGGGCTTTATTAAGTCCGAAACAGATGAATGCGTGTTTACTAAAAGATCCGGTAATAGGTATGAGATAATTCTTGTTTATGTCGATGATATTGTTTATATTGGTCCAAATAAGCAGATGAGTGAGGGTTTTGCTAAAACTTTACAAACGTTTTTCACATTGAAGTCTTTACGATGTATTAACACTTATTTAGGTGTTCAAATTGTCAAAACTCAGAAGGGGTTTAGTCTCACACAAGAAGATAAGATTGAACAACTGTTACATCACTGCAACATGGAGGACGCTAAGCCTGTGAGTATACCCATGCAAACCGATTTTCACAATTTGGCACATGAACCAAGTCCTGAGTTCGAAGATCAAACACTATATCGCTCAGTCATTGGGTCGCTGCTGTATATTAGTAGTTGGACTAGACCTGACATTGCACTTAGTGTTAATCTCCTATCACGACATGTAGGTAAGGCAAAACAGTTTCATTGGACATGTGTTAAAAAGTTATTGAGGTATCTAAAACACACCAAAGACATGAAGTTATTGTTAGAACCCACACATACTGACTATGCAGAGTTATGTTGTTATGCAGATTCAGATTGGGCGAGTGATAAGAAGTCACAGAAAAGTACTTCAGGTTACATGATGTTCTTAAATGGATGTCCTGTTTACTGGCATGTGCGTAAACAGAATTTTGTTTCTTGTTCCTCTACAGAAGCTGAGTATGCTTGTGTTTCTGATGCATGCAATTCTTTAACCTGGTTTGATGCTTTAGTCACAGATATCTGGACACATCCGATTCGACCGATCACTGTGATGGAAGATAATGAATCTGTGGTTTATATTTCTGAAACACATTTTACAGGTTCAAGGTCCAGACACATTGATATCCGATATCAAAACATAAGACAACTGGTTAAACAAGGTTTTGTGACATTACAGTATGTGCCTACACGTGATCAAATTGCTGATATGCTGAACAAACCACTACCTACAACCCAGCATGAGTATCTGCGTGAGAAGATGTGCCTTACTTGAGTCTTCACTTTTGCTGACGAAAGAAGGGGAATGTCACTGCACGTTTTTTTTTGTTCGTCAGAAAAGTTCATTTCTAACTACATTTTCCCCTGCTCTTTCCACCTGTGGTGATAACTTATCTGGTAACCATAGTGAATCCCATATGACCAGTTATGTTATGGTTTCAGACTGTTTAGTGCGCATGTCTAGAAAAAGTTCTCACAGTTATTCTTTATTGTCTTTCACTTTGCTGTTACTGTCTGTTACGTTAGGATGTAGTCAGCTAGCTCTCTTTATAATATATATATGGTTTTTATATTTTTGTAATTAAAAGGTATTTAGTAAGATTATGCGTCGTGTTTTATTTCCTTCCTTCATGCACATCATGCATCCTCTGAAGCACGGTCCTTCGCCCTCTACTAAGGTGATTTATACCTTGACACTGCCAATGCAGCCTTATGTGGAAGGAAAGCATGCTAGAAATTGAGTAACCCTAAAAATGCCTGTAGCTCCCTCTTTGACTTTGGACAGGGAGCCTGCTGAATAGCTTTGAGCTTCAAGTCAGTGGGGTGTATGCCTGAGGCATCAATGCGAAACCCCAGGAACTCTGTGGAGTTCACACCAATTTGACATTTGTCCCTCTTGAGCTTCAGCCCCGCTTCATGGAAACGCTGACGGACGGGTTTGAGCCGTTCAGCCAATATTTCTACTGACTCCCCAGCTATAAGGACGTCGTCAAAATACGGGCACACCCCTGGAATATTTTTGAGCGTGCACTCCATCACGCTCTGGAAAAGACCTGGGGCCATACTGACCCCAAACTGCAGGCAACGAACCCTGAATACTCCCCTATGGGTCACTATTGTTTGAGCTTCTGCCATGGCATCATCCACGGGCAGTTGCTGGTACGCCTGTGCCAGGTCCAATTTGGCAAATACGCAACCTCCCTGTAGTGATGCCAAAATATGCCTGACTACAGGTACCGGATATGCATGCTGCTGAAGTGCTTTATTTATAGTGCACTTATAATCTGTGCAAATGTGCACCTCACCATTGGGTTTAAGTGGTGTAACTATGGGAGTTTCCCACAAACTGCTATCTACTGGCTTCAACACACCTTGTTGCACCAACTTATCTAACTCTGCATTGATCTTAGGTTTAAGGGCAAAAGGCACTCTGCGAGATTTGATCCTAATTGGGATTATGGTTGGATCAAGGTGGAGGGCAATTGGAGCTCCCTTGTACTTTCCTAGGCTAGAGCTGAAGACATCAGCATATTCCTGGCAAACAGTCATCAGGTCCACTGCTTGCATTCTATTTATGCCTGTCACATGGATGCCCAGGGCATCAAACCAGTCTAACCAGATGAGGCTTGAGCGCCGACCCTCAACTACCACAATGCCAAGGGGACCCTCAAACTCTTTGAACTGTACTTTAAGTGTAGCTTCACCACAGGAGTTTTGAAAATCCGTTAACACGAGATTTGACGGCTTGAGTTTAATTCTTTTGCCGCTGCGACTGCAAATGTGGTTAAAAGTTCTTTGAGAAACTATGGATAACGCTGACCCTGGGTCCAGTTCCATGGGGCATGGAATTCCTTGAAGCTTGACTTTAAGCCTAAGCTTTTCTTTAAGGGGGCGATGGGCTCCTGTTCTACAAATGCTTCTTCTGCTGGAGCAATATCCAACTCTGTTTTGCCCTGGAGCCCCTGTACCTTTCCTGGGGAATTCTTCTTGTAGAAAGTCCTTCTGGCAACCTTTATAAACGATGGCGATGTGGCCTTGTTTGCCACATGCTCAGCACACTGCCATACGGAATCTGCGCTCAGAGCGCCGATGTCTGCCCCCACAGCCCATGCAGCTAATGAAGGGAACTGCCTTCTCAAGAGGTCGCCGCCCTCTTTCTGGTAGCTTCTACAACCGGTCAATTTAATTTTCCACATCTAGGTCATCTGCTCTTTCTGAGTCTTCATTGTGGACAGTTATTGGGCTGGGGATATTCTTGGGGGGCCATAAGGCTTTGATGGCTGCCCCAGTAGCCTTTTCTGCCATTACCTTTTTCAAAGTGTCCTGGAATGTCAAGGTCTCCTTCGCAAACAGCTTCTGCTGAAGGTCCTTGTTCCTCAAGCCGCATACCAGATGGTCCCTGAGCCTTTCTTCTAGGTCTGGGAAGTCACAGAGCCTGGACGCCTGTCGTAGTGCAGCCACAAATTCGGCAGCTGACTCTCCAGGTTGCTGTTCTCTTTGTTCAAATGCGTGTCTCCATGCAATGATGGAGATCCTTGGTTCGAAATGCTCTTTGAGTTTTCTTTTGAGCTCAGTGTAGGCGACCGACTCTAGAGTTACTGGAGCAACTAAGTTTTCAGCTATATCGAATGTCGCCTGGCCACACACGCAAAGTAGCATTGCAGCCTTTAAGCCATCTTCACTAACTTGGTTCACTCTTAGATAGTTCTCGACTCATGAAACGTACGAGCTTCACCTCTCTGGGTGCGACACGTCAAACTCTGACAGCTTGCCGACCTTGGCCATGGATTGCTGTTACTGACCTCTCAATGTCTTCTGCTGCTAAGGGCTTCTGTGTTGATCCTAGGGATGGGTCCCTTAGGATGTGGATGCCTCCAGCGTGGCTTGCTGGCAGGCAGAGGGGCGAAAATGGTTCCTACCAGGGCGCTGATGCCTGGTCTTACCCCTAGTGACCTTTGGCTCTCTCTTCCTTAGCAGCACATCCCACCTTTGTCGCCACTGTTGTATACTGGGTTCTTTGAGGCATTGACAAGGCGAAGGTGAAAGCAACAGAACATTTATTAGGTTAACACAGAAGCGGCTCTAACAGCCGCCTTGACATCTATTTATATGGACCGCCAATGAAATTAAAGCAATTCTCCCGCCCAAAACACAAGCTTGCAAACTTGCAGACAGGCAATTAACTTTCAGACAACACAGCCGCTATTCAATTATAACGGCCCATATAATTTACTTCAATACATAACAGGCTGCTTAGATTGTCCGTGGATTTTCACAGAATTAACGGAGTGTGCATGGAAAACACGTACCCCCTCCCCCTTATGAAAGACATGCTAGGGCCAGTGATGGCTAACCTTTTAGAGACGGAGTGCCCAAACTGCAACCCAAACCCCACTTATTTATCGTCAGGTGCTGGATGGGTGTGGCCCACTGGGTGGGTGTGGCCAGCTTGACATTACTCGCATCAGGGGCACTTGTGTGGGGCTGGGCAGGACTTGGGCGGATCTGAGGGTCTCCGGCAGAGGGGGGTGGGTGGGACCAGGTCGAGCACCGGGGCACGGTCCACTGGAGGAGCCTCACTGAGCCTCAGGCCATGCAGGGGGCCCCTGGACGGTGGCACGGACTGCCTGGAGCCCTGGCAGTGGAGGACAAGCACCCAGCCCGGCCCTTGAGCTCCCACGGCACCAGAACCCCACAGCCCTGCCTACCCTAACCGCACTTCCCCGAGCGGGTACCCAGCTGCATTTACCTCCTCCTTAAGGCTACTGCTTCTCTGCTTGCTCTCCTTGGCCAGGTTGCTCATGGTGGGTGCAGGAAGGCAAAGTGAATGGGTCAGAGGGAGGCCCACTCCTTCTCCATGCGAGGAGACCTGGCTTTGTAATGAAAGCATCCTCAGCAATAGGATGGGAAACCACCAGGGGATGGCGAAAGGACAACAGGGCTGCTGGTGGCCAAGTGCTAAGGCAGGACTTCCCTCAGACCCTCTCTCCCTATTATTCCAAACTCTTTCCTTCTTTCCTTCTTTCCTTCTTTCCTTCTTTCCTTCTTTCCTTCTTTCCTTCTTTCCTTCCTTCCTTCCTTCCTTCCTTCCTTCCTTCCTTCCTTCCTCTCTCCCTCCCTCCCTCCCTCCCCTCCTTCCCTGCCTCCCTCCTTTTCATTCCCATTTCCTTCCTTCTTTCCTTCCTTTTCTTTCTTCCTGTTTCCCTCTCCTCCTCCCTTCTCTCCTTCCCTCTCTCTGTGCCTAGGAAGGGATGAGGGGAGGGGGAGAGGTTGGCAGCGCTTCTCTCAAAGAGTAAGAGAGTTGGAAGAGAACTTTGAGGTCTTTATCCAAGCCCCTGCTAAAGCAGGGGACATATACCACTCCAGACAATGGAATATCCAATCTCTACTTAAAAGCCTCCAGTGATGGAGCATCCACAACTTCTGAAGGCAAGCCTTTTCACTGGTTAGTTGTTTTCACAAGTCCTTAGTTCTAGGCTGGTTTTCTTTTTGATTAGTTTCCATCTATTATTGCCTTCTGATGCTTTGGAAAATAGGTTGACTCCTTCTTCTCTGTGGCAGCCATTAAATATTAGAACATTGCTATCATGTCACCACCCCTAGTCCTTTTCACTAAGCTAGACACACCCAATTCCCACAAACATTTGTCATATGTTTTAGCCTCCAGCCCCCTAATCATCTATGTTTACCATCCATTTAGACCAGATGGTCCCCCTGGTTTGGTTTATAGAACAGTGGCCATGAGCAGAGTGTTCTCAGAAACAGCACCCCAATTATAGAACTTTCTTCCAAGGAAAATATGAACAGTGCATGTCTCACCCATTTAGAGGCAACTCCAAACACTGTTCAGCCAGGCATATGTAGAACAACACCACATTTTATTGTCAAACAGCAGTAAGTAAATTACTACTAATATTTTTCTTTCTTAAAATACACACTTTGAATATTGTTTTAAGCAGTGCTGGTGATGCTTTACAATAGCTGTCTTTGAGAGTCTTTTTGTAAACCACCCTGGATTTCTCAGAAACATTTAATTTCAAATTAGATGTTGATTTAATAAATTAGGCAGAAGAAACAAATGTTTACATACATCTAAATCCCACAGACCTACTGCCCCCTAGGCGCATACTGCAGAGAAAATAAGGCATTGCATTTCTAGCCAGCATAGCCACAGGATTATGGGAACTGTGCTCCATGACACCCAAAAGACATTAGGTTGGGTAAGGCTGGATTAAATTATAAAAGAGCAGATGAGAGGAAGTAGAAGCAAGAAACACTTTCCACATCTCTGACAAAATAATGGGGAGGGAGTTGACTCGGCATTTTAATTTCAACTCATGCCAATTCCTCTTAACTTCCCATTCAATCCAAAGAGTTCTATGATTTTAGGGAGGGGAGGTGGCAAGAATAGATCACAAAGCCAATCTGCGAGTTTGCTCTCTCGCCTGCCTGCACACCACCTCCCCGACGCTGCACGTGTGTCTGTGTGTGTATGTGAGAGAGAGATAGATCCCCTTTTTGTATGTTTGCTTACTCTGCAATGCTTTCCTTTCCCCACACTTTCACTTCCCTGATGGCTCAATCTCTCTTTCTCTCTCTCCCTCACACACAAAACCTCCCCCTGCTTTCTCCCCCTTCTTGCCCTTTTCCTCCAGCTGCACCTGAACGGAGTGGGAGGAGGTTAAAAAAAAGAGAAGGGGGGAAGAAAGGGGGAGGCTCCCCTTTTTTGTAACACCTCAGTTTCCTCCTCCACCTGTTCCCCTCCTGGCTCACTCTCTCGCTCTTGCTCTCTCTTTCACACACACACACACACACACACACAGAAAGAGAGAAAGAGAGAGAGAGAGAAACCCTTCCTGCTGCATTCCCCTCTCCAGCTCTACAACATGGCAGAGAGGGCGAATGGGAGCCAGCCGATGCTCGGCTTGTGCCACTGCATGCTGCCATCTCCGCGCCTTTCATCCCACAGGCTGGGCATGCCCTGGGCTGTTGGCTTGCAGAACGCCAAGGCCCAAGTGAGGAAAGGCGCACTGTAGCAGAGCCAGACGAGGAGAGGCCCGGCAAAGCAGGGAATGGCCGGGTGTGACGGGTGAGGCTGGGAGGGGTGGGGTGGGGTAGGGTGAGGCAAATGAGCTGCTGCTGCAAACCACCAGGCCCCAAGGGCTCGCCGTTTCCTGTGCATGCACCTGTAGGGCGCCCAGCTGGGTTGGGGTGGGCCAGGGCTGGGGCAGCAGGGGCGGGTCCCTTGCCATTTCTGGGACAGCCCGGGGGGCAAATTTGGGCCCTCCCCGGCCCAGCCCTGGCACCTGCTGATTTGGTGGCTCTGTAGGCAGAGCTGCGAAGTTCTCTTCTTTGTCAGAGAACTTTGCAGCTCTGCCTACAGAGCCACCAAAGCTGTAGCTGAATCGGCAAGTGGGGGGGAAACCTGCCCCACTTGTTTCATGGTCGCTTTCGGCTGAGCTGCATTGCAGCAGCAATGGGCGCAATACGCGAGGCAGCAAACAGCCACACCACGCCGAAACCGGCCGCTTGCCGCTTCCTGCCCAGTACCGCTGCCATGAGGCCATGGAACAAGTGGGGCAGGTTTCCGCCTCACCTGCCCATTCAGCTAAAGCTTTTGCGGCTCTATAGACAGAGCTGCAAAGAGAACTTCAAAGCTCTGCCTACAGAGCCACCAAAGCAGCAGGTGAAGCGCCGGAGGCACGGGGAGGGAAGGCACTGAAGTGGGCGGTCGGGCCATTGGCAAGAGCAATGCGTCTGAGTGGAAAGTGGCCTTGGAACATGTGGGGCAGGTAAGGAAAGAAATCCTTGCTCCCTCAAGAAACTGCCTTTCTTTCCTTAACTGGCTCCCAGCCCCATGCTGCTTCTCCTTCGCGATCCATCCCCGCCGTGTGCAAGGAAACAAAGGAAGTGTTTTTTGGGGAAAGAAAGGTCAATCAATTACAACTTCATGATCTTTCACAAGAAGTTGGAATTGATTGATTGACCTTTCCCCCCCAAAAAACATCTTTTGTTTCCTTGCACGCGGCAGCGATGGCAGATCGCAAAGGAGCAACAGCATGGGGTTGGAAAATCCTGTTCTAATAAATATTGATATATCTTTTTTATCATTCGATCTTCTGTTCCTAGAAGAATTTTATCTAATTGTGTATGCTCTAATTTTATCCCTGGTTCTTTTTTTTATCTTTTCTGTATCGTGACTGTATTTGTAAGTATGCCCACCATTCCAACTCTACACCATCTTCTAATAATCTTTTTCTTGTTTTCAGGTCTCCATTTTCATCTAAGAGATCTTTATATGTAATTACACTTCCTAGATTTATAAATTTGGGGTGCATAAAAATCTCTAATATTGATAGCCAATTGGGAATTTCTATATAGTTAAATTTTTTGATTTTTATCCACACATCTAATAGTGCTCGTCTAATATGATGATTCTGAAAGTACTGATGAGCCCTATATTTTCCATCCCACATTATAGCATGCCACCCAATTTGCATGTCATGACCTTCTAATGCTAGTAATCTTCTGTTCCTTAAATGTATCCAATCCTTTATCCATACCACTATTGCTGCTTGATAAAATTTTTCCCAATCTGGGAGGCCGAGCCCTCCTCTTTCCTTTGCATCCTGTAATAATTTTAACTTGATTCTCGGTTTTCTACCTTGCCAGATAAATTTAGATGTAAATCTATTTAAATTTTCAAAAAAAATCCTTACCTAATTTAATTGGTACACATTGGAATAAAAAGAGTAATTTGGGCAGTATATTCATCTTTATTGTCGCTATTCTTCCCATAAAAGAGAGCTGCAAGTTTTTCCATCTATCTAAGTCTACTATAATTTGGTCCATTAACTTATCATAATTTTCTCTTTTTTTTTTATTGAAAAGTTTTAACATACATTTTATCTTTAACAATCCCCCCTCCCCCTCCCATACCCATCCCTCCCTACCCCTCCCCCATTCCCCCCCCGACTTCCCAGAGCTAAGTACAGGGTATAAAAACAAAAAAAAACAATCATAAACATCCAAATGCTAACAACCACAAACTCTAAAATCTATCACTCTCTAGCTCATATAGGATAACTACAAACACTATTACTATTAAATATATAAAAAAAAGAAAAAGAAAAGAAAGGAAGACTTATTCAAATGCTACATGAAACCTTTTAGTCCCGTATTTGTTCTGGATATACTCAATCCATTTTCTCCACTCCATAATGTAACGTTCTTGCGAGTGATCTTTCAAATAAGCCGATATCTTTGCCATCTCTGCCAGGTCTGAAACCTTTAAAGTCCATTCTTCTATAGTCGGCAGTTCCTCCTTCTTCCAATATTGACCTATTAATAGTCTTGCTGCCGTAATTAAATTCAACATCAACTTAGTGTCCACAACAGTAGCTTCTGTAATTATACCCAACAGAAAGAATTGCGGACAAAACTTTATCTTTTGCTTGAAGATCTTCTGCATATTCCACCAAATTTTAATCCAAAAGGCCTTAACCTTTTTGCAAGTCCACCATATGTGAAAATATGTTGCATCTTCGTCACCACACCTCCAGCATTTGGGCTGATAGTTCGGATACATGCTTGCAAGCTTTTTAGGATCTAAATGCCATCTATAAAACATTTTATAAAAGTTCTCTCTTAAATTTTGAGCTTGTGTAAATTTTACGTTCCTCACCCAAATCTTTTCCCACGTGTCCATTGTAATAACTTCTTGGATATTTTGGGCCCATTTTATCATGCAATCTTTAACAAGTTCTGTTTCTGAATCAATTTCTATCAATGCAAGATATATCCGTTTGATATGTGCAGGACCCTGATTTCTAATTTGCTTTATCAGATTTTCATCAGTCATTGTAAAGCCAATTTTCAGATCTTCTTTCCACCTGGCCCGTAGCTGGATATACTGAAACCAAGTTTGAATAATCTTCTCATCTCGCAAGAGATCGTACGGTTTCAAACACCAGACATTTCTTTCCAGACTTAAAATCTCCTTATACGTAGTCACATCATGTTTAAAACCAACATTTATATTTTCTATTGCGTGTTTTGGAATTGCCCACAATGGTATCTTACAATCTAACTTATGTCTATACTTCTTCCAGACTCTCAACAATGCCTGTCTTAAAATATGCACTTTGAACACATTATCTACCTTCTTATCATACAACAAATATGCATGCCAGCCAAATAACAAGTCGTGGCCCTCAAGATTTAATAATCTCTCTTGTGTCAAATTAATCCAATCACTTATTCCTGCTAACGCAGCAGCTTCATAATATAATTTGAGATTGGGCATTTTTAGGCCACCTCTTTCACGAGTATCCTGCATAATCTTAAGTTTAACTCGTGGCCTTTTCCCTGCCCAGACAAATTTATTGATACCTCGCTGCCATTCCTCCAGATTAGAATCTTTCTTAAGAACCGGTATCATTTGAAATAAAAATAAAAATTTAGGCAGGACATTCATTTTCACTGCTGCGATTCGCCCCAACAAAGACAATTGCAATTTCTCCCAGCTCTCCATTTCTTTTTGAACTTTTCCCCATAATCTTTCATAATTATTTTTATATAACTTTGTATTAGAGGGTGACAAAAACACCCCCAAGTATTTGACCCTCTTGACAATCTCAAATCCAGTTAATCCTTCTAGAAGAGCCCTTTGCGATACTGTCATATTTTTGGCCAGAATTTTAGTTTTTTGTACATTAACTTTAAATCCAGAAACCTTCCCATATTGTATTATTATCTCCATCAGGTCCACAACAGAGTTTTCCGGCTGGGTCACCGTAACAACCAGATCATCTGCGAACGCTCTCAATCTATAATCCTGATCTCTAATTTGTATACCCTTAATTCTTTCCGAGTTCCGTATTTTTACCAATAATATCTCCAATGTTAACACAAATAACAAAGGCGATAACGGACACCCTTGCCTTGTGCCCTTCTCAATATTACAAGCTTCAGTCAAGCTATTGTTAACTATTATTCGGGCAGTTTGTTTTTGATATAATGCCCTAATTGGTTGCAAAAATTTATCCCCAAAATTCATTTTATCTAGAACTTTCATCAAAAATTGCCAATTCAATTGATCAAAAGCTTTTTCAGCATCTAAAAAAATTAGCGCCGCAGGGATCTGGTTGTTCCTTTCCAAAAACTCTAACACATCAACTATATGCCTCACATTATTTTTCATTTGCCTACCACTAATAAACCCAGTTTGATCCCCATGAATCACCTGTTGTAGAACCCTCATCAGTCTATTAGCCAACACCTTAGCAAATATCTTATAATCTGTATTTAAAAGTGATATCGGTCTATAATTTTTAACTTGAGTAGCATCTTGATCTTCCTTCGGTATCAAAGAGATAAAAGCAGTTCTCCAAGACGGAGGCACCTTTCCCCCTCTCTGAATTATCTGAAACAGCTCCTTCAACGGCTTTATCAACTCCATTTGTAAATTTTTGTAGTAAACCGCAGTCAAACCATCCGTACCTGGTGCTTTATCCAACTTCAATTCCTTAATTGCTGTAAGAATTTCTTCTTCTGTTATCAATTGGTTAATCTCCTCTTTTTGTGCCTGCGTAAGAACCGGGATGCTAGCATTCTCCAAATATACATCAATATCTTTTTCATTAATCTTCTCCTTAGCATATAATTTAGAATAAAAGTCCAGAAAGGCCTCCTTAATAAGATCCTGTTGAAACACAACCTTTCCCTTATGTTCAATTTTATCTATATTAGAAGCCCTTTGCTTTTTCCTTAGTCTATAAGCTAGCCATCTACCTGGCTTGTTAGCATTGCAAAAAGTATTATGCCTAGCAAACCGCAAATTGGTTTCCACTTGGTCAGCCATTAATTTATCAAATTGTCCTCTTAATAGCTTAATAACCTCCTTAGTCTTCACATCCAATGGGTTCAAAATCAAGGCCTTTTCTTTTTCCCTAATTTCATTCTCCAATTCTTTCCTTCTGGCTTCCAAAGTACGTCTGTGTTTATTATTCATATATATCAACACCCCTCTCATATAGGCCTTGCTAGCATCCCAAACCATGTCCATAGAAGTATCCTTATTCATATTAATTTCAAAAAAATCCTTCATCCGCTGTTTACATTCTTCCACATTTCTCTGATTTCTAAACAAGTTCTCGTTTACGCGCCACGAGCGCCTATCTCTATTGTCCTTATTGATCTCTAACCAAACTGGACTATGGTCAGAAATAGCTCTTGCACAGATCTTTACCTTCTTAATCCTAGAAAAATAGTCATTGGTCAGCAGAATAAAATCAATTCTGGAAAAAGATTGATGTCTATCAGAAAAAAAAGTATAATCCTTTTCATGCAGGTGAATGTCACGCCAAATATCTCGCAGTTCCAAATCATCCTTCATTTCAAAAAAAGATTTAGGCAATCTGGCATGACTCAGAGAGCGCTTAAAAAGACCAGCCTTATCCATCTGTACATCCAAAACGCCATTCCAATCCCCCATAAAAATAAATGATTTGTAATCCAATTGGGTAAGCTTTGTATGAAGTAAGCTAAAAAAATCAGCTTGCTGTTGATTAGGAGCATACAGTCCAACTAAAAGCGTTTTTTTTGCCTTCTAGCAGCAAATCTATCATAAGATATCTACCATGCTTATCTGCTTCAATTAGTTCCGCTGATAAAGTAGTTTTAACATAAACAACCACTCCATTTTTCTTATTCATCGCAGAGGCAACAAATTGCGTGCCCAATCTTGAGTTGGATAAATACTTTTGGTCCATAACCCTAATATGCGTTTCTTGCAAACATATAACATCAATCTTGAATTGTTTTAAATATTGAAAAACTTTCTTTCTCTTCTGTGGTGAATTTAGTCCATTAACATTCCAGGTTAGAAATTTAGTCGCCATGCGTGGCATCCCGAAGCTGTTGGAGCACATCTTTAATAGCCCCTCTATCTTCTTTGGGCCGTGCTCCTCCCACTGCTTCGCTGTAAGTACGCTTAGAGAATTCCATAAACTTCTGTTGGTCTTGCTCTTTTATTTGTTTTGCTCGTTTTAAAGCGGCACGTGTCACCCTCTGCTCTCCAGCAACAGCCGACGAGGTTATACTTTGATCCCCTCCAGCACCATTCTCCTCTTTCTGTCCACCTTCAGCCTCTTGAGATTTCCCTTCTCCAAATCCCTTTGCAGCTTCCAGAAGTGATAGTGGGGTCGCTTTTAAAACATTATTGTAGAAATCACGCGCCTGTGTCACAGTAACCAGACGGTATCTTTTGCCTTCATGCATCACCACCAATCCAACAGGAATCTCCCATCTAAACTTTATTTCACGTTGCTTAAGTTCTTGCACGAGAAATGCAAAATCCTTCCTTCTCCTTAGAATCTTTGGAGGAATTTCTTTTAAAACCAAAACTTCTTGGTCAGCAATCACAACTTTAGTATCATAAGCGGCTTGAATAACTTCATCTCTGGTTTCTCTCTTTGTAAAATAGACCACCACATCTCTAGCTAGCTTTCTCTGTCTAGCAATCCATGAGTTTACACGAAAAACTTTATCCATGCATCCCTTTATTTCAGATGCTGACTGATCCAATACTGCTTCCAACGCCTCAGAAATCAACTGCTTTAGGTCTTTTTTAGGATTCTCTTTTAAGCCTCTGATTCTGATAGCATGCTGCATCTGATGATACTGGACAAGACTCAATTCTCCGTCCATTCTATCCCTTAAATCTTCATTCTCCAGTACCTTTACTTCTAATATAGCATTCTTTTGACTCAGATCCTCCACTTTTTCATCCAAACTTTGCACACATTCAGCCACGCTTTGCACTGTAGACAAAATGTCTACCCTCATCGCACTAAACGTCTCTTCCATCCTCTCCTCCATTACTTTAAACTTCTCTTCTATCCTCTCCTCCAACTTCTCCAATTTCTCCTCCACCTTTGCCAACTTGTCACCCAGCATTTCTGATATTACCTGGGATTGTTTTTCCAGAGCATCTTCTAGCTCTTTCGATGTCAATGCAGCAGGAGGAAGGAAAGCTTGCAACGATGTCTGTTGCACCGGGGAAGTTCCCGCACTCTGAAGAGTTTTTGAGGGAGGTTTAGCCGCCATCTTTTCACTTTCACTTGTTGCGCACTTTCACTTTAGGTTTATAAAGTCCATTAAGCTAGAGAATAAGAATAAAAGTCCTCTTCACCTTGACCTCCTGTACCGCTCTGCCTGCTCCTTTTTATTCCATGGTCTTTCCTTCTGGCAGGGGTGGTCGCAAACGCCTGGCTCTGCTCCAAAGATCCCGGAGTAGAGACGCTGAACAGCTGGGAGCAACCCAGGCTACGGGGGAGTTCAATCCTTCAGCCGCCCAAGCTTTAAGCTCAGGCGGCCCCGGAGAACTCAACCCCTACCTGGGGCCTCACCCCCTCCTCTTCTCCCGAGGAGGGGGCTTCAAATCCACCCAAACAGCTGATCGGCGCTGTTTCGGGTGAAAACAACTCAGCTGAGCAGCGGGCAGCCCGAAACGGCTGTCTCCGGCGCCACGCCGCCACCGGAAGCCCATAATTTTCTCTTTTAAGTGTAGTACATCTTGCTGACAATTGAATCCCCAAGTACTTTACTCTTTTAGATGTCTGGATGTTAATTTTTTCTACTAGCTCAGTTTCTTGTAAGTTGGACATATTTTTAACTAGCATTTTAGTTTTTCCTTTGTTGATTTTTAATCCCGCAACATCTCCATAATTTTCCAGCACCTGTAATAATCTTGTTCCAGATTCTAAAGGGTCTTCCAGAATGAAAACTAAATCATCTGCATAAGCCTGTAATTTAAATATCTCTTTTCTGATTTCTAATCCTTTAATCATCTTATCTTTTCGGATTATTCTTGTGAGTACTTCTAAAGAAAGAATGAATAATAAAGGAGATAGTGGACAGCCTTGTCTCGTACCTTTTTGTATTTGAATGCTATTTGTTAATTCTCCATTTATGATTACTTTTGCCTCTTGCTTGGAATAGATTGCTTTAAACATATTTATAAATTTTTCTCCAAATTCCATCTGTTTAAGTTGAGTCAACATAAAATTCCATTTGACATTATCAAATGCTTTCTGAGCATCAACAAAAATTAATGCCACTTGTTTTTCGCTATGAAATTCATAGTATTCTAAGATGTCTAGTATGATCCTGACGTTATGTCTGATTTGTCTTTTAGGCAACAAGCCGTTTTGGTCAGTATGGATAAATTCAGCTAAATATTTTTTTAATCTTTCTGCCATTATAGTTGTGAAAATCTTGTAATCCGTGTTCAGTAAGGAAATGGGTCTATAATTTTTAATACAGGTCAAATCAGAGTTTTCTTTAGGGATTAGTGAGATGATTGCTTCAATTCTAGACCACGATTGATGCCGCCCTGAATAGTATGTAAATTGCTTTTCATTCAAATTTCTCTCCCTCCAACTATCTTGAATATTTAATTCCTCCACCATTTTTAAAAAAGTACCAGGTAGTATTCTCCTGGTTCGTTTCCTAACTTCCTCGCTCTTATAATCTAATTCTCTGTCTATAATTGCATTAAAATCACCAATTATACAAATGTTCTCATATTCCATATCAGCCGTAACCTTATGCAATTTCTTATAGAATTGTCTTTGTTTTTAATTGGGTGCATAAATTCCTACGAGGGCGATCTTTTTTTATTCAAGGAAATTTCAATAATCAATATTCTACATTCCTCATCTCGATAAATTTGTCTTGCTAGGATTCTTTCTTTAACATATATCACAATTCCTCCTTTCTTCTGCTGTGAAAGCGATACAAATTTAATTCCTAACTTAGAGTAGTTTAATAGATCCTGATCTTGAGTCTTTATATGTGTTTCTTGTAGAATTGTTATATCTAAATTTTTCTTACTTAGCTTATTCAAAATTATATTTCTCTTAGCTGGGGAGTTTAGTCCATTCACATTTAATGATAATACTGTTAATATTTCTATATTACTGCCTCTGTTTTGATCTTGTTGCCCTTGTCGGTCTATCTTCCTTAACTTCTTTGTATCTACTCTCATCATGGTTATCATGGTGCATTCTCATTTTTTCTCTTCTCTCTGTTTCCTGTTCTTTGTCTTGTGGTTCCCGTGTCTTTCTATTATATCTCTCTGCATTGTTCCCTTCTCTTAACTCTCTTTCTTCTAGTTCATCTTCATTGCCTAGATGCTGCTGGAAAAACTCTTCTGCTTTATCAATCAAATCTAACTGTGGGAACGGCCAGAATTTGGCTTCCCAAGAATTTGGTTTCTCACCCTTCTGCTTTTCCGGCCCCCCTTAGCTGGCATTCACTTGGGTTACAGTGAGAGCACACTCTCCTGGCTTATGTGAAGGCTGGCATGTGGGAGGTTTGGGAAACGCTATGTTAAAGCTTTCTCATATAGTACCTTGTTTTTGTATGATCTCAGAGGCACCTGAGAAATTCTCTGTGTATCCAATTATCTATGCTATTTTGTATGAGACTGATGAAGTTTTTTATAATATTGGAGGTGAATAAAAGTTCAGTGGGCAGTGCTCAGAGAGGGCTTTTTTTCTGTGGAGACGAGGCTGCCTGGCTGGTTCAAAGCTCTCTATCGACCCAGGTCTGAATTCTTTTTCCTTCGTCTGAATTCCTGTCCCTACATCTGAATTTCTTTCCCCTTCATCTGGTGACCCCGACGTGATGCCTGGGACCGACATGATGCATGTGATGCATGTGAGGCGGTGAGGCAAACTGTAACTTCTGGCTTACCTCCGCTCGGCAGGAGCTAAACGAATGCGTTCAACTAATTCATTCCGTTTTAAGGAGTCAACGAGGTAAGACCAACTTATTCATTCCGTTCGAGGAGTCAACGAAGTCAGTTCAACAATTCATTCCATTTAAGGAGTCAACGGGGTAAGTATGGGGACTTCTCTTTCAACAGGACAGGAAAAACAGGTATCTGACCTTTGCAATTTGTTGACAAGGACTACGCAAACAGTTAAAGTTTATAAAGAGGATGTAGAAGAGCTGGTTAAGATGATTGGTAAATTATGCCCTTGGTATCCTGCAGATGGATCTCTTAATCCCAAAGATTGGCAAGAAATTGGGAAAAATTTGCATCAGGCTGCAACCACTCCAGTATCAGTACTACACACTTGGCAACTCTGTGGTAAAGCTATTATTGAGTTGTCCAATCCTCTCTTGTACCCTCCAAAATTAATAATTCCTGAGGCACCAATCCTGTATCCCCCAGACACTCAGCCACCACTGTCTTATCATATTTCTTCACGGCAGTGGAGCTCTGAGAGTCAGCAAAATTTGGATCTTCAGCAGCCTCAAACACAGACTGCTTTTCAGCAAATGGTGCAGTCAGCATTGGTCTCTGAAAATTCAGAGGACGTCCAGGAGGCATTGCCATTGATGGCTGTCTGCCCCGTGGTCCAAAACGCTCAAAATCAGCAAGTCCATGAGTCTGTTCCATCTGCAGTTCACAAAGAGCTGAAAGGAAGTGTTACAGACAAGGGGTTGCAAAGCAATTTCACCCGAGAGCTTTTCCCTGAGAAGGTTCAAAATGAAACTGCTGCTGACGTTCTGATGAAACAATTGGCATTTGAAAATACTAATCAGAACTGCAAAACAGCCCTGAAAACAATTGATTCTAAACCTGAGACTACCATTGCTCCAATGATTAATTTGTGTCCGAACATTGAAACTGAATCTCATAAGACAAAACTTTTAGCTACAGCTCTTGCAGCTGTAGTTCATCCAGCCAAAGACAAAAAATGCTTTGCTTACCATTTTATGGATGATAATTTGCTTGCTGGAAAGCCTTTACCTGTTAACTGTTTCCTAACCTTACAGGAAATCTTGGCTAAATCAGGACTTGTCATTGCCCCTGAGAAGGTTCAAATAAAACCTCCCTTTCTATATTTAGGTGATCAGATGCTTCAATCTTCTTTTTCTCCTTTTGTTTCAACTCTGTGCATTCCATCTCATTTCACTCTGGTACAATTGCAAAACTTTTTAGGACATCTTAATTGGGCTAGACCATTTTTAGGGTTAACTACTGCTTTGTTGCGTCCACTTTTTATTGCCTTGCAAGGTCATTTAACCCCTGACACGCAAATTCCAGTCTCCACAGCGATGCAACATTGCCTTCATCAAATCAATTCTGCCCTTCGCAAAGTTATGGTTAACACAGCTTCTCTTTTAGGATTGTTACAGCCAACTGCTATCTTATTTTTTCCTGAAACGCTTAAATCTATATGCATTGTAGAATGGTTGTTAACTGGCTTTGATCCTTTAGTCTTTCATTTGCCTTGCACCAAGGATCAGCATGATTTCTTTCTGCAAATGTCTAATGCTTTTGTGATTGCCTTTGTAGATTATGTGGGAGCTGTATTGTTTAACCCCCCCCAAGGACCAACGTTTGATTTTCTTACAGGAATTGCCTTTTGTTTTTCAATCTGCACAGGTTTCTACCTTTCTTGCTAATGCTATTACTTTATTTACAGATGGATCTCATACCCGTGAGGTGGTTGTTTGGCAAATTAATGGAAAATGGCAAACTAAGTTCACAGCTTCTCAAACCTCAGCCCAGTGTGCTAAACTTTCTGCAGTGATTTTAGCCTTTAAATTACATGATTTGATTCCTTTTAATCTTATTGTGGACAATCTTTTTAATCATATTGCATTTGTTTACCTATTCCCACTTTTGGATCGTAACTTGCTTTCTCTATGTTAGATGTTTTGTGCCAGCCATGGCAGTTCCCCAAAAAGGTCATCAGAAGCCTCTTTGCTCCCACTGGTGGGTCAGGGGTCCCCGGCCCCTGCAGCCCCATTGGCAAGAGAGTTTTATGGTAAGGGAGGGGCTGAGACCCCCCCATAAATACCTCTGCTCAAGGGGCTGCTCCTTGCTTGCTCTCTGATCTCTTTGTTCTTTCTTCTACTTGCTTGCTCGCCTATCCATGAGCTCAACCCAGGCATGGAGGCCTCCATGCCAGGAAACTCTTTCTATTTACTTTATCGTTAAATAAAGCTTTGAATGATCGCATTCCTGCGTGATGCCTTTTACTTGGAAGCACCTTAACGATCCATCGACCTCGTGAGACCATCTCACACTCTATTCCTTACTTTTCAAACTCTCCTGCTGCTTTCCATTCTCTTAAGATGGCTCCACTTTCTACTGACCCTTTAGCTAGCCATTCCTATTTTCACCAGAATGCTAAATCTCTTCGTGCTACCTTTAACATTCCACTTTCTCAGGCTTGTGATATTATCTCAGCCTCTCCTTCTTGCTCCTCCTCCCCCCTCTCTTTTCCCTTTGATGATGTTAATCCAAGAGGAACTGAGGCCGATGCTGTCTGGCAGATGGATGTTACTCACATTCCGCAATTTTCTCCAGCTTCCTATCTTCACGTTTGCATAGATACTTATTCTGGCTATGTGTGGGTTACCCCCCTTCGCAGCGAAACTGCCTCTCATGTTATTCAGCACCTTCTCGCTACCATGGCTGTCATGGGACGACCACTTGTCTTAAAGACTGACAATGCTCCTGCGTATACTTCTAATGCTTTTTCTCAATTTTGCAGAACTTGGGATATTTCTCTCCGACATGGCATTCCATACAATAGCTCAGGCCAAGCTATAGTGGAATGTGCACATGGTACATTTCAAGCTTTGTTGTTTAAACATTTAAAAGAAAGGGGAATTACTCCCTCAGATCTTAAAACCTTGATTCCAGTATTGTTATTTACTTTGAATCATTTAACTATCACTAATCAAGCTTATACTCCTGCAGAGAGACATTTAAGGAAGGAGCTTCCCCTGGAACGACCACAAGTGCTATATAAGGAGCTGCCCGAGCCAACCTGGAAGGGATCAGCTGAATTGATTACTTGGGGAAGGGGGTATGCATCTATTCTTACTCCTACAGGACCGGTGTGGGTGCCTGCCAGGTGTGTGAAGCCATTCCGAGCCAAACATGAGCTGGCACCAGAGGCTGAGCAGTCCACTCCCAGAGTTCAATCCAACCCTGACATTGAAACCGAACCCGGTGGGTGCAACACCATGAAGGCGTAAAAGACCTTCGCGGCCAGCAGGAACTCAGCCACCAGTGACATGGGGAATGCTAAAAACACTCAGTGCGGATGCCCTTTGTGACCTTACTACTGCGCAGCTAAAGCCGACCTTAGAACTTTTCCTGTCAGCATTTATCGCGCAACTTAACACCACTTCAGCACTTGGACTGTTGCTGTGTTTTTTGGTTTTTTTTTCTTCTTTCAGCTGTAGGAATTCATGAAGATTTAGCAAATAGAGGACAATTCAATTTGTAGCTACAACTGGCCAACATTTCTAGTCAGAGTAATTTTTTGCTTAAAAATGTCTGCTTCTGCTCATAAAGTTACTAGCTCTTGCGTTGTTCCTGTCTGTACTCCAGCTACTACTATTCAAAATTATACTCTTTTTACCAATTTTAATATATCCACCACCTATATACTATGTATTCTTGGGGCTCTTCAACTTATAGACTTAGAAAAAATGCTTTTTCTATGGCTATCAGATTTAGCTTTGTTTACACATTTATTTGTTTATGGTATTTTAAATATAGTTATTGTTCTGTACCAGCCTGCTACCGGCCCTGCAGAAAAGGCAGGGACAACCCCTTTTTCAAGAAGGCAAGAGGCTGGAATTAAGCCTGCCAAATTTATTGCAACAAAAACAAACGGAACAAGACAAACCAAGAAACAGGAGCTTTAAGAAACATGAACTATCCGAGCGGTTGCCTTTGTCGAGCCCCTCTGGCTCGACATGCTTACCGGGAGGGAGCTTCGGTCGCCGCCCGCAGCCCGCAGCCACAGCCGCAGCCGCGCCCGGCAGCTGCTCGGCTCCTAGCAGCTGATCCGCGGCCGAAGAAAGCTCCGTTCCAATCAGCTGCTCGGCGGCTGCCGACGATCCCGGGCGTCACCACCGTGGCCGCACCTGCTCCCACGGCTGATCGGCGGCCGGCTCGAGCAGCTGCTCGGCGGCTAACGGGAACCCCGGCCGTCAACGCCCGGGCCGCCCCTGCTTCCACAGCTGATCGGCGGCCGGCTCGACCAGCTGCTCGGCGGCTAACAAGGACCCCGGCCGTCAACACCCGAGCCGCGCCTGCTCACACGGCTGATCGGCGGCCGACTCGACCAGCTGATCGGCGGCTAACGAGGACCCCGGGCGTCAACACCGAGGCCGCGCCTGCTCGCCCGGCTGATCGGCGGCCGGCAGCGCGGGGCAAAGGAACCGCCCCTGCCCGAACGGTTGTTGAGCAGCCGACAGTGGGCCTCGTCACACATGGGGAAGCCGCGCCAGCCGTAACAGCTGTGCGGCGGCATGAAACGGGTGTGAGCCGAAACACCGGGTTGGTGGAGGGGAGCACGTTAGGGATTCCAGGGGGTGAGAGAGGGGGATATTGTACTTACACCTTCCTGCGTGCAGTATGGACTTCGGCGCCAGAGGCGGAAGCGGGGCGTGGGGCGACAGGATAGAGGGGTGGAGTTTTACGCAGAGGCTGGTCTGCGTGGAGGAGGGTGGGGCTGACGGGTGGGGCTGACGGGTGGGGTTATTACCCAATTAGTAAAGACATTTAAAAGAAGCGTTGGGACGAGTGGTTCCCAACGCTGACTTTATTAATGTTTAGAGATCCTGCTATTAAAGGTACTCTTTCCAGTCATCCGTACTCCGTCGTGGTTCTTCCTGAGTGCTTGCTTCCCCGGCGAAGACGTGGGTTTGACAGTAAGTCAGCGTTCAATTAGCACAGCGCTCCTTTTGTTGGGCTCTGGTTCCCGCCTGCCACCATGGCTGAGGGGACCCAGGGTGGTGTGCCCGTGGCAGGAGGGGAGGAGCCAGCTGGGGTTGCTGTGCCCCTTGAGGTGGGGGAATTGGCAGAGGCCCCACCTATGGTTCGGCCTAAGGTCCGGGAACTTGGACCAGCATCTAAGGGAGCTGAGGCTTCATAACCGGCTGCCCAGGAGAAGCCTGGGGAATGGTGGCTCAGCCCTGTTTTGAGTCAGCCAGTGGCTGGACAGAATCAACCATCTAGAGGAAAGGGGTCCCTCTGGGAGTGGAGAGAGCGTCGTGCCACCGATGAAGGCGGAGAGGAGTGGAGCTACACCACGGCTCCCGGCAGTTACACTATGGACATCCTGAGGGACCATTTCGGAGAACCTCGGCCGTGGACCCCTACTGATACTGACCTGGAGACCGGAAGATGGGCACAGACCAGGACCGACCCGGAGCGCAGGAGCCAAACCCGGTTCCGTTTGGCGAGTCCTCGCTTTCGGGCCCCGCAGGCCCCTGGTACCCCGCGGGTCCCAGGCCTTCCACCGCCGGGACCGGCCGCTGCTTCCGACTTGGGGCATCCAGGACCTGGTGGAACAAGGCCGGGGGCCGCTGTACCAGCAGGAGCGCTGGGGTGGCAACAACCAGGGGTTGCACAGGGGCTGGGAGGCCCGGTGGGTCCTTGGGGAGGGCCTGCGGTTTGGGGCCCACCACCGCTGCCCGTGACCTTTGACGGCAACCCTGATCGTCTGGCCCTGTTCCTTGGACAAGCCATCCACCATCTGGACCAGTACGGTCCTTTATATACATCCCAGTGGGGGATGGTGATGGCTGTCACTACGGCATTGCAAGGGGAGGCAGCAGCTTGGGTGGCGAACCTCTACGGTGACCGTGCCCGTGAACTGGGGGACGTCGGCCTTCTCCTCGAAGCTCTGCATACACGATTCGAGGACGTGACGCGCACGCACCGAGCGGAGGCTGAGATCGTGGGCCTGCGGCAGAACGGCCGTCCAGCTACAGCCTATGTGCAGGACTTTCGTGAAGTGGCCGGCAGGCTCAGTTCCTGGCCAGAGAGGATGTTGGTTCACCAATTCCAGGCCGGGCTGGACGATTATCTTCTACGGGCTTGTATCATCCGGGGAATCCCTCCTAGGCTCCAAGAGTGGCTGCGGGTCGCGGTTGAACTGGATGTGGCCTTACGGGTTTGCCAACGCCGTGTGCGGGCCGTAGGAGACTCCCGTCAGGTCCCGCCGAGGTCGCAGGGCCAGGTGCAGAAGCCGTCACCATCGTCACTGGGTCCTGTTGTCCAGCCACCACGGTCCGTTCTGCGTTGCTTCAGGTGCGATCAGCCAGGGCATCGCGTGGCCGCCTGCCCTATACCCGCATCCCGGGTGGTTGCAGCAGCAACCCCAACAAGGAGCACAACCCCCGGGCGCTTTGTAGAGCGTTCCCGGGCTTCTCGGCAGGATGTGGAATCAACACCAGGGGGAAGCGGCCAGACGGAGGTGGACAGTGCCATCGATGTGAACATGGAGTTGTACGAGCACGGAGATAGACCAGAGGAGGACCCCATGGTAAGTGCTTCGGTTAGCCCATTTTCAGTCCCGGTTACATTAACAAACCCCGCCACGGGGGAGGTGATGGAGGTTAAGGCTTTAATTGATTCGGGTAGCACGAGGTGTCTTATTAGCCGGAAGGTGGTGGCTAAACTGGGTGTTAGGGTGGTACGGCTGAGGAACCCAATACGCTTCCAGCAGGTGGATGGGTCTCTTCTGGGGGGGGTGCCTATCACCCATGTCACAGAACTTGTGCGGCTGGATATGGGGGAGCACTGGGAACGGTTGCGGTTCATCGTGGTGCCCTCCATGACGGAGGAGGTGATCTTGGGGCTAACGTGGCTGGACAGGTGGGGGCTGACCATTTGGTGGGAGGGGGGTTGTCGACACCTCCGCTTGGGGATTGGGCCACAGCCCCCTGATCATGAGCGGCCGGGGACGTCTGGCTCGCCAGGGAAGTCGGGGGAGAGTTGTAGGGCTGGGGCAGAAGTACACATACCGCCAGAGTACACCGAATTCCTCGAGGTTTTTAGTGAGCAAGAATGCGATCTCTTGCCTCCCCATCGACCAACGGAATGCGCGATTGAGCTGGAGCCGGGGGTCAAACTGCCTAAGCCCCGGATGTATGCCATGACCCCACGGGAGATGACAGAACTCCGGAATTACATCGACAAGAATCTTGCACGGGGGTTCATACAACCAGCTCGCTCGCGGATGGCAGCACCAGTTCTTTTTCGGGAAAAGAAAGATGGGGGCCTGCGTCTTTGTGTGGACTACCGGGGGGTCAACGCAGTGTGTGTTGAACATTTGTATCCATTGCCCTTGATGAAAGACATGTTGTCCCACCTGGCTAAGGGGAGGGTGTTTACCCGCTTGGACTTGCGCAAAGCCTATTATCGGGTGCGTATCAAGAAAGGAGACGAGTGGAAAACGGCGTTTAACTGCCCATTGGGCAGCTACCAATTTCGTGTAATGCCATTCGGACTCCAGGGGGCCCCCGCCGTATTCATGCAACTAATAAATCAAGTGTTGCATGAACATTTGTATAGGGGGGTGCTCGTGTATCTTGACGATATCCTTATATATACGGAGACATTGGACCAGCACGTTGCCCTTGTGCGCCAGGTTCTGCGGAAACTCTTAGAGGCACGACTATACGTGAAATTATCAAAATGTGAATTTCACGTGTCTCGACTGGACTACTTGGGCTATCGGGTCTCGGCGGCCGGGATTGCAATGGATCCAAAGAAAGTGGAGGCTATACTGCAGTGGCAAGCCCCGGGGACCAGACGACAGCTACAGAGCTTCCTGGGGTTTGCCAATTTTTACCGCCAATTCATACCATCTTTTGCTGCAGTAGCTCTTCCATTAACAGACTTGTTAAAAACCAAGAAGTTAGCGGTGAAACCACGGCCAGGGTTGCGTGTAACATGGACCACTGACTGTCAACGGGCTTTCGAGACCCTGAAAGGTTTGTTTACCCGAGAGCCCGTACTCTTGCACCCCGACCCAGCAGCACCATACGTTGTGCAAGCAGATGCTAGCGACGTGGCAGTCGGAGCTGTCCTATTGCAGCACAACAGTAAAGGCGCATTGCAACCCTGTGCTTATGCGTCCAAAAAGCTATCGACCACCGAACGCGCCTGGGCTATCTGGGAAAAGGAGGCCTACGCCGTTCGGTGGGCATTAGAGACGTGGCGGCATCTCCTAGAGGGGGCAGAGAAGCCCTTCGAAGTATGGACAGACCATAGGAATTTAGAAGCCCTGCAATCCCCACGTAAGTTGGCCCCTAAGCATGTGCGGTGGGCCCTGTATTTCAGGCGGTTCAGGTTTACCCTGAAATACGTCCCAGGGGGGAAGAATTTCCTGGCGGATGCCCTCTCGCGGCTACCGCAGTATGACAATCAGCGGGAGGAGGTGGTGCAAGCCCTTATCCCTCCTCTCGGCCCAGAGATGGTACGGGCTGTACAGAATAGGGTTGTAGCTAACCTTGAACAGCAGCTGAAAAAGGCTTTGGCGGGAGATGGTTGGCTACAGCAGCACCCGCAGCTCCTAACCCGACGGGACGACCTGGCTTGGTATGGGAGTAAGATGTACGTGCCGCAAACCTTGCGAAACACTGTACTTTATAGGTGTCATGATGCCAAGCAGGCCGGATACCTCGGGTTCCTGAAAACTCTGCACCTTGCTAGACGTCAGTTTTGGTGGCCCGGGATGAGGCGCCAGGTCAAAGATTATGTCCAGCGTTGCCGCACGTGTGCTATGGCCAAACCCCAGCCCGGAAAACCAGCGGGGCTTTTACAGACAGTGGCGGACCCCAACCAGCCATGGCAGGACATCGGGATGGATTTCATCGTAGACCTACCAGAGAGCCGGGGGTACACTGTTATCTGGACCGTAGTTGACCTGTTTTCTAAACAGGCTCATTTTGTTCCGTTGAGGGGCTTGCCCTCGGCCCGGCGTCTGGCCTGGCTCTTTATTACCCACGTGTACCGTTTACACGGGGCGCCTAGGCGTGTTATCTCGGACCAAGGAGTACAGTTTACCGCCAGGTTTTGGGGTGAATTCCTCCAGTTCATCGGGTCATCTCAGGGATTAAGCTCGGGGTATCATCCCTGCACAAACGGTGCCGCTGAACGGGCCAACGCGGCAGTAGAGCAATACCTATGCAGTTATGTCTCGTACCAGCAGGCAGACTGGGCTGACCTATTGGCGTTTGCAGAAATCGCCCACAACAACGCTGTGCACAGTAGTACTGGTCTCCCGCCGTACACAGTGGTGTCTGGCTACGACTTCCCTCCTGTTCCCGAGTGCGACCAGGGATCGGCTTCCCCTTGTCAACCCCAGGAGTGGATGCTACAAGTCAGAAAGGCATGGGCAGCAACCAAGGAAGCACTGGACAAGCAAGTCAGTATTGTAAAGGCCCAAGCAGATAAGAAGCGCCAACCATTCTACACTCCAGGGGTTGGGGACTGGGTGTACTTGTCTACAAAATACTTGAAGTTACAAATACCTAGCAAGAAGCTCGGCCCTAAATATATAGGCCCCTTCCAGGTCACCCACATCATCAACCCGGTCACGGTGCGCCTCCGGCTGCCTAAATTTCTGGGCAAGGTGCATCCCGTGTTTCACGGCAGCTTGCTAAAACCAGCCCCTGTTCCTGTCCGGGGGGAGCCAGTAGGGCCGGGGCCTGTGAGTGATGGACAATATGAGATTCAGGAGGTTCTAGACTCCAGGAGGCGGAGAGGGCGACTGCAATACCTAGTGCTTTGGAAGGGGTATCCGATTACTGAGGCATCCTGGGTGGCGGAATCGAACGTTCAGGCCCCTAGACTAGTTAAGGCGTTCCACCAGAGGCACCCTGGTAAACCCTCGGGGGAGGGACGAAGGGAAACTGTTGCTCTCCTTGGTGCTTGTTTGACTTCTACGTCTTGCCTTCCAGGAGGAGCCTTGGTAGGAGGGGCCGACTGTCGAGCCCCTCGGGCTCGACATGCTTACCGGGAGGGAGCTTCGGTCGCCGCCCGCAGCCCGCAGCCACAGCCGCAGCCGCGCCCGGCAGCTGCTCGGCTCCAAGCAGCTGATCCGCGGCCGAAGAAAGCTCCGTTCCAATCAGCTGCTCGGCGGCTGCCGACGATCCCGGGCGTCACCACCGTGGCCGCGCCTGCTCCCACGGCTGATCGGCGGCCGGCTCGAGCAGCTGCTCGGCGGCTAACGGGAACCCCGGCCGTCAACGCCCGGGCTGCCCCTGCTTCCACAGCTGATCGGCGGCCGGCTCGACCAGCTGCTCGGCGGCTAACGAGGACCCCGGCTGTCAACACCCGAGCCGCGCCTGCTCACACGGCTGATCGGCGGCCGACTCGACCAGCTCATCGGCGGCTAACGAGGACCCCGGGCGTCAACACCGAGGCCGCGCCTGCTCGCCCGGCTGATCGGCGGCCGGCAGCGCGGGGCAAAGGAACCGCCCCTGCCCGAACGGTTGTTGAGCAGCCGACAGCGGGCCTCGTCACACATGGGGAAGCCGCGCCAGCCATAACAGCTGTGCGGCGGCATGAAACGGGTGTGAGCCGAAACACCGGGTTGGTGGAGGGGAGCACGTTAGGGATTCCAGGTGGTGAGAGATGGGGATATTGTACTTACACCTTCCTGCGTGCAGTATGGACTTCGGCGCCAGAGGCGGAAGCGGGGCGTGGGGCGACAGGATAGAGGGGTGGAGTTTTACGCAGAGGCTGGTCTGCGTGGAGGAGGGTGGGGCTGACGGGTGGGGCTGACGGGTGGGGTTATTACCCAATTAGTAAAGACATTTAAAAGAAACGTTGGGACGAGTGGTTCCCAACGCTGACTTTATTAATGTTTAGAGATCCTGCTATTAAAGGTACTCTTTCCAGTCATCCGTACTCCGTCGTGGTTCTTCCTGAGTGCTTGCTTCCCCGGCGAAGACGTGGCTTTGACATCCTTCAGCAAACCAGCCCTCCCCACACATTCCCCTTATATAGAATTCAGGGCGTGGCTTCTCTCTGCCTCCTTCCGAGAAGCCCTATTGCCTTCCTCTGTTTACTCCTAATTGACTGCCTCCTGCGTCGGGCATCCTTGAACAGGGCCAGCTGTGGGTCATCTTCATCCACGCTGTCAGGCTCACACAGCTGGGTCTCCATGGTGACCAAGTGGGAGGGGCCTGGCTGAGGGCTCTCATCAGCAAGATCTTCAACCCCTCAGCAAGGTCTTCAACACCCCCCTCCTCCTCCTCTGAGTCGTCCGACCCAACTGCCGAACCCACAGGCTGACCCTGAATCACAACACTATCCCGCACCGCAGGGCCCTTCCCCCGGGTCTGCCGATCCGGATGCGGTCGAGATGGAAATTGTTCATGAAAAGCGGTCACCAACGCAGGGGCATGAATGGCGGTCGCGTCTTCCCAGGTGAAGTCCTCTGGTCCGTAACCTTTCCATTCAATCAGGTACTGGAAACGACCTTTCAGCCAACGGGAATCCCTGATGCTGGCGACCTCGTACTAGGGGATGCTGCCTCCATCATGAGGTCCTGATGGGGGAGGTTCCGCTCGGCGGAGTGGACAGGCCGGTTGCTCGGGGACCAACAGAGACCGATGAAAGACTGGGTGCACGCGCAGGGAACGTGGCAGAGTTAAGCGATAGGTGACCGGATTGATGACAGCCTCGACTGGGAACGGTCCTAAATATCGGTGATCTAACTTTCTCACCGGCCGTGTTGACGGTAGGTTCCTGGTGGACAACCAGACCCGATCTCCCACCGATAGTGGAGGCGTATCCCGTCTTGACCGATCAGCAAACCTTTTGTAATCGGCCTTGGCCTTCTCTAACTGATGTCGCACCAATCGATGGATCGCCTGTAACTCTGCCATGAAGTCGTTCGCTGCCGGCTCCGGTGAGTCCACGGGAGAAAGGGGGAAAAACCGGGGGTGATATCCCACATTGGCCAAGAACGGTGTCATATGTGTGGAGGTGTGCTGCGAATTGTTAAATGCAAACTCAGCTATGGCCAGATAGTCCACCCAATTGTTTTGCTGCAGATTGACGTAGCAGCGCAGATATTGTTCCAGGATACCGATGACCTTCTCGGTTCCCCCGTCAGTTTGAGGATGATGCGCAGACGAGAGGCAAATCTTGATATCCAACGCATGCATCAACTCCTGCCAGAAGCGGGCTGTAAACTGGGCCCCCCTATCAGAGACGACTCTATCAGGGAGGCTGTGCAGCCGAAACACCTGCTGAAAGAACATACGACTAGTGGCGCGGGCTGATGGTAAGTCGCGACAGGGGATGAAGTGCACCATCTTGCTCAGCATGTCCACCACCACATACACTGTCGTAAAACCAGAGGATGGGGGTAAATTCGTCAGAAAGTCCATGGACACAGCCCCCCAGGGTCTTTTGGGTGTCGGCAAAGGCTGCAGTAATCCAGGCGGGGCCCCTGTCGCTGACCTGGCCTATGTTACAGGAGGTAACATAGGACTGGACGTCGTGTCGGACTCGGGGCCACCAGAAGGTACGGGAGACCAGGTTCAGGGTCTTGAACAGGCCAAAATGCCCCGCCGCCGGGTTATCGTGACACTGGCTGAGGATGAGTCCCCTGAGTGGCCCTCCCGGAACGTAGAGCCAGTCACGATAATACAAGAGTCCATCCGTAACCGTCCAAGGAGAATCTGGCCCCACCTCCTCCTTCCGGTGAGCCACCCACACCTCCTGCTGCTATGCCTCCCGGATCCGAGCCCGTATATCAACCGGCTCCCGCACCGCAGCAAAAGACTCGACGGGGATTACTGTCCTGGGCAGAAGCTTGTCTTCCACTCGGGAGTATTCGGGCTTCCTGGACAGAGCATCCGCTCTTTGATTGTGCCCGCTAGGTATGTACCGAACCCAGAAGTCAAACCTCGCAAAGAAAAGAGACCACCGGATCTGGCGTTGGTTCAAATTCCGAGCGGTCTGGTAGGCTTTCCAAATTCTTATGGTCCGTCCGGACCTCGATTTGATGCCACGCTCCCTCCAGATGATGCCTCCAGGCCTCGAACGCCACTTTGATGGCCAGCAGCTCCTTCTCCCAGATTGTATAATTGCGCTCCGAAGGGTTCAGTTTTCGTGAATGGTATGCGCAAGGGAAGAGGGTACCGCTGGGCGTCATTGCCTGGAGTAACACCGCCCCAATGGCAATGTCGGAGGCATCCGCCTCCACAACAAACGGCCGTTGCGGGTCAGGATGCTTCAAGATGGGCTCCTTCATGAAGACTTCCTTCAAAGTCTGGAAAGCCTGTTGTTCTGGAGCGTTCCACTGGAACCGAGTCTTCTTCTGCAGGAGCCGGGTGAGGGGGACTGTCAAGGCAGCAAACCCAGGGATGAAAGTTCGGTAATAGTTGGCGAACCCAAGAAGTCGCTGAACATCTTTCACGCGACGCGGGGGTTGCCAACTCTGCAAAGACTCAACCTTACTCGGCTCCATGGCGATGCCCTCAGGAGAAATGCGGTGACCCAGGAAATCGATGGTCACCCGGTAGAACTGGCACTTCTCCAACTTGGCAAACAGCCGATGTTCTCGGAGTCGCTGCAGGACCTGATGGAGATGCTGATGGTGCACCTCACGCGACGGGGAGTAGATCAGGATGTCATCCAAGTAGATCACGACAAACTGATCCAACAAATCCCGGAAAATGTCATTCATGAAATGCTGAAACACAGCAGGGGCGTTGGTCAGGCCAAATGGCATCACCGTGTACTCAAAATGTCCATAGCGAGTACCAAACGCCGTCTTCCACTCATCACCCGGCTGAACCCTGACGAGGTTGTAAGCTCCACGCAGGTCCAGTTTCGTGAAGATCTTAGCCTCCCGGAGTCGGTCCAAGAGTTCGGGGATGAGGGGCAGCGGGTAACGATTGCGCACCGTGCTGGTGTTGAGTTTCCTATAATCGCAGCAAAGCCGCAATTCGCCCGACTTCTTTTTGATGAAGAGCACGGGTGCAGACACTGGCTAGGACGAGGGCCGGATGAAACCGCGAGCCAAATTCTTCTCCAGAAAGTCCCGCAATGCAGCCAACTTGGGGTCCGACATGGAGTACAAACGCCCCACTGGGAGAGGCGCATCAGGGACTAAATCAATGGGGCAGTCATAGGGCCTGTGCGGTGGTAATTGATCCGCCTCTGTCTCGCTGAACACATCAGCAAAGCCGGACAGTTCGGGAGGCAAGGAAACCCCTGGGGAACCCTCCACCTGGCCGGCACAGATATGGCGGGAGTGGTCCACGCACTGCAAGCTTGGGAAGGTGACCAAGTTCTGTGTCCAATAGATCTGTGGGTCATGCGCCCGGAGCCACGCCAGTCCCAAGACCAGGGGGAAGTGCAGATCTGAGGTGATATAGAACTGGATGGCCTCCACATGGGAACTGATGGCCATACATAATGGTTGCGTGGCAGCCGTAATTGGCCCAGACAGGAGCACTCGACCATCGATAGTGTCCACTAACATGGGCGGATCCACCGGGCACTGGGGAACAGCCCATTTGGCCACAAATGCTGAGTCCATAAAATTTGTGGTGGCCCCAGAGTCAATTAAGGCATGGACTGGAATCCCCTCTGGCTTGCCAGGAAGGATCAGACGTGCCTCCAATATCAGATGCCGTGGAGGTCTACAGGCAGCATCGGAAAGACGTCGCTCAGTGTTGTTGTGGGACGCCCGATCTATCACACCGTCTAGATCGGGCTCGGGGCGTTTCCCGACAGAAAAGTAGGGGACTTTCTCGGGGCAGACTCGGTCACTGATGCCCGCTGTCGCTTCTTTGGGCAAAAAGCAGCCAAATGCCCAGGGTCCCCACAGTAAAAACACAACCCCCCCGATCGTCGTCTGTTCATTTCAGTCACCGATAGACGAGACCTGGCGGCACCCAGCTCCATTGGCTCCTCCCTTTGAACTGGGGGCTCACACACAACAGGGGCTGCAGGGGTCTGTGGGGTGGCACGGCGACTCCTTCGCTGCTGCAACCGAGCATCGATCCGCAGGCAGAGATGGATCAGCCCATTCAGGTCTGAGGGAATATCCACACGGGCCAGCTCATCCAACATCTCCTCCGACAATCCATCCTGGAAGGCATCCACAAGCGCAGCCTCATTCCAGGCGGAATCCTGGCTAAGCAGCCGAAAATCGCTGATATAGCCCTGTAGGGGGCGTTGACCCTGCCTCAGAGCTTTCAGGCGTCGAGTAGCAGTCTGCGTCTTAATAGGGTCCTCATACATCAGAGGCATATGATCACAAAACCCCACAAAGTTGTCCAACAATGGACTAGGTTGAGCCAGCAGAGGCGTGCCCCAACGAGCTGCATCACCCGAAAGAAGGCTTAACACAAACCCCACCTTATCCCGGTCAGTGGGGAAATCAGCTGCTCTCACGCTGATAAAGAGCTGGCATTGTCCCAGGAAAGCAGGAAACACTTCTGGATTGCCTGTAAATTTATCCGGCATCGCAACTTGGCATTTTCTCCTGGGTGGGGGTGATGGTGGGGGTGCAGCATGAACCTGAGCTTGCAGTTGAGCCACCTGAGCTGCCAGCAAAGTGAGTTGCTGGGTGAGCTGGGCATTCTCAGCACGTAGCTGCTCCATAATATTAGTAAGGGGTGGGAGGCTGAAGGTAAACTGTTCTGTACCAGCCTGCTACCGGCCCTGAAGAAAAGGCAGGGACAACCCCTTTTTCAAGAAGGCAAGAGGCTGGAATTACGCCTGCCAAATTTATTGCAACAAAAACAAACGGAACAAGACAAACCAAGAAACAGGAGCTTTAAGAAACATGAACTATCCGAGCAGTTGCCTTCAGCAAACCAGCCCTCCCCACACATTCCCCTTATATAGAGTTCAGGGCGTGGCTTCTCTCTGCCTCCTTCCGAGAAGCCCCATTGCCTTCCTCTTTTTACTCCTAATTGACTTCCTCCTGCGTCGGGCATCCTTGAACAGGGCCAGCTGTGGGTCATCTTCATCCACGCTGTTAGGCTCACACAGCTGGGTCTCCGTGGTGACCAAGTGGGAGGGGCCTGGCTGAGGGCTCTCATCAGAAAGATCTTCAACCCCCTCAGCAAGGTCTTCAACATCCCCCTCCTCCTCCTCTGAGTCGTCCAACCCAACTGCCGAACCCACAGGCTGACCCTGAATCACAACAGTTATATTGATTAGTTTATGTTACTGTATCCAATATATTCCCTCTTTGCTAGCATTGTGCTATTTGTTAAGCGATCCCACACCTCTACTTTCAACGCCAAAGATTTACACATTATGCAAGCTTATCTCGAACATTCTGCTTCTGTCATTAAACAAAAAACGGGGACATGTGGGAACGGCCAGAATTTGGCTTCCCAAGAATTTGGTTTCTCACCCTTCTGCTTTTCCGGCCCCCCTTAGCTGGCCTTCACTTGGGTTACAGTGAGAGCACACTCTCCTGGCTTATGTGAAGGCTGGCATGTGGGAGGTTTGGGAAACGCTATGATAAAGCTTTCTCATATAGTACCTTGTTTTTGTATGATCTCAGAGGCACCTGAGAAATTCTCTCTGTGTATCCAATTATTTATGTATGCTATTTTGTATGAGACTGATGAAGTTTTTTATAATATTGGAGGTGAATAAAAGTTCAGTGGGCAGTGCTCAGAGAGGGCTTTTTTCTGTGGAGACGAGGCTGCCTGGCTGGTTCAAAGCTCTCTATCGACCCAGGTCTGAATTCTTTTTCCTTCGTCTGAATTCCTGTCCCTACATCTGAATTTCTTTCCCCTTCATCTAACCTATATCTTTTTTCTTGCCAGGTCACCACAATCCCTTCTGGCATCAGCCACCTAAAGTTAATATTTTGTCTTATTAATTTTGATGTAATATGTTGGTAGGGCCTTCTCAGATCTCTTACCCTCCTAGGGACTTGTTTGAGGACAATTAGTTGTTTACCTCTATATTCTATTGGGTCGTCCCTTGTTCTGTGCAAAATCTCATCCCTAATTGACTTCTTCACAAATCTGATATGTACCTCCTTGGGTAAGTTATTTCTTCTCGCGTAATTTGTGTGGATTCTATATATTTCATCCATCTCATTTGCCATCTCATCTTTCCCTGTCCCTAGGGCCTTTGCTAGCAAGTCCATCATCATTTCTGGGAGGTCCTCCCCCTTCTCTTCCTTCATGTTTTGAAAACATAAATAGTGGTCTGCTTTCTCAGTTTCAAGCAGTATGATGGTTTTTTCTAACTCTTTATTTGCTTGCAAAAGTTTTTCATTCATTTCATCTACTCTTCTTTCCTCCTTATTCATTCTATCCTCCATTTCTAATAATTTCTGCTCATTTTTCAATATTTGCGGTTGGAAACATTCAAATTTTCTGTCCATTGCTTCCATCCTCTCTTTAAGTTGTCCAGTATCATTCCTTATTTCACCTATTTCTCTTTTTAAATCCTCATGATTTCTCAACATAACCTCTTGCATGGATTGTAATATTGCTTGTATGTCTTTAAGTGAGCTTGCTCTCTCCCACGGCAACATCTCCTCTATAGATCTTTGCCCTGCTGGGCTTAATTCTGCTGATGAGGCTTGGGTTATCTGCCTTCTTCCAGTCCCAACTCTTGTGAGATTTGGGATGCTTGTCATCTTTCTATGTGACGTCAGCCAACCCTCCCACTTATACACAATCTTTGTCTTTCCCTCCACCACACCTAGGGAATTTATCGTTCTTCCAAGGTTATAATCACTAGTGCCTTATATCTTAACAATGCTAGATTTTGTTGCTAACACAATATCCAACCTATTACACCTATTACACTAATGCTTCTAAAACATAATAATCAATATTAATCAATTTCAAATGTCTATATTCCAAACAGTCCTAACTTTTCTATATAGAAACATGTAACAATAATATAACCATTAAATTACCTCAATAATATAACCAATATTATTCAATTCTTTAACAATAAAAACCAGATTTCACAGTCAGTTCAATTATGAATATTATTATATAGAACAAGGGGACAAATAGATTTTCTCTCCCTCCTTAAACATTCAACTTTTTGTTCCTAATTAGTCTCCTCCAAATCAATCATACCATAGGTTATGTTCAGTTAATTCTTATTGGTCTAAATTCTCAAAACAATTAACATTTATCCCTTTTGTTTTAGAAACTTTTTGAAACAAATAGTTCACTTCTTAATTTATGAGTATCACTCTTCCCTCCTTTGATACTAATTGGTTGTTAGTTCTTCAAGATGTCAGCTCTCTCAGCTCAGCCCACACTGTCACTCTTCAAGTTTATTTTGTTTTTTGTTAAACTTCTTCTTGGCTTTACTGCAAGAGCCAGAAAGAGAAACCACCCGGAGTCACCAGTCCTTACAGCCTGTGAGCCTGTTGCTTTAAGGGCAGAACTCTTTTCCCCCCTGTCTCCTTCTCGCCTTTCACTCTGGGGCCTCTCCTCTTATCTTCTCTTCTGTGAAATTCTCCGGAAAGATTTCACCATCCGGAACACTTACAAGAGTTTGCTGAGTGTTTCTTATGCCAGGTTAGTTGAATCACTGTCCTGCTCGCTCACTGCTATTTTTGACAGCTGTCATTTCTTCACGGCTGCCATAATGGACCGGCTCCCTCACCCGGCTCTCTCCTAGGCTTTCCTGCTTTCTGCAGCTCAAACCGCCATCCTGAGCTGCTCAGCTGGGCGCCTCTGCTTCTAATCTCCCTCCGAGAGATCTGGGGCTTTTAAAAAACCCACTGGGAACAGAGAAACAGCTGTGAGATCGGCACGCTCATTCGGAGTAGTTTCTCAACACAGCCATTCCGTTTGACAGCTGACTCCGCCTTCCGGCATGGGGTTAAAAGTCAGGTAAGGAAAGAAAGACAGTTTCTGGGGGGAGCAAGGATTTCTTTCCTTACATGCTTCAGTTGTTCTGAGGCCGCTGTTCTGTTCCAGCCTACAACCGTCCCAGTTTGCATGTCCTTGACATGCAAACTGGGACGGTTGTAGGCTGGAACAGAACAGCGTACAACCGTCCCAGTTTGCATGTCAAGGACAACCCCTTTTTCTTTTTAAATCAATAGGCTGGAAAAAAACCCAACCCTTTTATTTATATTCAGTTCAAAATAATTACAGGTGAAACTAGAAAAATTAGAATATCGTGCAAAAGTTCATTTATTTCAGTAATACAACTTAAAAGGGGAAACTAATATATGAGATAGACTCATTACATGCAAAGCAAGATAGTTCAAGCTGTGATTTGTCATAATTGTGATGATTATGGCTTACAGCTCATGAAAACCCCAAATCCACAATCTCAGAAAATTAGAATATTGTGAAAAGGTGTAATATTCTAGGCACAAAGTGTCCGACTCTAATCAGCTAATTAAGCCATAACACCTGCAAAGGGTTCCTGAGCTTTTAAATGGTCTCTCAGTCTGGTTCAGTAGGAATCACAATCATGGGAAGGAAGGAATCAGTAGGAATCACAATCACAATCATGCTGACCTGACAGTTGTGCAGAAAACCATCATTGACACTCTCCATAAGGAGGGAAAGCCTCAAAAGGTAATTGCAAAAGAAGTTGGGTGTTCCCAAAGTGCTGTATCAAAGCACATTAATAGAAAGTTATGTGGAAGGGAAAAGTGTGGAAGAAAAAGGTGCACAAGCAGCAGGGATGACCACTGCCTGGAGAGGATTGTCAGGAAAAGGCCATTCAAAAGTGTTGGGGACTTTCACAAGGACTGGACTGAGGCTGGAGTCAGTGCATGAAGAGCCACCACACACAGACGGATCCTGGACATGGGCTTCAAATATCGTATTCCTCTTGTCAAGCCGCTCCTGAACAACAAACGTCAGAAGCGTCTTACCTGGGCTAAAGAAAAACAGACCTGGTCTGTTGCTCAGTGGTCCAAAGTCCTCTTTTCTGATGAGAGCAACTTTTGCATCTCATTTGGAAACCAAGGACCCAGAGTCTGGAGGAAGAATGGAGAGGCACACACTGCAAGATGCTTGAAGTCCAGTGTGAAGTTTCCACAGTCTGTGTTGATTTGGGGAGCCATGTCATCTGCTGGTGTTGGTCCACTGTGCTTCATTAAGTCCAGGGTCAAGGCAGCCGTCTACCAGGAGATTTTGGAGCACTTCATGCTTCCTTCCACAGACGAGCTGTATGGGGATGCTGACTTCATTTTCCAGCAGGACTTGGCATCTGCCCACACTGCCAAAAGCACCAAAACCTGGTTCAATGACCGTGGGATTACTGTGCTTGATTGGCCAGCAAACTCGCCTGACCTGAACCCCATAGAGAATCTATGGGGCATTGCTAAGAGAAAGATGAGAGACATGAGACCGAACAATGCGGAAGAGCTGAAGGCCACTATTGAAGCATCCTGGTCTTCCATAACACCTCAGCAGTTCCACAGGCTGATAGCTTCCATGCCACGTCGCATTGAGGCAGTAATTGCTGCAAAAGGGGCCCAAACCAAGTCCTGAGTACATATGCATGCTTATACTTTTCAGAGGTCCGATATTGTTCTATGTACACTCCTTGTTTTATTGATTGCATGTAATATTCTAATTTTCTGAGATTGTGGATTTGGGGTTTTCATGAGCTGTACGCCATAATCATCACAATTATGATAAATCACGGCTTGAACTATCTTGCTTTGCATGTAATGAGTCTATCTCATATATTAGTTTCCCCTTTTAAGTTGCATTACTGAAATAAATGAACTTTTGCACGATATTCTAATTTTTCGAGTTTCACCTGTAAGTCCTCAAAACAAAAAGCAGTAGAATATTTTCTTTAGCAAAAGAATTAGTTCAAACAGCAAAACAAGAGTTAAACAAGAAGTTCAGCAAGATCATAGACCAGGATTTCCTTTGGAGTTCTATGAATGGTTGCCTTCAGCAACCAGCACCACCCACACCTTCCCCTTTTATTAGCAGCCCCAAGGAGTGGCTTCTAAATGCCTTCTCCTCCTTTCGCTGAGTTGCCTCATAGACTTTCTCTGGTCTGCTCTACTAAACTGCCTTCTACTTCCAGCGTCTCTGAATAGATTCATCTGTGATGCCTCAGAGTCCAAATCCTCCTCCTCACTGTTGTGATTCAGGGTCAGCCTGTGGGTTCGGCAGTTGTGTCGGACGACTCAGAGGAGGAGGAGGGGGATGTTGAAGAGCTTGCTGATGATGGCCTTGAGGCTCCGCAGAGCCCTCAGCCAGGCCCCTCCCACCTGGTCACGACGGAGACCCAGCTGTGTGAGCCTGACAGCGTGGATTAAGATGACCCACAGCTGGCCCTGTTCAAGGACGCCCGACGCAGGAGGCAGTCAATCAGGAGTAAACAGAGGAAGGCAATGGGGCACCTCGGAAGGAGGCAGAGAGAGGCCACGCCCTGAACTGTATTTAAGGGGAATGTGTGGGAGGGCTGGTTTGCTGAAGGCAACCGCTTGGATAGTTCCTGTTTCATAGCTCCTGTTTCATGGTTGGTGTCTTGTTTTGCTCTGTTTTATCTTAATAAATTTGGCAGGCTTTATTCCAGCCTCTTGCCGTTTGTAAAGGGGTTGTCCCTGCTTTTGCTGCAGGGCTGGTAGCAGGCTGGTACAGAACACTCACACAGCTGAGCCTCATAAAGAACACTATTGGAGGGGCCCGGCTCTTCCTCTGACTGAGAGTCCTGTAATGCTTCAGAGCCTCCCTCTGACACTGAAGGCTCTCCAAATCCCTCCTCCTCCTCCTCCTCAGATCCCTCAGACTCAGCTGCTGGGAGCACAGGCTGACATGGAATCACAACAGTCGATTTCCGCTCAGATGCGTTGCTCTTGGCAATGGCCCAATCGCCCACATCAGTGCCCTCCCTCCCCAAGCCTCTGCGCTCGACCTGCTTTTTTGGTCAGCCTGCCGGCCCCCACTCAATGCCCTGCCCACCGCCGTCTAGCACAGCTGCCCCGGGGCTGCAGGGGCTGGCCTGGCATGGGAAGTGCATGCACCCCACCCTCCCGCCACCATGCAGGGTAAGGTTGCCGTGCCCACCCCTGCCCACATACCCTCGCCTCCCCCAAGCGTTTTTTTACTAACCTGCCTTTCAGCTGCATTCTGTTTCTCCGTTCACTTCTCAGCCTTCTCCACATGTTTGTGGGGCTATGTTTTTAAAAAAAGTCCCATCAGAATTTCTAACTTCTTGAGATCTTGCAAGAAGTTAGAAAGTCTCATGGAACTTTTTTTTTTCCTACAAACACGTGGCGAAGGCTGAGAAGCGAATGGAGAAACGGAATGCAACTGAAAGGCAGGTTAGTAAAAAAAACGCTTGGGGGAGGCAAGGGCATCTGGGCAGGGGCGGGCCTGGCAAACTACCCTGCGCGGCTTCGGCAGATGTCTGGCAGGGGGAGGGAAGCAACTGGTCTACCAGCATGCTAGCGCCACCACGTTGCTTCTCCACCCCATGCACAGGCCCCGCCCCACCCCTTGCATGGAGCGCCCTGCTCTCGTCGCTCCCCCCAACCCCATGCGGCACCTTCTTTCCAGCTCTGACGCATCACTTCCTCCGCCTGTCAACGCTGCTAACATTGAATGTTATTGCTTGACAAGAGATGAAGAAGTAGCCATTTCATATGTTAAACTTGTGTATTGCTTTAAGAGATTGGATTAAGGTTGGGAGGGGGAAGAGGAGGATTGTACCTCAAGGCCATCTGAAATTAAAGAAGATAAGAACTTGGATTTTTTAACGGAAGGGAAACTGATTCTTTAAATTAATTGGAGAATATGATTAATGACAAAATTAGAAAGGTGGAGAATTGTGTTTTAATATATTGTGCAAGGGACGGAGATTTCAGATTCCAGCTTCCTTCGAGCAAGCATTTGCCAGTGTATTAGGCTAAATAAAGGGCTTTTAAGGTAAACAATGCCTCAGAGTCACTTGAAAAGCCCATATGTTGGAAAGTTGACACCGCCACTGTGTGGGACTAAAAATAAAGTTCCATCAATCAATTCCAACTTTGGGAGATCTTTTTTTTTTCCTGCGAGAAGTTGAAATTAATTGATTGATTGAAACTTTTTTTTTGCACATGGCGGTGTAGGCCTAAAGCGAAAAGGGTTTATAAAACCCAGCTGAAGGCCTAGGACAGGGGTGACGGCATGCATGCCTACAGAGAGGGCTCTGCGTGCCACCTGTGGCACGCGTGCCATAGGTTCACCACCATGGTGCTAGGCCACTTAGCCAAGGGGAAGAAATTCATGAAACTAGAACTGAGGGAGACGTACTACTGAGTGAGAATTAAAGAAGGTGATGAGTGGAAGACGGCCTTCCTTTGCCCCCTGGGGAGTTATGTCAGGGTAATGATTTAAATGCTAACCAGCTGATGTAATGTAAGGTGGATGATGCACTGATAGGAATGACTCAGCAGGGTCTGTATCTGTGTCTGTATCCCTTTAAGAGCCTGAGTATAAAAGGGAAGGATTTTGCTGGAGTGTCTCTCTCTCGTCCATTTCCTGCTGTAATTGCTGTGTGTTGGAGTTTGCTGTGTTAACACTTGTATGTATATTATTCCTGGTGTATGATATTGTAGATAGTGTAAGATAAACCACCATTTAATATAGACCACTGTTTACTGAGTTTACTCCTGGTTTATCTCAGCACAATAAGACTGTGCATGCTCTGACAAGTTACCAGTTTTAAATAATGCCATTTGGACTACAGGGGCCCCCCGCAGTGTTCATGTAACTCATAAATGTGGTGCTGCATGAGCATCTTTACAAGGGGGTCTTAGTGTACCTTGATGACATCCTCATTTACACTGAGACCATGGACAAACATGTGAAGTTTGTGCGGCAAGTGCTAAAAAAGCTGTTGGGTGCTAAGCTGTATGCTAAGCTGTCCAAATGCAAATTTCCCAAATCTAAACTGGACTACTTGGGCTCAGACGTGTCATGCGATGGAATAGAGAAGGACCCAGAGAAGGTGAAATCTATCTTGGAGTAGCAAGCTCCTCATACCCACAAGCAGCTGCAAAGTTTTCTGGGGTTTGCAAACCTCTACAGACAATTCATCCCCTCTTTTGCCAAGATTGCCCTGCCGATCACTAAGCTGTTAAAGACTGGGAAGTGGGGAGAGAAGTTGAAATGATTAAAGTACTGTGCCCACTGCACTTGTTTTGGGTACAGTTTGCGGGGGGTCTTCAGTGCCTCTAGGTTTTTGTGATCTGTCCATACTTCAAATGGCACCTTGCTCCCCTCTAAATAGTGTCGCCAGTTTAACAGGCTCCACCTAATGGCAAAGGCCTCCTTCTCCCAGATTGCCCATCTCCAATCGCTTTTAGTGAATTTTTTGGAGGTGTAGGTGCAGGGTTGTAGGACTCCACTTTTGTTCTTTTGCAGTAATACAGCTCTTACTACAACATCGCTGGTGTCAGCTTGGATTATGAAGGGCTCCCCAGGGCATGGATGCTTTAGGACTGGTTCAGCAGCAAATAATATTTTTAAATTCTCAAAAGCTGTTTGACAGCTCATCGTCCAAGCAAGTGGTTGTCCAGGTCATGGTTTTCCCCCTCCCTTACCCGTTTTGAGTAGTTCTGTAAGGGGCAGGGCAATCTCGGCAAAGAAGGGGATGAATTGACGGTAGCAGTTGGAAAACCCTAGGAAGCTCTGGAGCTGTATACAGCGAGTCTTTGGGGGTTGACATTCAAGTATAGCTTTCACTTTGGCTGGGTCCATTTCAATGCCCCCATTCGAAATTCTATAGCCAAGATAATCTAATCAGGTTTGGTGAAATTCACATTTTGACAATTTGACATAAAATTTGGCATTCAATAGTTTCTTTAACACTTCTCTCACCAGTCTTATGTGGTCAGTCATATTTGTACTGTATATCAGGATGTCATCAAGATACACTAGAACCCCTTTGTATAAATGTTCCTGTAGGACCTCATTAATCAACTGCATAAATACGGCTGGGGCCCCGGACTTCCGGGTGGCAAGGCTCCATCGATGGTGGCCGTTAAGGCCGTCAGCCCCGCTGTTTTCCTTTGGAGCCGCTAAAAACAGCGACAATCAGCTGTTTGGCAGCTCGGAAACCCGCTCCTTGGGAGAAGAGGGGGGGTGAGCGCTTAGGTAGGGGTAGATCTCCCCTAGACCACCAGAGTTTAAACTCTGGTGGTTGAAGGGTGTGAGCCCCCCCAAAGCCTGAGTTTGCTCCGGACTCCGGGACACCTCTGCTCCAAGGCTTTGGAGCAGAGCAGGACGCTTGCAACCATCCCTGCTATCGATAATTAATTGTGGATTACTTGAATGCAGGCAGAGCTGTGCAGGAGAATGCTGTAATAGCAAGTATTTGAACTTTAACTCTGAATTACTTTGAGAGAAAAAGTTGCAAGCAGTGTGGAAAGTGAAAGTGCGTAATAGAAATTAACTGGGTGTTAAAATGGCTTCTAAACCAACTAAAGTTCCTAGAAGTGCTGGTGCCTCGCCACTTCAGCATTCTTCATTACAAGCTTTGATGCCTACTTCTGTGGCACCCACACCCGCACCAGCATTAACAATAAAAGATTTGCAAGATGCTTTACAAGATGCTTTAAAAACACAATCCCAACAAATAGCTGAACTTATTGAGGAGAAGAATACTGAAATAAGAGCAGACATTTTGGCTGCATTTCAAGGGCTTGCAGTTTTTATTGAGTGTTTGGATGAGCGCGTGGAAGAGCTCAGTCAAAACAATATGAGATTAGATGCTAAAATATTGGATGCTGAAAATGTGATGGAAAAGATTGATGATGATGTATTTATTTATTTTATTTTATTTTTATTACATTTATATCCCGCCCTTCTCCGAAGACTCAGGGCGGCTTACAAGCTTAGCAGTAGCCTTCATTCTATGTATATGCCTGCTTGTTAGGGCTTTCACACACACACACACCAAGCGGCATTATTACAAAGTCAGCTTAATTGCCCCCAACAATCTGGGTCCTCATTTTACCTACCTCGGAAGGATGGAAGGCTGAGTCAACCTTGAGCCTGGTGGGATGCGAACCTGCACTAATTGCAGGCAGCTGGTGTTACTTAAGGAGGCATCAGCCCACTGCTCCACCAAGGCTCTACTAGTTATGATACAATACAGAGACATGGAATTTGCTGTGAGGATCAGAGGTTTGAAAGAAGATCCTAAGGAGGATTTGAAAGAATTACTGGCACAGGCCCTTGAATCGGTTTTGGAGCATCCAGCAGAAGATATTATGGGGATATAGACAAAATATTTCGTGTTAACTCTTGGATTGCAAGACAAAGGAAGTTGCCTAGAGATGTGGTGGTTTATTTTACAAAGAGATCAATTAGAAATGTGGTTATCCAAGCCTTCTATAACAACAGATTTACAGTTGCTGAGCAAGAAGTTTTAATTCTGAAAGAGATTCCTCCAAGAATTTTAAGGAAAAGAAAAGACTTTACTTTCTTGGCAGATGAATTAAAGAAATGGCAGATTCAGTGTAGATGGGAGATTCCAGCAGGCATGGCGGTGATGTATGCAGGCACGAGATATCGTCTTAATACAGTTTTCCAGGCACGAGATTTTTATTCTAATATCTTGAAGGCAGGTCCTCCGCCATCTTCAGAATTTAAAGGAAGGAATGGTGAAGGAGAGTGACAGTCGCGAATGGAGAGTATACAAAGAGCTGAAGGAGCTACTCTGCAGAAGGATAAAGAATCTCAGCAAACTACAGGAGTGGATCAGACCCAGGTGTTAACAGAAGAGGTTAGAGAACAAAGAATGACACGGGATGCAACTAGACGAATGAGACAAGAACAAGAACAACAGAAAGCTACAATCATATCTCAAAAACCTACTTACAGTGAAGCAGTGGGATGAGCGAAACCGAAGAGAGTGCAGGTGGTTTTGGAAGAGGCGCTCCGAAAGCTTCAGGTCGCAAAAGATGGCGACAAAGTTTCTAACTTGGAATGTTAACGGATTAAACTCCCCGCACAAGAGAAAGAAAGTATTTCAGTATTTAAAACAATTTAGAAATGATGTTATTTGTCTGCAGGAAATGCATATTCGAGCAGCTGATCAAAAATATTTGATAAACTTTAGGCTGGGTACACAGTTTATTGCGTCTGCTTCTGACAAGAAAAATGGAGTAGTTATTTATGTTAAGAATAATTTAACAGCTAATTTAATTGAAACAGATAAACAAGGAAGATATGTTATAATTGAACTATTAATAGAAGGCAAGAAAATACTTTTGATTGGATTATACGCTCCTAATCAACAGCAAGGAGAATTTTATAAACTATTACATAGCAAGATAACTCAATGGGATTATAAATCTTGTATTTTTATGGGAGACTGGAATGGTGTTTTGGATGTACAAATGGACAAAAAAGGCCTTTTTAGAAGTATACCGAGTCATGCCAGATTGCCTAAATCCTTTTTTGAGATGAAAGATGATTTGGAATTGAGAGATGTTTGGAGAGAAAGAAATTTGCAAGAAAAAGGCTTTACCTTTTTTTCCAATAGGCATCAATCTTTTTCCAGGATTGATTTTGTATTAATTACTAATGATCTTTTTTCTAAGATTAAGAAGATTAAAATATGTCCAAGAACTATATCAGATTATAGTCCAGTATGGTTGGAAATAGAAAAAGACAATGGAGATAGGCGCTCTTGGAGATTAAATAAAAATTTGTTTAGATATCAAGAAAATGTGGAAGAGTGTAAAAAACAGATGAAAGAATTTTTTAATATGAATATGCACAAGGGTACTTCTATTGAAATGGTTTGGGATGCAAGTAAAGCTTATATGAGAGGAGTGTTTTTTTTTATTAAAGAGTTTTACAATATTTTACAATATATCCCCAAATCCCTCCCACCCCAACCCCCCCACTTCCCCCCCCCACTTCCCAGAGCTAAATACAGGATTATAGTTACAACAATCATATTCTAAATAAAAATTTACACAATATACAATCAACCAAATTCGTACTGCGCTTTAACTCTCTCTTAGCATAACTACTAACAATAACAATATCCCACTAAATTCTACTCATAAGCTAAATGGAACTTTTTGGTCCCATATTTGTTTTCAATATAATTTATCCATCTCCTCCAAACTGAAATATATCTCTCCTGTGAGTGATCCTTTAAATAAGCAGAAATCTTGGACATTTCTGAAAGATTAGAAACTTTAAACACCCATTCTTCTACCGTGGGCAGATTGTCCTTCTTCCAATATTGTCCCACCAGTAACCGTGCTGCCGTTATAATATTCAACATCAGATTAGTCTCTTTGACATCACAATTTACAACAATACCCAGTAAGAACAATTGCGGGGAAAACTTTATCTTCCTCTTAAAAATCTTTTGAATGTTCCACCAAATTTTAATCCAGAAGGCTTTTATGTTTCTACAAGTCCACCACATGTGGAAATAGGTAGCTTCTAAGCTACCACACCTCCAACACTTAGACTGCAGATTAGGATACATGTTGGACAACTTCTTGGAATCCAGATGCCATCTATAAAACATTTTGTAAAAATTTTCTCTTAAATTTTGAGCCTGGGTAAATTTAACATTTCTAACCCAAATTATCTCCCAGGTGTCCAACGAGATTGGTTCCTGAATATTTTGTGCCCACTTTACCATGCAATCTTTAACCAATTCCGTTTCCGAATCCAATTCAATTAAAGCATTATATATCCTCTTTATATGTGCACATTTTGAATCTCTAATTTGCTTTACTAAATTTTGATCTGTAATTGTGATACCAACCTTTTGATCTGACTTCCACCTAGCTTTCAATTGGGTATATTGAAACCAAGAGTAATTTATGTTTTCTTGTCTTAACTCCTCTGCTGATTTAAGTTGCCAATCATTCCCTTGCAATTTGAGTAGTTCCTTATAAGAAACCATATCCATACTCACTCCCATAGATACACCCTCTATCGCGTGTCCAGGAATTCCCCAAATTGGTATTTTATAATTTAACTTATTATAGTACTTTTTCCAGACACGCAGTAAAGCACTTCTAAGAATATGGGATTTAAAAGCCCTGTCTACCTTCTTATCATAAAGCAAGTATGCATGCCATCCATATACCAAATCCCATCCCTCAAGATGAAGTATTCTCTTGTTAGTTAAATTAAGCCAATCACTAACCCAGGTCAAAGCAGCCGCATCATAGTACAATTTCAAATTCGGCGCCTTGAGTCCCCCTCTTTCCCTGGCATCCTGTAAAATCTTGAATTTAACTCTTGGTTTTTTCCCCGCCCAGATAAATTTGTTAATACCCTTCTGCCATTGATCAAGGTTGGCATCCTTTTTCAGTATAGGTATCATCTGAAACAGAAAGAGGAACTTTGGTAGAACATTCATTTTAACAACTGCAATTCTTCCCAGTAGTGATAATTGTAATTTTTTCCAATTATTTAAGTCCCTTTGTACCTTCAACCATAGTGTTTCATAATTATTCTTATACAATTTTACATTTGAGGCTGCAATATGCACTCCTAGATATTTAACCTTCTTCACTATTTCAAAACCTGTTAAGTTAGATAACATATCCCTTTCACTCATAGTCATATTCTTAGACAATATCTTGGTCTTATTACTATTTACCTTAAACCCAGAAACCTTACCATACTGAGTTATAATTTCCATCAAGTCTACAACCGACTGTAGCGGTTGGGATACTGTCACAACCAAGTCATCAGCAAAAGCTCTCAGTCTATAATCATTCTGTTTTATTTTAATTCCCTTTATCAAAGAGGACTCTCGAATTTTAATTAGTAAAATCTCTAATGTTAAAACAAACAATAATGGTGATAGGGGGCAGCCCTGCCTTGTACCTTTTTCAATTCTAAAAGTCTCTGTTAGTCCCCCATTAACTATAATTTGTGCAGTTTGTTGTTGATATATAGCTTTAATAGCATGTAGAAAACCTTCTCCAAAATTCATCTCCTCAACAACTCTTAATAAAAACTGCCAATTCAATTGGTCAAAGGCTTTCTCTGCATCCAAAAATATCAGTGCTGCGGAGACTTGGTTGTTCTTATCCAAATATTCAAGCAAGTTAACAATTTGTCTTACATTATTTTTCATATACCTCCCAGATATAAATCCCGATTGGTCACTATGAATCATTTGTTTCAAAACTTGCATTAATCTATTAGCCAATACTTTAGCAAAGATCTTATAATCTGTATTTAAGAGCGATATAGGTCTATAATTTTTAGGTTGGGTAAGATCTTGATCCTCCTTTGGGATCAACGATACAAAAGCTGTCCTCCATGATGGAGGAACTGCGCCTCCAGTCTGAATTTCATTAAACAAAATCTTTAAGGGTTCAATCATTTCAGGCAGCAACTTTTTATAATAAATTGCTGTTAATCCATCTGTTCCTGGAGTTTTGCCCAATTTCAACTGTTTAATAGCTAAAGAAATTTCTTCTGGTGTAATTGGGCAATTCATCTCAAGTTGTTGTTCTTGTGAAAGTCTTGGGAAATGAGCTCCCTGTAGATACTTATCTACATCTAGAGCTTGTATATTCTCTTTAGAATATAATTTCGAGTAAAAATCTAGGAAACTCCTCTTAATCAAATTTTGTTGGTAGACTTCTTTTCCTTTATATTCTATTTTGTCTATAGTACGTAATTTCTGTTTCTTCCTTAATTGATAAGCCAGCCATCTACCAGGCTTGTTGGCGTTACAGAAAGTATTGTTTTTGGCATAACACAAATTAGTTGCTACTTGATCAGCCAATAGCATATTAAATTGTTCTTTCAATAAATGTATTGAGATCTTTAAATTATTATCCAATGGATTCAAAATAAACTTTTTCTCTTTAATTTTAATCTCTTCCTCAATATCTAAACGTTTTTGCACTTGCTTACGCCTATAAGCATTATTCATATAAATCAAAACCCCTCTCATATAGGCCTTACTAGCATCCCAAACCATTTCCATCGAAGTACTTTTATGCATATTCGTGACAAAAAATTCTTTCCTATGTTCTCTACATTTCTGCAAGAACAAGTCATTTGTAAATAAGTTCTCATTCAGCCTCCAGGATCTCCTACTAGTGTCTTCAGTAAAGAGCTCCAGCCAAACAGGACTATGGTCAGACATTGTCCTAGGAAAAATCTTAACATTCTTAACCGAGGAGGAAAGGTCAGTAGTAATCAAAATGAAGTCAATCCTGGAAAAAGATTTGTGTCTATCCGAAAAAAAAGTAAAATCCCTGTCTCTCATATTCCTTTCCCGCCATACATCTCTTAATTCCAGATCTTCCTTCAAATCAAAAAAGGCTTTAGGCAATTTTGAGTTACAAAGGGTTTTAGAAGACCCCTTCTTGTCTTCAGATGGCACCAAGACCCCATTCCAATCCCCCATCATAATAACAGATTTGTAATCCAGTTCAATTAGCCTTTGGTGTAAGAATTTAAAATTTTTTTGCTGTTGTTGATTTGGAGCATATAATCCAATAAGAAGAACTTTCTTTCCTTGTAATATTAATTCAGTACTAACATATCTCCCTTGCTTATCTGATTCAATCAACCTTGCCGAAAAGTCTTTTCTTAAGTAAATAACCACTCCAGCCTTCTTGTCCGGAGCAGAAGATGCAAAATATGTTCCCAATCGGGAATTAGTCAAATATTTTTGATCTCTTAATGCAATATGTGTCTCTTGTAAACAAACAACGTCATTTTTATGTTGTTTCAAATAAAAAAATACTTTCTTTCTTTTCTGTGGTGAATTTAGCCCGTTAACATTCCATGTCAGGAACTTCACCATCTCTGGTGACCATGAGCCTTTGGAACATGGCCTGAAGATCAGCTGTTGCTCTCTTAGGACGTGCTCCTCCCACGGGCTCTAAAACAGTCGCATCTTGCGTAGCTGAACCAGTTGCAGACTTCTGTTTTTGTTCCTTTTCCATACGCTTATGTGCAGCTCTTGTCATCCTCTGTTTTTTTGGGTCTTCCTTTAATATCAAATTCTGCTCTATGGCCTCCGGTTTCTGGATCTCCTCAGGGGGCAGTAACATTGCCTCTTCACTCAATTGTTTATCATCTTGTCTAGCTTCTGTTCTCTTAATTCGGGGAGATGGTGGTAAACCTGCTTTCAGGACCTTAGTGTAGAAATCTTTTGCTTTTAAGATTGTATCCAGTCTGTATCTGGTCCCTGCATAATTTACCACAATCCCAATAGGAATTTCCCATCTGAACTGGACTTGTCGCTTCTTAAGCTCATCAGACAAAAAGGCAAAGTCTTTCCTCTTTCCAAGAATTTTTGAAGGTATCTCCTTTAAGATCATAATATCTTGGCCTGCAATCTGGAATTTTTCCCGATAAAAGGCCTGGATAATAGAATTTCTAGTTGATCTCCTGGAAAAATAGATCACTACATCTCTAGGTAGACTTTTTTGCCTAGCAATCCAGGAGTTAACTCTAAATATCTTATCCATTTCCTTAAGTAATTCTTCAGGTTCCCATTTCAAAACAGGAGCCACTGCTTGTGCTATTTCCCATTCCAGATTTTCTTTAGGATTCTCTTTGAGGCCTCTAATACGCAAAGCAAACTCCATGCTCTTATACTCTAATATAGTGATCTCATCCCCTGTTCTGTCAATCTTGGCCTCTGCTCTATCAACCTTCTGCTCAGCATCAGTAATTTTATTTTCCAAGTTCTCCACATACTCCATAACTGAATCCACACGAGCATCCAGGCGTTCTATATGTGCTGCTAAGCCCTGGAGTGCAAGCACTATATCTTCCCTCATCTGGTTGTTTTGATTCTTTATTTCTTGTTGCAGAACTTGCGTTGACTGCATCACAACTTGCTGGATGTCTGTCAGTGTAAATGCAGGAGGTGGGGGAGAGGGTGGTTGTACTGTAGGTTTCATCGAAGTCTGCCCTGCAGTTTGTGGCATAGGTGAGGAGATAGCGTTCTTAGAAAGCGGGGGCCCTCCCCCACGTTTCGCAGCCATCTCTTAAGTTTCAATTTCCTCTGTCACCCAGCAGAATCAAAGTTCAGGAAGAAAAGGAAAAAAAAAAGTAACAATTCTCCCAGAGTTTTTAACTTTCAATAAGAAGAATAGGGAACAGGCTTTCAAATACACAAAATCAAATACACAAAATCCAATACTGAATAGAGTCAATTGCGAGTTGTATCTCTTGCTTTGTAGCAAAATATAACACTTTTCAAACACAGTCACTTCACACAGGAGAGAAACACTCCAGCGCCATTTTCACTCCATTTCACACTTGAAGCTTGAAGAAGATAATGAAACTGAGTTAAAGTTAAGATCCAGTTTAAAAATCCAGATCTTCCTGCTTTGCTCTGCCTGCTTTTCAAAATACTCACAGTCCCCTCTAAGCAGCAGGTGCAGTTGTCGCGTCTTGTTCCACTCCTTTTGGAGCGAAGACGTCCTGGGAGCGGAGAAAGCCTGGGCTCCGAGGGAGCTCACCCTTTTATCCCCCAAACTACTTGGGAGGATCGTATGGGGGCTCTACCTCTATCCAGGCAGGCTCGCCTCTCCCTCTTCTCCCGAAGAAGAAGCTCCAGTGCCACGGAACAGCTGGTTTTGCTGCCTCCGGGCGTTTTGACGCTTCCCAGGATCGGGCGGCTTCAGAACGCCGCCATTCGAAGCGGCAGTGCTGCCGGAAGTCATATGAGAGGAGTGTTAATATATTTGAATAATAAGTATAGATGTAAATTGGAACATAGGCAAAAAGAATTAGAGGAGGAAATTAAGAGGAAAGAGAAGGCTTTAATTTTGAATCCATCTGATGGGAAGATTAAAGAGGTAATTACTTTATTAAGAGGTCAGTTTGATATGTTGATGGCAGATCAACTAGCAACTTTAAATCTACCTGCATACTCGATTTAGGGATTATTAGCTTGGCAGGTAGTGGGAAAGGTGGGACGTGTCGGTTCACCATCGGGTCTTTCTCTCCTTCGTCATCGCTGTTGAAAGAGGGTAAAGAGCTGAGATGGCTTTGCAGATTGAGAGATATGCCCACTGGACCTGTTCTTTTTCCATCTTCGTACCATCAATGAACAATCCTTTGGCCATATTTTCAACATCGGCCCCAAGAGACTAATTGAGTGCTATATGATCCATCGTTATTCCGAAGCGGACTTGTATGCCCTTAGGGCGGTTCCTGCCTCATGGGCGCGACCTGTCGCCTGTTTTCATACTCCCCTTAATGACGGGCCCAAGCCTTGGGACTCCGAGAGGTGGTTGGGCTTGGATAGGGGCCTCGAGTTAAGACGCGCTAAGAGGCCCCTGATCAGATTTTTAGCCGGTTATTTTAGGAGGTTAGGGAGGGGGAGGGAGGGGGGGATGGGGAGGGAACTTGTAACCGGCACTCAGTCTGGTCCTGTTAGAGGTCCTGGTGGGACGGGGTTGGGGGAGGTGGCTGCTGGCGCTGGGAATGTGGGGGTGGGGTATCGAATCCCCACGGCGATAGGGTATGGCAGCAGGTGTTTGCGAGGAGGGTCATATCAACATCTGGGATCGCGCCCCCGCTATCTTCGAGCGGTGGCGCGCTCCGACCCTCCGGTTAGCACCCTCTTACCCGGGGATGAGGGTGATCAGGCCCCTGAGCTCAGGCTGGTCTATTTTAACGCTAGATCCGTAGTTAATAAAGCTCCCCTCATCCGTGATCGGATTGAGGAGGAATGTGCGGATCTAGCGTGCATCACGGAAACTTGGCTGGGCTCGGAGGGAGGGGTGCCTCTCACCGAGTTATGCCCGCCGGGTTTCCGGGTGCTGCACCAGCCACGGGCTCAGGGCAGGGGTGGTGGGGTGGCAGTGGTTATTCGGGAGACATTGTGTCCCCGGGAGGCCACCATTGTCCAGATGGCCGGGAGTGAGACCCTCCTCTTGAGGTGTGGTCCTCGGGTTCAGTTGGGCTTGTTGCTTACATACCTGGCGCCCAGCTGTGTGGCAACAGCCCTGCCCGAGCTGCTCGACACCCTCTCAGGGTTGGCGGTGGAGTTCCCCAGGCTTGTAGTCCTGGGTGACTTCAATCTGCCATCACTGGGAGGGTCGTCGGAGCTAGCTCGGGAGTTCATGGCTTCCATGACAGCCATGGGCCTGACCCAGGTTATTGAGGGCCCGACTCATGAGGGGGGTCACACTCTTGACCTGGTGTTTCTGTCTGGACAGTGGTTGGATGATCTGGGAGGGGGTTCTCCATCCATCACCCCTCTGTCATGGTCAGACCATTACCTCCTGAGGCTAGTTTTCCGTCATGCCATCCCCCGCCGCTGGGCGGCGGAGCCGACCAGGTGGTTCCGCCCCAGGCGCCTAATGGACCCAGATCGGTTCCAGAGGGCGCTTGGGCCTATACCTATCACCCTTACCCACAGCCCAGTCGATGCCCTGGTGGAGGCCTGGGAAACGGCAGCCACCAGGGCACTCGACTGCGTTGTACCCATGCGACCTCTGACCCGACGCAGATCCCGTTGGGCCCCATGGTTCTCTGTGGAGCTCCGGGAGATGAAGCGGCGGAGACGAGGTCTAGAGAGCGGTTGGAGATCCAGCCGATCCGAATCCGACCGATTGCAGTTAAGAACCTTTATAAGGTCTTATCTTGCGGCGATAAGGACGGCGAAGTCTAACTACTTTGCCGCCCTTATGGCGTCCGCAGATAATCGCCCGGCCGCCCTGTTTAGGGTGACTCGCTCCCTCCTTAATCAGGAGGTGAGAGAGGATCCCTTGCAGGGACGAGCCGAGGAGTTTAGTCATCATCTGGCGGACAAAATCGCTCGGATCCGGACCGGCTTGGACTCTGACTGGGCAGAGTCTAATGTGGAGGAATCAGGCGGTCTTGAGCACGTTATCTGGAATGAGTTCGACCCTGTTTCCCCTGATGATGTGGACAGGATCATGGGGAGACTGAGCACCACCACCTGTTTGTTGGATCCGTGCCCCTCCTGGCTAGCTTATGCGGCTCGGGAAGGAACACGAGGCTGGTTCCATGCAGTAATAACTGCTTCCTTGAAGGAGGGTGTCTTTCCTGCCGCCTTGAAGGAGGCGGTGGTGAGACCCCTTCTCAAGAAGGGGTCTCACCTGGAGGCGGTTCGGGTCTGGATGGGGAGAAACAGGCTTCGTCTCAATCCCGCCAAGACTGAGTGGCTGTGCATATCGGCATCTCGGGTTAACCAAGTTATTCCATCCTTAATGATGGGGGGTGAGGTGTTACCCCCCGTCGATAGGGCTCGCAACTTGGGCGTCCTCCTGGATTCACGGCTCAATTTCGAAGACCATATAGGAGCCGTGACCAGGGGGGCTTTTGCCCAGGTTCGCCTGGTGCGCCAATTGCGTCCCTATCTGGACCGAGACGCCCTACGCACAGTTACTCATGCGCTTGTGACCTCCCGTTTGGACTACTGTAACGCTCTCTACATGGGGCTGCCCTTGAAGACCACTCGGAGGCTTCAACTGGTGCAGAATGCGGCCGCGCGAGTTGTAATGGGGGTTTCCCGATACTCCCATGTAACACCTCTACTCCGTGAGCTGCATTGGCTTCCGGTTGCCCTCCGGGTGAAATTCAAGGTGCTGGTTATCACCTATAAAGCCCTACATGGCCTGGGTCCGGGATATCTGAGGGAACACCTGCTGCCGGCATCAAATGCCCTTTGCCCAGTGCGCTCCCACAGGGAGGGTCTGCTCAGGGTCCCGCCGGTAAGAGACTGCCGGCGGGTGACACCCAGGGATAGGGCCTTCTCGGTGGGAGCGCCTGCCCTCTGGAACCAGCTGCCGGTGGAGCTGAGAACTGCCCCCGACCTTCGATCATTCCGCCGGGGCCTGAAGACCTGGCTCTTCGAGCTCTCGGGCCCAGACTGAGGAGGAATTTTTAATTTGGGGTTCTTTTTAACTGACTACAGGGTTAATTTAATATTTTTTTAATTTGGTTCTTAATTTTTGTATTTTGGATTTTTAATTCCCTGTAAACCGCCCTGAGTCCTCAGGGAATAGGGCGGTATATAAATATAACTAAATAAATAAATAAATAAATAGAACGGGGGTGGATCCAGTCTGAGTTCCGGCGTCCTCCCATGTGGGGGATGTGACTTGGGCAACAGGTTTCTGAATCATCTGGTTGGATTTCTCTCCCATTAGCTGCTGTGCAGGTTTCTTTCTTGGTGCTGGTCCTGGTCTATTCTGCAATTGGGGGTAGGGGACTGGGCAATTCGCTGCTTGATGTCCCTGCTGTCTGCACTGGAAACACTTAATTGCCGTGCCTGCAGGTGGCCTGGGTCTTTCAGCCATCACAGAAGTTGGAGATTTTTGTGGGGGTGATTGCCATTCAGGTTGTTCTGGCTTTGGCTCGGCTTCAGGTGGGAGAGGCTTCTTATAGCAGGCGAGCTGAACATCTAATCTTACCGCTGCCTGGTACCATTCTTGCACCTGGTCAGGTACAGCTTGGTAGATGCAGGCCTGAGAAATGTGGTCATCCAACCCTTTCCTGAAATGATGAATTATGGATTGCTCAGGCCATCTCTCTATCTGACTGGCTATCTTGTGGAACTCCTGTACATACTCCAGGGCAGGCCGGCCAGCTTGTTTTATCTTGTGGATTTGTTCTTCTGCTTTGAGGGCAATGGATGGGTCCTCAAAACTTTCTCTCAGCCCAAGGAGGAAGAGCTGGGGTCCTCCAATTCAGGGGCTTGCTCATTATATAAATTGTTTAACCATTCGGATGCTTCTCCCTCTAGGCTGGACGCAATCACATCGACCATAGCACCTGGGTCAAGGTAGAGATAGGCCCAGAGATTCAAATGAGAGCATAATTGCACTCATGGATGGATGCCAGAATCTGAATTCTCCTCCCCTGAACACATCGTATCATACACAATTCCCTCCCTTAATTACACATCATAAATCACATTCTCCAATTAGTTTAACATGCAGTTTCACTTCCTTTCTGTAGCAGGTTAACATTCCTCCCCCAGCTGCATTGATTCAAAGCAAAACAGTTTAAAGGAAAAGGCTGCCTCTTATATTGTCAGAGCAAAAACATCCAATGTTGGCAGCGTTGACACCTAGCTTCCCTTTGATGCTACTGGTTTGATTCTTCTCAATAAAAGTAATCATTAGAAGTTTGCAATGGCTCTGATGTTTTGCTTGGTTGGGCTTTTCGGCTGGGGTTGACAGTAGGCTTGCCACCAGCCCATTCCTCCCCTCCCCCTGTGACCAGTCTATTTCCAGCCAACTGGAGCTCACCAGGATGTTTTGAGATCTCTGAGATGTTTGGGGGTATTTCTCGGTGCCTGGCCATGGGATCTGGCTGCCCTAGTCCTTATCACCTGTCATTCCCGCCTCCTTATTTCCTATCACGTATACACAAAGCTTTATTGCCCTTTCATCCTTCGCCCCTTCTTCCCCCTTTCATCCTTCCCACACCTTCTTCTTTGGATGGCAGGATGCCTGTGAGGCACCAAGCCCACCCAGGCAGAGCTGACATAATTTGTATCAACAAACCACGGCATTGCAGCAGCATTGGGCTCAATATGTGAGGTGGAAAACAGTTGTGTCATGCCAAAACCAGCCATTTGCTGCCTCGTACGTCGCACCCAATGCTGCTGCCATGAGGCTGCAGAACAAGTCGGGAGGAGGTAAGGAACCAGTATACCGGATCACCCCTCCCCTACTCCACCTGCTACTGGAGGGCTGGCCTGGTATTTGAAGTGGGCTGCGGAGCCCCACAGTTCCCCAGTCAAGGGGCCGGTGGACAGTTGGCCCCCATGTGCTCGCTGTGTGCAGGGGCCGATGGTGTCAGGCAGCAGCCGCCCTGGGCCCTGCCTCACCTTGCCTTGCGGCAATGGCACCCGTGCCCTGCCCCCTGCCTCGCCTTGCCTCACCCTGCAGGACGAGCCTCCTGCCCACCATCCCACCTGCCAGAGACCCCCTGGATCTCCCCCAACCCTGGCCTATACCCTAAGACTCTGTGCGAGGGGATGAGTTTGAAAAGTGGAAACATATAGGGGTGTAGGAACCAGGGCAACAGGAGGTAGAGGCTTCTTCTTCGGTCATGGTAAACCAAGAGGATCCTCCCTTGCCCAGACCCTCACTCAGAGAATTAAAGGCAGTGTACCAATAAACACCCCTTCATGGATTACTGCCTTGTCGTGGCGAAGGGGCTTGCGTAATTCAATGAAGCTATGAGCTATGCCGTGCAGGGCCACCCAAGATGGAAAGGTCATAGCAGAGAGTTCTGACAAAACGTGATCCACTGGAGAAGGAAATGGCAACCCACTCCAGTATCTTTGCCATGAAAACCCTATGGACAGTACCAAAAGGCAAAAAGATATGATGCTGGAAGATGAGCCCCTCAGGTCGGAAGGCATCCAATATGCTACTGGGGAAGAGCAGAGGGCTAGTACTAGTAGTGCCAGAAAGAATGAAGCGAATGGGCCAAAGCCGAAAGGACGCTTAGCTGTGGATGTGTCTGGTGGTGAAAGGAAAGGCTGATGCTGTAAAGATTTTTTCTCCATAGGAACCTGGAATGTAAGATCCATGAATCAAGGAAAGCTGGACATGGTCAAACAAGAGATGACAAGGCTGAGCATCGACATCTTAGGAATCAGCGAATTAAAATGGACAGGAATGGGTGAAATTAATTCAGATGACCATCAGGTATACTACTGCGGGCAAGAATCCCTCAGAAGAAATGGAGTAGCCTTCATAGTCAATAAAAGAGTAGGAAAAGCAATACTGGGATACAATCCTCAAAATGACAGAATGATCTCAGTTCGAATCCAAGGCAAACCATTCAATATCACAGTAGTCCAAGTCTATGCCCCAACCACCAGTGCTGAAGAGGATGAAATTGACCGGTTCTATGAAGCCCTACAGCACCTTATAGAACTAACACCAAAAAATGATGTCCTTATCATTATGGGGGATTGGAATGCTAGAGTAGGAAGCCAAAAGAAAACTGGAATAACAGGCAAGTTTGGCCTTGGAGTACAAAATGAAGCAGGGCACAGGCTGATAGAATTTTTTTCAAGAGAATACAATGGTCATAGCAAACACTCTTTTCCAACAACCCAAGAGACGGCTCTACACATGGACATCACCAGAGGGTCAACACAGAAATCAGATTGACTATATGCTCTGCAGCCAAAGATGGAGAAGCTCTATACAGTCAGTAAAAACAAGACCAGGAGCTGACTGTGGCTCAGACCATGAGCTTCTCATTGCAAAGTTTAGGCTTAAACTGAAGAAAGTAGGGAAAAGCACTAGGCCACTCAGGTATGAATTAAATCATATCCCTGTTGAATATACAGTAGAGGTGACAAATAGATTTAAGTAATTAGATCTGATAGACAGAGTGCCTGAAGAACTATGGACAGAGGTTCGCAACATTGTACAACAGGTAGCAACCAAAACCATCCCAAAGAAAAAGAAATGCAAGAAAGCAAAATGGTTGTCTGAGGAAGCTTTGCAAATAGCTGAGGAAAGGAGGGAAGTGAAAGGCAAGGGAGAAAAAGAATGATACGCCCAATTGAATGCAGAATTCCAGAGAATAGCTAGAAGAGATAAGAATGCCTTCTTAAATGAACAGTGCAAAGAAATAGAAGAAAACAATAGAATAGGGAGGACCAGAGATCTTTTCAAGAAAATTGGAGAGATGAAGGGAACGTTTAATGCAAAAATGGGCATGATAAAGGACCAAAATGGCAGGGACCTAACAGAGGCAGAAGAGATTAAGAAGAGATGGCAAAATTACACAGAAGAACTATACAAGAATGAGCTTAACGTCCCTGATAATCACAATGAGGTGGTCACTGACCTCGAGCCAGACATCCTAGAATGTGAAGTTAAGTGGGCCTTAGAAAAACTGAACAACAACAAAGCTAGTGGATGTGGTAACGGCCATTTTTTTGGCCTCTCAACCTTCAGCTTTCCCAAACGTCTCTTATTGGCCTCTACGTGAATTACAGTGATGAGCACACTCTTCTGGTTCGCACAGGATGGCATGTGGGAGGTTTGGGAAACGCTGTGATAAAGCTTTCACATATATCGTTTAGTATCTTGTTTTTGTAATGATCTCATAGGCACCTGAGTAGTTCTCACTATGTATCCAATTATCACTATGTATCCTATTTTTTGAGATTGATGGGGTTTATGTAATGTTGTATTTGGTATTGAGAAAGAGGAGGTGAATAAAAGTTCAGCGGGCAGTTGCTCAGGGAGTTTTTTGGAGAGACGAGGCTGCCTGGCTGGTTCAGAGCATCTCTATCGACCCGGGTGTGAATTCTTTTCCCAACTTCTGGTGCCCCGTGTGAGGCAAACTGTAACTTCTGGCTTACCTTCGCTCAGCAGGAGCTAAACGAATGCGTTCAACTATTCATTCTGGTATTAAGGAATCAACGAGGTAAGTATGGAGACTTCTCTTTCAACAGGACAGAAAAAACAGGTATCTGACCTTTGCTATTTGTTGACAAGGAGTACGCAAACAGTTAAAGTCTATAAAGAGAATGTGGAAGAGCTGGTTAAGATGATTGGTAAGTTATGCCCTTGGTATCCTGCAGATGGGTCTCTTAGTCCCAATGATTGGGAAGAAATTGGGCAAAATTTGCATCAGGCTGCAACCACTCCAGTATCAGTACTACACACTTGGCAACTCTGCTGTAAAGCTATTACTGAGTTGTCCAATCCTCTCTTGTACCCTCCAAAATTAATAATTCCTGAGGCACCAATCCTGTACCCCCCAGACCCTCAGCCACCGCTGTCTTATAATAATTCTTCACGGCAGTGGATCTCTGAGAGTCAGCAAAATTTGGACCCTCAACAGCCTCAAACACAGACTGCTATTCAGCAAATGGTGCGGTCTGCATTGGCCTCTGGAAATTCAGAGGACGTCCAGGAGGCATTGCCATTAATGGCTGTCTGCCCCGTGGTCCGAAACGCTCAAAATCAGCGAGTCCATGAGTCTGTCCCATTTGCAGTTTACAAAGAGCTGAAAAGAAGTGTTACAGAAAATGGGTTGCAAAGCAATTTCACCCGAGGGCTTTTCCCTGAGAAGGTTCAAAATGAAACTGCTGCTGATGTTCTGATGAAACAATTGGCATATGAAAATGCTAATCAGGACTGCAAAACAGCCCTGAAAGCAATTTATTCCAAACCTGAGACTACCATTGCTCAGATGATTAAATTGTGTCAGAACATTGGAACTGAATCTCATAAGACAGAACTTTTGGCTACAGCTCTCGCAGCTGTAGTTCATCCAGCCAAAGACAAAAAATGCTTTGCTTCTCATTTTACTCTGGTACAATTGCAAAGTTTTTTAGGTCATCTTAATTGGGCTAGACCATTTTTAGGGTTAACTACTGTTTTGTTGCATCCACTTTTTATTGCCTTGCAAGGTCATTTAACCCCTGACGCGTGGATTCCAGTCTCCACGGTGATGCGACATTGCCTTCATCAAATCAATTCTGCCCTTCGCAAAGTTATGGTTAACAGAGCTCCTCTTTTAGGATCGTTGTCTGCAGCGCTTTTGCACACTCCTTTACAGCCAACTGCTATCTTATTCTTTCCTGAAACACTTAAATCTATATGCATTGTATTTGCCACACACACCAGCTAAAAATGTGTCTCCCATTGATGTGTTATATTCTGATCTTTTAATGAAGGTACGGCATCGCGTGCTCCAGTTAACTGGCTTTGATCCTTTAGTTATTCATTTGCCTTGCACCAAGGATCAGCATGATTTCTTTATGCAAATGTCTAATGCTTATGCGATTGCCTTTGTAAATTATTTGGGAGCTGTATTGTTTAACCCCCCCAAGGACCAACGTTTGGTTTTATTACAGGAATTGCCTTTTGTTTTTCAGTCTGCACAGGTTTCTACCCCTCTTCCTAATGCTATTACATTATTCACAGATGGGTCTTGTACCCGTGGGGTGGTTGTTTGGCAAGTTAATGGCAAATGGCAAACTAAGTTTACAGCTTCTCAGACATCTGCCCAGCGTGCTGAACTTGCTGCAGTGATTTTAGCCTTTCAATTACAGGCTACAACTCCTTTTAATCTTATTGTGGATTCTCAATATGTTTACAATCTTTTTAACCATATTGCATTTGCTTATCTATCCCCACTTTTGGACCGTAACTTGCTTTCTCTATTCCTTACTTTTCAAACTCTCCTGTGTGACCGTACTGCCCCATTTTTTTGTTGCTCACATTCGCTCCCATACAGGTTTTTCTGATACTATTTCTGATGGCAACCACAGAGCAGATTCTGCTCTCCACTCTTTTAAGGTGGCTTCATTTTTACTGACCCTTTGACTAGCCATGCTATTTTCACCAGAATGCTAAATCTCTTCGTGCTACCTTTAATATTCCACTTTCTCAGGCTCGTGATATTATCTCAGCCTGTCCTTCTTGCTCCTCCTCCCCCCTCTCTTTTCCCTTTGATGCTGTTAATCCAAGAGGAACTGAGGCCAATGCTCTCTGGCAGATGGATGTTACTCACGTTCTGCAATTTTCTCCAGCTTCTTATCTTCATGTTTGCATAGATACTTATTCTGGCTATGTGTGGGTTACCCCCCTTCGCGGCGAAACTGCCTCTCATGTTATTCAGCACCTTCTCACTGCCATGGCTGTCATGGGACAACCACTTGTCTTAAAGACAGACAACGCTCCTGCGTATACTTCTAATGCTTTTTCTCAATTTTGCAGCACTTGGGATATTTCTCTCCGACATGACATTCCATACAATAGTTCAGGCCAAGCTATAGTGAAACGTGCACATCGTACATTTAAAACTTTGTTGTTTAAACATTTACAAGAAAGGGGAATTACTCCCTCAGATCTTAAAACTTTGATTCCAGTATTGTTATTTACTTTGAATCATTTAACGATCACTAATCAAGCTTATACTCCTGCAGAGAGACATTTGACAGCAATGCTCAAGGGGTTGAGTTCTTTCACACAAATCCACTCTCCAGGTTCCACAATAGGAGGCAAGTCAGGGATCACTGGAAGGGCAGCTTTGACCTGTTGGGAGATAGAAGACAACACCTGTGACAGTTTCTGCAAATACAAAGAAACATTCTCTTCCCCTTCACCTGCCCCCATAACATATTTAGAAACAAAAGGTCTGCCATACACCATTTCAAAAGGTGACAATTGGAGCTTCCCCCTAGGAGTTGCTCTTACACGAGTCAGGGCAATGGGCAAAAACTTGGGCCAAGTCAAGGAAGTCTCCTGGCACAACTTTGCCATGTTGTGGTAGGAAATAAGGCAGACTGAGTCAACATTCCAGGACAAGTAGAAAAGATTTATTGTGCAGGTTCAGACCCAGTTTGTACTGAACAATCTGAACTCTGTTTCAAGGAAAAGCATACACATATATAGTCTTCACAAACAGCCAAACACATAGTTACAGTTTTATAAACTCTGATTGGTTACATGAACTTTTAAGCCCCCCTTTGCTTTATGCCCTTTTAGCTAAAATATCGTGCATCCTTTTTTCCAGGAAGGCTGCAGGTGTCTTGCGTGCGTCTATGTTTCCTGTGCTATGCTTGTGGTTAGCTACAAGCAAGACCTATGTGGTTAGCTATAACAAAGGTTTATGCTGCCTGACTGAGTATGACCCCCGGTTTACCTTGTGGCTTAACATTTTCCATTTCCTTGTTGTTCTTCTACCTAATACACGGGTATTCTCGCTTCTATGTCCGACCTCACAGTTATGACATGCAACATTCATATGTATTCTTTGTAATTTTCCATGGCCTTCAATGTGACCTTTCAAAGTCCTATTCATGTGTTCCACTTGAGCTGATGCCTGGGGCCTGTACAATGTGCAAATGTTTGCACACCCCCTGAACCACTTGAGAGACAAAATGGTGGCCATTGTCAGACTTAATGGATTTAGCAAGTCCGAACCGTGGGATGATCTGGTCAACAATAGTCTGGGATACTTTACAAGCCTTTTGGGTGGTAGTAGGTATAGCTTCTGGCCATCCAGTGAACATGTCCACAAAAACTAAAAGATTCCTCTTGGCTCCATTCCGAGGCATTTCTGTAAAATCTACTTGCCATGCTTCTCCAGGATATTTAGCGACACAAAGGGCCCCCTTAGGTAAAGGTTTCCCTCCTGTAGGGTTATTTCATTGACAAATCTCACATTGGGAAGAAGCTTGCTGAGCCAGAGCTCGCAGGTTGTGATTGCAATACCTCTGTTTTAGCCAAAAATGAAGTTTCTTGGGGAACCATGAAAAGCATCATGAGTTCGCTGTACAATTTTCCACACGAGGGCAGTAGGGAGCTGGATTTTATCCTCAACTGCCCACCAGCCATTAATCCATTTCCCTCCATCTCTCAGTTGATCTCTCTGATCATATATGGGAGGGAAAGTGTCACAATCCTTTACTGGTACCAGGGGACAAGTCTTGGCAGTAGTGACAACTGGCCGATAGGCTGCCTGCCCAGCCCAATAGTCTGCAGCTTGGTTGCCCTTAGTTACAAAGACCTCATCCACTTGATGTCCTTTACAGTGGATAATAGCAAGGTCCTTTGGCAGTTGGATTGCAACCATGAGCTCCTCCAAAAGAGCCTTCATTTTTAAGGACTTTCCATCAGCGCCTATATAACCCCTCTCCTTCCATAAAGCAGCATGGGTGTGTGCGGCCAAAAAAGCATACTGGCTGTCAGTATAAATGTTCACTCTCTTGCCCTGGCCCAACACACAAGCAGCGATCAAAGCTTTTAATTCAGCAGCTTGAGCTGAAAATGAGGCAGGAATGGCAGCAAGAGCAACAGGGTGCTCATCAGTGACAATAGCATAGCCAGAGTACCAGACCCCATCTTCCACAAAAGAGGAGCCATCAGTTCAATATGACACCTCTGGGTTTCCAAGGGGTTCCATTCTAAAATCGGCTCTAGCACCTCTGATTGATTGTAAAACTTCTAAGCAGTCATGGGGTTCTGTATTTTCTTCTGGAACAGGCAACAATGTAGCTGCGTTGAAGGTGTCACAGTTGGGCTTGCTGCTGGTGTACCTTTCGCCTAGTCGCGCAGCGGCAGCCCTGCCTGAGCTACTCGATGTCCTCTCGGGGTTGGTGATTGAGTTTCCCAAACTGATAGTTTTGGGTGACTTCAATCTACCATCCCTTGGAGGATCATCTGAGTTAGCTCGGGAGTTCATGGCTTCCATGACGGCCATGGACCTGACGCAAGTAATTCTTGGACCGACTCATGAGGGAGGCCACACCCTTGACTTGGTTTTCTTATCTGGATGGTGGTTTGATGATCTTGGTGGGGGCTCTCCAACTGTTATGCCCCTGTCATGGACCGATCATCACCTCCTGCGGCTGGCCTTCCGTTTTGCCACCCCCCGCCGTGGGTGTACGGAGCCAAATAGATGGTACCGCCCCAGGCGCTTAATGGATCCTGATAGGTTCCAGGCAGCGCTGGGGTCCCCACCTGCCTCCTTCGCTCACAACTCGGCAGATGCCTTAGTGGAAGCCTGGGAAAGGGCGGCCACGGAGGCACTTGACCGAGTTGTACCCCTGCGGCCCCTGACCCGGTGCAGATCCCAGCGAGCTCCATGGTTCTCCGCAGAGCTCCGGGAGATGAAGCGTCGGAGACAGGGCCTAGAGAGCTGTTGGAGGTCCATCCGATCCGACTCCGACCGGTTGCGACTAAGAACCTATATTAGGTCTTATCTCGCAGCGATGAGGGCGGCGAGGTCTAATTACTTCTCCACCCTCATCGCGTCTGTTAGGCATATGGTGCTAGCCTACAATGTTGGGTTGAAAATATATTAACCATAATGCTATGTCTTTAAGTTGTTAATTGGCCAATGGGTGTGTAAGTGTTCTCATGGCCATAAGAGGAAGCTAGGAACTTAGCTTCTCTCTCTCTCTGAATTCACTGATCTCTACTATTACTGTTTTTTGCTCTGCTGTTGGTTTACTACTGTTGTAACCTGAACTGTGTATTGACCTCTGGACCGGTAAGAAGACTTTGTAGTTTGGATTACTCCTTGGACTGTTGCTATTGTTTATGACCTGGACTGTTTATTTTTGACTGTGCATTTTTGTTCTTACACCACCTTAAAGTAAACTACTTTTTGCTTTTACAACTCAGTGTATTCTTGTGTGACTATTACTGCTCTCAGTGCCCTTCCTTGTCTGTGCAACTCTTTGGTAGCACAAGGAGACCTCTGCACAACAAATTCCTTAACACTGGTTATGGGCCCAGGCCTGTACTGAGAGTAAGTACACACAGTATTCCTAGCTGAGTTTGTGTTAGTTATTTGGTGTAAAATGGCACAAGAACTGTTGTCAGGCATCTCCTGGATAACCCGGTTGGATGGAACAAACTATGTTTCCTGGTCCACGAAATGCTGCTTGCTTTTGCGCAAGGAAGGACTATGGACTGTTGTAAATAACCCACCAGATACTACTGCTTGGGATCCAGATGACGAAGAGGATGCAAAGAAAATAGACGACTTTAAACGTAGCAATGAGAAAGCTCTTTGCATTATTGGACTAACACTGAATGACTAGCAGCTTGTCCATATTCGTGGTGAGGAGTCTGCTGCTAGGTGTTGGGGCATTTTGCGAAGGCTTTATGTTCGAGACAGTGTGGGTGCACATATACACCTTACACGTAAGCTGTTTAGGGCTCGTCTGCAGAAGAATGGAGATATGCTGACCCATTTAAACTACATGAAGGCAATATTTCAAGAGCTTCATGAAAAAGAGCTGATTTTTTCAGAGTTGCATCAGGTCTACATTATTCTGTCATCTTTGGATGAGAATTTTGATGGGTATGTTTCTTCTTTGGAAGTCCTGACCAGAGAGGAACTGACATTGACTAACATTACTGGGAGACTGCTGGAAGAGTCCAGAAGGAGGCATGATAGAGACCAGCTGAGAGAGACACAACCACAAGAGGAGCAGCCATTTACTACTGCTTACAACGTCAAGAAATGTTATTCTTGTGGAGCTAGAGGGCATATAGCTAAATTATGTAGGAAGGGTAAAAAACAGAATGTAAATAGCAGTGGAAAGGCTAAGAAGGGCATTGGTTTGGCTATTTCTGGTGAACCAACATCCAGAAATAATGAATTGTGTGTTGTTGATAGTGGGGCTTCACAATGCATTACTAAAGTGAAAGAGAGGTTTATTAATATGAAAAACAGCAACCAATATGTTTCACTAGCCAACGGTTGGAGGATGAAGGCCTCTGGTGAAGGTAATTCCTATTGTCCATGCATTAATGAACAGTTACCAATGTTATATATACCTAAACTAAGATTCAACCTGTTATCTGTAAGGGAATTGGTTAAAGTTGGGTTTGTGGTAACATTCAGAGAGGAGCAATGCACTATTGAGAGGAATGGAACCTGTGTAACTGCTAATTTGAAAAATGGTTTATTCGTTCTCACAAGTAACCAGGTTAGTACAGTTAAAGCTAACTCGATATGTGAGAAAAAGAAGCCACATGATGAATGTATACATTTATTGCATAGGCGGTTAGGGCATGTAAACTTTAACTCACTACGTAAAACAGTTGAGTTAGTAGAAGGAATTAAACTGAAGCCATGTAGTAAGTATTTGAACTGCAATGCCTGTAATCAGGAAAAGAGTAAGGCAACTACTGCAAACAGGTTAAACGGCTTCAAAACAACTGTTCCTTTGGAAGTTGTGTTTGCTGATTTAATTGGACCCATGAAACCAAGTTTAGGAGGGTCATGTTATATTTTAAGTATATTGGACCACTACTCTCGATATGGATTTTGTTATCTGCTTAAGTCAAAGGCAGACACTTTCCAACAATTTGCAAACTGGCTGAAGTTTGTGGAGAGAAAAACAAAGAGAAAGGTTCAGTGCATAATTACTGATAATGGTACTGAATTTACAAATAAGCGCTTTGTTGATATGCTACAATCAGCTGGCATTGAGCATAAACGTTCAGCCCCTTATAGGCCTCAACATAATGCATTTGTTGAGAGACGTGGGCAAACGTTACAAGCCATGATGAGAACCATGTTAAAAGATTCTGGCTTAACAGATAGACTGTGGGGGGAGGCAGCAAAATGTGCAAACCATGTTCTGAATATAGTTGTTAATACTTCTACTGGTAAAATACCATATACTATATGGCATGGTAGAAGACCAAACCTTGATTACCTGCACACATTTGGCACCCCAGCTTGGGTCCACATTCCTGCACAACTCAAGAGTAAAGGCCAACATAGGGCTAGGCAATTATACTTTGTAGGTTATGAAGCTAACCACAGATCATATCGTTTCTGGGAACGAGGCACAACTAATGTATATAACAGTACTAGTGCAAACTTCCTTGAGCACATTGGTTGGGATAGGTTAGAGCAAGAAACTGTTAATATTGATCCTCTAGTGTTTGAGGACTCCCATGATAACGTAACTAGTAATGATAATACATCTCCTGTAAATATAAAAGATGAAGAGGAGATAGGGGGGATAAAAGATGAATCAGAGGAAGGAAAGGAGTCAGAAATTCAAAGCCCTGTAATTCCTTGGCGTTCAATGCGCATCAGACATCCACCTGATCGCTATGAAGCCAGTATAATATGTCAAGTTAGTTCAGTACCTTCTAACTATGATGAGATCAGGATGTATCCTGAAAAGGAACAGGCATCATGGAAAGCTGCAATGAACAGGGAGTTGAAGTCGTTGCAGGATCTTAAGGTCTATGAGAAAGCAAAACTGCCACCTGGTGAGCAAGCTATAGGTTGCAAGTGGATATATAAAATAAAGAAGGGTGTAGATGGGACCGTAACCCATAAGACACGTTTGGTTGCACAAGGTTTTGCCCAAACTACTGAGGATTATGACGAGGTGTCTGCACCCAGTCTGAGGGCAACTACTTTAAGAGCAGCTTTAGTATGGGCAGCTAAAAACCAATATATGGTTAACCATGTAGATGTTGAAACTGCATATTTACATGCTCCATTGCAACATACTATTTATTTAAGAATACCACCAGGATTGACCAGTGATAGAGACCATGATTGTTGGGAATTAAAGAAAAGCCTCTATGGATTGAAACAATCAGGTTATGAGTGGAATAAATGTTTAGTTAAAGAGTTGATTGCAATAGGTTTTGTAGCCAGTAATGCTGATCCTTGTTTGTTTAGAAGAGAACACAATGGAGTATTATCTTTTATTTTATTATTCACAGATGATATTGCAATAATAACAAAAACTGAGTTAGAAGCACAAACTATCATTTCAAGATTACAAAATAAATTCACAATTAGAAATCTTGGGAAAATAAGCCACTATTTGGGGTTAGATATTGTGAAAACGAATAGGGGTTTTAAGGTGTCGCAAGCCAGTAAAATATCTCAGTTATTAAAGAGATACAATATGGAAATGTGTAAACCAGCAAAAACTCCGATGGCTATGGATTTTAAGGACACTAATGTTGAGAGTCCTGTATTTGATAAGGCTATGTACCAATCTTTGATAGGAAGTCTTATGTATCTTAGTAATTGGACTAGACCTGATATTTCTTACTGTGTAAACAAATTGGCTAGGTACAACAATAATCCAACTGTTAGACACTGGCAATCAGCTAAACGAGTATTGAGGTATTTGAAACAGACTATTCACTACTCGTTATATTTAGAGCCAAATCGTGAGTTAATCCTTACTGCATATGCAGATGCGAGTTTTGCCTCTGATTCAAACACTCGTAAATCTACCTCAGGGTTGGCTATAATGTTGGGTGATTCTTTGATTGGATGGAAATCCATTAGACAAAAACACATAAGCTTATCTACAATGGAGGCTGAATTTTCATGTCTATCAGTGTTATGTACAGAACTGCTAGTGTACAGACAATTATTGTTAGATATGGGTTTAAATGTAAATGATCCATTCATTGTATATGAGGACAATCAAGCTGCGATAAAGATGGCTAATAATGCTGCAGTAAGAACAAGATCTAAACATACTGATCTTCGTTATTTAAATGTCAGACAATGTGTCAAAGATAAATTAATATAGCTAGAGTATTGTTCATCTGATGTAAATATTGCAGACCATTTTACGAAGGTACAAAGTGCTGTGAAACACAATGCTAATTGTGAAAGAATGTGCATAAGATTGTAAGAGTTATATATTATTCTACCCAAAGGGGAGAATGTTAGGCATATGGTGCTAGCCTACAATGTTGGGTTGAAAATATATTAACCATAATGCTATGTCTTTAAGTTGTTAATTGGCCAATGGGTGTGTAAGTGTTCTCATGGCCATAAGAGGAAGCTAGGAACGTAGCTTCTCTCTCTCTCTGAATTCACTGATCTCTACTATTACTGTTTTTGCTCTGCTGTTGGTTTACTACTGTTGTAACCTGAACTGTGTATTGACCTCTGGACCGGTAAGAAGACTTTGTAGTTTGGATTACTCCTTGGACTGTTGCTATTGTTTATGACCTGGACTGTTTATTTTTGACTGTGCATTTTTGTTCTTACACCACCTTAAAGTAAACTACTTTTTGCTTTTACAACTCAGTGTATTCTTGTGTGACTTTTACTGCTCTCAGTGCCCTTCCTTGTCTGTGCAACTCTTTGGTAGCACAAGGAGACCTCTGCACAACAAATTCCTTAACAGCGTCCGCAGATAATCGCCCGGCCACCCTGTTTAGGGTGACCCGCTCCCTCCTTAATCAGGAGGTGAGGAAGGAACCCTTGCAGGGTCGTGCCGAGGAGTTTAGTCAACATCTGTTGGATAAAATCGCTCGGATTCAGACCAGTCTGGACTCCAACTGGGCAGAGTCTGACGATCAGGACAGTCTTGTTGATGTTATCTGGGAGGAGTTTGATTCTGTGACCCCTGAAGAAGTGGACAGGATTATGGGGAGGTTGAGCTCCACCACATGTTTATTGGACCCGTGCCCTTCCTGGCTGGTTTATGCAGCTCGGGAGTGGACACGAGGCTGGTTCCAGGTGGTTATATCTGCTTCTTTGAGTGAGGGTAATTTCCCCGCCGTCTTGAAGGAGGCGGTGGTGAGACCTCTCCTCAAGAAGCCTGCCTTGGACCCAGCTGTATTAAATAACTTTCGCCCGGTCTCCAACCTTTGCTTTCTTGCGAAGGTTGTTGAGAGTGTGGTGGCGCATCAGCTCCCTCTGGTCCTGGATGAAGCGGATTATCTAGAACCATACCAATCGGGTTTCAGGCCCGGGTACAGCACGGAGACGGCATTGGTCGCTCTGGTGAATGATCTCTGGAGGGCCCGGGACAGGGGATATTCCTCTGTCCTAGTCCTATTAGACCTCTCGGCGGCTTTCGATACCATCGACAATGGTATCCTGCTGCGGCGTCTCAGGGGATTGGGAGTGGGAGGCACAGTTCTTCGGTGGTTCTCCTCCTATCTCCTGGGACGTTCGCAGTCGGTGTTGGCAGGAGGGCAGAGGTCGACCCCAAGGTCTCTTGTTTGTGGAGTTCCTCAGGGGTCGGTCCTCTCGCCTCTCCTGTTCAACATCTACATGAAACCGCTGGGTGAGATCATTCGTGGTTTTGGAGTTGGGTATCATCAGTACGCTGATGATACCCAGCTTTTCATTTTGACCCCAAACCACCCCAGTGATGCCCTCGACATGATGTCCCGTTGCCTGGAGGCGGTTCGGGTCTGGATGGGGAGGAACAGACTTCAGCTCAACCCTGACAAGACTGAGTGGCTGTGCATTCCGGCATCCCGGGATATTCAGAATATTCCACCTCTCTCTATGGGGGGTGAGCTTTTACGCCCCGTAGATAGGGCTCGCAACTTGGGAGTCCTCCTAGATTCGCGGCTTACTCTCGAAGATCATATAGTAGCTGTGACTAGGGGGGCTTTCGCCCAGGTTCACCTGGTGCACCAGTTGCGTCCCTATCTAGACCGGGATGCCCTGTGTATGGTCACTCATGTGCTCATGACCTCTCGTCTGGATTACTGCAATGCTCTCCACATGGGGCTTCCCTTGAAGACCACTCGGAGGCTCCAGCTGGTACAGAATGCAGTCATGAGAGTTGTCTTGGGAGTCTCCCGGTACTCCCATGTTACACCTTTGCTCCGCGAGCTGCATTGGTTACCAGTTGTCTTCCGGGTGAGATTCAAGGTTCTGGCAATGGTCTTTAAGGCCCTACATGGCATGGGTCCGGAGTACCTCGGGGACCACCTGCTGCCGGCGTCAACTTCCCTCCGCCCTGTGCGTTCCCACAGAGAGGGCCTCCTCAGGGTGCCTCCGGTCAGAGAGTGTCAGCTGGTGGCCCCCAGGGGGAGGGCCTTCTCTATGGGCGCTCCGGCTTTATGGAATCAGCTGCCGGTCGAGCTCCGGATGGCACCTGACCTTCGCTCCTTCCGACGCGGTCTGAAGACCCATCTATTTGAACAAGCCGGCCTGGCCTGATGGGGGATATGTTGGGGTTTTAATGGGGATTTTTATATTGTTATTGACTGTTTTAGCTGGGCTATTTAATTCTTTTTTAATTTTTGTATTTTGTATTTTTTATATGTGCCCTGTTCACCGCCCTGAGTCCTTCGGGAGAAGGGCGGTATATAAATATAATAAAACTAAACTAAACTAAACTAAAACATCGGCAAAGTTAAACATTTTCTTGTTCTATGATCTGGCTCACATACTGTCCAACTCGGGCACAGGTGGCCCATGCTGGCAATTTTTGCTCCAATAATACTTGAACCGCATAGGGGGTGTAAACCTTCAGAGGAGCTCCCAATATGATTTTCTGACTTTCGGTAACCAGTTCAGCCACAGCTGCAATAGCTCTGAGACAACCAGGCCATCCCTTCACCACAGCATCCATAGTTTTGGACAGGTAGCCCACAGGTAACTTGTCAGGGCCCACTTGTTGTATTAGGACCTCCAGGGCACATCCACCCTGTTCTTTGCAATACAGTTGAAAACCTTGAGACTGATCTGGCAAAACCAAAATAGTAGACTTAATTAAGGCGTCCTTCAAGTGTCGCCATGCCTGGGTATGTTCACGAGTCCGTTCCCATGTCATATCTTGTTGTGTTAGGGCATAAAGTGGTTTAGCAATCAGGGAATACATCGGGATCCACAATCTGGCATAGCCTGTGATCCCTAAAAAGGTTCTAAGTTTTTTAACATTGGTGGGTAAAGGCAGGGCAGAGATGGCTTGAATTCTACTGGCATGAAGGCAACAGTGTCCTTCTTTTAAAACATATCCCAAATATTGAACTTGGGGGAGGGCCCACTGGATCTTTTGCTTAGAGACCTTATATCCTCGTTCAGCCAAAAAGTTCAACAAATCAGGTGACACTTGTAGTAAAAAGTCCTTATCTTCTGCAGCAAGCAATAAATCATCCGCAGCAAGCAATAAAACATACACCAGGGGGCAGAAAAGGCCTCCAAATCTCGAGCCAAAGCAGAAGCAAAAGCAGTAGGACTGTTCCTGTAGCCCTGGGGGAGCCTTGTCCATGTCAATTGTCCCTTTACTCCCGTCTCTGGATCCTCCCACTCAAATGCAAAGTAGTCTTGACACTCAGGGGCCAAAGGAATACAGAAGAAAGCATCCTTTAAGTCAATTACAGTATACCACCATTGTTTTTGGCTGACAGTGGTGAGTAAAGTAAAAGGATTTGCCATCACAGGATGCAAGGCTTGGATTCGAGAATTGGCTTAAGTCATGAACCAGTCTTCATGACCCATCAGGCTTGGGAACTGGGAAGATTGGAGTGGACCAGGGAGACTGGGTGGCTTGTAAAATCCCATTCTTTAAAAAGGCTTGGATGAACCCCTGGATGCCAATTCGTGCCTCGCTTTTTATTGCATACTGCTGAAAGGAAAGAGGTTGGGCCCCTGGGTGAAGATGGGCTCGGTGAGGGACAGCATAATGAGCAAATCCTGGGATTCCATGAGACCAAACTTCAGAGGAAATGGAATCTGGAAAAGAAACAAGAGGTGCACTAGCATCCAAATAACAAATATAAGCTTGCAAAGCTGGACAATCCAAAGAAATACTCTGGGGTTGACAAGTGATCGTTGCTCCCAATTTCCCCAGCAAATCTCTGCCCGGAAAATTAATAGGGCACTGGGGTAAAACCAGAAATGGCTTGGAGTCACACACAAAGGGGTGGTGCAGGGAGCCATTTCAGTTTGCCCACTGACACCAACAATAGTAGTCTGAGAACTCAAAAAATCTTTAGGGGCATAACACTGTAAGTTGCCCCAGTATGTACAAGAAAAACTTCTTTCCTTCCCCCTATCTGCAACTCCAAGAGAGGTTCGGGGGAGGAAACAAGACCTCTGGAGCCACATCAGTATTGGGAGGGATAGCCGTCATTAGCATACATCTGCATTTTAGGAATGAACCTTTCTGTCAATGCTGCAAACATTGACATGTTTTTGCACTGACAATATAAGAGACAGCCTGTTATTTTAATTGCTTCATTTGGGAGGGAGGAATCACCCGGAAGTTGTGATAAGATTGCAAAAAGCCGCGTACAGGATGGGAAGTGAAACCTCATATGTAAAACTAATTGGATAATGTGATTTATGACGTGTAGATAAGGGCGGGGATTGTGTGTGTGTTATGATGGGTTTGGGGGGAGGAGATTTCAGATTCTGGCATCCCTCCATGAGTGCCGATGTCTTGTTTCATTACTAAGACTTTTTAGATAAATAATGCCAGAATCTCCTTTCTTTCAAAGGGGGGTCCTGAACCCCCGTCGCTGTCTCCGGTAAGAGAGATAAGCTGGCAAAGATTTAGGGAAAAATCCTCAAAATGGAAAGGGAAGGCCTGATTACTGGCAAAACTTCTGAAGAGGAAATAATAAATAATTTTCTGTAGGAAGATGAATTTGGGCCGATCTCCAAACCTAGACCGATAACTGAGCTTATTTCTTTGTCAAGCTGGAACCACTCCAGTAGAGAATACGGAGGCCAGACTGTGCGGCAAGAGGTCCCAGAAGCAGAATGGGGAGGAAATGTCATATCGTCAGCCACTGAGAATCTGGGTGAGTGGAAAATCCTGTCTGCAGATCAGACTGCCTGCCAGACCCAGGAGTTCCCTGTCAAGCCCTCCAGACCCATAGAGACAGAGGACCCCAGCCTGTGGCCTCTACAGCAATGGGAGGTTTGGAAGCCCCCACAAGTGAAATGCAAACAACCTCTGAGCTTGCCCCAGCTAATAGAAGCCTTGCAACAGCTGGGGGTGGTGCAGAAGAGTGGAGATCAGGAGCTGGTGGGAGGGCAACAGCAAGGGTGGAAGCAGCAGGACCCAAACGTGCAACCCCTGAATGTACAGCAGGACGAGTGGGGCCAGCAGCAGTGGGGGCCGTGGCAGCCATTAAATAACAACCAAACTGGGGCCAGCAGCAACTGGAAAGACAACAACAGCAGTGGGGGCCCCAGCAACCATTTAACCAACAAGCAGGGTGGGGCCAGAAGCAATGTAGACCCCAGCAACTAATGATGAACCCACCCTTCAGAGCAACCTTTGATGGGGACCCAAAGAAACTGATTTTCTTCCTCAACCACGTACGCTCTCATTTGAATAGCTGGGCCCATCTCTACCCAGACCCAGGTTTGTTTTATGTTTTATGTTTTATTTAATTTATATACCGCCCTTCTCCCTGGGGACTCAGGTGCTATGGTCGATGTGATTGCGTCCAGCCTAGTGTTCTGAACCAGCCAACTACCGGCCTTGTAATAAGGCAAACCCCTGTTCAAGCAGTAGAGACTGGAGAGCGTCTGAGGCTGCAAAGCGTCTGCCAAGTTTAATTCACAAGCAAAACAACAGAACAAGAAACCAAAAGCACAGGAACTTGAATCCTCAAGCGGAAGGGTTGCTTTCAGCAACCAGCCCCTCCCCAAACACTCCTTTTATTTAGAGTTCAGGGCGTGGTCTCCCTGTGCCTCCTCCCGAGGAGACCCGCAGCCTTTTTCTGCTTAGTCCTGCTCGACTGCCTCCTGCGTCGGGCGTCCTTGAACAGGGCCAGCTGTGGGTCATCATCCTCCGCACTATCGGGCTCACGCAGCTGAGAAGAGGGCCCCGGCTGGGAGCTCTGCCAAGCCGGCAAGCCATCATCAGCCGGTTCGTCTTCCACACCCTCCTCCTCCCCCTCATCTGAGTCATCCGATACATCCGAGCCGGCTGCCGGGCCCACAGGCTGGCCCTGAGTCACAACACCTAGAGAGAGAAGCATCCGTATGGTTGAATAATTTATATAACGAGCAAGCCCCTGACTTGGAGGACCCCCTCCTTTTCCTCTTAGGACTGAGGGAAAGATTTGAGGACCCATCCGTCGCCCTCAGAGTGGAAAAGCAAATCCATAAGATAAAGCAAGCTGGCCGGCCTGCCCTGGAGTATGTGCGGGAGTTTCGAAAGCTAGCCAGTCGGATAGAGAGATGGCCTGAGCAATCCATAATTCATCTTTTTAGAGAAGGGTTAGATGACTACCTTTCTCTGGCATGTATCTACCAAGCTGTGCCTGACCAACTGCATGAATGGTACCAAGCAGCGGTGAAATTAGATGTTCAGCTCGCCTGCTATAAGAAGCCTCTCCTACCTGAACCTGAACCAAGGTCAGAACAACCTGAATGGCAATCACCCCCACGAAGATCTCCAACTACTGTAATGGCTGAAAGACCAAAGCCACCTGTAGACCTGGCAATTAAGTGTTTCCGATGCGGACAGCAGGGACATCGAGCAGCAAAATGCCCGGTCCCCTTCCCCCAACAGCAGAACAGACCAGGACCAGCAGTGAGAAAGAGACCTGCACAGCGGCTAAAGGGAGAGAAATCCAACCGAATGACACAGGAACCTGTTTTCCAGGTCACATCCCCCACATGGGAGGACATCGGAACTCAGACTGGATCCACCCCTGTTCTACCCTCTTTCGACAGTGATGACGAAGAGGAGAATGACCCGATGGTGAGTCGACACATCCTACCTTTTGTATTGCCTGCTAAACTCATAATTCCTAAGTCAGGGGCACAAGTAGACCTGAAAGTGTTAGTCGATACTGGCTGCTCCCGATGCATCATTAGCTTGTCATGTGCCTTAAGACTGGGTATACAGGCTAAGCCGCTCTCCAAAACTGTGAGGTTTGAGCAAGCCGATGGCTCCCTAATAGGAGGGACTTTTGTCACGCAATTAATGGAGCCCTTATGCCTAGAAATAGGCATGCACTGGGAGTTTATTCGCTTCCTGGTAGCTCCAAAGATGTCTGAGACTGTGATCCTAGGAGTAGCCTGGGTAGACAAATGGAAGCCATTTATCTGGTGGGAAAAAGGAATGAGAACTGTGAGATTACCCATAGGGCCCGATCCCCCCATTGATTCAACAGATGTTACAGGGGATTTTAGCCCACCCAAGGAGCAAGCGCACATGGCTGCCTTACGGCCACCTGGCGACCCGCTCATCCCCAGCGAGTACCAGGATCTAGCGGAGGCGTTTAGTGAGAAACAATGCGATACCTTGCCTCCTCACCATCCCAATGATTGTTCCATCGAACTGTTACCAGGGGCCAAACTCCCCCGACCAAGAATGTATGCTATGTCCCCCCTTGAAATAGAGGAGATGCAGTGGTATGTGGATACAAACCTAGTGAGGAGATTCATCAAACAGGCCAAGTCTACTGTGGGAGCCCCTGTGTTGTTCAAAGAGAAAAAAGATGGGTCTCTTCATCTCTGTGTTGAGTATAAAGGCCTGAATGCTGTGAGTGTGGAAAATAAATATCCTCTCCCCCTCCTGAAAGACTTGCTAACCCACCTGGCGAAGGGGAGCGTCTTCACCAAGTTAGACCTGAGAGAAGCATATTACCGGGTAAGAATAAAGGAGGGGGATGAGTGGAAAATGGTCTTCAACTGCCCCTTGGGAAGCTACCAATTCAAAGTCATGCCATTTGGACTGCAGGGGGCCGAAGCCATATTTATGCAGTTGATTAATGAGGTCCTACAGGAACATTTATACAAAGGGGTTCTGGTGTATCTTGATGACATTCTGATATACAATACGAATATGACTGATTACATAAGACTGGTCAGATAAGTGTTAAAGAAATTATTGAATGCCAAACTTTATGTCAAATTGTCAAAATGTGAATTTCACAAAACCCGATTAGATTATCTCGGCTATAGAATTTCCGACAAGGGCATTGAAATGGACCCAGCCAAGGTGAAAACTATAATTGAATGGCAGCCCCCAAAGACTCGCAAACAGCTCCAAAGCTTCCTAGGGTTTGCCAATTTCTACCATCAATTCATTCCCTCTTTTGCCGAGATTAGTCTACCCCTTACAGAACTACTCAAAACGGGTAAGGGAGGGGGAAAACTGTGACCTGGCCAGCCACTAGCATGGACTATGAGTTGTCAGAAAGCTTTTGAGAATTTAAAGACTATTTGTGGCTGAACCAGTTCTAAAGCACCCCTGCCCCGGGGATCCCTTCGTAATTCAAGCAGATGCCATCGACTTGGCAGTCGGAGCTGTGTTACTACAAAAGAATAAAAGTGGGGTCTTGCAACCCTGTGCCTACACCTCTAAGAAATTCACAGAAGGCGAAAGGAGATGGACAGTCTGGGAGAAGGAGGCCTTCGCAATTTGGTGGGGGCTATTAACCTGGTGACACTATTTAGAAAGGAGCAAGGTGCCTTTTCAAGTATGGACAGATCACAAAAATTTACAGGCACTAAAAACTCCCCACAAATTGTCCCCAAAGCAAGTGCGATGGGCACAGTACTTTAACCGTTTTAACTTTACTTTAATGTACATACCAGGAAGAAAAACATTTCCTAGCTGATACGCTATCCCGACTGCCACTGTACAAAAGTGAACGCGAAGAGGTCTATGAGGCAATTATCCCCAGTTCACAACCTGCTGTACAACTCACGCCTCGCAGAACCACTAATCCTGATGACCCAGGAGTGAAGAAGATAAAACGAGAGCTCCTTACTGATCAATGGTTCAAAAATAATCAAACCTCCCTAACATGCAGGGATGGCTTGGCATACATGGGGGAAAAATTGTATCTACCTGAAATCCTTTGTCTCAATGCTCTCAGACACAGCCATGATGTAAAACAGGCTGGACACTTCGGATATTTAAAAACTCTACACCTCATCTGCCGGCAATTTTGGTGGCCTGGGCTAAAATGAGATGTGGAAAACTATGTCAAGAGTTGTACCATATGTGCTACCATGAAAAGAATTCCAGGGAAAACCCCTGGGCTATTGCAGTCGGTAGCAGACCCTTCTCAACCATGGGAAGAAATAGCTATTGACTTTATTGTAGACCTACCCAACAGTAGAGGAAATACTGTCATCTGGACTGTGATAGATTTGTTTTCTAAGCAGGCTCACTTTATTGCCTGTAAAGGACTCCCATCTGCACAACAATTGACTAAATTGTTCTTCAAAACATATCTACCGACTGCATGGCACCCCTAAGTGAATAATTTCAGATAGAGGAGTACAGTTCACAGTGAAATTTTGGAGGAATTTCCTTAAATTAATTGGATCATCTCAAGGCTTATCATCTGCTTTTCATCCAGCTACCAATGGGGCTGCAGAATCCACTAACAAAATGGTGGAGCAAAACCTCAGATGCTATGTTTCCTACCAACAGACAAACTGGACTGACCTCCTCTCTTTCGCCGAGGTGGCCTACAATAATTCTGTTCACAGCAGCACTGGCTACACGCCTTTCAGAGTAGCCACAGGAAAAGAGTTCAGCCCAATGCCTGACTATCCTCAGTTGCCCTCTGCTTCCCAGACACTTGATCCATGGGTGAGGGGGTGGGAAGAGGTTTGGAGAAACACGAAACTGGCATTAAAAAAGACTTCTGAGACTTATGAAAAACAAGCTGATAAAAAGAGAGCTTCCCAAAGAACATTCCAAGTGGGGGAGAAGGTTTATCTGTCAACTAAATATTTACGTCTCAAATTACCCAGCAAGAAATTGGGACCGAAATTCTTGGGGCCTTTCCCCATTGTGAAAATCATCAACCCAGTCACAGTAAAATTGAAACTTCCAAGACTTTTGGGAAAAATTCACCCAGTGTTCCATTGTAGCTTACTGAAACCTTTTTGAGCCTCCACTTTAAGACCTCCCCCTAAGAAAGCACCTGGACCCCTCATAGTAGCGGGTCAGACCCATTATGAAGTGAAACGTATTGTTGACTCTAGAATCTTTAAGGGAAAATTGCAGTACCTAGTACAATGGAAGGGATACCCATTGTCTGAAGCCATTTGGGTGAAATCTAGCGACAAACTTATCAAAATGTTTTATGAGAAACACCCCAACAAACCAAAAGCCAGCTCCTAACTTGTTTTTGTTTACATTACAGGATCTGTTTTTTTGTAAGGGGTGGCCAGATGTCAATGCTGCAAACATTGACATGTTTTTGCACTGACAATATAAGAGACAGCCTGTTATTTTAATTGCTTCATTTGGGAGGGAGGAATCACCCAGAAGTTGTGATAAGATTGCAAAAAGCCGAGTACAGAATGGAAAGTGAAACCTCCTATGTAAAACTAATTGGATAATGTGATTTATGACGTGTAGATAAGGGCGAGGATTGTGTGTGTGTTATGATGGGTTTGGGGGGAGGAGATTTCAGATTCTGGCATCCCTCCATGAGTGCCGATGTTTCGTTTCATTACCAAGACTTTTTAGATAAATAATATGCCTGCAATTTGTTTGATTTGTCTTATTCATCAGAACCATGACAGGTTCAGCCTGTGGTGACAGCCGGGATAGGGGAGGTCCCCTGCTATTGGATGGAAATCCTCCCCATCCCCTCCAGGGCACTTGGCCTTGTCCCCGTCTGCGGGCCCGATCCCTTGGACATACACTTTTCCAGTGGCCTTGTTCTTTGCAAAGGGCACACTGGTCTCGCCCCTGGGTAGCCTGGTGAGGCTGGAGAGCGACGGCCAAAAGTTGAGCCTGCTTCCTCATCTTGTCTTCCTCTTTCCCCTCTGCAGCCTCCTCCCTCTGGGCATAAACTCCAAAAGCAGTTTGTATTAAGAGTTCAAAAGTTTGAGCACTGGGTGAAGCAAGTTTTTGCAATTTGCACCAAATATCGGGTACGCTTTGTGCAACAAAAGCCATTTTTAAAAGTGGTTCACTGGCCGGGCTATCAGGATCAATGTCTGTATAGCAACGAAATCCATCTTTTAATTGGTTGATAAAATCAGTAGGGCTTTCTTGTGCTGTCTGGAAAATCTGATTCACCCTATAGTAATTAACAGTCTTGGGGACCCCAGTTCTAATGCCATGGAGAGTGGCTTTGTGAAAATTCAGTAAGGCACCATATCTCCCATCAGTGTTAACATGACATTCAAAACTTGGAACAAAAACAACTTCAGGTGCTGGCCACTGTTCAATGTCTCTTTGTCCATCATTGGTGGCTTCCTTCCATCCCTTAGTATATTCCTCAGAGTCTTTTTTCAAAACCTGGCATTTGTCCTCAGCCCCCAACAATCCAGATAACAAAGGGTCTATATCAGGGACCGTTGGCTTGTGGGTGGCAAAAATCCTTTGAAATAAATCAACGGGGGGATTCTCTAAATGGCAGCAAGTTAGCTTTTCAGTTAAAAAGGTCACTGGTGGTAAATGGGGTGTGAACCAGGACCACTTTTCCATTTGCTGCTGGCACCTGTCACAGCGGGCATATTTTCTTCTCCGAGTGATTTTGTTTAGTGTAAACTTTGCTGTGTCTCGTGTGAGAAGGGCTTTGAATCCGTGTAACAGATGACGATCCCTCATCAGGATCATCATGTTCAGACACGGAGATAAGGGGGGCTGCGGGGGAAGCAGCAGTTGAACTCAGGGACGGAGAAGAGATAGAAGGGGCTGTGGGGGAAGCAGCAGCTGAACTCAGGGACAGAGAAGAGATAGAGGGGGCTGCGGGGGAAGCAGCAGCTGAACTCAGGGGTGGAGCTTCAGATGCCGCTGGAGCAGTTGGGATCACATAAGGTGGTGGGTAATCTTCAAGTTCAGGACAAGTTTGAATTGCTTTCTTTTGAAACTTATTTATTTCTGGGTGGACTGGACAGACCAAATTCAAAACCTCTGGAGGGACTAACAGGCCACATTGTTTTAAAATGTCCTGTCGGATACTCAAATTAGAGAAAAAGCCTGCATATAATTCTTCATCTGTCCGCCCTTGTATAGCAGGAACATCTGTAAGCTTATTAATAATATCCAAGTTCACAGACCCTTCTCTTGGCCAGGGTTGTTGCCCAGGGCCCACAAAATAAGCTGGCCACACATCAACACAAAGCACCACAAGATGTTGTCTGACAGGGTTAAACTTAACAGCCACTTGAGGTTTCAAAACATCCCAATTTTTCAAAACACATTGCAGAGGAGTACATTTTGATTTACTTTTTTTCTTTAAATTACTCTGATGATTCCCCATTTTTATTATTATTATTATTATTATTATTATTATTATTATTATTATTATTATTATTATTATTATTATTATTATTATTATTATTATTATTATTATTATTATTATTATTATCAGGGCTTTTTTTCTCATAGAACGCTCAGAACGTCGTTCCGGCACCTTTTTTTTGCAAAAAAAAAAAAGCTCCGTCTGAAAGCCTATTGCAGGGCTAGGCAATCTTGGCCCTTTTTTATGACTCGTGGACTTCAACTCCCAGTAATCCTGAGGGGAAAGGGAGAGGTTTCCAAGCTGAGCCTTGCTGGCTCAGGAATTCTGGGAGTTGAAGTGCTTGAGTCATAAAAGAGCCAAGGTTGCCTACCCCTGCACTAGAGGAGGACATTAAAATTATTTACAGGGTTACTTCTTTAGGAACTAAACTTTTAGAATCTAAAGCAGCTAATTCAAAAAAAGCCAACAGGAAAGAACCTCACATTTTTCATCTGCTTCTGTCTTTTGGAAGGTAAAATTAGATAACAAAATAATCTATTTCCTATGTTAACATCTCTGCAATGAAATCAAGGTAACAGGAAAGAAATGAGAAACATTTTTCTCAATGTAATATGCCTAATTTAACTGATGCTAGAAAAAAAATAGTAACTTTTGTACATACTCTTGAGAACTAATTTGAATCTAACCATGTATTACAACTAAACCACTTTAAATTAAACAATTCTTAAGAATGAAATATTCTTAATTTGGACTTTACTTTTACTGTTTGGAGTGTTGTGTATTTTGAAAAATAGGTTATTTAGAATCTAATTATGTTGCACTTCAGTCTTTAAATAATTAATCTAGTATATACATAACAATATATGATGTTTTCCATGGTGCGCTTAATATCAAAAACAACATTTATTAAAAAGGCTAAAATAATTTCTGGTGGCATTATCTGTACATTAAAATTTTGTTTAGTCACAATCTTTCACTTTTCACATTCTGGACAAGCAGTGGTCATCTATCCTAGCAAAAGATGTTACATATGTGCATAAGCGTAGTCAGTAGCATATGCCTTTTTAAAAATATAAAACATGCAAAGAAACAAAAATAAGTCCAAAATATCTATATTACATCCAGAAATGCCAACTTTGCAACCAATATTTCTCATCCATAACTATGGCACCCTAAGGATACCTGCATACATGCAAATGCTTCTCTGGGATCAGAGAACGCAGCAGGGATTGCTTTTTCCTTCCAGTAACAGATTGATGGGAAATACCAAACATGGCCTTAAGAATTGCAATGTTTGTTACAGATTTTTCTGGATGTGGTTGGAAAGAGTTCTAGAAATGCCAGCACAAATACATCACACTTGCTTAACGTGCACACACAACTCATTGCAATCTTCAATTATATGTGATGTATCCAGGCCTTTTTTTTCCATAGAACGCTCAGAACGGCGTTCCGGCACCATTTTTTGCACACACACACACATACACACACACACACAGACACACACACAGAGAGAGAGAAAAGTTGAAGGAAACTGTTCTGGAGAGCCAAATTCTCCTCAGGGAGCCAGGTTGCAGAGCAGCAGAATGCGTCGCAGCGACAGGCCTTCAGATGGCTCAAATCGAAGGAAATGCGATCTGTACAGGCTAATTTAAAAGTGGGAGGGTAAGAAGGGCCGAGTGTGAACAGGTTGCTTAGCAACCTGCTTAAAAAGTCTCTGTAACTTTCAGCTCCCTGTGCCTTGCCTTTTTTAAGCTGGGAAGTTGAAAAAAAGGCTAAAAAGAAGGCAATAGATTGCTATCAAGGAAAATGTATAGATATAGCCAGCAGACACTGTTCGAATTTTGTTTTAATGCCATGGTGATACACAATCAAACGTAGTCAGTCTTTTTTTTTTAATCCCAAAGCATATGTTCATTAAATACAGTATAACAAAGTTTTGGATGATGGAATTATTTTTTATCTAAGGATAACTAATGATAACAGTTCTTAAATTTGTTATTTTGTTTTATTTTTGAACAAAAAAATGTATAATTTGCATTTGCATTCATTTACAAATAGAATATGTTGTTAAAATATATTGGTGTTGAAATAATTAGTGCACACATATACCTAAAACCAGTTTATTGCATTTGGCAATTGTACTAAAAAAAATCTCATTGTGAGAGAGAGATTGAGATTTATTAAATTTATATGCCGCCCTTCTCCCCAAGGACTCAGGGCGGCTCACAACAATAAAAAAATTTAAAAACATAAAGTACAAAATTTAAAAAAGAATTAAACAATGGATGTAATAAATAAATGACAATTTAACCAAATAAAAACCAAATTTAAAACCATAGTCAGTCCAGGCCCGCTTGTTGGAACATCCATGTCTTCAGGTCACGGCGGAAGGACCAAAGGTCAGGGGCTGTCTGCAGCTCCGGAGGCAGTTGATTCCAGAGGGTCGGCACGCCCAGAGAGAAGGCTCTCCCCCTGGGGGTCGCCAGCCGGCATTGCCTAGCCGACGGAACCCTGAGGAGGCCGACTCTGTGGGAGCGAACCGGGAGAAGGGAGGTTGACAATGGCAGCAGGTGGTCTCGCAAGTACCCTGGGCCTAAGCCATGTAGGGCTTTAAAGGTAATTACCAGCACCTTGAATCACACCCGGAGGGCAACCGGAAGCCAATGCAGCTCACGCAGGAGTGGTGTAACATGGGAGTATCGAGATCCTCCCATAAGCACCCGCGCGGCCGCATTTAGCACCAGCTGAAGCCTTCGGGTGCACTTCAAGGGCAGCCCCATGTAGAGAGCATTACAGTAATCCAGGTGAGAAGTGACAAGGGCGTAGGTGACCTTGCATAGGGCATCTCAGTCCAAAAAGTGGTGCAACTGGCGCACTAGGCAAACCTGTACAAAGGCCCCCCTGGTCACAGCAGTTAGATGGTCTTCCAAGTTAAGCTGTGAATCCAGGAGGACACCCAAGTTGCGGGCCCTTTCTGAGGGGGGGAAGTACCTCCCCCCATCAAAAGAGATGGAACATGGACAATACGAGATTCCGGTATCCACAGCCACTCGGTCTTGGAGGGATTCAGCCTGAGTCTGTTCCTTCCCATCCAGACCCGCACCGCCTCCAGGCACTGGGACATCATGTCAAGGGCATCACTGGGTTGGCTCGGGATGGAGATGAACAACTGGGTATCATCCACATATTGGTGATACCTCACCCCAAAGCCATGGATGATCTCACCCAGCGGCTTCATATAGATGTTAAACAGGAGGGGGGAGAGAACCGACCCCTGAGGTACCCCGCAAGAAAGCGGCCTTGGGGTAGATCTCTGCCCCCCTGCCAATACGAACTGCGAACGGCCCGAGAGGTAGGAGGAGAACCACTGTAAAACAGTGCCTCCCACTCCCAACCCCTCAAGCCGTCGCAGCAGGATACCATGGTCGATGGTATCAAAAGCCGCTGAGAGGTCAAGTAGGACCAGGACAGAGGAGCAACCCCTGTCCCGGGCCCGCCAGAAATCATCTACCAGTGCGACCAATGCCATTTCCGTGCTGTAACCGGGCCTGAAACCGGACTGGTACGGGTTCAGATAGTCCACTTCATCCAGGAATTGCGGGAGCTGACACGCCACAACACTCTCAACAACCTTCGCTACAAAGCGAAGGTTGGAGACAGGATGATAATTATTCAACGAGGCCGGGTTCAGGGCAGGCTTCTTGAGAAGGGGCCTCACCACCGCCTCTTTTAAGGCAGAGGGGAAGACACCCTCTCTCAATGAAGCATTGACAAATGCCTGGAGCCAGCCCCCTGTCACCTCCCCAGCAGCCGAAACTAGCCAGGAGGGACATGAGTCCAATAAACAAGTTGTAGCGCTCAGTTTACGCATAATCCTGTCCACATCATCCAAAGAGACAGGGTCAAACTCACCCCAAATGGTATAACCAAGACCTGACCTCTCCACTCCGCTGGATTCCACCCAAGCCAGTCCGGATCTGAGCAATTTTGTCCTGCAGATACTGTACAAATTCCTCAGCCCTACCCTGCAAGGGGCCATCCCTCGGTCACTGGTTGAGCAGCGAGCGGGTCACTCTAAACAGGGCGGATGGGCGGTTATCTGCGGATGCAATGAGAGCGGAAAAGTAAACACGCTTTGCCGCTTCCATCACCACTAGGTAAGACTTAAGATAAGTTCTTAGCTTTGTTCAGTCAGATTCGGATCTGCTGGATCTCCAACAGCTCTCTAGGCGTCTTTTCCGGCACTTTATCTCTCGGAGTCCCTTGGTGAACCAGGGGGCCACCCAGGATCTGCATCGGGTCAGAGGCCGCAAAGGCACAACTTGATCCAAGACCCCAGTAGCCGACCTCTCCCAGGCTGCTACTATGGCCTCGGCAGATTCGTGGGCAAGGGAAGCAGGAAATGTCCAAAGCTCCGTCTAGAACCTCTCAGGGTCCATCAGGCGCCTGGGGCAGAACCACCTGGTCGGTTCTACCTCCCAGCGGCGGGGGGTGGCGCAGTGAAAGTCTAGCCGGAGGAGAAAATGATCGGACCATGACAGGGGCTCGATGGTTAAATCCCCCCTACCCAGATCATTAATCCACTGCCCAGAGATAAAAACCAGGTCAAGTGTGTGCCCTGCATTGGCTTCCGGTTGCCCTCCGGGTGAAATTCAAGGTGCTGGTTATCACCTATAAAGCCCTACATGGCCTGGGTCCGGGGTATTTGAGGGAACACCTGCTGCCGTCATCAAACGCCCTTCGCCCAGTGCGCTCCCACAGGGAGGGTCTGCTCAGGGTCCCGCCGGTAAGAGATTGCCGGCGGGTGACACCCAGGGATAGGGCCTTCTCAGTGGGGGCGCCTGCCCTCTGGAACCAGCTGCCAGTGGAGCTGAGGACTGCTCCCGACCTCCGATCATTCCGCCGGGGCCTGAAGACCTGGCTCTTCGAGCTCTCGGGCCCAGACTGAGGAGAAATTTTAATTTGGGGTTCTTTTTAATCGACTACAGGGTCAATTTAATATTTTTAATTTGGTTCTTAATTTTTGTATTTTGGATTTTTAATTCCCTGTAAACTGCCCTGAGTCCTCAGGGAATAGGGCGGTATATAAATATAACTAAATAAATAAATAAATAAATAAATTATGGGTCGGGTCTTGAATTATTTGAGTCAGGTCCATGGCTGTCATGGAAGCCATGAACTCCCGGGCCAACTCAGACGCCTCACCCGCGGAAGGCAGATTGAAATCCCCCAGAACTATAAGCCTGGGGAACTCAATCGCCAACCTGGGCAAGACGTCGAGGAGCTTGGGCAGGGCTGATGACACGCAGCTGGGAGATAGGTGTGTAATCAATAGGCCCAACTGAACTCCAGGACCCCACTTCAAAAGGATAGACTCACACCCGCCTATCTGAGGGACAGTGGCCACTCACGGACAAAGACTCTCCCTAATAATAACCGCCACCCCCCCCGCCCCTGTCCTGGGCCCGTGGCTGGTGAAGTACCCGGAAGCCCAGTGGGCATAGTTCTGAGAGTGGGACACCCCCCTCTTGGCCCAACCAGGTCTCCGTGATGCAAGCCAGGTCCGCGTTCTCCACCTCAATAAGATCATGTATGAGGGGAGCCTTGTTCACCACTGACCTGGCATTGAAATAAACCAACCTGAGCCCAGGGTCCTGCAATCCTATGTCCCTGGGGGAGCAAGAAGAGCATCGAGGGCGGGAACAGGCAACCGCTTGAAGACAGTGGTGGCCCGTTCCCCAATTGCAATAAAGCCCTCTGCTCCCATACTCTCTGCCCCTCCCAATCACTGTCAAGATGGGAAGACCCTCCCCACTCGAAGCTGAGTCCTCCCCCAAACCCCTACTCCCCCCTGCAACCGTCCGATGGTCTGGACTGCTGTCCGGGTCGAACTCCCCCAGGTTCTTTCCAGATCCCTTGGACCACCCCCCTCCCGGATCCCCTTAAAATTTTAGTTAAAAATCTTGATAAAAACCCCCTTAAACTCCTCTTTGAAGCATGCCATCTCTCAGGGTCCCACAACCCATCATCAAGAAACATCTTCTGTAAGGCAGATGGACGCTCGTGCGAGAGGGGGGAATCTCGCAGCGAGTAAATTTCTCCAAAAGTATATGCTGGCATACAAAGGGAAACGGTAGATTCGGACAATGGAGGGTGCCAGCAGGTGGAATTAATGAAGAGTTCAGTCGGCCTGTGGCAGGTCCCAAAGCCACAATTGTAATAACGATAGAGTAATCAACGGCGGCGACAGCAGAAGCCATAATAAGGTGGTGATGACAAGTCCAAAGTCCAAAGAAGGGAGGGCAGCCCAATGACAATGGCGATGCACCCAAAACAAGAGGTTCAGGCATGGTGACAAGGGCAGCTGCACCCTCTGCAGTGACAGGGGAAGCAACAGCCACAGCAGACCCCATAACCACGACCACAACGCCAGCAGGTCCACCGCGCTCACAGAGCCGAACTCGCCAAGTGGCAGAGGGGGGGGAGACACGACATCGAAGCCCCCTTTCCCCCTGCCACAGCCCTGGTCTCACAATAAAACGAACAAGCACGAGCAGAGCCCAATTCCGACACAAGTTCAATCGGCCAGATTCATTCGGCTCAGCTCCGCTTGGCTCAGATCAGCAGAGAAACAGTCGAATCGGCCCGGCCCAGCCGCCAGTGTCCTCTCACCGGTGTGTTAGATAGTCGGCTTCTCTGGCTTCTCCTCCTCCGTCCTCTGTCATTCCGAGCTGTATCCCGACGAGGGAGGGTGCCAACGCTCCACCGGCAGTTTCACCAAACGAAAAGGGGCCAAACGATGGCAAAAAAGCCCCATGGCCACCCAGCAGAGCCGAAAACTGTTCTGCACTAGAAGCTCAGAAACCAGCGAGCAGCCATCTTAGACATGTGCAGGGAGAGTGTCAACCAATATAAATCATTTAATTTCAAATCCAGTGAAAAAATTGATTTAAATTATTTTATTAAAACAAATTAATGGCAATTTTTTATAAGAAGTTGCCTCAGACAAAATGAGTTTGATATGCCTGCTCTAGATAGTTGAATGCCATAAATAAATTCTAAACCAGGCCTGTACATGCAGCCTACCAAGCACCCTTGGACAGAGCACAGACTTTTTTTTTAAAAAAAGTAATAAAATCACCACCACTGCCCTGAAAGTCATGTTGCCTAGTGCTTCCATGGCTTACCATGACCACGAACTCCAACACTGTAGATGCTCCTCTAGTCACCAAATAATTGATTAGCCCACCAGCATTCCTTTGAACCCCTTCATGGATTACTGCCTTGTCGTGGCGAAGGGGCTTGCATAATTCAACGAAGCTATGAGCTATGCCGTGCAGGGCCACCCAAGACGGAAAGGTCATAGCAGAGAGTTCTGACAAAACGTGATCCACTGGAGAAGGAAATGGCAACCCACTCCAGTATCTTTGCCATGAAAACCCTATGGACAGTACCAAAAGGCAAAAAGATATGATGCTGGAAGATGAGCCCCTCAGGTCGGAAGGCATCCAATATGCTACTGGGGAAGAGCAGAGGGCTAGTACTAGTAGTGCCAGAAAGAATGAAGCGAATGGGCCAAAGCCGAAAGGACGCTTAGCTGTGGATGTGTCTGGTGGTGAAAGGAAAGGCTGATGCTGTAAAGATTTTTTCTCCATAGGAACCTGGAATGTAAGATCCATGAATCAAGGAAAGCTGGACATGGTCAAACAAGAGATGACAAGGCTGAGCATCGACATCTTAGGAATCAGCGAATTAAAATGGACAGGAATGGGTGAAATTAATTCAGATGACCATCAGGTATACTACTGCGGGCAAGAATCCCTCAGAAGAAATGGAGTAGCCTTCATAGTCAATAAAAGAGTAGGAAAAGCAATACTGGGATACAATCCTCAAAATGACAGAATGATCTCAGTTCGAATCCAAGGCAAACCATTCAATATCACAGTAGTCCAAGTCTATGCCCCAACCACCAGTGCTGAAGAGGATGAAATTGACCGGTTCTATGAAGCCCTACAGCACCTTATAGAACTAACACCAAAAAATGATGTCCTTATCATTATGGGGGATTGGAATGCTAGAGTAGGAAGCCAAAAGAAAACTGGAATAACAGGCAAGTTTGGCCTTGGAGTACAAAATGAAGCAGGGCACAGGCTGATAGAATTTTTTTCAAGAGAATACAATGGTCATAGCAAACACTCTTTTCCAACAACCCAAGAGACGGCTCTACACATGGACATCACCAGAGGGTCAACACAGAAATCAGATTGACTATATGCTCTGCAGCCAAAGATGGAGAAGCTCTATACAGTCAGTAAAAACAAGACCAGGAGCTGACTGTGGCTCAGACCATGAGCTTCTCATTGCAAAGTTTAGGCTTAAACTGAAGAAAGTAGGGAAAAGCACTAGGCCACTCAGGTATGAATTAAATCATATCCCTGTTGAATATACAGTAGAGGTGACAAATAGATTTAAGTAATTAGATCTGATAGACAGAGTGCCTGAAGAACTATGGACAGAGGTTCGCAACATTGTACAACAGGTAGCAACCAAAACCATCCCAAAGAAAAAGAAATGCAAGAAAGCAAAATGGTTGTCTGAGGAAGCTTTGCAAATAGCTGAGGAAAGGAGGGAAGTGAAAGGCAAGGGAGAAAAAGAATGATACGCCCAATTGAATGCAGAATTCCAGAGAATAGCTAGAAGAGATAAGAATGCCTTCTTAAATGAACAGTGCAAAGAAATAGAAGAAAACAATAGAATAGGGAGGACCAGAGATCTTTTCAAGAAAATTGGAGAGATGAAGGGAACGTTTAATGCAAAAATGGGCATGATAAAGGACCAAAATGGCAGGGACCTAACAGAGGCAGAAGAGATTAAGAAGAGATGGCAAAATTACACAGAAGAACTATACAAGAATGAGCTTAACGTCCCTGATAATCACAATGAGGTGGTCACTGACCTCGAGCCAGACATCCTAGAATGTGAAGTGAAGTGGGCCTTAGAAAAGCTGAGCAACCACAAAGCTAGTGGAGGTGACAGTATTCCAGCTGAGCTATTCAAAATCTTAAGAGACGATGCAGTAAAAGTGCTACACTCAATTTGCCAGCAAATTTGGAAAACTTAACAGTGGCCACATGATTGGAAAAGATCAGTTTACATTCCAATTCCAAAGAAAGGCAGTGCCAAAGAATGTTCAAACTATCGCACCATTGCACTTATTTCACATGCTAGTAAAGTTATGCTTAAAATCCTACAAGCTAGACTCCAGCAGTATGTGGATCAAGAACTACCAGAAGTACAGGCAGGATTTCAAAGAGGCAGAGGAACTAGAGATCAAATTGCCAAGATACGCTGGATCATGGAGAAAGCTAGAGAGTTCCAGGAGAAGCGCATGCCCAAGATGGCGGACGTGCTGAGCTGAGCTCCGTGGTGAGTTCCCAGTTTTTGGCATCCGCGGTGGTCTTTCAGGGTCCGACGGGTCCGCAGAGATGTTTTTTCTCTGTGTGAAGGTTTGAAGGGACGAATGACCTGAGAAGAGAGATTACCGGCATTTTCATTGGAGTTGCAGCCCTCCTTTTCGATTTCCATCTAAGAGCTTCGGCGTTTCCATCTGAGAGCTTCGGCGTTTTTTCGGAGGTCCCGGTGGAGTTAGGAGGAGCCGCGGCTTGGAGGGCTCTGAGTAATCGATCTTCGGAGCCGATAGAGCCGCGGCCTAGAGTGGCCTCCGGAACTGCCGTTTGCCTGAGGAATGCCATTTGCCTGCTGTTTGCTTGTGGAATGGAGGATGCCCGGCGTTGCTGTGGAGTGTCGGGCCGAGAGTTGCATGGGAGCGTCATGTCGTCATGGGAGCGTCATGTTGGCTTATGGTTTCTTCGCGGTCTGTTTCCATGGTCATCTGAGACTGCTTTACGCCCGTTTTCGGCAGAGGAGACCTATGGCTGGCGTTGGACTCTTAGACTGCTGGCGCTGTGTGTTGCTGGCTGGACGACACGGGTTAGCTCGTGCCTTTTACGTTCTGGCCATCTGGACTTCAGTTGCCTGTGCTGGGACCATCCATCTGTTGCTCAGCCTCTCCTGCTCTCCCTGCTATGAGAAGAACTGTGCTCTCCAATTTGATCATTGTCACCTCCAGGTTGCTATGCCTGGGAACTGCTGCTCTTCTTCTCTTTCCCCCTATGAACCCACTGGACTCAGAAGGTCTGTGTCGAGCTGCTGTGAGAGGGTGGCTCGGATGTACCATCACCTATACCAACCTATGCCATCTGCTGCCTCTCTAGAGGTGAGAGTTCTAGGGAGGTATGCCTCATTTGGGTTGGTATTCCGTCCGCTCCAAGATGGATTTGAGCCCTCCGTGAGAGGGAGGTGCCCAACCTACTTTGGAAGTTACCTGAAAGGTACCCAGCTCAGTGGCAGGGAGCTGGTGGACTGGACATTTTTGACCTTCCTTTGTACATCTTCCTGATTGGTCAGCCTATGGGACTGCCTGACTGGACCTACCCGGAAAATGGTCCGTTTGTTCTATTCTAGCACAGACTTGTTTGCGCTCAGGGGTGCCCCCCCTTCCTGGGCGCGACCCGCCTTTGTTTCCATCGCTCGTCTTGATGACGGGCCCAATTATTGGGACCCCGAGAGATGGTTGGGCAGGGACAGTAGCCTCTATCATAAATTTAATAAGAGGCCTCTAGTGCGCTTTTTAGCAAAAGTTTTTGTGGGGTTAGGGAGGGGGGTGGGTTCACAGGTTTGGTTGGAAACTGGGGGGGGTTCCATCAACCGTTACTCAGACCAGGCCTGAGATTGATCGCGCCGTGACGGGGCTTGGGTTGGGTGCCTACGGGGCCCCGGAGCGGGGTGTGAGATTGCCTATTCCCACGACGGTAGGGAATGGCCGCAGGTGCATGAACAGAGGGCCGTATCAACATCTGGGAGCGCGTCCCCGCTGTCTCCAAGCGGTGATGCGCTCCGACCCCCTGGTTCCGGCCCGGGGTACCGGGAGTGAGGGTGAGCAGCCACCTGAGCTCAGGCTGGTGTATTTGAATGCCAGGTCCGTAACGAATAAGGCTCCTCTCATTTGTGAGTTGGTTGAGGAGGAGCATGCGGACCTGGCTTGCATTACGGAGACCTGGTTGGGCCCAGAGGGTGGTGTCCCCCTGGTTGATCTTTGCCCATCAGGTTTCCGGGTGCTGCACCAGCCTCGGGCTCAGGGTAGGGGCGGTGGAGTGGCAGTAGTGGCGAGGGAGACCTTATGTCCGCGGGAGGCCACCATGGTCCAGATAGTCAGGTGTGAGTCCCTCCTCCTGAGATGTGGCCCTAGAGCTCAGTTGGGCTTGCTGCTGGTGTACGTTTCGCCTAGTCGCGTAGCAGCAGCCCTGCCTGAGCTTCTCGATATCCTCTCAGAGTTGGGGGTTGAGTTCCCCAAACTTATAGTTTTGGGTGACTTCAACCTACCATCCCTGGGGGGATCATATGAGTTAGCTCGGGAGTTCATGGCTTCCATGACGGCCATGGACCTGATGCAGGTTATTCAGGGCCCAACTCATGGGGGGGGGGTCACACGCTCGATCTGGTTTTTCTATCTGGACGGTGGTTAGATGATCTTGGGGGGGGGGTTCCCCAACTATTACACCCCTGTCATGGACCGATCATCATCTCCTGCGGTTGGTCTTCCGTTTTGCCACTCCCCGTCGTGGGGTTGCTGAGCCAATAAGATGGTTCCGTCCTAGGCGCCTGATGGACCCTGAGCGGTTCCAGACGGCGCTTGGGCCCCCACCTGCCTCCTTTGCTCACAGCTCGGTCAATGCCCTAGTGGAAGCCTGGGAAAGGGCAGCCACAGAGGCACTCGACCAAGTTGTACCCATGCGGCCCTTCACCCGGCGCAGATCCCAATGGGCTCCATGGTTCTCCATGGAGCTCCGGGAGATGAAACGTCGGAGACGGGGCCTAGAGAGCTGTTGGAGATCCAGCCGATCCGAATCCGACCGGTTACGACTAAGGTCATTTACGAGAACTTATCTCGCGGCGATGAGGGTGGCAAGGTCTAACCACTTCTCCACCCTCATCGTGTCCGCAGATAATCGCCCGGCCGCCCTGTTTAGAGTAACTCGCTCTCTCCTTAATCGGGAGGTGAGGGAGGACCCCTTGCAGGGTCGAGCCGAGGAGTTTAGTCGATTTCTGTCGGACAAAATTGCTCGGATCCGGACCGGTCTGGACTCCGACTGGGCAGAGTCTGATGATGAGGATACGGGCAGCCTTGTCGATTTAATCTGGGAAGAGTTCAACCCTGTGACTCCTGAAGAAGTGGACAAGATCATGGGGAAGCTGAGCTCCACCATGTGTTTGTTGGACCCGTGTCCCTCCTGGCTGACTTATGCGGCCCGGGATGGGACACGAGGCTGGCTCCAGGCAGTGATTACTGCCTCTTTGAGTGAGGGTAGCTTTCCCGCCGCCTTGAAGGAGGCGGTGGTGAGACCCCTCCTCAAGAAGCCTGCCTTGGTGGACCTGTAAAAAGGTTAAAGCTTTTTGGATTAAAATCTGGTGGAATATGCAGAAGATATTTAAGCAAAAGGTAAAGTTTTGTCCGCAGTTGTTCTTATTGGGCATAATTACAGATACTCCTGTTGTGGACACCAAGTTGATGCTGAACTTAATTACGGCAGCAAGACTTTTAGTAGGGCAATATTGGAAGAAGGAGGAACTGCCGACTATAGAAGAATGGACTCTAAAAGTTTCTGACCTGGCAGAAATGGCAAAGATTTTGGCTTATTTGAAAGACCATTCGCAACAACGTTATATTATGGAGTGGAAAAAGTGGATTGATTATATCCAGAACAAATATGGGACCAAAAAGTTTCATTTAGCATTTGTATAAGTTTTTTTTATGTGATATTAGTATTGCTTGTAGTCATTTCATATGAGCTAGAGTGCGATAGACTTAATAGTATATTGTTGTTAACATATGGTTGTTTATGATTGTTTTTACTTTTATACCTTGTATTTAGCTCTGGGAAGTCGGGGAGGGGGGAGGGGGGAAGGGGGGGAGGGTTAGGGAGGGTTAGGAAGGGTTGGGTGGAGGGAGGGGGGGGAGGGATTGTTAAAGATAAAATGTATTGTAAAACTTTTCAATAAAAAAAAGAAGCCTGCCTTGGACCCAGCAATATTAAACAACTTTTGTCCGGTCTCCAACCTTCGCTTTCTGGCGAAGGTTGTTGAGAGCGTGGTGGCGCAACAGCTCCCTTTGTTCTTGGATGAAGCTGATTATCTAGACCCATACCAATCGGGTTTCAGGCCCGGGTACAGCACGGAGACGGCATTGGTCGTGCTGGTGAATGATCTCTGGCGGGCTCGGGACAGGGGCTGCTCCTCTGTCCTAGTCCTTTTAGACCTCTCGGCGGCTTTTGATACCATCGACCATGGTATCCTGCTGCGATGTCTCAGGGGGTTAGGAGTGGGAGGCACAGTTCTCCAGTGGTTCTCCTCCTACCTTCTGGGACACTCGCAGTCGGTGTTGGCAGGGGGGCAGAGATCGACCTTGAGACCTCTCATTTGTGGAGTTCCTCAGGGATCGGTTCTCTCGCCTCTCCTGTTCAACATCTACATGAAGCCGCTGGGTGAGATCATTCGTGGTTTTGGAGTTGGGTATCATCAATATGCTGATGATACCCAGCTTTTTATTTCGACCCCAAACCACCCCAGTGATGCCCTCGACGTGATGTCCCGCTGCCTGGAGGCGGTCCGGGTCTGGATGGGGAGGAACAGGCTTCGACTCAACCCTGACAAGACTGAGTGGCTGTTCGTGCCAGCATCCCGGGAAATTCCGATTATCCCATCTCTGGCCATGGGGGGTGAGCTATTACCCCCCGTAGATAGGGCCCGCAACTTGGGGGTCCTTCTAGATTCACAGCTCTCTTTAGAAGAGCATATTGGAGCTGTGACTAGGGGGGCCTTTGCCCAGGTTTGCCTGGTGCGCCAGTTGCGACCCTATCTAGACCGGGATGCCTTGCGTACAGTCACTCATGCGCTCGTGACTTCTCGTCTAGACTACTGTAATGCTCTCTACATGGGGCTGCCCTTGAAGTCCACTTGGAGACTCCAACTGGTGCAGAATGCAGCCGCGTGAGTTGTGCTGGGGGTTTCCCGATACTCCCATGTTACACCTTTGCTCCGCGAGCTGCATTGGCTGCCGGTTGCCCTCCGGGTGAGGTTCAAGGTGTTAGTGATGACTTACAAAGCCGTACATGGCATGGGTCCGGATTACCTACGGCAACACCTGCGGCCGGTGTCAACTTCCCTCCGTCCAGTGCGCTCCCACAGAGAGGGCCTCCTCAGGGTGCCTCCGATCAAAGAATGTCAATTGGTGACCCCCAGGGGGAGAGCGTTCTCTGTGGGCGCGCCAGACCTATGGAACCGCTTGCCGGTTGAGCTCCGGACGGCCCCCGACCTTCGCTCCTTCCGGCGTGATCTCAAAACCTTCCTTTTTGAACAAGCTGGCCTGGCCTGATGGGATGGGGTTGGGTTTTATAAATCGGTTTTAACTTTTTAATGTGTACTAATTTATTTACGGGCATTGCTGTTTAATTACTTTTTAATCTTTGTATCCTGTTTTTTATTATGTATTGCCCTGTTCACCGCCCTGAGTCCTTCGGGAGAAGGGCGGTATACAAATTAAATTAATAATAATAATAATAAAAACATCTACTTCTGCTTCATTGACTATGCTAAAGCCTTTGATTGTGTGGATCATAACAAACTGTGGCAAGTTCTTAAAGAGATGGGCGTACCAGACCATCTTATTTGTCTCTTGAGAAACCTATATGTGGGCCAAGAAGCAACAGTGAGAACTGGACACGGAACCACTGATTGGTTCAAAATTGGGAAAGGAGTCCGGCAAGGCTGTATACTGTCGCCCTGCCTATTTAACTTATATGCAGAGCACATCATGAGAAAGGCAGGGCTAGATGAATCAAAAGTTGGAATTAAGATTGCCGGAAGAAATATCAACAACCTAAGATATGCATATGATACCACTCTAATGGCAGAAAGTGAAGAAGAACTAAAGAGCCTCTTGTTGCGGGTGAAGGAGAGTGCAAAACCTGGGTTGAAACTGAACATTAAAAAAACCAAGATCATGGCATCCGGCCCTCTCAGTTCCTGGCAAATAGATGGGGAAGAAATGGAGGTAGTGACAGATTTTATTTTCCTGGGCTCCAAGATCACTGCAGATGGGGACTGTAGCCAAGAAATTAAAAGACGCTTGCTCCTGGGGAGGAAAGCCATGGCAAATCTAGACAGCACACTAAAAAGCAGAGACATCACCCTGTCAACAAAAGTGCGTATAGTCAAGGCTATGGTCTTCCCAGTTGCAATGTATGGCTGTGAAAGTTGGACCATAAAAAAGGCTGAGCGCCAAAGAATTGAAGCCTTTGAACTATGGTGCTGGAGAAGACTCCTGCGAGTCCCTTGGACTGCAAGGCGATCAAACTGGTCAGTCCTAGAGGAGATCAACCCTGACTGCCCTTTAGAAGGCCAGATCCTAAAGCTAAAACTCAAATACTTTGGCCACCTAATGAGAAGGAAGGACTTACTGTAGAAGATCCTAATGCTGGGAAAGATTGAGGGCAAGAGAATAAGGGGACGACAGAGAATGAGGTGGCTGGATGGAGTCAGAGATGCAGTAGGCATGAGCTTAAATGGACTCCAGAAGATGGTAGAGGACAGGAAGGCCTGGAGGAACGTTGTCCATAGGGTCGCGATAGGTCGGACACGACTTCGCAGCTAACAAAAACAAAATTCCTTTGCAGACCACAAAGATTTTTAATTTATCAGTGTGGGCCTTTCCCTTCTACAAGTTGCACAGACCTCTTCTAGATTTTCCTCTTGCCTTTCCGAGTCAACTCCTTGGTCTGTCATTGAGCAAGAATTTACTTTGTAGGGAAGCATATTATCATTTGATGTATATTTAATATATGTTCTACCTTTATTTACCGATTATATAATATTTGTATGCAATCCACATGGTGAGGTTTGGGGCAACTTACAATATTTTTAAAATCATAAGATTAAAACATAAAAGCAGGGCTTTTTTCCTCATAGAAGGCTCAGAATGGCATTCTGGCACCCTTTTTGCACAAAAAAAAACTTTTTCACAAGCTGTGCTACTCCCTCTATTGGCTTTCAAAAGCCTATCGGTTTTCGAAAGCCATTAGGAATTGCTGAGCATGCCAAAAGACCTGGCCGGCAAACCTTACACCGGCAAGTTGTCTGCAGCGAAGGCGAGTTGTCAGGAACTTTGCATCCCTCCCTGCTGCCCAACTACACCATCTCAACTAGGTAAGTAAGAGAGGACAAGGAGTGGGAGGTGGGTTCTGCGGAGTCCATGTGCACTCCTTTCTTGTGCTCACCCATGTCAGCCAGGCTGGTGGCCTACCTGGTGCTGGACCTGTGCCATTGTCGCCTCGCCCTGCGTGCCTAAGTGGCCACCCTGCATCGCCTGGCCTGCACCGCCTCCGCCGCCCGCACCGCCCAGCCCCGCCATATAGAGCGGGCCCCGCTGCTCCCACAGCACCAGCTGCGCTGGCTCCGGCCCAGGGGGGCAGCCCGCCCCCAACGCCCATCACACCCAATGACCACAGCAGCACCGCCCCCCGCCCCCCCGCCTTCTGCACCCACCAAGATGAGAGTTCCGGCACCTTTTTTTAGAAAAAAAGCACTGATGATGATGATGATGATGATGATGATGATGATGATGATGATGATGATGATGATTATTATTATTATTATTATTATTATTATTATTATTATTATTTCAAGATAGTTTCTTGGCTTCCTCCCTTTTCACTTAATTAATTTGTAATTTTGTAATTATTTTTTTCTTTGGAGGACTAGTTGGGGAGATCAGCCCTCTATCTTATTCCAAAATTACCAAAACCTCTGCAAAAAAATTACATTCCAATTTAATTACTTTCCTTAAATCACTCTATCTTGTATTAGAAAACAGTTTCTTGGCTTCCTCTTTTCTTACATTTATTAGTTTTTTTTATTCTTATCTATAGAGAACTAGTCATAGAGATCAACCTCCTGCCTTATTCAAGGATTACCAAAACTTTTTTTATTTCTTTTACTCACCAAGATGCCTGTTGCAATTTCTCCCATCAGTGGAGAAGCATGAAACCTCGTTGAATTCGGGCGTTCAGGTTCCTCAGACATGGATCCCATCACCGACAATGAAGCACAGGAGTCTTCCAGGTCAAACACCTAGGAGCGCTCTAAGACTCACAATTCAGTCATCATCGGTTTTGTCCTGCTGAGAATTGAAGGCTCACCGGGACCATAACAGGGGTCTTCGAATGTTTGGGGAGAGCCATTGTGGCTTCCACCACATTGGGAACCAGGTTGTAAGATTTCCCACTTAGCCCCACAATTGCCTCAGTGTTACTCAGGAATTTAAAAGAGCCAAAAGAAACTCCTGAGCCGAAGTTTCAGCAAAAAATTGCAACTTTATTTTGATCAAAACAGAGAGGGGTTGCCCGATTCCGCTTCGTGGCTGGTAGGGGAATGAAGGCAACAACCAGGAAAGATGTCTTGCACCTTTTATACCTTTCCCAAACAAAAAGATCAAGTCTTTGTATCAGGAACGAAAAGGTACAGAAAAATAATTCCAAGATGATGACTCATACACAGCAACCCAGGCTCCATCCATAAATCTTTTTCCCCCTCCCCTTACTGTGCTCTTTTCATGTAAGCAATCTCCTGTATGTTTAACATGAGGCTTTTACTTTTCCAATATACATAAACCATCTGCTCAGGCAATTGACTACAAAATAATGATTACAAAATAACAAAACAATGATTACATGATAACACTACAAGTATCAATATAAAATGGTTACTATATATAAAATAGCTGCTAATGTCAACACTGCTAACATCGGATGTTCTTGCTCTGACAATATATGAAGATGCAGCCATTTTCTCTTTAACCTGTGTGTTACTTTTAGAGTTAGAATTAGATGATGCTTGGGGGGAGGAGGAAGAATGTGTATGGGGATTAGTTAAACATAACAACAGCACAGTAGAGTATTTTTCAAGGTTGTTTGAAATAAGAGATGATAAGAAATGGTGGGTTGGAAAACTGGAGGGAAGATTTAAATTTCTTTTCTTTTTTTGTTAAAGAGTTTTACAAAAACAAAATTTTACAATATATCCCCAAATCCCTCCCACCCCAAACCCCCCACTTCCCCCCCCACTTCCCAGAGCTAAATACAGGATTATAGTTACAATAATCATATTCTAAATAAAAATTATGCATAATATACAATTAACCAAATTCATAATGTGCTTTAACTCCCCTTTAACATAACTACAAACAACGTACCAATAACAATATCCCACTAAAATCTACTCATAAGCTAAATGGAACTTTTTAGTCCCATATTTGTTCTGAATATAATTTATCCATCTCCTCCAAACTGAAATATATCTTTCCTGTGAATGATCTTTCAAATAAGCAGAAATCTTAGACATTTCTGCAAGATTCGAAACTTTAAACACCCATTCTTCTATAGTGGGCAAACTATCCTTCTTCCAATATTGTCCCACCAGTAACCGTGCTGCTGTTATCATGTTCAACATCAAGTTAGTTTCTTTAACATCACAATCTACAACAATACCCAATAAAAACAATTGCAGAGAAAACTTTATCTTTCTCTTAAAAATCTTTTGAATGTTCCACCAAATTTTGATCCAAAAAGCTTTTATATTTCTACAAGTCCACCACATGTGAAAATAGGTAGCTTCTAAACTACCACATCTCCAACATTTAGACTGTAAATTAGGATACATGTTGGACAACTTCTTGGGATCCAGATGCCATCTATAAAACATTTTATAAAAATTTTCTCTTAAATTTTGAGCCTGAGTAAATTTAACATTTCTGACCCAAATTATCTCCCAGGTGTCCAATGAAATTGGTTCCTGAATATTTTGTGCCCACTTTATCATACAGTCTTTAACCAGTTCCGTTTCCGAATCCAATTCAATTAAAGCATTATATATCCTCTTTATATGTGCACAATTTAAATCTCTAATTTGTTTTACTAAATTTTGATCTGTAATTGTGATGCCAACCTTTTGATCTGACTTCCACCTAGCTTTCAATTGGGTATATTGAAACCAAGAGTAACTTATGTTTTCTTGTCTTAACTCCTCTAATGATTTAAGTTGCCAATCATTCCCTCACAATCTAAGTAGTTCCTTATAAGAAACCATATCCATACTCACTCCCATAGATACGCCCTCTATCGCGTGTCCAGGAATTCCCCAAATTTTATAATCCCCCAAATTTTATAATTTAACTTATAATAATATTTTTTCCAGACACGCAATAAAGCACTTCTAAGAAGATTTAAATTTCAAACTAATTGGAGACTGTGATTTATGACGGTTAATTAGAGGAGGGAATTGTGCTTTGATACTATGTGTTTAGGGGAGGAGAATTCAGATTTTGGGTTCGACCATGTACGTGCTGATGCTTTTTGAATAAAGATTCTTTAAGGTAAACAATGCCTCAAAGTTCTTTGAAGAGTATCATCTGTCAGAAGCATGACATCTAAACATACTAAAATCATAAGCACAATAAAATCCCTTCAATATTTTTTGTTGTCCTACAAACCTAATTGAGCCATAGTTCCTGATAGGAGATGGGTCATTTTGTACGTTTAGAGGAACTGTCAGCTGACAGACTTTGAAAACTGATTTTCAAATTAAAGTGCTATCTCAGAGCTCTTGATAACCTTTTTATGTCACGTGTTATATAGCAAAGGCCTTACAGTAGGGGTCTCAAACTACCGGCCTGCGGGCTGGATTAGTCATGCTGAAACTGCAGCCACCCCATTGCCGGCAATGGAAAAAAAGTTGCGATATGTCTCAAAACGTCACGTGACGTTGCTAGTTTGACACCCCTTCCTTACAGTATGCTTGAAAACTACACAGCCTAGACTTTTGAGCCTTATTAGTAAAGGCTGTCATGGTATGCCAGATTTACAAGGACAATTCAGAAATAATCCTCCATTTGGTTATCAATGACAGATACTCGCAGATACAGAACTTTTATTATACACATTAGAAAACTACAACATTACATTACTTTTTCACATAATCGCCATTCAAATTGAGGCACTTGTCATAATGTCTTACAAGGTTAGAAATTCCTTAGTAGTAGTTGCTCGGCACCAAATCTGGGCTGGGGGGTGTTGATCAAAACCATGTCAACAGAACCGCTTCAAAAGTTATTGGTGCATCTAGCAGTGTGCGGGCAAGCATTATCGTGAACGAACACCACACCGGAAGTGGTGCCATAGAAAATCCTTCCAAATGTAAAGATGCCAAAGGAGTACTGCTAGTGAACTTCCTGGAGCGTGGTTTGACCATCAATTCAGAAGTCTACTGTGAAACATTACGAAAACTCAGACAAGCCATCCATAACAAGAATTGGGGCATGCTGACTTCTGGTGTGGTGTTGGTTCAGACGCAGATGCCTATACACCAGAGGTCCCCAACCTATGGGCCATGGCCCACTATCGGGCCGTGGTCTCTTGGCCACCAGTCTGTGTGAGTAGCTGGGCATGCTCACACCCCTGTGCCACTGTTGCCGCTAGTATTGCATTGCCATGAACTTTGTGTAGGTGGTGGAAGCACCGTGAGTGGCAGCATTTCCACGAACTTTGTGTGGGCAGTGGCAGCAAGCCCCGCGTGCTGGCAGTAGCATCGCTGCAAACCTGGCAGTGGTGCCACAAGCCTCACACCGGCACCAGCATCGCTGAGAACCTTGTGCGCATACTCACAGCCCCGTTTGCATGGTGTGCATTCTTGTGGCCTGTTTGTGTGCATACTCGTGGCCTGTTCGTGCACGTGCACATGTAGCCACATTCACGTTTGCACATGCACACATAAGGAACCTGCCCCTCCCTTCTCCCACCAGGCTGCCAACCCAGAAAAGTTGGGGACCCCTGCTGTACACTAACGCTCAAAGTTTGGGGAACAAACAGTGTGAACTTGAAATACTAGTACACGAGGTCAAGTATGATATAGTGACCATAACCAAAACTTGGTGGGATGAAACTCATGACTGGAATATACTGATGGAAGGATGCAAACTGTTCAAAAGAAACAGACCTAGTGTCATGGTTCTGACTAACACTTCAAAGAACTTTCAGCCATTGTTTATCTTTTTTTATTTAAAAAGTTTTACAATACATTTTAACTTTAATCCCCCCCTCCCCCACCCCCACCCAACCCTCCCTATCCCTTCCCCCCATTCCCTCCTCCCCCCCCCGACTTCCCAGAGCTAAATACAGGGTATAAAATCAAAAAACAAACATAAGCACCCCTATGTTATCAGCAATAAACTATTAGTTCTATCTCCCTCTAGCTCATGTAAAATGAATACAAACAATATTAATATTACAAATAAAGTAAAAAAGAAAAAGAGAAAAACAAAAAAAGCTTTACTCAGAATAGATTTTCTTAATCCCAGTCCTTATTCATATTAATTTCAAAGAAAAAAAAATAAACAAATTCTCAGTTACGCGCCAAAAGCGCCTATCTATTAACCTTAATAATCTCCAACCAAACTAAACCATAATCAAAAATAATTCTTGCATGTATCACACCAAATGTCTCGCAGTTCCAGGTCATCCTTGAGTTCAAATAAAAAGAGTAAAAAAAAAAGGGTTAAGCAGTCTGTAAGACAACTTATTGTTAATTAGGAGCTTGCATACCCATTCTTAGTTCAACACACACTTTTAGTCCATAACCCTAATATACTTTTCTAACAAGCAAATAACATCCATCTTAAATTGTGTTACATATTAAAAAAAAACTTTCTTTCTCCTCTATGATAAATTTAATCCATTAAGATACTAATTTAAAAATTTAATCAGCAATCTTAACGCCCCAAAACTTTTGGAGCACGTCTGTCATGACCCCCAAAACTTCTTTGGACCGCGCCCCTCCCACATCTTCACTGTAAATACACTTTGGAGATTCCATAACTATCTGCTGGTCTTGCTCTTGCTCTCGTCTCGCTCTTCTTAAGGCGGCACGCGTCTTCCTCTGGCCTCCTGCAACATCCAATGAAACTGTATCTTGATCCCCTCCAACACCATTGTCCTCTATCTGTCTGTCTGCAACATCTTGAAGCTTTCCCTCGCCGTATCCCTTAACAGCTTCCAAAAATGATAGGGGGGTTGCTTTTAACACATTGCTATAAAAATCACGTGCCTGGGCCACAGTAACCAGACGATGTCTTTTACCTTCATGCGTCACCACCAGTCCAACTGGAATCTCCCATCTAAACTTAATATCACATTTCTTAAGTTCCTGTACTAAAAATGCAAAATCTTTCCTTCTCCTTAAAATCTTCGGAGGAATCTCTTTTAAAACCAAGACTTCTTGCTCAGCCACTACCAGTTTAGTATCATAGGCAGCTTGAATAACTTCATCTCTAATTACTCTCTTTGTAAAATAGACCACCACATCTCTGGGTAACTTCCTTTGTCTTGCAATCCATGAATTTACACGAAAAATTTTGTCCATATTTCCCTCAATTTCAGATGCTGGCTGGCCCAATACCCCTTCCAGAGCCTCAGAAATCAGCTGCTTTAAATCTTCTTTACAGTTCTCCTTTAAACCCCTGATTCTAATAGCATACTGCATCTGATGATACTGAGCAAGGCTCAATTCTCCGTCCATTTTATCCCTTATATTTTCATTTTCTGATACTTTTGCTTCTAATATAGAGTTCTTTTGACTGAGATCCTTCACTTTTTCATCCAGCTGTTGCACACATTCAGCTACAGATTCAATCATAGACAACATGTCCACCCTCATTGCTCTAAACTTCTCTTCCATCTTCTTCTCCAGTTTCTCCTCCAACTTTTTCAGCTTTTCATCCATCATGTCAGACATCAATTGTGAATGCTTTCCAAGAGCATCTTGTAAATCCTTAAGCGTCAATGCCGGAGGAGGTGCAGGAGGAAGCAAAGCTTGCAATGAGGTCTGTTGCACCAGGGAAGACCCCGCACTCCGAAGAGCTTTAGAAGTTTTAGCTGCCATCTTCCCCCACTTTCACTTATTGCGCACTTTCACTTTGAAGCTATAAAATCCATTGAGCTAGAGAGTAAAGATAAGAGTCCACATCACCTTGACCTCCTGTACCGCTCTGCCTGCATCTTGATAATCAAAGGTATTTCCTTTTGGCAGGGGTGGTTGCTAACGCCTGGCTCTGCTCCATAAATCCCGGAGCAGGGGCGCTGCGCAGCTCGGAGCAACCCAGGCTTCGGGGGGGCTCAATCCTTCAGCCGCCCAAACTCTCAGCTCAGGCGGCCCCGGAGAGCTCAAACCCTACCTGGGGCCTCACCCCCTCCTCTTCTCCCGAGGAGGGGGCTTCAAATCCATCTAAACAGCTGATTGGCGCTGTTTACGATGGAAAAACACAGCTGCGGAGCGGGCAGCCCGAAAACGGCTGTCTTCGGCGTCGCGTCGCCACCGGAAGTCACCATTGTTTATCTTATAAAGTATTTAATCGTGAAAACAAAGCGTTGGCACAGCATGTTGGAATGCCAAGATCTGAATTCCCCTCCCTTCAGCACATAATATCTGGCACAATTCCCTCCTCCAATTAGCAGTCATAAATCACGTTCTCCAATCAGTTTGAAGGGCAAAGCTTCCCTTCCGTTCTGTAATGAGCTATTTCTTATCTTATTAAAAACAACCGGGAGAAACATTCTCCCTCCTCCCCCCAGCTTCATCTAATTCTAAGAGCAAAACAATTTAAAGGAAAAGGCTGCCTCTTATATTGTCAAAGTAAAAACATCCAATGTTTGCAGCGTTGACATCCGCCCCCCCCCTTACAAAAAGGATAGATCCTGTAATGTAAACAAAATCATATGTCAGGGATTATCTCTTGGTTTTGGGGTTTTTTTTCATGAAACCTTTTGATGAGTCGGTAGATTTGTTTTGAGGAACAATTTAGTCAATTGTTGTGCAGATGGGAGTCCTTTACAGGTGATAAAGTGAGCCTGCTTCGAAAACAGATCTATAACAGTCCAGATGACAGTATTTCCTCTACTGTTGGGTATTTCTTCCCATGGTTGAGAAGGGTCTGCTACCGACTGCAGTAGCCCAGGGGTTTTCCCTGGAATTCTTTTCATGGTGGCACATACGGTACAACTCCTGACATAGTTTTCTACATCTCGTTTTAGCCCTGGCCACCAAAATTGCCGGCAGATGAGGTGTAGAGTTTTTAAATATCCAAAGTGTCCAGCCTGTTTTACATCATGGCTGTGTTTGAGAGCATTGAGATGGAGGGATTCAGGCAGATACAGTCCCCCCCCCATGTATGCCAAACCATCCCTGCATGTTAGGGAGGTTTGATTATCTTTGAACCATTGATCAGTAAGGAGCTCTCGTTTTATCTTCTTTGCTCCAGGGTCATCAGGATTAGGGGTTCTGCGAGGTGTGAGTGTTGTGATTCCATGCTAGCCTGTGATCCTGACAGCTGAGTCTGGGGAATCTGAGGAGGAGGAGGAGGGGCCTGGGGAGCCATCGGAGTTGGAGGAAGGCTCTGATGAGCTCCAAGACTTACATTCTAGTTAGGATCCTGGACCTTCCACCCATGCTCAGGATGAGACACAGCTGGGTAGGGAGGCTGGGTCAGACTTGGAGGATGCACAGCTGGAGGACCTGAGAGACACCCGCAAATGAAGACAGGACAGGAGAGTAGGCCAGAGAGAGGCAATGGGATGACTCTGGAGAAGGCTTTGACAAGCCACACCTTGAGGACTGAATTATGAAAGGGGAATGTGTGGGCGGTGCTGATTGCTGAATGAAACCATTGCAAAGTACTTCATGGGATCATGTTCTGTTGGTATTGCCAGCGAATAATTTTCTGTTTTGCATTGTGTTTCGTGTGGACAATTTTCTCCATTTGGATTGTGTTTTGTTGCCTTTGTTTTTGGACCATTTAGCAGGTTTGTTACCAATATTAAAATGGGTTTGTTTTCTTCTGAGTCTCCAGCCTACTTGTCAAAAGGGGTTTTGTCCTTGTGCATTTAACAAGAACGTACATAGGCTGGGACAGAACAGTGAGTTGTCAGCAGGTTGTGAACTGGTGATAATTGCCTCATTGACCTCTTCGTGTTCGCTTTTATACTGGGGCAATCGGGATAACGCATCAGCTAAGAAGTTTTTTCCTCCTGGTATGTACTTTAGAGTGAAGTTGAAACAGTTAAGTACTGTGCCCTCCACACTTGTTTTGGGGACAGTTTGTGGGGGGTCTTCAGTGCCTCTAGGTTTTTGTGATCTGTCTATACTTCAAATGGCACCTTGCTCCCTTCTAGATAGTGTCACTAGTTTAACAGGCTCCACCTAATAGTGAAGGCCTCCTTCTCCCAGATTACCCATCTCCTTTCGCTTTCAGTGAATTTTTTAGAGGTGTAGGTGCAGGGTTGTAGGACTCCACTTTTGTTCTTTTGCAGTAATACAGCTCCGACTGCAACGTTACTGGTGTCAGCTTGGATTACAAAGGGCTCCCCTGGGCATGATTGCTTTAGGACTGGTTCAGCAGCAAATAGTCTTTTTAAATTCTCAAAAGCTGTTTGACAGCTCTTCGTCCAAGCAAGTGGTTGGCTGGTCGCAGCTTCCCTCCTCCTTTGCCTGTTTTCAGTAGTTCTGTAAGGGGTAGGGCAATCTTGGCAAAGGAGGGGATGAATTGGTGATAAAAGTTGGCAAAACCTAAAAAGCTCTGAAGCTGTTTGCAAGTCTTTGGGGGCTGCCATTCAATTATAGTTCTCACTTTTGCTGGGTCCATTTCAATGCCCGCATTCGAAATTCTATAGCCAAGATAATCTAATCGGGTTTGGTGAAATTCACATTTTGACAATTTGACATAAAGTTTGGCATTCAATAGTTTCTTTAACACTTCTCTCATCAGTCTTATGTGGTCAGTCATATTCGTACTGTATATCAGGATGTCATCAAGATACACTAGAACCCCTTTGTATAAATGATCATGTAGGACATCATTAATCAACTGCATGAATACTGATTGGGGCCCCTGCAGTCCGAATGGCATGACTTTGAATTGGTAGCTTCCCAAAGGACAATAAAAGGCAGTTTTCCACTTGTCTCCCTCTTTTATTCTCACCCGGTAGTATGCCTCTCAGGTCCAATTTCGTGAAAATACTCCCCTTAGCTAGGTGGGTTAACAAGTCTTTCAGGAGGGGGAGGGGGTATTTATTCTCCACACTCACTGCGTTGAGTCCTTTATAGTCTATGGCAGGGGTCAGCAACCTGAAACAGCAAAAGAGTCACTTGGAACCGGTTCTGTCACACACACAAAAAAGTGGGAGCCGCAAAATGTGCCCGCACATGCGTGCACGCACGCGCATGCACAGAACAAGGCAAAACGTGCACCAGCCCTGCCCCCGTCCACCTCTAGTATGGATGGCTCTGCTGTCCTGGCTTTTCCTCCCTCAGAAAAAACTGCTCTCCCCCCGCCCTGCACTCTCTCTCTCTGGGACTTTTTTCTTTCCGCCTTTTGTGAAGCTTCGGGATCAGCTCCTGCCCTGGATCGCTTGCACTGCGCCGATCCTCGGCAGCCCCGATGCCCGTGCCGCATTCTGAGCCATGCCACCCAGTGCCGCCAGCTTACCAGGGGGGACTCGCAGGCCGAGCGGCACGAAGACGAGGAAGGAAAAAGCCTTTCAGAGGATCTCGCCTGGGATCCCCTCGGAGGCAACGCCGAAGGAAGTGTCACGAGCGTCTCCCGCAGCACGGCTCCCCTGAGCCGGGAGGCACCTGCACAGTAGCGGCAGTTCTCCCTGGCGACGGGCGCTGGGTCGTGGCAACACCTTCAGCTCAGGCGCCGCTGGAGCCACCCGAGTGTCCTGCCCCTCCCCCCGGGGCCTCCAAACCTCCGACGCCCCATTCTCTCAATGGGAATGGGGCGGCAGAGGTTCGGAGAGCTGCTGCCTTCGTCTGCATTTCTTTTGGGGCTGAAAGAAATGCGGACGAAGGCAGCAGCTCTCCAAACCTCCGCCGCCCCATTTGGAGAGCTGTTGCCTTTGTCAAACACGGACGAGCGCATGAGTGTACTGATGATACCCCACCCCAAAACCACGAATGATCTCACCCAGCGGCTTCATATAGATGTTGAACAGGAGAGGCGAGAGGACCGACCCCTGAGGAACTCCACAAACGAGAGGCCTCGAGGCCGACCTCTGTCCTCCTGCCAACACCGACTGCGAATGACCCAGAAGGTAGGAGGAGAACCACTGTAAAACAGTGCCACCCACTCCCAACCCCCTGAGGAGCCGCAGTAAGATACCATGGTCGATGGTATTAAAAGCCGCTGAGACTTCCGGTGGCTGCGCGGCACCGGAGACAGCCTTCCCGGGCTGCCCGCGGCTCAGCTGAGTGATTTTCGCCCGAAACAGCGCCGATCAGCTGTTCGGGCGAATTTGAAGCCCCCTCCTCGGGAGAAGAGGAGGGGGTGAGGCCCCAGGTAGGGGTAGAGTTCTCCGGGGCCGCCTGAGCCTGGAGCTTGGGCGGCTGAAGGATTGAACTCCCCCGAAGCCTGGGTTGCTCCCAGCTGGCTGCGTCTCTGCTCCGGATTTCTTGGAGCAGAGCCAGGCGTCTGCGACCACCCCTGCCTGAAGAAAGGACTATGGATTAAAAGGAGCAGGCAGAGCGGTACAAGAGGAAAAGGTGAAGAGGATTATTTTATTTTACTCTCGAGCTTGATGGACTTTTTAAACTAAGTGAAAGTGCGTCACAATTGAAAGTAAAAGATGGCGGCTAAACCTCCCCCTAAAACTCTTCGGAGTGGTGGATCTTCTCCGGTGCAACAATCATCATTACAGGCGTTGCACCCTCCTGATGTATTGACACCGAAGGACTTACGAGATGCTCTTGAAAAACATGCCCAGGTAATTTTGGAATCAATGGGTGATAAATTTGCACAGATGGAGGAGAAATTGGAGAAATTGGAGGAGAGAATAGAAGAGAGGATGGAACAGAAGTGCAGCGTGATGAAGGTAGACATTTTGTCCAAAGTGCATAAAGTGGCGGAATGTGTGGAAGATTTGGATGAAAAAGTGGATGATTTGATTCAAAAGAATGCCATATTAGAAGCAAAAGTACGGGAGAATGAAGATTTAAGAGATAAAATGGAAAGAGAATTAAGTCTTGCTCAATATCACCAGATGCAGTTTGCTGTTAGAATTAGAGGCTTAAAAGAGAATACTAAGGAAGATCTAAAGCAGCTGGTTTCTGAGGCTCTTGAAGTGGTACTGAATCAGCCAGCATCTGAAATAAGAGAAGGTATGGATAAAGTGTTTCGTGTGAACTCATGGATTGCTAGACAGAGAAAGTTGCCTAGAGATGTGGTGGTTTACTTTGCTAAAAGAGAAATTAGAGATGAAGTTATACAAGCTGCCTATGATGCTAAAGTTGTGATTGCTGATCAAGAAGTCTTGGTTTTAAAAGAAATTCCTCCAAAGATTTTAAGGAGAAGGAAGGACTTTACATTTCTTGTGCAAGAGCTCAAGCAACGAGATATAAGGTTCAGATGGGAGATTCCAGAGGGGCTGATGGTGATGCATGAAGGTAAAAGGTATCGGCTGATTACTGTGAAGCAAGCGCATGACTTCTACAATAACGTTTTAAAAGCAACCCCATTAACACTTCTGGAAGCTGCAAAGGGATCTGGAGAAGGAGAACATCAGGAGGTTGAAATAGAGGAAAATGGTGCTGGAGGAGATCAAGCTATAACTTCTTTGGATGATCCTAGAGAGCAAAGGGTAACGCGTGCTGCTTTAAAACGAGCAAAGAAAATAAAAGAACAAGACCAGCAAAAGTTTTTGGAACTTTCACAACGTACCTACAGCCAAGCAGTGGGAGGAGCACGGCCTAAAGAAGATAGTCCTGTCAAAGCAGTGCTCCAAGAGCTTTGGGAGGATATGCATGGCAACTAAATTTTTAACTTGGAACGTTAATGGACTAAATTCACCACAGAAGAGGAAGAAAGTTTTTCAATATTTAAAACAATTCAAGATAGATGTTATATGTTTGCAAGAAACGCATATTAGAGTTTTGGATCAAAAGCATTTATCGAATTCAAGGTTGGGTACGCAATTTGTCGCTTCTGCAATGAATAAGAAAAATGGAGTGGTTGTTTATGTTAAAAGTGCCTTAACAGCAGACTTAATTGAAGCAGATAAGCTTGGAAGATACGTTATGATAGAGCTGCTGTTAGAAGGTAAAAAGACGCTTTTAGTTGGACTATATGCACCTAATCAACAACAAGCTGACTTTTTTAGTTTACTTCACACAAAGCTTACCCAGCTGGATTATAAATCTTTTATTTTTATGGGGGATTGGAATGGTGTTTTGGATGTACAGATGGACAAGGCTGGAGCTTTTAAGCGCATTCCAAGTCATGCTAGACTGCCTAAATCTTTTTTTGAAATGAAGGATGACTTGGAATTGCGAGATATTTGGCGTGAGAGACACTTGCAGGAAAAGGATTACACTTTTTATTCTGATAGACATCAATCTTTTTCGAGGATTGATTTTATTTTGTTGACTAATGATTTTTTTTTGAGGACTAAAAAGGTGAAGATTTGCGCAAGAACTATCTCTGATCATAGTCCAGTTTGGTTAGAGATTGATAAGGAGAAAAGGGATAGGCGCTCGTGGCGCGTCAATGAGAATTTGTTTAGAAATCAGAGAAATGTGGAGGAATGCAAACAGCGGATGAAGGATTTTTTTGAAATTAATATGAACAAGGGTACCTCTATGGATATGGTGTGGGATGCTAGCAAGGCCTACATGAGAGGGGTGTTGATATATATGAATAATAAACATAGACGTGCTGTGGAAGCTAGGAGGAAAGAACTGGAGAATGAAATAAAGGAAAAAGAAAAGGCTTTGATTTTGAACTCAGAGGATGTGAAGATTAAGGAGGCTATTAAACTGTTAAGAGGACAATTTGATAAATTAATGGCTGACCAAGTGGCAACCAATCTGCGGTTTGCCAGGCATAATACTTTTTGTAACGCTAATAAACCAGGTAGATGGTTAGCTTATAGATTGAGGAAAAAACAAAGGGCTTCTAATATAGATAAGATTGAGCATAAAGGAAGGGTTGTGTTTCAACAGGATCTTATCAAGGACGCTTTTGTGGATTTTTATTCTAAATTATATGCTAAGGAGAAAATTAATGAAAAAGACATTGATATATATTTGGAGAATGCTAGCATCCCGGTTCTTACGCAAGTACAAAAAGAGGGGATTAATCAATTGATTACAGAAGAAGAAATTTTTACAGCAATTAAGGAACTGAAGGTGGATAAAGCACCAGGTACGGATGGTTTGACTGCGGCCTATTACAAAAATTTACAATTAGAGATGATAAAACCGTTAAAGGAACTGTTCCAGACAATCCAGAGGGGGGGAAAGGTGCCACCGTCTTGGAGAACAGCTTTTATTTCCTTGATTCCGAAGGAAGACCAAGATGCTACTCAAGTTAAAAATTACAGACCGATATCGCTTTTAAATACAGATTACAAGATATTTGCTAAGGTTTTGGCTAATAGACTGATGAGGGTTCTGCAACAGGTGATTCATGGGGACCAAACAGGATTTATTAGTGGTAGGCAAATGAAAAATAATGTGAGGCATATAGTTGATGTGTTAGAGTTTTTGGAAAGGAACAACCAGATCTCTGCGGCGCTAATTTTTTTAGATGCTGAAAAAGCTTTTGATCAATTGAATTGGCAATTTTTGTTGAAAGTTTTAGACAAAATGGATTTTGGGGAAAATTTTGTGCAACCGATCAGGGCATTATATCAAAAACAAACTGCCCGAATTATAGTTAATAATAGTTTGACAGAAGCATGTAATATTGAGAAGGGCACAAGGCAAGGGTGTCCATTATCGCCCTTGTTATTTGTGTTAACATTAGAGATATTATTGACTAAAATACGGAATTCGGAAAAAATTAAGGGGATACAAATTAGAGATCAGGATTATAGATTGAGAGCATTCGCAGATGATCTGGTTGTTACAGTGACTCAGCCAGAGAACTCTGTTGTGGACCTGATGGAGATAATAACACAATATGGGAAGGTTTCTGGATTTAAAGTTAATACACAGAAAACCAAAATTTTGGCCAGAAATATGACAGTTTCGCAAAAGGCTCTCTTAGAAGGACTAACTGGATTTGAGATTGTTAAAAGGGTTAAATATTTGGGGGTGCTTTTGTCGCCCTCTAATACAAAGTTATATAAAAATAATTATGAAAAACTATGGGGGAGAATTCAAAAAGAATTGGAGAGTTGGGAAAAATTGCAATTGTCTTTGTTGGGACGGATTGCAGCAGTGAAAATGAATGTCCTGCCTAAATTCTTATTTTTATTTCAAATGATACCGATTCTTAAGAAAGATTCTAATTTGGAGGAATGGCAGCGAGGTATCAATAAATTTGTGTGGGCAGGGAAAAAGCCACGAGTTAAACTTAAGATTATGCAGGATACTCGTGAGAGAGGTGGGCTTAAAATGCCCAATTTTAAATTATATTATGAAGCTGCTGCATTAGTAGGAATAAGTGATTGGATTAATTTGACACAAGAGAGATTATTAAATCTTGAGGGCCATGATTTGTTGTTTGGCTGGCATGCATATTTGTTGTATGATAAGAAGGTAGACAATGTGTTTAGAGTGCATATTTTAAGACAGGCATTGCTGAGAGTCTGGAAGAAGTATAGACATAAGTTAGATTGCAAGATACCACTGTGGGCAATTCCAAAACACGCAATAGAAAATATACATGCTGGTTTCAAACATGATGTGACTACGTACAAGGAGATCCTAAGTTTGGAAAGAAATGTCTGGTGTTTGAAATCATATAGCCTCTTGCGAGAAGAGAAGGTTGTTCAAAACTGGTTTCAATATACTCAGTTACGGGCCAGGTGGAAAGAAGATCAGAAAAATGGTTTTACAATGACTGATGAAAATTTGATAAAGCAAATTAGAAATCAGGGACCCGCACATATTAAACGGATATATCTTGCATTGATAGAGATTGACTCAGAAACAGAACTTGTTAAGGATTGTATGATAAAATGGGGCCAAAATATTCAAGAAGTTATCACAATGGACACGTGGGAAAAGATTTGGGTGAGGAACGTAAAATTCACACAAGCTCAAAATCTAAGAGAGAACTTTTACAAAATGTTTTATAGATGGCATCTAGATCCTAAAAAGCTTGCAAGTATGTATCCGAATTATCAGCCTAAATGTTGGAGGTGCGGTGATGAAGACGCAACATATTTTCACATATGGTGGACTTGTAAAAAGGTTAAGGCTTTTTGGATAAAAGTCTGGTGGAACATGCAGAAGATTTTTAAACAGAGGATAAAGTTTTGTCCGCAACTTTTTTTGTTGGGAATAATTACAGATGCTACAGTTGTGGACACTAAGTTGATGTTGAATTTTATTACGTCAGCAAGACTCTTGATAGGTCAGTATTGGAAGAAAGAGGAATTGCCGACCATAGAAGAGTGGACTTTAAAGGTTTCCGACCTGGCAGAGATGGCGAAGATTTCGGCCTATTTGAAAGATCACTCGCAAGAACGCTATATTATGGAATGGAGAAAATGGATTGAGTTTATCCAGAACAAGTATAGGGTTAAGAAGTTTTATGTAGCATTTGAATAAGTCTTCTTTCTTTTTTTCTTTTTTTTTATTTTAGTTTTTTTTATATATATTTAATATTACTAAGGTTTGTTTTATCCTATATAAGCTAGAGAGTGATGGATTTTAGAGTTTATAGTTGTTAGTATATGGTTGTTTATGATTGTTTTTTTTATATACCTTGTATTTAGCTCTGGGAAGTCGGGGGGGAGGGGGGGAGGGGGGAGAGGTAGGGGGGGAGGGAGAAGGGAGGGGGAGGGGGGGTTTTAAAGGAAAATTGTATGTTAAAACTTTTCAATAAAAAAAAAAAAGCCGCTGAGAGGTCTAATAGGACTAGGACAGAGAAGCAACCCCTGTCCCGAGCCTGCCAGAGATCATTCACCAGTGCGACCAATGCCATCTCCGTGCTGTACCCGGGCCTAAAGCACAATTGGTAGGGGTCCAGATAATCCGCTTCCTCCAGGAACAGAGGAAGCTGTTGAGCCACCACACTCTCAACAACCTTCGCTAAAAAGTGAAGGTTGGAGACCGGACGATAGTTATTCAGAATGGCCGGGTCCAGGGCAGGCTTCTTGAGGAGGGGCCTCACCACCGCCTCCTTCAAGGCGGCGGGGAAGCTGCCCTCTCTCAAAGAAGCAGTTATTACTGCCTGGAGCCAGCCTCGTGTCCCCTCCCGAGCTGCATAAACCAGCCAGGAGGGGCACGGGTCCAGTAATCAAGTGGTGGAACTCAGCCTCCCCATGATCCTGTCCACTTCTTCCGGAGTCACAGGATCGAATTCTTCCCAAGTAATATTCCCAAGACTGCTCAATTCCCCATCGTCAGACTCTGCCCAGTCGGAGTCCAAGCCGGCCCGAATCTGAGCAATTTTATCCGCCAGATATTAACTAAATTCCTCGGCATGACCCTGCAGGGGCTCCTCCCTCACCTCCTGATTCAGGAGGGAGTGAGTCACCCCAAACAGGGCAGCCAGGCGATTATCTGCAGACGCGATGAGGGCAGCGAAGTAATTAGACTTCGCATCCTCCATCGCTGCGAGATAAGACCTCGTGAAGGTTCTTAGTTGCAATCAATCAGACTCAGACCGGCTGGACCTCCAATGGCTCTCTAGGCTCCGTCTCCGACACTTCATCTCCCGGAGCTCCATGGAGAACCATGGTGCCCACCAGGATATGCGCCGGGTCAGGGGCCGCATGGGAACAACGCGGTCGAGTGCCTCCATGGCCACTGTTCTGTACCAGCCTGCTACCGGCCCTGCAGAAAAGGCAGGGACAACCCCTTTTACAAGAAGGCAAGAGGCTGGAATTACGCCTGCCAAATTTATTGCTACAAAAACAAATAGAACAAGACACGAACCAAGAAACAGGAGCTATTCAAGTGGTTGCCTTCAGCAAACCAGCCCTCCCACGCATTCCCCCTTAAATACAGTTCAGGGTGTGGCTTCTCTCTGCCTCCTTCCGAGGAGCCCCATTGCCTTCCTCTGTTTACTCCTGATTGACTGCCTCCTGCGTCGGGCATCCTTGAACAGGGCCAGCTGTGGGTCATCTTCATCCACGCTGTCAGGCTCACACAGCTGGGTCTGCGTCGTGACCAGATGAGAGGGGCCTGGCTGAGGGCTCTCATCAAGCTGTCCAATCCCCTCAGCAAGCTCTTCAACACCCCCCTCCTCCTCCTCCTCTGAGTCATCCGGCCCAACTGCCGAACCCACAGGCTGACCCTGAATCACAACAGCCAACCTTTCCCAGGCTTCCACTAAGGCATCGACCGGGCTGTGAGTGAAGATGGCAGGCACAGATCCAAGCACCTCCTGGAACCGTTCAGGGTCCATTAGGCGCCTGGGACAGAACCACCTGGTCGATTCCGTAACCCCACGACAGGGGGGGGGGGTGAAGTGGAAGGCCAGCCGCAGGAGGTGATGATCAGTCCATGACAGGGGAGTAATAAATGGAGATCCCCCTCCCAGATCATCAAGCCACCGTCCAGATAGAAAAATAAGATAGAGTGTGTGACCCCCCTCATGAGTCAGGCCCTGAATTACCTGGGTCAGGTCCATGGCCGTCATGGAGGTCATGAACTCCCGAGCCAACCCCGACGAACCTCCCAAGGATGGCACGTTAAAGTCCCCCAGAACCATAAGTCTGGGGAACTTAACCGCCAACCCAGAGAGGGTGTCGAGGAGCTTGGGCAGGGCTGCTGCTACACAGGTAGGCGAAAGATACGCCAGCAACAAGCCCAACTGAACCCCAGGGCCAAATCTCAGGAGGAGCGACTCACACCCGAAGTGAGGGCAGCAAGGCAGTCTTGAGGTGTCTGGAGTCTCCGCTGGGCTGGGTCCAGCCTGATGACCAGATAAGCTCTCTTAACTGCTTGGGTTTTTCCTCCAGTTGGGAATTATGCCAAAACTCATATTCCCACAGCATGCCTATGTGATCCAGTTGAATTGTTCTCTCTTTGGCTGCTGGTCCCGGTCTGTTCTGCTGTTGGTGGTAGGGAACTGGGCAGTTTGCTGCTTGATGTCCCTGCTGTCCACATTGGAAGCACTTGATTGGCGGGCCTGCAGGTGGCCTGGGACTTTCAGCAGTCGCAGCAGTTGGAGGTTTTCGGGTGGTGGTTGCCGTTTGGGTTGCTCTGCTTTTGGCTCAGCTTCAGGTGGGGGAGGCTTCTTATAGCAGGTGAGCTGAACGTCTAGTCCAGGGGTCGGCAACCGGAAAAAGGAAAAGAGCCACTCAGAACCGGTTCCATCACACAAACAAAAAAGTGGGAGCCGCAAAAAGTGCGCGCGCGTGCGTCCACACATGCGCATGCGCAAAAAACATTTTGCGCATGCGCAAAAACAGTGCGCATGCGCAAAAAAATTTTGTGCATGCGCAAAAAACATGGGAGGCAACTGCGCGGCGACGGGTCTCCCTTTTGGAGAGGTGCGCACGCACCTCCGCCCGAACGGAGTTCTCGGCACTAGTGGCTTTTGTAAAGCAGGAATTGCTTCCAGCGGAGTCTTTTCCCTCTATTTTTTTTTACAATAAGTTTCTCCTCCCTCTCCCCTCCCTCAAAAATAGAGGGACCTGGTCCGAAGCACTAATTAGAAACATCATTTGAGCAATAAACCTAAACACTTTTGAGCAAATAATGCCTGCGGAAAAGAGAGGGAGCGAGCCAGCAAGCTGGTCCTCGCCTACAGCGGCCGGGCCCATGTGGCTTTTAAAAGCCCGGGGCCTCACTGGGAATGGAATTTTTAAGGGAGGGCTGTGAGAGGGAAAATGGAGGATTTTCACCTGGAGGTTGCGGGGGATCTGGCAGCTTTGCAAACACGGCGCCATTGTCCCTTTGGGCGGAGGTGCGCGCGCAGCTCTCCAAAGGTTTGGAGAGGTGTGCGCGCACCTCCGCCCGAAAGGGGAAGTGGCGCTGCTCGTTTGGAAAGCTGCTGCGGCCCGTTTGCAAAGCTACCGCCTTTGAAGGAAGGCAGCAGCCTGGAAACGGGCTGCGGCAGCTTTCCAAACGCGGCACCACTGTCCGTTCGGGCGGAGGTGCGCGCGCACCTCTCCAAACCTTTGGAGAGCTGCGCGCGCACCTCCACCCGTTCGGAGAGGTGCGCGCACAACTCTCTAAATGGGAGGCGCCACTCTCCATTTGGAGAGGTGCGTGCGCACCTCTCCAAACCGCCGCTGTCCCGTTCGGAGACCTGCCGCGCTCGTCAAACATGGACGAACGCGGCAGCTGTGCAAACGGGACAGCGGCGGTTTGGAGAGTGCGCGCGCATCTCTCCAAACCGCCGCCGTCCCGTTTGGAGACCTGCCGCGTTCATTCATGTTTGACGAGCGCAGCAGACCTCCGAATGTGACGGCGGCGGTTTGGAGACGTGTACGCGCACTGTCCAAACCGCCGCCGCTCGTTGGGAGACCTGCCGCGCTCGCCAAACATGGACGAACGCGGCAGCTATGCAAACGGGCCGCGGCAGCTTTCCCAACAAGCGGCGCCACTGCCCGTTCGGGCTGAGGTGCACGCGCACCTCTCCAAAGGTTTGGAGAGGTGCGCGCACACCACTGCCCGTTCGAAGAGGTGCGCACGCACCATGTGACTGGGAACCGCAGGAGACGGCTCAAAGAGCCGCATGCGGCTCCGGAGCCGCGGGTTGCCGACCCGTGGTCTAGTCTTACCACTGCCTGGTACAATTCTTGCAGCTGATCAGGTACTGCTCGATAGATGCAGGCCTGAGAGAGGTGGTCGTTCAACCCTTCCCTGAAGTGATGGACTATGGACTGCTCAGGCCACCTCTCTAACTGACCGGCTAACTTGCAAAACTCTCATACGTACTCCAGGGCAGGCCTGCCAGCTTGTTTTATCTTATGGATTTGTTCTTCTGCTTTGAGAGCAGTGGATGGGTCCTCAAATCTTTCTCTCAGTCCTAGGAGGAAGAGGTGGGGGTCCTCCAATTTGGGGGCTTGCTCATTATATAAATTGTTCAGCCATTCAGATGCCTCTCCCTCTATGCTGGACACAATCACATCGACCATAGCGCCTGGGTCTGGGTAGAGATAGGCCCAGTGGTTCAAATGAGAGTGCACTTGGTTGAGAAAAAAAAAATCAGCTTCCCTGGGTCCCCATCAAAGGTTGCTCTGAAAGGTGGAGCAATCATTGGCTGATGGGGCCCCCACTGTGGCTGCTGCACCCCAAGTTGCTGCTGGCCCCACCCTGGCTGCCAATTCAATGGTTGCTGGGCTCCCCACTTTGGCTGTTGCACCCCCCAGTTGCTGCTGGCCCCACCCTGGCTGCCAATTCAATGGTTGCTGGGCTCCCCACTTTGGCTGTTGCACCCCCCAGTTGCTGCTGGCCCCACCCTGGCTGCTGCCTCATACCCAGGGGTTGCACGTTCAGGGGCTGTGGCCACCACCACCCCGCTATGGTTGCAATACCAGCAGTTGTGACCTCCTGAGTTGCCGGAGGTCTCCCAAAGGTTGTTGTCTGGGTGGGGGCTGCTGTTGTTCTCCCTGCTGTTGGTCAGCAGGAAATTGTGGTGCCCTCTGCTGATGTAGGCCCCTCAATGGTTGCTGGCTAGGTGGGGGTAGCTACCATCCCCCCTGCTGTTGGCCTACTGGGGGCTATATTATCTTCAATTGCTGTAGGCCCCCTTGTGGCCTCAGAAGGGGTTGTTGCTGGATCTCCCTCATTTGCAGGCCCCTGAGCAGTTGCTGTACATTTGAAGGTGGCGACCAACCTCCTTGCTGCAGTCGTCCTCCCACCAGTTGCTGATCTTCTGGCTTCTGCACTACCCCAACCTGCTGCAAGGCCTCTATTAGTTGCTGGAAGCTCAGAGTTTCTTACCCTTCCACCTGCAGGGGCTGCCATACTCCCCATTGCTGCAGGGGGGCCCGAATGGGTGATTGATATGCATGCCGGTCTGGGGATTGGCTGTCCCAGCGACTGCCCAGGCCCTCATCTCACCGGCGGTGACTGGAGCTTTCTTTGTGGGGCTGGAGGCCCTGGCAGGGTACTTCAGGGGCTGGAAGGCTGTCTGATTTGCGAAGGAGGGGCTGGGGGTTTCTCTCAGCAGGAGTTGTTCTTCGCTTCTCATTTCTCATGTACATTTCTCATGCACGTGATCAAAGCCAAAATCTGAATTCTCCTCCCCTAAACACATAATATCAAAGCACAATTCCCTCCTCTAATTAACAGTCATAAATCACATTCTCCAGTTAGTTTGAAATGCAGATTTTCCCTCCAGTTCTCCAACCCACCATTTCTTATCATCTCTTATTTCAAACAACCTTGAAAAACACTCTACTACAATATTGTTACGTCTAACTACACATTCTTCCTCCTCACCCCCAGTATTATCTAATTCTAACTCTAAAAGTAACACACAAGTTAAGGGTAAAATGGCTGCATCTTCATATATTGTCAAAGTAAGAACATCCAATGTTAGCAGCATTGACAAGGGTCTCCTATACATCTTGAACAGGAGGTTGGACTAGAAAGACCTCCAAGGTCCCTTCCAACTCTGTGTCATGGTTCCGATAGATGAAACCAATTAAAAGAAGTTCAAGGCAAATATTACTTCCTTAAAGAACATTTTATTTAGGAAACAAAGTATTGACACTTACATAGTTGAACCCAAGACTAAAGTTTCCTTCCCCCTATACAAAGTAACAAGTTGCAATTCCCACCCCAGAGAGGCTGTCATAAATCACATTCACCAATTATTCTAAAACACGGGCTCTCCTCCCAACTTTTCAACCCGCCAAAACTTTATCTGACAATGACCTTGATTCTCACCCAGCTGCAATTGTTATGGCTAACAGAAAACAGTCGACTTCCGGGTGGCAAGGCTCCATCGATGGCAGCCGTTTTGACCGTCAGCCCCGTTGTTTTCCGTTGAACCGCGAAAACAGCGACAATCAGCTGTTTTGCGGTTCGGAAACCCCCCCTTGGGAAAAGAGGGGAGGGGAGCATTCAGGTAGGGGTAGAGCTCCCCTAGATCCCTAGAATTGTTATTCTGGGGGTTGAAGGGTGAGAGCCCCCCCGTAGCCTGAATTAGCTCCGGACTCGGGGACTTCTCTGTTCCAAGGCTTTGGAACAGAGCAGGATGCTGCAACCGTCCCTGCAATCAACATTGTATTTTGGATTACTTGGATGCAGGCAGAGCTGTGCAGGAGAATTTTGAAACAGCAAGTATATGATCTTTAACTCCGGTTTATACTAAAAGAAAGGAAGAAAGATGGCACAGGAGTGAATTGTTAGTGAAAAATAAAAGGACAAGGAATATATTATAAAATATATTTATTTATTTATTTATTTTATTTAGTTACATTTATATACCGCCCTATTCCCTGAGGACTCAGGGCGGTTTACAGGAAATTAAAAAATCCACCATACAAAAGTTAAAAAAAACCAAATTAAAAAATATTAAATTGACCCTGTATACTTAAAACCCCAATTAAAAATTTCTCCTCAGCCTGGGCCCGAGAGCTCAAAGAGCCAGGTCTTCAGGCCCCGGCGGAATGATCAGAGGTCGGGGGCAGTCCTCAGCTCCACCGGCAGCTGGTTCCAGAGGGCAGGCGCTCCCACTGAGAAGGCCCTATCCCTGGGTGTCACCCGCCGGCAATCTCTCACCGGCGGCACCCTGAGCAGACCCTCCCTGTGGGAGCGCACTGGGCGAAGGGCGTTTGATGCCGGCAGCAGGTGTTCCCTCAAATAGCCCGGACCCAGGCCATGTAGGGCTTTATAGGTAATAACCAGCACCTTGAATTTCACCCGGAGGGCAACCGGAAGCCAATGCAGCTCGCGGAGTAGAGGTGTTACATGGGAGTATCGGGAGACCCCCATTACAACTCGCGCGGCCGCATTCTGCACCAGTTGAAGCCTCCGAGTGGTCTTCAAGGGCAGCCCCATGTAGAGAGCGTTACAGTAGTCCAGACGGGAGGTAACAAGCGCATGAGTAACTGTGCGTAGGGCGTCTCGGTCCAGATAGGGACGCAACTGGCGCACCAGGCGAACCTGTGCAAAAGCCCCCCTGGTCACGGCTCCTATGTGGTCTTCAAAATTGAGCCGTGAGTCCAGGAGGACGCCCAGGTTGCGAGCCCTATCAACGGGGGGTAACACCTCACCCCCCTTCGTTAGAGGTGGAATAAGTTGGTTAACCCGAGATGCCGATATGCACAGCCACTCAGTCTTGGCGGGATTGAGACGAAGCCTTTTTCTCCCCATCCAGACCTGAACCGCCTCCAGGCACCGGGACATCACGGAGAGGGCATCGCTGGGTTGGTTCGGGGTGAAAAGAAAAAGTTGGGTATCATCAGCGTACTGGTGATACCCCACCCCGAAACCACGAATGATCTCGCCCAGCGGCTTCATATAGATGTTGAACAGGAGAGGCGAGAGGACCGACCCCTGAGGAACTCCACAAATGAGAGACCTCGGGGCGGATCTCTGCCCTCCTGTCAACACCGACTGCGAGCGGCCCTGGAGGTAGGAGGAGAACCACCGTAGAACGGTGCCTCCCACTCCCAACCCCCTGAGACGCCGCAGCAGGATACCATGGTCGATGGTATCGAAAGCCGCTGAGAGATCTAATAGGACCAGGACAGAGGAGCAACCCCTGTCCCTAGCCCTCCAGAGATCATTCACCAGCGCGACCAATGCCGTCTCCGTGCTGTGTCCGGGCCTGAAGCCCGATTGGTACGGGTCCAGATAATCAGTTTCCTCCAGGAACAGAGGGAGCTGATGCGCCACCACACTCTCAACAACCTTCGCCAGAAAGCGAAGGTTGGAGACTGGACGATAGTTGTTTAAAACAGCCGGGTCCAAAGCAGGCTTCTTGAGAAGGGGCCTCACCACCGCCTCCTTCAAGGTGGCAGGGAAGACACCCTCCTTCAAAGAAGCAGTTATTACTGCATGGAACCAGCCTCGTGTTCCCTCCCGAGCCGCATAAGCTAGCCAGGAGGGGCACGGATCCAAAAAACAGGTGGTGGTGCTCAGTCTCCCCATGATCCTGTCCACATCATCAGGGGAAACAGGGTCGAACTCAGTCCAGATAACATGCTCAAGACCGCCTGATTCCTCCACGTCAGACTCTGCCCAGTCAGAGTCCAGACCGGTCCGGATCCGAGCGATTTTGTCCGCCAGATGATGACTAAACTCCTCGGCTCGTCCCTGCAAGGGATCCTCTCTCACCTCCTGGTTAAGGAGGGAGCGAGTCACCCTAAACAGGGCTGCCGGGCGATTATCTGCGGACGCGATAAGGGCGGCAAAGTAGTTAGACTTCGCCGTCCTTATCGCCGCAAGATAAGACCTTATAAAGGTTCTTAACTGCAATCGGTCGGATTCGGATCGGCTGGATCTCCAACCGCTCTCTAGACCTCGTCTCCGACGCTTCATCTCCCGGAGCTCCACAGAGAACCATGGGGCCCAACGGGATCTGCGCCGGGTCAGAGGTCGCATGGGTACAACGCAGTCAAGTGCCCTGGTGGCAGCCGTTTCCCAGGCCTCCACCAGAGCATCGACTGGGCTGTGGGTAAGGGTGATAGGTATAGGCCCAAGCGCCCTCTGGAACCGATCCGGGTCCATTAGGCGCCTGGGGCGGAACCACCTGGACGGTTCCGCCGCCCAGCGGCGGGGGGTGGCATGACGGAAAACCAGCCTCAGGAGGTGGTGATCTGACCATGACAGAGGGGTGATGGACGGGGAACCCCCTCCCAGATCGTCCAACCACTGTCCAGACAGGAACACCAGGTCGAGAGTATGATCCCCCTTATGAGTCGGGCCCTCAATAACCTGGGTCAGGCCCATGGCTGTCATGGAAGCCATGAACTCCCGAGCCAACTCCGACGACCCTCCCAGTGACGGCAGGTTGAAGTCACCCAGGACTATAAGCCTGGGGAACTCCACTGCCAACCCTGAGAGGGCGTCGAGCAGCTCAGGCAGGGCTGTTGCCACACAGCTGGGCGCCAGGTATGTAAGCAACAAGCCCAACTGAACCCGAGGACCACATCTCAAGAGGAGGGATTCACTCCCGGCCATCTGGACAATGGTGGCCTCCCGGGGACACAAAGTCTCCCGAATAACCACTGCCACTCCACCACCCCTGCCCTGAGCCCGCGGCTGGTGCAGCACCCGGAAACCCGGCGGGCATAACTCGGTGAGAGGCACCCCTCCCTCCGAGCCCAGCCAAGTTTCCGTGATGCACGCTAGATCCGCACATTCCTCCTCGATCAGGTCACGGATGAGGGGAGCTTTGTTGACTACGGATCTAGCGTTAAAATAGACCAACCTGAGCTCAGGGGCCTGATCACCCTCATCCCCGGGTAAGAGGGTGCTAACCGGAGGGTCGGAGCGTGCCACCGCTCGGAGATAGCGGGGGCGCGATCCCAGGTGTTGATATGGCCCTCCGCGCAAACACCTGCTGCCTTTCCCTATCGCCGTGGGGATTTGAAGCCCCACCCCCACATTCCCAGAACCAGCAGCCACCTCCTCCGACCCCGTCCCGTCGGGACCTCTAACAGGTCCAGACTGAGTGCCGGTTAAAGATTCCCTCCCTCCCCTCCCCTCCCTCCCCCTCCCTAACCTTTTAAAATAACCGGCTAAAAATTTTATCAGGGGCCTCTTAGTACGTCTCCACTCGAGGCCCCTAGTTAAGCCCAGCCACCTCTCGGAGCCCCAGCAATTGGGTCCGTCATCAAGGGGAATGTTAGAAAAGAAGGCTGGTCGTATCCAAGAGGGAGAAACCCCTCTGAGGGCGCACAAGTCCGAACCAGAGTATTGTAAACGAGCCATGAGATGGAACTGTCTATATGAGCCATTGTTCACAAATGGGGTCAAAAGTTATTTGAAAGACTGAAAAGGAAGAAATCGGTTTTCTTAAAGTCACTCTGTGCAAAATATTTGAAATTGGTTTAAAAGTGAACTTAAGGATTTGTATATTTAATAGGGGAGAAACAAAGTTGCAAGCTGAGTGGAAAAGTGAAAGTGCGCAACGAAGATTAATTGGGTGTCAAAATGGCCTCTAAATCAGCTAAAGCTTCTGCTCCTAGAAGTACTGGTGCATCACCAGTTCAACATTCTTCATTACAGGCACTGATGCCACCCCCTGCGGTACCTGCACCTGCATTAACATTAAAAGATTTACAAGATGCTTTAAAAAATCAATCTCAGCAAATATTTGAACTTATTAATGAGAAGAATAAAGAAATATGAGAGGACATTTTAGTGGCCTTTCAGGGGCTGGCAGTTTGCATTGAGCGTTTGGATGAACGTGTGGAAGAGGTGTATCAAAATCATTTGAGATGGGATGCTAAAATGTCAGAAGCTGAGAATAAAATAGATAAGACTGAGGACGAGGTGGTTATGATACAATATAGAGATATGGAGTTTGCTTTGAGGATAAGAGGATTGAAAGAGGATCCAAAGGAAAACTTGAAAGTGTTACTGGCAGAAGCCCTGGAACCGATTTTGGGCTGTCAAGCAGAAGAAATTATAAGGGATATAGATAAAATATTTCGTGTTAATTCTTGTATTGCCAGGCAAAGGAAACTACCTAGAGATGTGGTTGTTTATTTTACAAAGAGATCGATCAGAAATGTGATTATCCAAGCTTTTTATCACAATAGATTTAAAGTTGCTGATCAAGAAGTTTTAATTTTGAAAGAAATTCCACCGAGAATTTTAAGGAGAAGGAAAGAATGTACTTTTTTGGTAGATGAACTAAAGAAACGTCAGCTTCAGTTCAGATGGGAGATACCAATAGGCTTGGTGGTGAATTATTCAGGCACGAGATACCGTCTCAACACAGTTTTGAAGGCACGAGACTTTTATTCTAATATATTGAAAGCAGGTTCTCCGCCATCCCCAGAATTTAAAGGAAGGAAGGAAGATGGAGGGCGACAGACACAAATGGAGAGTACACAGGGAGATGAAGAAGTCATTTCGCGGATGGTTAAAGAACTTCAGCAAACTTTGGAAACTGTGCAGCCTCAGGCATCGTTAGAAGAGGTTAAGGAACAAAGAATAACGCGGGCTGCAACCAGATGAATAAGACAAGAACAAGAAGAACAGAAACCCACAATTATATCTCAAGAATCTACTTATAGTGAAGCGCTCTGAAAGCTTCAGGTCGCAAAGGATGGCGACAAAGTTTCTAACCTGGAATGTTAATGGCTTAAACTCCCCGCAAAAGAGAAGGAAAGTATTTCAGTATTTGAAACAATTTAAAAATGATATTGTGTGCTTACAGGAAATGCACATTCGTGTATCAGACCAAAAATATTTGATAAATTCCAGACTGGGTGTACAGTTTAGTGCATCTGCTTCAGATAAGAAAAATGGAGTAGTTATTTATGTAAAGAAGAATTTAACAGCCAATTTAATTGAAGCTGATAAACAAGGAAGATATGTTATAATTGAAGTTTTAATAGAAGGCAAGAAAATACTTTTAGTTGGACTATATGCACCTAATCAACAACAAGGAGAATTTTATAAACTTTTACATAATAAAATAATTCAATGGGATTATAAATCATGTATTTTGACGGGAGATTGGAATGGAGTCTTGGATGCACAGAAAGATAAAAAAGGTCTTTTTAAAAGTACTCCGAATCATGCCAGATTGCCTAAATCTTTTTTTGAGATGAAAGATGATTTGGAATTGAGAGACGTTTGGAGAGAACGAAATCTGGAAGAAAAAGATTTTACCTTTTTTTCTGATCGTCATCAATCCTTTTCTAGGATTGATTTTGTATTAACTACTAATGATTTTTTTTTCTAGGGTCAAGAAGATTAAGATATGTCCAAGAACTTTATCAGATCATAGTCTGGTATGGTTGGAATTAGATAAGGAGAGGAAAGATAGAAGATCTTGGAGATTAAATGAAAATTTGTTTAGATATCAAGAGAATGTGGATGAATGTAAAAAACAGTTGACAGAATTTTTTAATATAAATATACATAAGGGTACTCCTATTGAAATGGTTTGGGATGCAAGTAAAGCCTATATGAGAGGAGTGTTAATATATTTGAATAATAAATATAGACGTAGATTGGAATACAAGCGTAAAGAGTTAGAGGAGGAAATCAAGAGGAAAGAGAAGACTAACTTTGAACCCATCTGATAAGAGGGTGAAGGAAGCAATTACTTTGTTAAGAGGTCAGTTTAATATGTTGATGGCAGATCAAGTGGCATCTAACCTGCGGTATGTTAAACACAATACTTTTTGTAATGCTAACAAGCCGGGTAGGTGGCTAGCTTATTTGTTAAGGAAAAAACAAAGGTCACGTAATATAGATAAGATAGAATATAAGGGTAAAGAGATGTTTCAGCAAAATTATATTAAAAAGGCTTCTGTTGAATTTTATTCTAAGTTATATGCCGGGGATAGAATTCAAGGTTTAGATATTTACAAGAAGTGAATATCCCTGTACTTACACAAGAGCAAAGGGAAGGGATGAATCAATTGATAAATGATGAAGAAATTATTTTGGCAATTAAACAGTTAAAAGTGGGTAAAGAATCAGGAACAGATGGCTTGACTGCTGTTTATTATAAAGATTTACAGCTAGAAATGGTGGAACCTTTAAAAGAATTATTTAGAACAATCCAATCTGGAGGAGAAGTGCCTCCATCGTGGAAAACAGCTTTTATATCGTTGATTCCAAAGGAAGATCAAGATCTTACCCAAACCAAAAATTACAGACCAGTATCGCTTTTAAATACTGATTATAAGATATTTGCAAAAATTTTAGCAAATAGATTAATGAAGGTTATGCAGCAAATGATTCATAGTGACCAAACAGGATTTATAAGTGGTAGACAAATGAAAAATAATGTGAGACATATTGTAGATTTATTGGAATTTTTGGAGAGAAATAACCAGGTCTCTGCGGCGCTGATTTTTTTGGATGCTGAAAAGGCTTTTGATCAATTGAATTGGCAATTTTTATTTAAAGTATTAGACAAGATGGAGTTTGGGGATGGGTTTTTACAACCTATTAGAGCAATATATCAGAAGCAAACAGCTCAAATAATAGTTAATGGTAGTTTGACAGAAGCATGTAATATTGAAAAGGGTACACGACAGGGGTGCCCACTGTCACCTTTGTTGTTTGTTTTAACACTGGAAATATTTTTGATTAAGATACGTGATTCAATTAAAATTAAGGGAATTAATATAAGAGATCAAGATTATAGACTGAGAGCGTTTGCGGATGACCTGGTTATTACATTAAGTCAACTGACTCAGTCGGTTGTAGACCTGATGGAGATAATATTGTTATATGGAAAAGTTTCTGGATTTAAGATAAATACGCAAAAAACTAAAATATTGCCTAAAAATATGACCACAGAACAAAAGGTTTTAGAAAAATTAACAGGATTTGAAATTGTTAAAAAGATTAAATATCTGGGGGTATATCTTTCAGTTTCAAATGCGAAATTATATAAAAATAATTATGAATTGTTATGGTTAAAAATACAAAAAGAGTTAGATAGTTGGAAAAAATTACAATTGTCTTTATTGGGAAGAATCGCAGCAGTGAAAATGAATGTTTTACCAACATTTTTATTTTTGTTTCAAATGATACCAATACTTAAAAAAGATTCAAATTTGGAAGAATGGCAGAAAGGTATTAATAAATTTGTTTGGGCAGGGAAAAGACCAAGAGTAAAATTTAAGATAATGCAAGATGTACGTGAAAGAGGCGGTCTTAAAATGCCCAATTTTAAATTATATTATGAGGCTGCGGCTTTATCATCAATTAGTGATTGGTTTAATCTAACACAAGGGAGATTACTGAATATTGAGGGATCTGATTTATTATTTGGTTGGCACGCATAATTATTGTATGATAAGAAGGTGGATAATATTTTTAAGACACATATATTAAGGTATGCCCTGTTGCGAGTTTGGAAAAAATATCGACATAAGCTAAATTATAAAATACCAATTTGGGCAATACCTAAACATGCAATAGAAAATATAAGTGTGGGATTTAAACATGATGTGACTACATATAAAGAGATTCTTAGAATGGAAAGGAATGTATGGCAATTAAAGCCATTCAATATTTTAAAAGAAGAAAGAATAGTGCAGACTTGGTTTCAGTATGGTCAGTTACAAGCTAGATGGAAGGAGGATCAGAAAATTGGTATTTCGACAATCGATGAAAATTTGGTTAAACAAATAAGAGATCAAAGTCCAGCGCATATAAGGAGGATATATAATGCACTGATAGAAATAGATTCAGAAATGGAACTTGTTAAAGATTGCATGATAAAATGGGCCCAGAATTTTCAGGAGCCCATAGCGATGGATATCTGGGAAAAGATATGGGTCAGAAATGTGAAATTTACACAGGCACAAAATTTAAGAGAGAATTTTTACAAGATGTTTTATAGATGGCATTTAGATCCAAAAAAATTAGCATGTATGTATCCGAATTATCAGCCTAAATGTTGGAGGTGTGGTTGTGATGATGCAACTTATTATCATATATGGTGGACTTGTAAAAAAGTTAAAGCTTTTTGGATTAAAATTTGGTGGAATATGCAGAAGATATTTAAGAAAAAGATAAGGTTTTCTCCACAGTTATTTCTGTTGGGTATTATTACAGATTGTACTGTTATAGATATTAAATTGATGTTAAATTTAATTCTGGCAGCAAGACTTTTTCCAATATTGGAAGAAGGAGGAACTACCTACTATAGAAGAGTGGACTTTAAAAGTTTCAAACCTGGCGGAAATGGCAAAGATTTCAGCATATTTGAAAGAACACTCGCAACAGAGATATATCTTGGAACGGAGAAGATGGATTGATTATATTCAGAATAAATATGGGACTAGAAAGTTTCATTTAGTATATGAATAAGTATTAGTATTATATGATGTATTATTAATTAGTTATTATTATTTAGTTATTTAGTTATGTTAAGAGGAGTTAAAGTGCGATAGAATCTTCCGGTGGCTCCGTGGCGCCGGAGACAGCCTTCCCGGGCTGCCCGCCGCCCAGCTGTGTGATTTTTCGCCCGAAACAGCGCCGATCAGCTGTTCGGGCGAATTTGAAGCCCCCTCCTCGGGAGAAGAGGAGGGGGTGAGCCCCCAGGTAGGGGTTGAGTTCTCCGGGGCCGCCTGAGCTTGGAGCTTGGGCGGCTGAAGGATCGAACTCCCCCGCAGCCTGGGCTGCTCCCAGCTGGCTAGCGTCTCTGCTCCGGACTTCATGGAGCAGAGCCAGGCGTCTGCGACCATCCCTGCTTGAAGGAGAGACTATGAAAGGAAAAGAGCAGGCAGAGCAGTACAAGAGGGAAAGATGAAGAGATGAAAAGGATTATTTTATTTTACTCTCGAGCTTGATGGACTTTGCTTAAAACTTAAAGTGAAAGTGCGACACAATTGTAAGTAAAAGATGGCGTCTAAACCTCCCCCTAGAACTTTTCGGAGTGCTGGAAATTCTCCGGTGCAACAACAATCATTACTGCAGGCGTTGCATTCTCCAGATGTAGTGACATCGAAGGATCTTGAAAAACATACCCAGTTAATTTTGGAGTCAATGGGTGTTAAATTTGCACAGATGGAGGAGAAATTGGAGAAATTGGAGCAGAGAATGGAAGAAAGGATGGAACAGAAACTTAGAGAGATGAAGGTAGACATTTTGTCCTCAGTGCATAAAATAGCTAAATGTGTGGAGGTGCTGGATGACAAAGTGGAAGAACTGACTCAAAAGAATGCTATATTAGAAGCAAAAGTATTGGAAATTGAAGATTTCAAAGACAAAATGGATAGCGAACTGAGTTTGGCCCAATTTTATCAGATGCAGTTTGCTGTTAGAATTAGAGGCCTAAAAGAGAATATTAAGGAAGATTTAAAGCAGCTGGTTTCTGAGGCTTTTGAGGTGGTATTGAACCATCCAGCATCTGAAATAAAACAAGGCATGGACAAAGTGTTTCGTGTGAACTCGTGGATTGCTAAACAGAGAAAGTTGCCTAGAGATGTGGTGGTTTATTTTGTAAAAAGGGAAATTAGAGATGAAGTTATACAAGCTGCCTATGATACTAAAGTTGTGATTGCTGGTCAAGAAGTTTTGGTTCTAAAAGAAATTCCTCCAAAGATTTTAAAGAGAAGGAAGGACTTTATATTTCTTGTGCAAGAGCTCAAGCAAAGGGATATAAGGTTCAGATGGGAGATCCCAGCTGGGTTGAGCTTCATGTATGAAGGCAAAAGGTACTGTTTGGGTACTGTGAAGCAAGCGCATGATTTTTACAACAATGTCTTAAAAGCAACCCCATCAACACTTTTGGAAGCTGCAGAGGGATCTGGAGAAGGAGAACATCAAGAGGATGAAGATGGACAGATAGACGAGAATGGTACAGGAGGAGATCAAGCTGCAACTCTTTTGGATGATCCTAGAGAACAGAGGGTGACGCGTGCTGCCTTAAAACGCTCAAAAAAGAAAAGAAGATAGGTCTAGTAGAAATCTATGGAACTTCCACAACATACTGATAGTCAAGTGGTAGTTGTGTTTTTAAGAGTTTTGGGATGATATGTATGGTAACAGAATCTTTAATTTGGAATTAATGGACAATTTACTACAGAGGAAGAGGAAGAAAGTTTTGTGGGTTAATGTGGGTTAATTTGTGTAAGAATTATCTATTATAGCCTATTTTGGCTAGAGAGGTTAATAGGGATAGGTGTTTGTGATGTGTAAATGAGAATATGTTTAGGAAATAGTGAATTGTGGAAGAACATAGATGGGAATGACGCTAGTTTTCTTTTATTTTAGTTCTTTATACATATTTAGTATTATTAAGGATTGGTTTACTCTATATAAGCTAGAGAGTGATGGATTTTAGAGTTTATAATTGTTAGTATATGATTGTTTATGATTGCTTTTTAGATATATACCTTGTATTTTGCTCTGGGAAGTCGGGGGGGGGGAGGGGGGGAGGAGGGGAAGTAGGGGGGGAGGCAGGGGAGGGAGGAGGGAGAGGGGGAGGGGGGAGATAGGGGGGAGGTAGGGAGGGGAGGAGGGAGGGGGAAGGGGGGGTTTTTTAAAGGAAAACTGTATTTTAAAACTTTTCAATAAAAAAAAAAATTTATAATATTTGTAATAAGTTTAGTAAATACTTAAACACATTTTAATTCTATCTCATGAATGTTTTCTATTTCAGATCCTAATGTCACTAATTACTAACAAAATAACCTACAATAATTCTCTATGAATTCATATTTTAAATCTAACTAGGTTTCTTTTTTTGCCAGTCGGGTTTCCAGACCCAGGGCTTTAAATTGCCAAGTAGGTCTTCATTTGTTCACATGTATATTATTTGCACCAGAGGAGGCCATCCAACCATCAGTAATATACAAAGGTTGAACCATTTATAGTCATTATATTGTTGCCATGTTAATTCCATTCCATTTGCTCTGACATCTTTGTCTGTGGTTCAGTCTGGATTCTTCTTCCAACTGGGTTGATCTGTTTTGAGTAGAAAATCTTATCCAGTTTTATAGTTGGTAATTGACTGTCCAAGCTTTCAACAGGTTGTCTTTGTTGGTCTTCAGCTTCCTCTATATTGGCATCACTATCTTGCATGTAGTGTACTTCTGAAATTGTAGGCTCCTTAGAGAGAGTCAGAAGTTGAGTGTTAAGTTTTTCTCTAGTTTGTTGTTGGTCTTTAAGATTGTCTGTCATAGTAGTGGTTCCTTGTACTTTAAAAATTGTAGGTTCTTTGACTTCCGGTTTGCCATGCCAGCCGTCATGGACGTCTGGAGGATGGCTCTCGTCTTCCACGTCCAGATTCACATCGCTGGGGGGTCCTAAATGGACCAAATAGCTGCCTTGGAGGGGCGACCAGATAGAAGGGGCTTTTGCAGAAACGTGGGGGAGCTGCAACCCCCCCCCCCGTTAGTGCCTGCATTCCCTTCGTACCGGCAGACGAAAGACTGGCCATAGTAATATGGCCAGTTACTAGGCTGCAGACAGCCGAAGTCATACTTACCATCAGGCAACATTAAAGCAGCGTGGAAGAGATGGGGGTAAGATTCCTTTCTTATAACTTAATCTTCTTCTTTTCACCTAAACAAGCTGTTAAGTACTTTCCCCCCTGTGGAGAGGGAGGGGGGAATTCAACCCTCCCTTTAAATCAGCGGCGAGCAAGCCCAGGGGTGTTTTTTAAAAAAAAAACCTTTAAAAAAAGAAACAGACTAAAAGAAAAGAATTTTCAAAGTACTTGGGGGACACCCAGTGGCTAAACTTGAAATTGCAATCTGACTTTCTCTTTAAAAAAATTAAGAAAATATTTAAGGAAAACAAGATAAGATTAACCTTGAACACCAAATGTGAAGCTTCATCATGGAAAAGTTTCAAAAACAAATCTATGCTATGTGGGAAATATCTTACCAAACTTATCAGTTCCTCTCTACAGCTGGCGATGAAATAAGAGCTTTTGGAAAATAATTAGAAAGCATCTTGAAGAAACAAACTCAAACTTTGACTACAACTAATATTTTATCGGGACAGAACTTAACAGAAGAAATTGAACAATCAAATACATTGGCAGAAGAATTAAATATTCAACAAATTGAAGTTCATAATGGGAAACAAGTGGGAAAAAAATTATTCAGACCAGGACAATTATATCAAGAGGTGAAAATGATGAGAAGATTTGGTGCTGTTGATAGCCTCTTCAATCCTTCAAAAATGGAGACTGGAGCACATCGATATGATGTAACAACACAAGAATACTTTGATGACCCTGAGGCAAAGAAGTGAAAAATGACATGGCAAAGGAAGAAAGCAAGAATAAGATTGAAGAAATATGGACATTTTTAAGAGGCCTGAAATAGATAATGTCAAAATAGACAGGATTGCACTTGGATTATGAGAGATTGTTTTGATGAGTAGATAAAAATACTGACTAATAAAAAAAACACCACAGAAGTATGAATATGAATAAGCTTTGCAGCTGGGACGATTGCTGGATGCTTTTGGCTCTGCGGAGATATGAACAGGGGGTGGGCGTCCTTTTTGGTGGCGTGGAGACCCCTTCTCTGTTTTGGACGGCCTGCTGGGCCAAATACTGGCTGAGATGTGCCCTTGTTGTCTGGACTGCTGCTGGGCGCTTTCTGCTGAAGATGGTGACTTGATGGCTTGATGGCTTGTGGACTTTCCGTGGCATGGCCCTGGTGCTCTGTTCGGTTGGAGAGGCCCTGGTTCGAACCCCCTGGATTGGCTGACGTATACTGTTTTTGGCACGAAGGACTGCCTTCTTAATGCCTGGTTGGTTGGAGCAGGGTGGAATATGAACATTTGTCCCTACTCCTAAGGCTTCCTATTGCCAGTTGATATGGTACCGGGATCAGGCCGTGGTGAGAGTGCGGTCTGGATTGTTCATCAACCACCCACTGATGTGAGAGATCAGTGGGATGGGTTTCCCTGGCACTCTGGACTCAGTCCACCCTAGGTGGGCTTTCCTCAGCGGCGGTGAGAGAGTGGCTGCGGTTGCTCCACCTGGTTGACTCGGGTGAGAGCTGAGTTGAACTGAGTTGGGGGACTGAGATATATATCCTGGTCCTATAACATCATCATAGTCATATAATTGTTCATTTGGTTTATTGCCCTATGCAGTTTTTATTATGTTATGGCCCGTATTCAATATTCTAGCACGGACTTGTACGCTCTCAGGGGGGCTCCTCCCTCCTGGATATGACCTGTCACCATGTCCCTTACTTCCCTTAAGGACGGGCCCAATTGTTGGGACCCCAAGAAGTGGCTGGGCTTAGATAGGGGCCTCTGGTGGAAATGCATTAAGAGGCCCCTGGTATGTTTTTTAGCCAGTTGTTTTAAAGGGTTAGGGAGGGGGGGAATGGGAGGGAGGGGAGGGAATTGGGGTGTGTTTAATCAACCGGCTGTCAGTCTGGGCCTACAATAGTTCCTGGTGAGATGGGGTTGGGGGCATGGGCTTTTGGTTCCGTTGGTATTGGGGTGGGGTTGCAAATCCCCACGACAATTGGGAATGGCAGCAGGTGGTTACACGGAGGGCCGTATCAATATCTGGGACCGCGCCCCCGCTGTCTTTGAGCGGTGGCGTGTTCCGACCCTCCGGTTAGTACCCTTTTATCCGGGGGTGAGGGGGGCCAGGACCCTGAGCTCAGACTTGTGTATTTTAACGCCAGATCCGTTGTGAACAAGGCTCCACTCGTCCGGGAATTGATCGAGGAGGAACACACGGATCTGGCATGCATTACGGAGACCTGGTTGGGCCCAGAGGGCGGTGTCCCTCTGGTTGAATTGTGCCCTCCGGGTTTCTGTGTGCTACACCAGCCTTGGGCTCAGGGCAGGGGCGGTGGGGTGGCGGTGGTTATACGGGAGACCTTATGTCTGTGGGAGACCACCGTTGTCCAGATAGGCGGGAATGAGTCCTTCCTCATGAGATGTGGCCCTCGGGCTCAGTTGGGCCTGTTGCTAACATACCTGGTGCCCAGCTGTGTAGCAACAGCCCTGCCCGACCTGCTCGACACCCTCTCAGGGTTGACGGTGGAGTTTCCCAGACTCATAGTTCTGGGCGACTTCAACCTGCCTTCCCTGAGAGAGTCGTCAGAGTTAGCTCGGGAGTTCATGGCTTCCATGACGGCCATGGACCTGACCCAAGTAATTCAGGGCCCGACTCATGGGGCGGGTCACACTCTCGACCTGATTTTTCTATCTGGGCAATGGTTGGATGATTTGGGAGGGGGCTTGCCAACTATTGTCCCCCTGTCATGGTCCGATCATTATCTCCTGCGGCTGGTCTTCCGCTATGTCACCCCCCTGCTGCTGGGCTGTGGAACCAACCAGGTGGTTCCGTCCCAGGTGCCTAATGGAGCCAGAACGGTTCCAGATGGTGCTTGGGTCTTTACCTATCTCCCTCACTCACAGCCTGATCGATGCCTTGGTGGATGCCTGGGAAGGGGCGGCCACCGAGGCACTCAACCGTGTTCTACCCTTGCGACCCCAAACCCGACACAGATCCCGTTGGGCCCCATGGTTTTCTGTGGAGCTCCTGGAGATGAAGCGTCGGAGACGGGGTCTAGAGAGCGGTTGGAGGGCCACCCGGTCTGAATCTGACCGATTGCGGCTAAGAGCCTTCACAAGGTCTTACCTCACTGTGATGAGGACGGCGAAGTCTAATTACTTCGCTGCCCTCATCGCGTCCGCAGATAATCGCCCAGCCGCCCTGTTTAGGGTGACTCACTCTCTCCTTAATCGGGACCGAGATGCCCTACGCACAGTCACCCATGCACTCGTGACCTTCCGGCTAGACTACTGCAATGCTCTCTACATGGGGCTGCCCTTGAGGACCACTCGGAGGCTTCAACTGGTGCAGAATGCAGCCGCGCGAGTTGTTATGGGAGTTTCCCGATACTCCCATGTAACACCTCTTCTCCGTGAGCTGCATTGGCTTCCGGTTGCCCTCCGGGTGAGATTCAAGGTGCTGGTAATGACCTATAAAGCCCTAAATGGCTTGGGTCCATATTATCTAAGGGAACACCTGCTGCCGGCATCAACTTCCCATCGTCCTGTGTGCTCCCACAGGGAGGGCCTTCTCAGGGTACCGCCGGTTAAGGAATGCCGGCGAGTTATTCCCAGGGGAAGGGCATTCTCTCTGGGCACGCCGGCCCTATGGAACCAACTTCCCATGGACCTCAGGACTGCCCCCGACCTTCGCTCATTTCGCCGGGACTTGAAAACCTGGTTCTTCGAGCTGCTTGGCCCAGACTGAGGGGTTTTAATTTAATTTAATTTAATTGGGTTTTAGTTTAACTTCAGAGACTGTAATTTAATTAATAGTTTTAACTGATTTTAATTTTGTATGCTATGTATTTTAATTTTCCCTGTAAATTCCTACGGGAATTTTCCCTATTCCTACGGGAATAGGGCGGTATATAAATTTAAATAATAAATAAAAATAATAAATAAATATTAACATTGAAATATTGAGCTCTTCAAATGACATGGATTAAGATGTATATATGTTAAGAATGATAGAGTGTAAGTAATATATTTGAATGTAGTGACATGAAAGGATGTATTAAATGTTGAAATGGAAGAAATTTTGGTTAATCTTTAATATGTGGAAACTATAAATGAGAAATAAGAACACTATATTGTCCTCTTCCCCTTCCTCCTCCTTGCAATTGTTATCCTAATGACTACCATTCTAATATTGTACTACTAACATTGATATGGAAATGAGATACATAAGAAGTGTATTTACATTACTAGGTATCGGAGAAAATTGGGTAAAGGGAAAAGAGGTTATTTAGCAATATGAAAATGAGAAATTTTAAACGTTTAATTTTAATATCAATGTAAATTTAAAGCTAGAAAAATATATAAGGTGTTTGATGTTTTCTCTCTCTTTTTTTAAGATGGAATGTTAAAATATACAGGTGAAACTCGAAAAACTAGAATATCATGATATTATATGCTTGCAGGAAACGCATATTCGTGTAGCTGATCAAAAATATTTGATAGACTCTAGATTGGGTATACAGTTTATTGCATCTGCTCCAGAAAAGAAAAATGGTGTAGTTATTTATGTGAAGAAGAATCTGGTAGCCAATCTAATTGAAGCAGATAAACAAGGAAGATATGTTATAATTGAACTCTTAATAGAAGGAAAGAAAATACTTTTAATTGGACTATATGTACCTAACCAACAGCAAGGAGAATTTTATAAACTTTTACATAACAAAATAATTCAATGGGATTATAAATTGTGTATTTTAATGGGAGACTGGAATGGAGTGCTGGATACACAAAAAGATAAAAAGGACCTTTTAAAAGTACACCTAACCACGCTAAATTGCCTAAATCCTTTTTTGACATGACAGACGATTTGGAACTGAGAGATGTTTGGAGAGAACGAAACATGAATGAGATTTTACTTTTTTTTCCTGATAGACATCAATCCTTTTCTAGGATTGATTTTGTATTAATTACTAATGATTTTTTCTAGGGTTAAGAAGATCAAGATATGTCCAAGAACCTTATCAGACCACACTCCAGTATGGATGGAATTGGACAAGGACAAGGGAGATAGGAGATCTTGGAGGTTAAATGAAAACTTGTTTAGATATGAAGAAAATTTGGAAGAATGTAAAAAACAAATGAAAGAATTTTTTGTTATAAATATGCATAAGGGGACACCCATTGAAATGGTTTGGGATGCAAGTAAAGCTTATATGAGAGGAGTGTTAATATATTTGAATAATAAATATAGACGTAGATTGGAATATAAGCGTAAAGAATTAGAGGAGGAAATAAAGATGAAAGAGAAGGCTTTTATTTTGGATTCATCTAATAAAAGGTTGAAAGAAGCAATTAATTTGCTAAGAGGGCAGTTTGATATGCTGATGGCAGATCAGGTGACAACCAATTTACGATATGTCAAACATAATACCTTTTATAATGCTAATAAGCCAGGTAGATGGTTAGCTTATTTGTTAAGGAAAAAACAAAAATCATGTAACATAGATAAGATAGAATATTAGGGTAAAGAGGTGTTTCAGCAAAATCTTATTAAAAAGGCTTTTAGTGAATTTTATTCTAAATTATATGCAAAGGACATAACTCAAGGTTTTGTTCTGTACCAGCCTACTACCGGCCCTGCAGAAAAGGCAGGGACAACCCCTTTACAAGAAAGCAAGAGGCTGGAACTAAACCTGCCAAATTTATGGACACAAAAGCAAACAGAGCAAAACAAAACAAAAACCATGAAACAGGAGCTATTCAAACGGTTGCCTTCAGCAAACCAACCCTCCCACACATTCCCCTTTTAAACAGTTCAAGGCGTGGCTTCTCTCTGCCTCCTTCCGAGGTGCCCCATTGCCTTCCTCTGTTTACTCCTGATTGACTGCCTCCTGTGTCGGGTGTCCTTGAACAGGGCCAGCTGTGGGTCATCTTCATCCATGCTGTCAGGCTCACACAGCTGGGTCTGCGTCATAACCAGATGGGAGGGGCCTGGCTGAGGGCTCTGCAGAGCCTCAAGGCTATCCTCAGCAAGCTCTCCAACACCCCCCTCCTCCTTCTCTGAATCATCCGAACCCACAGGCTGACCCTGAATCACAACACTATCTCGCACCGCAGGGCCCTTCCCCCGGGTCTGCCGATCTGGATGCGGTCGGGATGGAAATTGTTCATGAAAAGCAGACACCAAATCAGGGGAATGAACAGCGGTCGCGTCCTCCCAGGTGAAGTCCTCTGGTCCGTAGCCTTTCCATTCAATCAGGTACTGGAAACGACCTTTCAGCCAACTGGAGTCCCTGATGCTGGCGACCTCGTACTCGGGGGTGTTGTCTCCATCACGAGGTCCTGATGGGGGAGGTTCTGCTCGGCGGAGTGGACAGGCCGGTTGCTCGGGGACCAACAGAGACCGATGAAAGACTGGGTGCACGCGCAGGGAACGTGGCAGAGTTAAGCGATAGGCGACCGGATTGATGACAGCCTCGATTGAGAACGGTCCTAAATATCGGTGATCTAACTTTCTCACAGGCCATGTTGACGGTAGGTTCCTGGTGGACAAACAGACCCGATCTCCCACCGATAGTGGAGGCGTATCCCGCCTTGACCGATCAGCAAACCTTTTGTAATCGGCCGTGGCCTTCTCTAACTGATGTCGCACCAATCGATGGATCGGCTGTAACTCTGCCATGAAGTCGTTCGCTGCCGGCTCCGGTGAGTCCACGGGAAAAAGGGGGAAAAACCGGGGGTGATATCCCACATTGGCCAAGAACGGTGTCATCTCTGTGGAGATGTGCTGCAAATTGTTGAATGCAAACTCAGCTATGGCCAGATAGTCCACCCAATTGTTTTGCTGCAGATTGACGTACCAGCGCAGATATTGTTCCAGAATACCGATGACCTTCTCGGTTCCCCCGTCACTTTGAGGATGATGCGTGGACGAGAGGCAAATCTTGATATCCAACACATGCATCAACTCCTGCCAGAAGCGGGCTGTAAACTGGGGCCCCCTATCAGAGACGGCTCTATCAGGGAGGCCGTGCAGCCGAAACACCTGCTGAATGAACATACGACTAGTGGCGCGGGCTGACGGTAAGCCGCGACAGGGGATGAAGTGCGCCATCTTGGTCAGCATGTCCACCACCACATACACTGTCGTAAAACCAGAGGACGGGGGTAAATCCATCAGAAAGTCCATGGACACAGCCCCCCAGGGTATTTTGGGTGTCGGCAAGGGCTGCAGTAATCCAGGCGGGGCCCCTGTCGCTGACTTGGCCTGCCTGCATGGGCTGCAGGAGGTAACATAGGACTGGACGTCGTGTCGGACTCGGGGCCACCAGAAGGTACGGGAGACCAGGTTCAGGGTCTTGAACAGGCCAAAATGCCCCGCCGCTGGGTTATCGTGACACTGGCTGAGGATGAGTGCCCTGAGTGGCCCTCCCGGAACGTAGAGCCGGTCACGATAATACAAGAGTCCATCCGTGACCGTCCAAGGAGAATCTGGCCCCACCTCCTCCTTCCGCTGAGCCACCCACACCTCCTGCTGCTGTGCCTCCCGGATCCGAGCCCGTATATCAACCGGCTCCCGCACCGCAGCAAAAGACTCGACGGGGATCACTGTCCTGGGCAGAAGCTTGTCTTCCACTCGGGAATATTCGGGCTTCCTGGACAGAGCATCCGCTCTTTGATTGTGCCTGCTAGGTATGTACCGAACTCGGAAGTCGAACCTCACAAAGAAAAGAGACCACCGGATCTGGCGTTGGTTCAAATTCCGAGCGGTCTGCAGGCTTTCCAAATTCTTATGGTCCGTCCGGACCTCGATTTGATGCCGCGCTCCCTCCAGATGATGCCTCCAGGCCTCGAACGCCACTTTGATGGCCAGCAGCTCCTTCTCCAAGATTGTATAATTGCTCTCCGAAGGGTGCAGTTTTCGTGAATAGTACGCGCAAGGGAAGAGGGTACCGCTGGGCGTCATTGCCTGGAGTAACACCGCCCCAATGGCAATGTCGGAGGCGTCTGCTTCCACGACAAACGGCCATTGCGGGTCAGGATGCTTCAAGATGGGCTCCTTCATGAAGGCTTCCTTCAAAGTCTGGAAAGCCCGTTGTTCTGGAGCGTTCCACTGAAACCGAGTCTGCTTCTGCAGGAGCCGGGTGAGGGGGGCTGTCAAGGCAGCAAACCCAGGGATGAAAGCTCGGTAATAGTTGGCGAACCCAAGAAATCGCTGAACATCCTTCACACGGCGTAGGGGTTGCCAACTCTGCAATGACTCAACCTTACTCGGCTCCATGGCGATGCCCTCAGGAGAAATGCGGTGACCCAGGAAATCGATGGTCACCCGGTAGAACTGGCACTTCTCCAACTTGGCAAACAGCCGATGTTCTCGGAGTCGCTGCAGGACCTGATGGAGATGTTGATGGTGCACTTCACGCGACGGGGAGTAGATCAGGATGTCGTCCAAGTAGATCACGACAAACTGATCCAACAAATCTCCACGCAAGTCCAGTTTCCTGAAGATCTTAGCCTCCTGGAGTCAGTCCAAGAGTTCGGGGATGAGGGACAGCGGGTAACGATTGCGCACCGTGATGGCGTTGAGTTTCCTATAATCGCAGCAAAGCCGCAATTCGCCAGACTTCTTTTTAACGAAGAGCACGGGTGCAGACACTGGCGAGGACGAGGGCCGGATGAAACCGCGAGCCAAATTCTTTTCCAGAAAGTCCCGCAATGCAGCCAAAAATTGCTGATATAGCCCTGTAGGGGGCGTTAACCCTGCCTCAAAGCTTTCAAGCGTCGAGTAGCAGTCTGCGTCTTTATAGGGTCCTCATACATCAGACGCATATGATCACAAAAACCCACAAAGTTGTCCAACAATGGACTAGGTTTAGCCAGCAGAGGCGTGCCCCAATGAGTTGCATCCCCCGAAAGAAACCCCACCTTATCCTGGTCAGTGGGGAAATCAGCTGCTCTCACGCTGATAAAGAGCTGGCATTGTCCCAGGAAAGCAGGAAACAGTTCTGGATTGCCCGAGGGGGAAGTTTACGAGCCACGGGACAGCTGATTGTCACCGTCTCCGCGGATCTAACAAAGCCTCAGGACGGACGGCCAGAGAAAAGCCGCCATTCGGCGCGGCGTTGCCACCAGAAGTCCCAACTATCTAATTCTTTTTGTATTTTTAACCATAACCTATATGCGGGCCAAGAAGCAACAGTGAGAACTGGACACGGAACCACTGATTGGTTCAAAATAGAATTGCTAAAGCAGAAAATAAAATTGATAAAACTGAGGAGGAGGTGATTATTTCACAATATAAAGAAATGGAATTTGCTTTGCTCCCATCTTGGGATTTTCAGGGTCAATTTTCAGGGTCAATTCTTGGATTGCGAGGCAGAAAAATTTACCTAGAGATGTAGTGATCTATTTTTCTAAGAGGTCACTTCGAAATGCAATCATCCAGGCCTTCTATCAACAGAGATTTCAAATTGCAGATCAAGATATTATAATTTTGAAAGAAATACCTCCTAAAATGTTGAGAAAAAGGAAGGATTTTGGTTTTTTGTCTGATGAGCTTAAAAATCGACAAATTCAGTTCAGACGGGAGATACCTATTGGAATAGTGGTAAATTATGCAGGATCACGATATAGACTTAATACAATTGCAAAGGCAAAAGATTTTTATACCTATGTCCTGAAAGCAGGTTCACCACCATCTCTATTACTCAAAAGAGTGTAAGAAGATAAACAACAAGTTGAAGGGGCATCAGCACAGTTTGTTGGAGAGGCACAATTGGCTGAATCTACTGAACAGAGTTTGCTGTTAAAGGGTGATCCAAAAGAGCAGAGAATGATGCGTGCTGTGCACAAACGGAAAGAAAAGGAGCAACTGAAACAGAAGATAGACTCTGGGCCTATGATACAAGGCCCTGTTACTACGGAGCCGGTGGGAGGGGCGCGACCGAAGAGACCAACTGTGGATCTTCAGGTGGCATTCCAGAGGTTCTAGATCGCTGAGGATGGCGATAAAGTTTTTGACATGGAATGTTAATGGCTTAAACTCACTGCAAAAAAGAAAGAAAGTGTTTCACTACCTGAAGCAACATAAAAATGATATTAGGCATATGGTGTTAGCATATGATGTTAGGCATATGGTGTTAGCCTACAATGTTGGGTTGAAAATATATTAACCATAATGCTATGTCTTTAAGAAGTCAATTGGCCAATGGGTGTGTAAGTGTTCTCATGGCCATAAGAGGAAGCTAGGAACGTAGCTTCTCTCTCTCTCTGAATTCACTGATCTCTACTATTACTGTTTTTGCTATGCTGTTGGTTTACTACTGTTGTAACCTGAACTGTGTATTGACCTCTGGACAGGTAAGAAGACTTTGTAGTTTGGATTACTCTTTGGACTGTTGCTATTGTTTATGACCTGGACTGTTTATTTGTGACTGTGCATTTTTGTTTTTACACCACCCTCAAAGTAAAATACTTTTTGCTTTTACAACTCAGTGTACTCCTGTGTGTGACTCTTGCTGCTCTCAGTACCCTTCCTTGTCTGTGCAACTCTTTGGTAGCACAAGGAGACCTCTGCACAACAAATTCCTTAACACTGGTTATGGGCCCAGGCCTATACTGAGAGTTAGTACACACAGTATTCCTAGCTGAGTTTGTGTTAGTTTTTTGGTGTACAATGGCACAAAAACTGTTGTCAGGCATCTCCTGGATAACCCGGTTGGATGGGACAAACTATGTTTCCTGGTCCACTAAATGTTGCTTGCTTTTGCGCAAGGAAGGACTATGGACTGTTGTAAATAACCCACCAGATACTACTGCTTGGGATGCAAATGACGAAGAGGATGCAAAGAAGATAGACGACTTTAAACATAGCAATGAGAAAGCTCTTTGCATTATTGGACTAACACTGAATGACCAGCAGCTTGTCCATATTCGTGGTGAGGAGTCTGCTGCTAGGTGTTGGGGCGTTTTGCGAAGGCTTTATGTTCGAGACAGTGTGGGTGCACATATACACCTTACACGTAAGCTGTTTAGGGCTCGTTTGCAGAAGAATGGAGATATGCTGACCCATTTAAACTACATGAAGGCAACTTTTCAAGAGCTTCATGAAAAGGAGCTGATTTTTTCAGAGTTGCATCAGGTCTACATTATTCTGTCATCTTTGGATGAGAGTTATGATGGGTATGTTTCTTCTTTGGAAGTCCTGACCAGAGAGGAACTGACATTGACTAACATTACTGGGAGACTGCTGGAAGAGTCCAGAAGGAGGCGTGACAGAGACCAGCTGAGAGAGACACAGCCACAAGAGGAGCAGCCATTTACTACTGCTTACAACGTCAAGAAATGTTATTCTTGTGGAGCTAGAGGGCATATAGCCAAATTCTGTAGAAAGAGTAGAAAACAGAATGTAAATAGCAGTGGAAAGGCTAAGAAGGGCATTGGTTTGGCTGTTTCTGGTGAACCAACATCCAGAAATAATGAATTGTGGGTTGTTGATAGTGGGGCTTCACAATGCATTACTAAAGTGAAAAAGAGGTTTATTAATATGAAAAACAGCAACCAATATGTTTCACTGGCAAACGGATGGAGGATGAAGGCCTCTGGTGAAGGTAATTCCTATTGTCCATGCATTAATGAACAGTTACCTATGTTATATATACCTAAGCTAAGATTCAACCTGTTATCTGTAAGGGAATTGGTTAAAGTTGGGTTTGTGGTAGCATTCAGAGGGGAGCAATGCACTATTGAGAGGAATGGAACCTTTGTAACTGCTAATTTGTAAAATGGCTTATTCGTTCTCACAAGTAACCAGGTTAATACAGTTAAAGCTAACTCGATATGTGAGAACAAGAAGCCACATGACGAATGTATACATTTATTGCATAGGCGGTTAGGGCATGTAAACTTTAACTCACTACGTAAAACAGTTGAGTTAGTAGAGGGAATTAAACTGAAGCCATGTAGTAAGTATTTGAATTGCAATGCCTGTAATCAGGAAAAGAGTAAGGCAACTCCTGCAAACAGGTTAAACAGTTTCAAAACAACTGTTCCTTTGGAAGTTGTGTTTGCTGATTTAATTGGACCCATGAAACCAAGTTTAGGAGGGTCATGTTATATTTTATGTATATTGGACCACTACTCTCGATATGGATTTTGTTATCTGCTTAAGTCAAAGGCAGACACTTTCCAACAATTTGCAAACTGGCTGAAGTTTGTGGAGAGAAAAACAAAGAGAAAGGTTCAGTGCATAATTACTGATAATGGTACTGAATTTACAAACAAGCGTTTTGTAGATATGCTAGAATCAGCTGGCATTGAGCATAAACGTTCAGCCCCTTATAGACCTCAACATAATGCATTTGTTGAGAGACGTGGGCAAACGTTACAAGCCATGCTGAGAACCATGTTACGAGATTCTGGCTTAACAGATAGACTGTGGGGGGAGGCAGCAAAATGTGCAAACCATGTTCTGAATTTAGTTGTTAATACTTCTACTGGTAAAATACCATATACAATATGGCATGGTAGAAGACCAAACCTTGATTACCTGCACACATTTGGCACCCCAGCTTGGGTCCACATTCCTGCACAACTCAGGAGTAAAGGCCAACATAGGGCTAGGCAATTATACTTTGTAGGTTACGAAGCTAACCACAGATCATATCGTTTCTGGGAACGAGGCACAACTAATGTATATAACAGTACTAGTGCCAAATTCCTTGAGCACGTTGGTTGGGATAGATTAGAGCAAGGAACCGTTAATACTGATCCTCTAGTGTTTGAGGACTCCTCTGATAACGTAACTAGTAATGATAATACATCTCCTATAAATATAAAAGATGAAGAAGAGATAGGTGAGATTAAAGATGAATCAGAGGAAGGAAAGGAGTCAGAAATTCAAAGCCCTGTAATTCCTTGGCGTTCAACGTGCATCAGACGTCCACCTGATAGCTATGAAGCTAGTATAGTATGTCAAGTTAGTTCAGTACCTTCTAACTATGATGAGATCAGGATGTATCCTGAAAAGGAACAGGCTTCATGGAAAGCTGCAATGAACAGGGAGTTGAAGTCTTTGCAGGATCTTAAGGTCTATGAGAAAGCAAAACTGCCACCTGGTGAACAAGCTATAGGTTGCAAATGGATATATAAAATAAAGAAGGGTGTAGATGGGACTGTTACCCATAAGGCACGTTTGGTTGCACAAGGTTTTGCCCAAACTACTGAGGATTATGACGAAGTGTTTGCACCCAGTCTGAGGGCAACTACTTTAAGAGCAGCTTTAGTATGGGCGGCTACAAACCAATATATGGTTAACCATGTAGATGTTGAAACTGCATATCTACATGCTCCATTGCAACATACTATTTATTTAAGAATACCACCAGGATTGACCAGTGATAGCGACCATGATTGTTGGGAATTAAAGAAAAGCCTCTATGGATTGAAACAATCAGGCTATGAGTGGAATAAATGTATAGTTAAAGAGTTAAGTGCATTAGGTTTTGTAGCCAGTAATGCTGATCCTTGTTTGTTTAGAAGAGATCACAACGGAGCATTATCTTTTCTCTTATTATTCACAGATGATATTGCAATAATAACAAAAACTGAGTTAGAAGCACAAACCATCATTTCAAGATTGCAAAATAAATTCACAATTAGAAATCTTGGGGAAATAAGCCACTACTTGGGGTTAGATATTGTGAAAACAAATAGGGGTTTTAAGGTGTCGCAAGCCAGTAAAATATCTCAGTTATTAAAGAGATACAATATGGAAATGTGTAAGCCAGCAAAAACTCCGATGGCTATGGATTTTAAGGACACTAATGTTGAGAGTCCTGTATTTGATAAGACTATGTACCAATCTTTGTTAGGAAGCCTTATGTATCTTAGTAATTGGACTAGACCTGATATTTCTTACTGTGTAAACCAATTAGCTAGGTACAACAATAATCCAACTGTTAGACACTGGCAATCAGCTAAACGAGTATTAAGGTATTTGAAACAAACTATTCACTACTCGTTATATCTAGAGCCAAATCGTGAGTTAATCCTTACTGCATATGCAGATGCGAGTTTTGCCTCTGATACAAACACTCGTAAATCTACCTCAGGGTTGGCTGTTATGTTGGGTGATGCTTTAATTGGATGGAAGTCTATTAGACAAAAGCACATAAGCTTATCTACAATGGAGGCTGAATTTTCATGTTTATCAGTGTTATGTACGGAACTGCTAGTGTCCAAACAATTATTGTTAGATATGGGTTTAAATGTAAATAATCCATTCATTGTATATGAGGACAATCAAGCTGCGATAAAGATGGCAAATAATGCTGCAGTAAGAACAAGATCTAAACATACTGATCTTCGTTATTTAAATGTCAGACAATGTATCAAAGATAAATTAATACAGCTAGAGTATTGCCCATCTGATGTAAATATTGCAGACCATTTTACGAAGGTACAAAGTGCTGTGAAACACAATGCTAATTGTGAAAGAATGTGCATAAGATTGTAAGAGTTATATATTATTCTACCCAAAGGGGAGAATGTTAGGCATATGGTGTTAGCCTACAATGTTGGGTTGAAAATATATTAACCATAATGCTATGTCTTTAAGAAGTTAATTGGCCAATGGGTGTGTAAGTGTTCTCATGGCCATAAGAGGAAGCTAGTAACGTAGCTTCTCTCTCTCTCTGAATTCACTGATCTCTACTATTACTGTTTTTGCTCTGCTGTTGGTTTACTACTGTTGTAACCTGAACTGTGTATTGACCTCTGGACCGGTAAGAAGACTTTGTAGTTTGGATTACTCTTTGGACTGTTGCTATTGTTTATGACCTGGACTGTTTATTTGTGACTGTGCATTTTTGTTTTTACACCACCCTCAAAGTAAAATACTTTTTGCTTTTACAACTCAGTGTACTCCTGTGTGTGACTCTTGCTGCTCTCAGTACCCTTCCTTGTCTGTGCAACTCTTTGGTAGCACAAGGAGACCTCTGCACAACAAATTCCTTAACAGTTTGCCTACAAGAAGCTCATATTTGTGCAAAAGTATTTGATTAATTCCCAGTTGGGACTACATTTTATAGCATCTGCTCCAGATAAAAAGAGTAGGGTGGTTATTTATCTAAGAAGAGACTTATCTGCTACATTAATTGAGTCTGATCTATAGGGAAGATATGTTATTATTGAACTATTGCTACAAGGCAAGAAAATTCCCATTATTGGATTATATGCTCCTATTCAACAGCAAAGAAAGTTTTATAAGTTTTTACATGATAGATTAACCCAATTGGATTATAAATCGGTTATTTTGATGGGTGATTGGAATGGTGTTTTGGATTCAAGCAAGGACAAGAAGGGGTCTTTTAAAAATTCTCCTAACTATTCTAGATTACCTAAAGGGTTATTTGACTTGAAAGATGACTTGGAATTAAGAGATATTTGGCGGGAGCGAAATTTGGAGGACAGAGATTTTACTTTTTTCTCGGACAAGCATCAATCGCTTTCTAGAATTGATTTTTTTTTAATTACTGGTGATCTTATTTCCAGAGTCAAGAATGTCAAGATTTTTCCTAGAACATTGTCAGATCATAATCCTGTATGGATGGAGCTATTTAGGGAAGATGGGATAAGAAGATCTTGGAGATTGAATGAAAATTTATTTAGATATGATGTACTTTCAGAGAAATGTAAAGATTATTTGAGAGAGTTTTTTGTTTTGAACATGCATAAAGGAACACCGATTGAAATGGTTTGTGATGCTAGCAAAGCTTATATGAGGGGGATTCTGATTCATATGAATAATGGTCATAGGCATAAGCAGATGCAAAAACGTAAAGAATTGGAAGAAGAGATTAAATTGAAGGAGAAAGCTTTTATTTTGAATCCATCAGATAAGCGATTAAGGATTTCAATAAATTTGTTGAAAGAGCAATTTAATATGTTAATGGCGGATCAGGTTGCAACTAATTTGCGATATGCGAAACATAATACTTTCTGTAATGCAAACAAGCCTGGTAGGTGGCTAGCTTATCAATTAAGGAAAAAACAGAAGTCACGTACCATAGAGAAAATAGAATATAAGGGTAAAAAAACATATCAACAAAATTTGATTAAAAAGGTTTTTTTTGGATTTTTATGAAAAGTTATATGCTAGCGAGAATATACAAGCTTTAGATATAGATAAATACTTACAGGAAGTGCATATTCCTATGCTTTCATATGAACAACGGGAAGGGATGAATTGTTCAATTACTTCTGAGGAAATTATATTAGCAATTAAACAGTTAAAAGTGGGTAAGGCTCCTGGTAAAGATGGCTTAACAGCAATTTATACAAAACCTTACTTGCAGAGTATTGTGATTCAGGGTCAGCCTGTCGGTTCGGCAGTTGAGTCGGACGATTCAGAGGAGGAGGAGGAGGGGGGTGTTGAAGAGCTTGATGAGAGCCCCCAGCCAGGCCCCTCTCATCTGGTCACGACGCAGACCCAGCTGTGTGAGCCTGACAGCATGGATGAAGATGACCCACAGCTGGCCCTGTTAAAGGACGCCCGACGCAGGAGGCAGTCAATCAGGAGTAAACAGAGGAAGGCAATGGGGCTCCTCGGAAGGAGGCAGAGAGAAGCCACGCCCTGAACTGTATTTAAGGGGGAATGCGTGGGAGGGCTGGTTTGCTGAAGGCAACCACTTGAATAGTTCCTGTTTCATAGCTCCTGTTTCATGGTTGGTGTCTGTTTTATGTTAATAAATATGGCAGGCTTTATTCCAGCCTCTGGCCGTTTGTAAATGGGTTGTCCCTGCCTTTTCTGCAGGGCCGGTAGCAGGCTGGTACAGAACAGTTTGCCTTCAGCCTCCCACCCCTTACTATTATTATGGAGCAGCTACGTGCTGAGAATGCCCAGCTCACCCAGCAACTCACTTTGCTGGCAGCACAGGTGGCTCAACTGCAAGCTCAGGTCCATGCTGCACCCCCACCATCACCCCCACCCAGGAGAAAATGCCAAGTTGCGATGCCGGATAAATTTACTGGCAATCCAGAACTGTTTCCAGCTTTCCTGGGACAATGCCAGCTCTTTATCAGCGTGAGAGCAGCTGATTTCCCCACTGACCGGGATAAGGTGGGGTTTGTGTTAAGCCTTCTTTCGGGTGATGCAGCTCGTTGGGGCACGCCTCTGCTGGCTCAACCTTGTCCATTGTTGGACAACTTTGTGGGGTTTTGTGATCATATGCGTCTGATGTATGAGGACCCTATAAAGACGCAGACTGCTACTCGACCCCTGAAAGCTCTTTGGCTCACGGTTTCATCCGGCCCTCGTCCTCGCCAGTGTCTGCACCCGTGCTCTTCATCAAAAAGAAGTCGGGCGAATTGCGGCTTTGCTGCGATTATAGGAAACTCAACGGCATCACGGTGCGCAATCGTTACCCGCTGCCCCTCATCCCCGAACTCTTGGACCGACTCCGGGAGGCTAAGATCTTCATGAAACTGGACCTGCGTGGAGCTTACAACCTCGTCAGGGTTCGGCCGGGTGATGAGTGCAAGACGGCGTTTGGTACTCGCTATGGACATTTTGAGTACACGGTGATGCCGTTTGGCCTGACCAACGCCCCCGCTGTGTTTCAGCATTTCATGAACGACATTTTCTGGGATTTGTTGGATCAGTTTGTCGTGATCTACTTGGATGACATCCTGATCTACTCCCCATCACATGAAGGATGTTCAGCGACTTCTTGGGTTCGCCAACTATTACCGAACTTTCATCCCTGGGTTTGCTGCCTTGACAGCCCCCCTCACCCGGCTCCTGCAGAAGAAGACTCGGTTCCAGTGGAACGCTCCAGAACAACGGGCTTTCCAGACTTTGAAGGAAGCCTTCATGAAGGAGCCCATCTTGAAGCATCCTGACCCACAACGGCCGTTTGTCGTGGAGGCGGACGCCTCCGACATTGCCATTGGGGCGGTGTTACTCCAGGCAACGACGCCCAGCGGTACCCTCTTCCCTTGCGCGTACCATTCACGAAAATTGAACCCTTCGGAGCGCAATTATACAATCTTGGAGAAGGAGCTGCTGGCCATCAAAGTGGCGTTCGAGGCCTGGAGGCATCATCTGGAGGGAGCGCGGCATCAAATCGAGGTCCGGACGGACCATAAGAATTTGGAAAGCCTGCAGACCGCTCGGAATTTGAACCAACGCCAGATCCGGTGGTCTCTTTTCTTTGTGAGGTTCGACTTCCGAGTTCGGTACATACCTAGCGGGCACAATCAAAGAGCGGATGCTCTGTCCAGGAAGCCCGAATATTCCCGAGTGGAAGACAAGCTTCTGCCCAGGACAGTGATCCTCGTCGAGTCTTTTGCTGCGGTGCGGGAGCCGGTTGATATACGGGCTCGGATCCGGGAGGCACAGCAGCAGGAGGTGTGGGTGGCTCAGCGGAAGGAGGAGGTGGGGCCAGATTCTCCTTGGACGGTCACGGATGGACTCTTGTATTATCGTGACCGGCTCTACGTTCTGGGAGGGCCACTCAGGGGACTCATCCTCAGCCAGTGTCACGATAACCCGGCGGCGGGGCATTTTGGCCTGTTCAAGACCCTGAACCTGGTCTCCCGTACCTTCTGGTGGCCCCGAGTCCGACACGATGTGCAGTCCTATGTCACTTCCTGCATCCCATGCAGGCAGGCCAAGTCAGTGACAGGGACCCCGCCTGGATTACTGCAGCCCTTGCCGACACCCAAAATACCCTGGGGCGCTGTGTCCATGGACTTTCTGACGGATTTACCCCCATCCTCTGGTTTTACGACAGTGTATGTGGTGGTGGACATGCTGACCAAGATGGCGCACTTCATCCCCTGTCGCGGCTTCATTCAGCAGGTGTTTCGGCTGCACGGCCTCCCTGATAGAGTCGTCTCTGATAGGGGGGCCCAGTTTACAGCCCGCTTCTGGCAGGAGTTGATGCATGCATTGGATATCAAGATTTGCCTCTCATCCGCGCATCATCCTCAAACTGACAGGGGAACCGAGAAGGTCATCGGTATCCTGGAACAATATCTGCGCTGCTACGTCAATCTGCAGCAAAACAATTGGGTGGACTATCTGGCCATAGCTGAGTTTGCATTTAACAATTCGCAGCACACCTCCACACAAATGACACCGTTCTTGGCCAATGTGGGATATCACCCCCGGTTTTTCCCCCTTTCTCCCGTGGACTCACCGGAGCCGGCAGCGAACGACTTCATGGCAGAGTTACAGGCGATCCATTGATTGGTGCGACGTCAGTTAGAGAAGGCCAAGGCTGATTACAAAAGGTTTGCTGATCGGTCAAGACGGGATACGCCTCCACTATCGGTGGGAGATTGGGTCTGTTTGTCCACCAGGAACCTACCGTCAATACGGCCGGTGAGAAAGTTAGATCACCGATATTTAGGACCGTTCCCAGTCAAGGCTGTCATCAATCCGGTCGCCTATCGCTTAACTGCCACGTTCCCTACGCATGCACCCAGTCTTTCATCGGTCTCTGTTGGTCCCCGAGCAACCGGCCTGTCCACTCCGCCGAGCGGAACCTCCCCAATCAGGACCTCGTGATGGAGGCAGCACCCCCAAGTACGAGGTCGCCAGCATCAGGGATTCCCGTTGGCTTTAAGGTCGTTTCCAGTACCTGATTGAATGGAAAGGTTACGGACCAGAGGACTTCACCTGGGAAGACGCGACCGCCGTTCATGCCCCTGCATTGGTGACCGCTTTTCATGAACAATTTCCATCCCGACCGCATCCGGATCGGCAGACCCGGGGGAAGGGCCCTGCGGTGCGGGATAGTGTTGTGATTCAGGGTCAGCCTGTGGGTTCGGCAGTTGGGTCGGACGACTCAGAGGAGGAGGAGGAGGGGGGTGTTGAAGAGCTTGATGAGAGCCCCCAGCCAGGCCCCTCTCATCTGGTCACGACGCAGACCCAGCTGTGTGAGCCTGACAGCGTGGATGAAGATGACCCACAGCTGGCCCTGTTAAAGGACGCCCGACGCAGGAGGCAGTCAATCAGGAGTAAACAGAGGAAGGCAATGGGGCTCCTCGGAAGGAGGCAGAGAGAAGCCACGCCCTGAACTGTATTTAAGGGGGAATGCGTGGGAGGGCTGGTTTGCTGAAGGCAACCGCTTGAATAGTTCCTGTTTCATAGCTCCTGTTTCATGGTTGATGTCTGTTTTATGTTAATAAATTTGGCAGGCTTTATTCCAGCCTCTTGCCGTTTGTAAAGGGGTTGTCCCTGCCTTTTCTGCAGGGCCGGTAGCAGGCTGGTATAGAACACAGAGATTATAGAACTTTAAAGGAACTATTTAATAATATCCAATCTGGAGGGGAGGTGCCTCCATCCTGGAGAAGGGCTTTTATATCGTTGATCCCAAATGAGGATCAAGATCTTACTCAGCCTAAGAATTATAGACCTATATCGCTTTTAAACACAGATTATAAGATTTTTGCAAAAATATTGGCAAATAGATTAATGTTAGTTTTGAAACAAATGATTCATACTGACCAGTCTATATTTATAACTGGAAGATATATGAAATATAATGTAAGACAAATAGTTAACTTAATTGAGTATTTGGATAAGAATAACCAAGTCCCTGCAGCATTGATATTTTTGGATGCTGAAAAAGCTTTTGACCAGTTGAATTGGCAATTTTTATTGAAAGTTGTGGACAAGATGAATTTTGGGGATAAATTTTTGCAATCTATTAAGGCCATATATCAACAACAATCGGCTCAAATTATAATTAATGGGGGATTAACAGATGCATTTAAAATTGAAAAAGGTACAAGACAGGGGTGTCCCCTGTCACCATTACTGTTTGTCTTAACATTGGAGATTTTATTGATTAAAATTCAGGAATCAACTAAAATAAAGGGAATAAAAATAAAGCAGAATGACTATAGGTTAAGAGCATTTGCGGATGACTTGGTTGTTACATTATCCCAACCGATTCAATCGGTTATAGATTTGATGGAAATCATAATTCAATATGGGAAAGTTTCGGGTTTTAAGGTAAATAATAATAAGACTAAAATATTATCTAAAAATATGACTATGAATGAAAAGGAAATGTTAGTAAAATTGACAGTTTATGAAATAGTGAAAAAGGTTAAATATTTGGGAGTATATATTACAGCTTCTAATGTGAAATTATATAAGAATAATTATGAGAGGTTATGGTTAAAAGTACAAAAGGATTTAAATAATTGGAAAAAATTGCAATTATCTTTGTTGGGAAAAATTGCAGCTGTTAAAATGAATGTTTTACCAAAATTTCTCTTTTTGTTTCAATTGATACCTATTTTGAAAAAGGATGCTAATTTGGATGATTGGCAGAAGGGTATTAATACATTTATTTGGGTGGGGAAAAAACCGAGAGTTAAACTTAAGATTTTACAGGACGCTCGGGAAAGAGGGGGACTTAAGGTGCCTAATCTGAAACTATATTATGATGCAGTGGTTTTAACACTGGTTAGTGATTGGCTCAATTTAACAAATAAAAGTATACTTTATCTTGAGGGATGGGACTTATTATATGGGTGGCATGCATATTTGATTTATGATAAAAAAGTTGCCAAGGCTTTTAAATCTCATATTTTAAGAAGTCCTTTATTGTGTGTTTGGAAAAAGTATTATTATAAATTGAATTATAAAATACCAATTTGGGGGATTCCTGGACACGCAATAGAGGGTGTATCTATGGGTGTGAATTTAGATATGATTTCTTATAAGCAATTACTTAGACTGGTAGGGAATGATTGGCAATTAAGGTTGGTAGCTGAGTTAAAACAAGAAAATATCGTACAGTCTTGGTTTCAGTATACCCAATTGCAAGCTAGGTGGAAGTTAGATCAGAAGGTTGGTTTGACACTGATGGATGAAAATTTGGTAAAACAGATTAAAGATCAAACTCGAGCACATATAAAGAGAATTTATAATGCTTTAATAGAATTAGATTCGGAAACGGAATTGGTGAAAGATTGCATGGTAAAGTGGGCTCAAAATATTCAAGAATCGATCCCATTGGATTTTTGGGAGGTAATTTGGGTTAGAAATGTAAAATTTACTCAAGCCCAAAACCTAAGATAAAATTTTTATAAAATGTTTTATAGATGGCATTTGGATCCTAAAAAGCTGTCTTGTATGTATTCCAACTTACAGCCCAAATGTTGGAGATGTGGTAGTTTGGATGCTACTTACTTTCATATTTGGTGGACTTGTAGAAATATAAAAGCTTTTTGGATTAAAATTTGGTGGAACATCCAAAAGATTTTCAAGAGAAAGATAAAGTTTACTCCACAATTATTTTTATTGGGTGTTATTACAGATGGTGATACTAAAGAAATTAATTTGATGTTGAATTTGATAACAGCTGCAAGGTTATTGGTAGGGCAATATTGGAAGAAGGATTGCCTGCCTACTATAGAGGAATGGATGCTTAAAGTGTCAAATTTAGCAGAAATGGCTAAGATTTCTGCTTACTTGAAGGATCATTCACAAGAAAGATACATTTCGGTTTGGAGAAGATGGATAGATTATATTCAGGAAAAATATGGGACTAAAAAGTTCCATTTAGCTTATGAGTAAACTTTAGATTGTTATAATTTAATTTTTTTTATAAGTTGGATATTCTTAGAGTGTTTGTAATCATGTTATAGGCGGGTTAAAGTGTATTATGTATTTGGTTATGTAGATAGTTGATCAATGTTAGTTAGTTTATGATTATTATATATTTCTAACCCTGTAATCAGCTTTGGGAAGTGGGGGAGGGGGGTTTAGGGGTGGGTTGGGGATGGGATAATATTGTAACTTTTATAAAACTCTTTAATTAAAAAAAAGAATTAGATAGTTGGAGGAAACTACAATTGTCTTTATTGGGAAGAATTGCAGCAGTTAAAATGAATGTTTTACCAAATTTTTTTTGTTTCAAATGATACCTATACTTAAAAAAGATTCAAATTTGGAAGAATGGCAGAAAGGCATTAATAAATTTATTTGGGCAGGGAAAAGACCGAGAGTAAAACTCAAGATAATGCAAGATATACATGAAAGAGGTGGTCTTAAATTGCCCAACTTTCAATTATATTATGAAGCTGCGGTTTTATCATCAATTAGTAATTGGTTTAATTTAACAGAAGGAAGATTATTGAATATTGAGGGACATGATTTGTTATATGGTTGGCATGCATATTTATTGTATGATAAAAAGGTGGATAATATCTTTAAGACACATATATTAAGGTATGCCCTGTTGCGAGTATGGAAAAAATATCGATACAAGTTAAATTATAAAATACCAATTTGGGCAATACCTAAGCATGCAATAGAAAATATAAGTCTGGGATTTAAATATGATGTGACTACATATAAAGATATTCTTAGACTGGAGAGGAATGGATGGCAATTAAAGCCATTTAATATCTTAAAAGAAGGGAAAATAGTACAAACTTGGTTTCAGTATGGTCAGATACAAGCTAGATGGAAAGAAGATCAGAAAATTGGTATTACAACAACAGATGAAAATTTGGTAAAACAAATTAGAGATCAAAGTCAAGCGCATATAAGAAGGATATATAATGCATTGATAGAAATAGATTCAGAAATGGAACTTGTCAAAGATTGTATGATAAAATGGGCCCAGAATATTCAAGAGCCAATAACAATGGATGTTTGGGGAAAAATTTGGGTCAGAAATGTAAAATTTACTCAGGCTCAAAATTTAAGAGAGAATTTTTATAAAATGTTTTATAGGTGGCACTTAGATCCTAAAAAATTAGCATGTATGTATCCAAATTATCAGCCTAAATGTTGGAGGTGTGGTTCTGAGGATGCAACCTATTATCATATGTGGTGGACTTGTAAAAATGTTAAAGTTTTTTGGATTAAAATTTGGTGGAATATGCAGAAGATATTTAAGAAAAAGATAAGGTTTACCCCACAGTTATTTTTATTGGGTATTATTACTGATTGTACGGTTATAGAAATTAAATTGATGTTGAATTTAATAAGGGCAGCAAGACTTTTGGTTTCGCAATATTGGAAGAAGGAGGAACTGCCTACTATAGAAGAGTGGACTTTAAAAGTTTCAAACTTGGCAGAAATGGCAAAAAATTCAGCATACCTGAAAGAACAATCGCAACAGAGATATATTTCGGAATGGAGAAGATGGATTGAATATATTCAGAATAAATATGGGACTAAAAAATTTCACCTAGCATATGAATGAATATTAGAATTATAAGATGTACTATTATTTATCTATGTATAAGGAGAGTTAAAGTGCGATAGGATTTAAAGTGTATTCATAGTTGGTTGGCATATTTTAGTTTAAGCTTGTTATTATTATTATTATTATTATTATTATTATTATTATTATTATTATTATTATTATTATTATTATTATTATTATTATTATTTATTAAATTTATATACCGCCCTTCTCCCGGAGGACACAGGGCGGTGAACAGGGCATATAAATAGAAATACAAAAGTTAAAAAAGGATTAAATAATTGGCCAATTAAAACAATCACAATATAAAACCCATTAAAACCCTAACGTTCCCCCATCAGGCCAGGCCAGCTTGTTCAAATAAATGGGTCTTTAGCCAGCGCCGGAAGGAGCGAAGATCCGGTGCCGTCCGGAGCTCAACCGGCAGTTGGTTCCATAAAGCCGGGGCGCCCACAGAGAAGGCCCTCCCCCTGGGGGCCACCAGCCGGCATTCTCTGACCGGAGGCACCCTGAGGAGGCCCTCTCTGTGGGAACGCACAGGGCGGAGGGAAGTCGACGCCGGCAGCAGGTGGTCCCCGAGGTATTCCGGACCCATGCCATGTAAGGACTTAAAAACCATCACCAAGACCTTGAACCTCACCCGGAAGACAACTGGTAACCAATGCAGCTCGCGGAGCAAAGGTGTAACATGGGAGTACCAGGAAACTCCCAAGACAACTCTCGCGGCTGCATTCTGTACCAGTTGGAGCCTCCGAGTGGTCTTCAAGGGAAGCCCCATGTAAAGAGCATTGCAGTAGTCCAGACGAGAGGTCACGAGCGCATGAGTGACCGTACACAGGGCATCCCGGTCCAGATAGGGGCGCAACTGACGCACCAGGCGAACCTGAGCGAAAGCCCCCCTAGTCACGGCTACTATGTGATCTTCCAAAGTAAGCCGTGAATCTAGGAGGACTCCCAAGTTGCGAGCCCTATCCACGGGGGGTAAAAACTCACCCCCCATAGAAAGAGATGGAACATTTTGAATGTCCCGGGATGCCGGAATGTACAGCCACTCGGTCTTGTCAGGGTTGAGCTGAAGTCTGTTCCTCCCCATCCAGACCCGAACCGCCTCCAGGCAACGGGACATCACATCGAGGGCATCACTAGGGTGGTTTGGGGTCGAAATGAAAAGTTGGGTATCATCAGCATATTGATGATACCCAACTCCAAAACCACGAATGATCTCACCCAGCGGTTTCATGTAGATGTTAAACAGGAGAGGCGAGAGGACCGATCCCTGAGGAACTCCACAAACGAGAGCCCTTGGGGTCGACCTCTGCCCTCCTGCCAACACCGACTGCGAGCGTCCCAGGAGATAGGAGGAGAACCACTGAAGAACTGTGCCTCCCACTCCCAATCCCCTGAGACGCCGCAGCAGGATACCATGGTCGATGGTATCGAAAGCCGCCGAGAGGTCTAATAGGACTAGGACAGAGGAATGTCCTCTGTCCCGAGCCCTCCAGAGATCATTCACCAGAGCAACCAATGCCGTCTCCGTGCTGTACCCGGGCCTGAAGCCCGATTGGGACGGGTCTAGATAATCCGCTTCATCCAGAACCAGAGGGAGCTGATGCGCCACCACACTCTCAACAACCTTCGCAAGAAAGCGAAGGTTGGAGACCGGACGAAAGTTGTTTAACACAGCTGGGTCCAAGGCAGGCTTCTTGAGGAGAGGCCTCACCACCGCCTCCTTCAAGACGGTGAGGAAATTACCCTCACTCAAAGAAGCAGATATAACTGCCTGGAACCAGCCTCGTGTCCTCTCCCTAGCTGCATAAGCCAGCCAAGAAGGGCACGGGTCCAATAAACATGTGGTGGAGCTCAACCTCCCCATAATCCTGTCCACTTCCTCAGGGGTCACAGAGTCAAACTCCTCCCAGATAACATTGACAAGACCGCCCGTGTCCTGATCGTCGGACTCTGCCCAGCTGGAGTCCAAACCGGTCCGAATCCGAGCGATTTTATCCGACAGATGTTGACCAAACTCCTCGGCACGACCCTGCAAGGGATCCTCCCTCACCTCCTGATTAAGGAGGGAGCGAGTCACCCTAAACAGGGCGGCCGGGCGATTATCTGCGGACGCGATGAGGGCAGAGAAGTAATTACACCTCGCCGCCCTCATCGCTGCGAGATAAGACCTAATATAGGTTCTTAGTCGCAACCGGTCGGATTCGGATTGGCTGGACCTCCAACAGCTCTCTAGGCCCCGTTTCCGACGCTTCATCTCCCGGAGCTCCGCAGAGAACCATGGAGCTCGTTGGGATCTGCACCGGGTCAGGGGCCGCAAGGGTACAATTCGGTCAAGTGCCTCAGTGGCTGCCCTTTCCCAGGCTTCCACTAAGGCATCCGCCGAGTTGTGAGCAATGGAGGCAGGTGGGGACCCCAGCGCTGCCTGGAACCTATCAGGGTCCATTAAGCGCCTGGGGCGGTACCATCTAGTTGGTTCCGCATCCCCACGGTGGGGGGTGGCAAGACGGAAGACCAGCCGCAGGAGGTAATGATCGGTCCATGACAGGGGCATAATAAATGGAGAGCCCCCACCAAATTCATCAAACCACCGTCCAGATAAGAAAACCAGGTCAAGGGTGTGGCCTCCCTCATGAGTTGGTTCAGAAATTACCTGCGTCAGGTCCATGGCCGTCATGGAAGCCATGAACTCCCGAGCTAACTCAGATGACCCTCCCAGGGATGGTAGATTGAAGTCACCCAAAACTATGAGTTTGGGGAACTCAATCACCAACCCTGAGAGGACATCGAGTAGCTCAGGCAGGGCTGCCGCTGTGCGACTAGGCGAAAAGTACACCAGCAGCAAGCCCAACTGCGCCCCCGGACCAAACCTCAAAAAGAGAGACTCACACCCGACTATCTGAGGAACGGTGGTCTCCCGCGGACATAAGGTCTCTTGTTAGAGGCAATACCCTGCTTTCAGCTCTGGGAAGTCGGGGGGGAGGGGGGAGGGGGGGATGTGGGGGGAGGGAGAGGGATGGAGTATACTTAAAATGTACTGTAAAACTTTTCAATAATAAAAAAAGAAAAATTAGAATATCGTGCAAAAGTTCATTTATTTCAGTAATGCAACTTAAAAGGGGAAACTAATATATGAGATAGACTCATTACATGCAAAGCAAGATAGTTCAAGCCGTGATTTGTCATTATTGTGATGATTGTGGCGTACAGCTCATGAAAACCCCAAATCCACAATCTCAGAAACTTAGAATATTGTGAAAAGGTGCAATATTCTAGGCTCAAAGTGTCCCATTCTAATCAGCTAATTAAGCCATAACACCTACAAAGGGTTCCTGAGCCTTTAAATGGTCTCTCAGTCTGGGTCAGTAGGAATCACAATCATGAGGAGGACTGCTGACGTGACAGTTGTGCAGAAAACCATCATTGACACCCTCCATAAGGAGGGAAAGCCTCAAAAGGTAATTGCAAAAGAAGTTGGATGTTCCCCAAGTGCTGTATCAAAGCACATTAATAGAAAGTTATGTGGAAGGGAAAAGTGTGGAAGAAAAAGGTGCACAAGCAGCAGGGATGACCACTGCCTGGAGAGGATTGTCAGGAAAAGGCCATTCAAAACAAGCAGATGAGGGAGGATATAGTGCTTGCACTTCAGGGCTTGGCTGCACATATTGAATGCCTGGATGTTCATGTGGATTCAGTGATGGAGTATGTTGAGAATTTGGAAAATAAAATTATCAGTGTTGAACACAAAAGTAGACAGAGCAGAGATTAAAATTGACAGAACAGAAGATGAACTCACCATTTCACAATATAGAGACATGGAGTTTGCATTGCGTATAAGAGGTTTGAAAGAGAACCCCAAAGAAAATTTGGAATGGGAAGTGGTGCAAGCAGTGGCTCCTGTCTTGAAATGTGAACCTGAAGAATTAGTTAAAGAGATGGATAAGACATTTAGGGTTAATTCCTGGATTGCCAGACAGAAAAATTTACCTAGAGATGTAGTGATTTACTGCTCCAGGAGATCAATTAGAAATGCAATTATCCAGGCTTTTTACCGGGAAAGATTCCAAATTGCAGGCCAAGATATTATAATTTTAAAGGAGATACCCCCAAAAATTCTTAGAAAAAGGAAAGACTTCGCCTTTCTGTCTGATGAGCTTAAGAAGCGACAAATTCAGTTTAGATGGGAAATACCCACTGGAATTGTGGTGAATTATGCAGGGACGAGGTATAGGCTGGATACAATTTTAAAAGCAAAAGATTTTTATACTAAGATCCTTAAAGCAGGCTCACCATCGTCTCCTCGAGTTAAAAGAACAGAAGTAAGACAGGAAGATAAACAACTGAGTGAAGGGGCAATGTCACTGCCTCTTGAGGAGATGCGGCAGGCTGACACTATGGAGCAGAGTTTGGCGTTAAAGGAAGACCCGAAAGAACAGAGGATGACTAGGGCTGCATATAAGCATAAGGAAAAAGAGCAAAAACAGAAGCTTGTATCTGGTTTAACTACGCAAGATGCGGCTGTTTCAGAGCCTGTGGGAGGAGCACGCCCGAAGAGAGCAACAGGTGATCTTCAGGTTATGTTCCAAAGGCTCCTGGTCACCAGAGATGGTGAAGTTCCTGACATGGAATGTTAATGGCTTAAACACCACAGAAAAGAAAGAAAGTATTTTATTATTTGAAACAACATAAAAATGACATTGTTTGCTTACAAGAGACTCATATTGCATTAAAGGACCAAAAGTATTTGGTTAATTCCTGGTTGGGAACACATTTTGCAGCTTTTGCTCTGGACAAGAAGGCTGGAGTGGTCATTAAGAAAAGATTTTTCGGCTAGATTAATTGAATCGGACAAACAAGGGAGATATGTTAGTATTGAATTGATGTTACAAGGAAAGAAAGTTCTTCTTATTGGATTATATGCTCCAAATCAACAACAGCAAAAGTTTTTTAAATTTTTACATCAAAGACTAATTGAATTGGATTACTAATCTCTTATTATGATGGGGGACTGGATTGGAGTTTTGGACTCATCTGAAGACAAGAAGTATCTTTTAAAAACCCTTCTAATTATTCGAAATTGCCCAAAGCCTTTTTTGATTTGAAGGAGGATCTGGAGCTAAGAGATGTATGGCGGGAAAGGAATATGAAAGACAGAGGTTTTACTTTTTTTCGGATAGACATAAATCTTTCTCTTGGATTGATTTTATTTTAATTACTACTGATTTTTTCTCTAGGGTTAAGAACGTTAAGATTTTTCCCAGGACATTGTCGGATCATAGTCCTGGTTGGTTGGAGTTTTTTTTGCTGAAGATGGTTATAGAAGATCTTGGAGATTGAATGAAAATTTATTTACAAATGAGGTGTACTTGCAGAAATGTAGAGAACATGTGAAAGAATTTTTTGTTATAAATATGCATAAAGGTACATCGATGGGAATGGTTTGGGATGTTAGTAAAGCTTACATGAGAGGGGTCTTGATTTATATGAATAATGCTTATAGGCGTAAGCAAATGCAAAAACATAAAGATCTTGAAGAAGAGATTAAATCTAAGGAGAAAGATTTTATTTTGAATCCATTGGATAATAATTTAAGGACCTCAATACATTTATTGAAAGAACAATTTAGTATGCTAATGGCTGACCAAGTAGCAACTAACTTGCGTTATGCTAGGCATAATACTTTTTGTAATGCTAATAAGCCTGGTAGGTGGTTGGCTTACCAATTAAGAAAGAAACAGAAATTACATATTATAGATAAAATAGAATATCAAGGAAAAGAAGTTTATCAACAAAAGTTGATTAAGAGGAGTTTTTTAGATTTTTATTCGAAATTATATTCTAGAGAAAACATACAAGCTTTAGATATAGATAAATATTTACAGGAAGCACATTTTCCTAGACTCTCAAAAGAACAACAACTTGAGATGAATCGCTTAATAACATCAGAGGAAATCTCTTTAGCTATTAAACAGTTGAAAGTTGGCAAGGCCCCGGGAACAGATGGATTAACAGCAATTTATTATAAAATGTTGTTGGTTGAAATGATTGAACCTTTAAAGATGTTGTTTAATGAAATTCAGACTGGAGGAGCAGTTCCTCCATCTTGGAGGACAGCCTTTGTATCATTGATTCCGAAGGAGGATCAAGACCTTACTCAACCTAAAAATTATAGACCTATATCACTTTTGAATACAGATTATAAGATCTTTGCTAAAGTATTGGCTAACAGATTAATGCAAGTTTTAAAGCAAATGATTCATAGTGATCAATCGGGATTTATATCTGGAAGGTATATGAAATATAATGTAAGACAAATTGTAAATTTGCTTGAATATTTGGATAAGAACAACCAAGTCCCTGCAGCATTGATATTTTTGGATGCAGAAAAAGCTTTTGATCAATTGAATTGGCAATTCTTATTGAGAGTTGTTGAGGAAATGAATTTTGGAGAAGGATTCTTACATTCTATTAAAGCTATATATCAACAACAAACTGCACAAATTATAATTAATGGGGGGTTAACAGAGACGTTTAAAATTGAAAAAGGTACAAGACAGGGATGCCCCCTATCACCATTATTGTTTGTTTTAACATTAGAGATTTTATTAATTAAAATTTGAGAGTCCTCTATGATAAAGGGAATTAAAATAAAACAGAATGATTATAGATTGAGAGCTTTTGCTGATGACTTGGTTGTGACATTATCTCAACCGATACAATCGGTTATAGATTTGATGGAAATTATAACTCAGTATGGTAAGGTTTCTGGGTTTAAGGTAAATAGTAATAAGACCAAGATATTGTCTAAGAATATGACTATGAGTGAAAGGGAAATGTTAATCAAATTAACAGGTTTTGAAATAGTAAAAAAGGTTAAGTATTTGGGAGTGTATATTGCAGCTTCAAATGCAAAATTATATAAGAATAACTATGAAACACTATGGTTGAAGATACAAAAGGATTTAAATAATTGGAAAAAATTACAATTATCTCTATTGGGAAGAATTGCAGCTGTTAAAATGAATGTTCTGCCCAAGTTTCTTTTTTTGTTTCAAATGATACCTATATTGAAAAAGGATGCCAACCTTGATGAATGGCAGAAGGGTATTAATAAATTTATTTGGGCGGGGAAAAAACCAAGAGTCAAATTTAAGATTTTGCAAGATGCTAGGGAAAGAGGGGGACTCAAGGCGCCTAATTTGAAATTGTATTATGATGCGGTGGTTTTGACATGAGTTAGCGATTGGCTTAATTTAACTAATAAAAGAATACTTTACCTTGAGGGTTGGGACTTGTTATATGGATGGCATGCATATTTGCTTTATGATAAAAAGGTGGACAGGGCTTTTAAATCTCATATTCTTAGACGTGCCTTGCTGCGTGTCTGGAAAAAGTATTATTATAAGTTAAATTATAAAATACCGATTTGGGGAATTCCTGGACACGCGATAGAAGGCATATCTATGGGAGTGAGTTTGGATATGTTTTCCTATAAGGAATTACTTAGATTGGAAGGGAATAATTGGCAACTTAAATCATTAGATGAGTTAAAACAAGAAAACATAAGTTACTCTTGGTTTCAATATACCCAATTGAAAGCTAGGTGGAAGCTGGATCAGAAGGTTGGCATCACAACTACAGATGAAAACTTAGTGAAACAAATTAGAGATTTAAATCGTGCGCATATAAAGAGGATATATAATGTTTTAATTGAATTGGATTCGGAAACGGAATTAGGTAAAGATTGTATGATAAAGTGGGCACAAAATATCCAGGAACCAATTCCGTTGGATACTTGGGAGGTAATCTGGGTTAGAAATGTTAAATTTACTCAGGCTCAAAATTTAAGAGAAAATTTTTATAAAATGTTTTATAGATGGCATTTGGATCCCAAAAAGTTGTCTAACATGTATCCTAACCTACAGTCTAAATGCTGGAGATGTGGTAGTTTAGATGCCACCTATTTTCATATGTGGTGGACTTGTAGAAATATAAAAGCTTTTTGGATTAAAATTTGGTGGAACATTCAAAAGATATTTAAGAAAAAGATAAAGTTCTCTCCACAATTGTTTTTATTGGGTATTGTTGTAGATTGTGATACTAAAGAAACCAATCTGATGTTGAATTTGATAACAGCAGCACGGTTACTGGTGGGACAATACTGGAAGAAGGATAGTTTGCCTACTATAGAAGAATGGGTACTTAAAGTATCGAATCTTGCAGAAATGTCTAAGATTTCTGCTTATTTGAAGGATCATTCACAAGAAAGATATATTTCAGTTTGGAGAAGTTGGATAGATTATATTCAGAATAAATATGGGACTAAAAAGTTCCACTTAGCTTATGAGTAGATTTTAGAGGGATATTGTTATTAATTTTAGTATTAGTATTGATTATATTTTTGTTTAAGTTATTATTATTATGTTTTTAATAATTTGAATGTATCTATGTTAAAGGGGAGTTAAAGCACATTATGAATTTGGTTAATTTTATAATGGATAATTTTAGTTAGAATATGATTATTATATCTATAACCCTGTATTCAGCTCTGGGAAGTGGGGGGGAAGGGGGGTGGTTTGGGGTGGGTGGGTTTTGGGGATATGTATTGTAAATTTCTTTTGTAAAACTCTTTAATAAAAAAAGCACATTAACAGAAAGTTATGTGGAAGGGAAAAGTGTGGAAGAAAAAGGTGCACAAGCAGCAGGGATGACCGCTTCCTGGAGAGGATTGTCAGGAAAAGGCCATTCAAAAGTGTTGGGGACTTTCACAAGGAGTGGACTGAGGCTGGAGTCAGTGCATCAAGAGCCACCACACACAGACGGATCCTGGACATGGGCTTCAAATATCGTATTCCTCTTGTCAAGCTGCTCCTGAACAACAAACAACGTCAGAAGCGTCTTACGTGGGCTAAAGAAAAACAGACCTGGTCTGTTGCTCAGTGGTCCAAAGTCCTCTTTTCTGATGAGAGCAACTTTTGCATCTCATTTGGAAACCAAGGACCCAGAGTCTGGAGGAAGAATGGAGAGGCACACACTGCAAGATGCTTGAAGTCCAGTGTGAAGTTTCCACAGTCTGTGTTGATTTGGGGAGCCATGTCATCTGCTGGTGTTGGTCCACTGTGCTTCATTAAGTCCAGGGTCAACACAGCCGTCTACCAGGAGATTTTGGAGCACTTCATGCTTCCTTCCGCAGACGAGCTTTATGGGGATGCTGACTTCATTTTCCAGCAGGACTTGGCACCTGCCCACACTGCCAAAAGCACCAAAACCTGGTTCAATGACCGTGGGATTACTGTGCTTGATTGGCCAGCAAACTCGCCTGACCTGAACCCCATAGAGAATCTATGGGGCATTGCCAAGAGAAAGATGAGAGACATGAGACCGAACAATACAGAAGAGCTGAAGGCCGCTATTGAAGCTTCCTGGCCTTCCATAACACCTCAGCAGTGCCACAGGCTGATAGCTTCCATACCAGGCCGCATTGAGGCAGTAATTGCTGCAAAAGGGGCCCAAACCAAGTACTGAGTACATATCCATGCTTATACTTTTCAGAGGTCCGATATTGTTCTATGTACACTCCTTGTTTTATTGATTGCATGTAATATTCTAATTTTCTGAGATTGTGGATTTGGGGTTTTCATGAGCTGTACACCATAATCATCACAATTATGACAAATCACGGCTTGAACTATCTTGCTTTGCATGTAATGAGTCTATCTCATATATTAGTTTCCCCTCTTAAGTTGCGTTACTGAAATAAATGAACTTTTGCACGATATTCTAGTTTTTTGAGTTTCACCTGTAAAATATAGTAAAGTATTGACAAATATAAGAAAACTATTAAATGATTGATGGATAGCAATGAGAAGTATGTTAATTTAGATAAGAGATAGTATGTATTAAAGGAAATAAGAGAGAGGAAGTATTGGTTACAACAATTTGGAGATTTGTAATAATATGTATTGTCTGAAATGTAACTATTGTAACCCAGATACCACGTTGCTTTTTAAAGATACTTCTGTAATATTGGAATAATAATAATAATAATAATAATAATAATAATAATAATAATAATAATAATAATAATAATAATAATAATAATAATAATAATAATAATAATAATAATAATAATAATAATAATAATAATAATAATAATAAGCAGAAGAAGAAGAAGAAGAAGAAGAAGAAGAAGAAGAAGAAGAAGAAGAAGAAGAAGAAGTAGGTTCTTTGAGTAAAGTCAGGTTTTGGATATTAGTTTTTTCAGTACTTCGTTGTTGTTGCTTATATTCCTCTGTCTCAATAGTAATATCTTCCAATTTTGTTATATTCTGAAGTGTAAATTCTTTAGTTGCAGTCTGGGTTTCAATTTGTGACTTAAGGTTGGCATGTAAATTATTAAATCTGGACATAGACATCTCAGTGACTCTGTAGATTGTTTCAAGTATAAGGTTATAGTCAAGCGAGGTTTGTGGCTGATCCTTCTCCATTTTGTAATAATTATAAATAGTCGTTGGTGGAGGCTATTTTTCAAACAAAAATCAGTAAGTGTCCACTTCTACAAGTCTAAGCCAAATTCATCTACAGCTGTTTCAGGTTTTTATCTTAATGTCAAGGTCAGTCCAAAAATCCTTCTACCGCTGACTGGAGAGACCTCTCCCCCACTCATCACCCCTCCAGGGTGTCTTTCGACTCCTTTACAGGGGCCCCCCAATGAAGAAATCCAGGCGATGTGAGGAGCAATTCCTTTGTACGTCTGGCTGCACCGAAATCTGGAACCAGAAGCCCATTCTTGGGGGTATTCAGGCATTGGGATGAAGTCCCTTCCAGTGGCGATTTTAAAAGGCGTGAATCCGGTGCTACTGTGGACAGTGTTGTTTTAAGCCACTTCAGCGAAAGGGAAGAGGTCAGTCCAGTTCATTTGTTGGTAATCCACATAGCACCTAAGATATTGGTCTGCCATTGCATCCACTTTTTCAGCCACCCCATTTGTAGACAGGTGAAAAACCAATGACAGTCCTTGCATTGAGCCAATTATTTTTAGAAAAATTCTCCAGAATTTAACTGTAAATTGCACCCCCCTGTCAGAAATCACTCACTTTGGTGCACCGTGTAGTCTGTAAATATGTTTAAGGAACATCTTGGCCAGTTTCTGGGCTGACGGGAGGCTGGAGCAGGCAATGAAATGAGCCTATTTTGAAAAAAGATCAATCACAGTCCATATTACCGTATTTCCTCTGCTTTCAGGTAACTCGACAATGAAGTCCATAGAGATCTCTTCCTGTGGTTGGGAAGGATCAGCAACAAGCTGTAAATGTCCAGGGGGCTTCCCTTGAATTCTTTTCATGTTAGCACAGACTGCACAGTTTTTTACTTAGTTCTCCACATCTTTCTTTAATCCTGGCTACCAAAATTTTCTCCAAATTAAATGCAGCATTTTCAAGTAACCAAAGTGGCCAGCCTGTTTTACATCATGGCTGCGCTGGAGCACTTAGAGTCTGAGTGATTCAGGGAAATATAATTCCGCCCCCCCCCTTGTAAGCCAATCCATCCCTATGGGTAAGAAGGGTTTGATTGTCCTTAAACCATTGATCATTGATCAGCTCTTGTTTTAACTTCTTTGTTAACGGATCGTCAGGGCTAGGAGATTTTACAGACTGGGGTCTCTGGGGGGTTATGTGAGAAATAACTTGTGGTGGCGACATAATGGAATCAATGACCTGCTCACGCTGGTTTTTATAATGGGGTAATCTAGATAGGGCATCAGCTAAGAAACCCCCCCCCCACCCAGTATATATTTAAGGGTGCAATTAAAATGATTAACATTAAGAAAACCAAGATCATGGCATCTGGCCCTCTCAATTCCTGGCAAATAGATGGGGAAGAAATGGAGGTAGTGACAGATTTTATTTTCCTGGGCTCCAAGATCACTGCAGATGGGGACTGTAGCCAAGAAATTAAAAGACGCTTGCTCCTGGGGAGGAAAGCCATGGCAAATCTAGACAGCACACTAAAAAGCAGAGACATCACCCTGTCAACAAAAGTGCGTATAGTCAAGGCTATGGTCTTCCCAGTTGCAATGTATGGCAGTGAAAGTTGGACCATAAGAAAGGCTGAGCGCCAAAGAATTGAGGCCTTTGAACTATGGTGCTGGAGAAGACTCCTGCGAGTCCCTTGGACGGCAAGGCGATCAAACCGGTCAGTCCTAGAGGAGATCAATCCTGACTGCTCTTTAGAAGGCCAGATCCTGAAGTTGAAACTCAAATACTTTGGCCACCTAATGAGAAGGAAGGACTCACTGGAGAAGAGCCTAATGCTGGGAAAGATCGAGGGCAATAGAAGAAGGGGACGACAGAGAATGAGGTGGCTGTATGGAGTCACTGAAGCAGTAGGCGTGAGCTTAAATGGACTCCAGAAGATGGTAGAGGACAGGAAGGCCTGGAGGAATGTTGTCCATAGGGTCGCGATGGGTCGGACACGACTTCGCAGCTAACAACAACAACAAAATGATTAAAGTACTGTGCCCAGTGTACTTGTTTGGGGGATAGTTAACAGGGAGTTTTCAATGCCTCTAGGTTTTTGTGATCAGTCCATACTTCAAAAGGCACCTTGCTCCCCTCTAGGAAATGACGTCACATCAGTAAAGCCCATCTAATTGCAAAGGCTTCTTTCTCCCAAATGGCCCATCTCCCTTCTGTGTCAGTGAATTTATTTGAAGTGTAAGCACAGGGCTTTAAAATCCCGCTATGATTTTTTTTGTAAGAGTACTGCCCCTACAGCTACATCGCTGGCATCGGCTTGAATCACAAATGGTTCCTCTGGGTAGGAGTGCTTTAAGACTGGCTCAGCAGCAAAAAGTCTTTTTAAGTTCTCAAAAGCGGTTTGATATTCCATAGTCCATTGCAGTGGCTGTCCAGTTTGCGGCTTCCCCACTTCTTTGCCAGTTTTTAACAGTTCTGTCACGGGTAAAACAATCTCAGCAAATGAAGGAATGAATTGACGGTAGAAGTTTGCAAATCCCAGGAAGCTGTGTAACTGCTTTCGTGTTTTTGGAGGTTGCCATTCAATAACAGCCTTCACTTTTGTTGGATCCATCTTGATGCCTTTGCTGGAAATTCTATAGCCTAAGTAATCCAAGCACATCTGATGAAATTCGCATTTTGAGAGTTTGATGTAGAGCTTAGCATTTAGCAGTTTTTTCAGCATGTCTTGCACTAAGCTTATATGCTCTGTCATAGTCTCTGTATAGATTAAGATGTCATCAAGATACACCAAAACACCTTTGTACAGGTGATTGTGTAACACCTGGTTAATCAGCTGGATGAACATAGCGGGAGTACCTTGTAGCCCGAATGGCATAACCTTGAACTGATAGCTACCCAAAGGCTGTTAAAAGCAGTTTTCCATTCATCGCCTTCTTTTATTCTCACATGGTAGTACGCCTCTCTTAGATCTAATTTGGTAAAAATCCCCCCCTTTGCCAGGTGGGTTAATAAGTCTTTCATTAGAGGAAGGGAGTGCATATTCTCCACACTCACACAGTTGTGCCCCTTAAAATCAACACAGTGCCTGAGTGACCCATCTCTCTTTTCCCTGAACAATACTGGGGCCACTACTTTGGATTTGGCTGGCTCTATGAATTCTCTGGCCAAATTCTTGTTGATGTATTGCCGCATTTCCTCCACCTCGAGAGGGGGGTCATGGCATACATTTTCGGTTTTGGCAGTATAGCTCCTGGTAGAATTTCAGTGACGCAGTCATTTGGCCTGTGGGGTGGCAGAACATCACATTCCTTTTTGCTGAACACTTCTGCCAAGTCTCAATATTCGCTGGGAATGAGTGGCTCTCCTGGGAGGGGGATGGTGGCAATTTTTATTGTATCGGCTGGTGGCTCCATCTCACTGCTAACGTCAGAGGAGGAACTGGGGGGAGATGGCCCTATGGGCAATCTCAGGTCCTCATCCCTTTTTCCTACCAAATAAAGGTGTCAACGCTGCTAACATTGGATGTTCTTGCTTTGACAATATATGAAAATGCAGCCATTTTCCCCTTAACTTGTGTGTTACTTTTAGAGTTAGAATTAGATGGTGCTGGGGTGGGGGGAGGAGGAAGAATGTCTATGGGAATTAGTTAGACATAACCACCTAATAGTAGAGTGTTTTTTCAAAGTTGTTTGAAATAAGAGATGATAAGAAATGGCCGGTTGGAGAACTGGATGGAAGATCTGCATTTCAAACTAATTGGAGAATGTGATTTATGACGGTTAATTAGAGTAGGGATTTGTGCTTTGATATTATGTGTTTAAAGGTAAAGGTAAAGGTTCCCCCGCACATGCGTGCTAGTCGTTTCCGACTCTAGGGGCCGGTGCTCATCTCCGTTTCAAAGCCGAAGAGCCAGCGCTTGTCCGAGGACGTCTCCGTGGTCATGTGGCCCGCATGACTAGACGCCAAAGGCGCACAGAACGCTGTTACCTTCCCACCGTAGTGGTCCCTATTTTTCTACTTGCATTTTTACGTGCTTTCGAACTGCTAGGTTGGCAGAAGCTGGGACGAGTAACAGGCACTCACTCTGTTACGCGGCACTCGGGATTCGACCCGCCAAACTGCCGACCTTCTGATCGACAAGCTCAGCATCCTAACCCACTGAGCCACCGCGTGTTTAGGGGAGGAGAATTCAGATTTTGGCTTTGATCATGTACGTGCCAATGTCACGCTACTCAAATAAAGATTCTTTAAGGTAAACAATGCCTCAAAGTTCTTTGAAGAGTTTCATCTGTTGGAACCATGATGAAAGGGTCTCCACTTGTCTAACCAAGCTAGACCGAGAATCACTGCTTCAGTCATTTTTGGAGCCACCACAAATCGGATGAATTACCAATGTTCACCTATTTCTAGCTGCACTGGCTCCGTTAGGTGGGTGATTAAAGTTCCTCCCATCAAAGACCCATCTTCCTGTTCAAATTTCATGGGTTTGGAGAGCAATCTCACCTGAATGCCCAGTTTGAGAGCAATCGACAGGCTGATAATGCATCGTGAGCACCCCAAGTCTACTAGTACTGTTGACGCAGAATTAGGGGACAGTATAGGAAATATCTAGGTTGGCAGAAGCTGGGATGAGTAACAGGCACTCACTCTGTTACGCGGCACTCGGGATTCGACCCGCCAAACTGCAGACCTTCTGATCGACAGGCTCAGCGTCCTAACCCACTGAGCCACCACGTCCCCAGCTTCTGCCAACCTAGCAGTTCGAAAGCACATAAAAATGCAAGTAGAAAAATAGGGACCACTATGGTGGGAAGGTAACAGCGTTCCGTGCGCCTTTGGCGTCTAGTCATGCCGGCCACATGACCACGGAGACGTCCTCGGACAAGCCCTGGCTCTTCGGCTTTGAAACGGAGATGAGCACCGGCCCCTAGAGTCGGAAACGACTAGCACGCATGTGCGGGGGAACCTTTACCTTTACCTTTTTTTTAGGAAATATCAATTGTGAATGTGCAGATGGTCCTACTGTCTTTGGGCTCTTGAAAAGTCCTGGATGCAGGGTCATGAAAGGCCAGCAAGGAAAATACTCAATGTCCTAACCCAGGGCTTTTCAACCAGTGGTACGGGTACCACCTGTGGTACATTGGCACCTGGCAGGTGGTACGCGACCATCCTAGAAAAGTGGTAGCAGGGGAGGGAAATGAGCTGAACCGGTGGCAGCACCGCATACGCCTGAGTGAGAGATGGCTGGAGCTGCAGGGCTGTCAGGGCTCAGCGGAAGCGCCAGGACCAGCACTTCTTCGGGTCTGTCAGGGCTCAGTGGAATCACCAGGATCAGAGCCAGGCTCCAGCTGGAGCTCGGCGCTGATCCTGGCGCTTCTGAGCCCAGAAGCAGCGCTGATCAGCTGGAATGTTGCAGCATCTCCATGGTCTTGTGATTTACATTCAGATGCTTGGCAACTGATTCATATTTATGTCGGTCACAGTGTCCCAGGATCATGTGAAGAGACCAAAACCTGCTGCAACCACCCAGCAGACGGGGTGAATAAAACCAAATACCCCCCAACACACACACACACCCCTGCTGCCAATCCACAACAGAAATGCTCACAACAATGAAAACCTCGGACAGGAGGAAGAGCACTGCCGGGCAGGCAGGCAGGTGACTTGCTTGGCTCTGGCTTGAGAAGCACATTTTCCAGTGCCATTGTAACTTCGAACAGTCACTAAGTGAACTGTTGTAAGTTGAGGACTACCTGTACTTCATCACTTTTTTCCTTTTTTTTTGGTCATCACGTTTTTGAAACCCTGCTAGGCAACTGGTGGTACTCGGATGTTGCCATATCCTAAAAGTGGTACAATGGGTGAAAAGGTTGAAAAGCCCTGTCCTAACCCACCCAAGAACATACAATATCTTTAGGGAAACACCCAAAAGGGAACATGTTTGTTACTTTTGCTCTCATTTAGAGGAGCCCGTCTTTTTGTTCAGCTGAATAAAAATGTAAAGCTTGAAGGCAACTTTTGGTTTCCTGTATTTTTACCAGCAAAACCTCAGAACCTGCATATCATTTTTGGTGAGCCAGCCAGGAGAGGTGCTTGGTTGGTCCTAAGGAGGCTCAGGAAAGGGGAAGGCACCGAGTGCACTCCAGGATTTCCTGGCAGTGCCCCCACTTCTTGACTCTTCATTGTGGTTTTAACAGGAACCAGTTTTTTTCTTCTTTTTGGTTGCCTTTTACTTGATTCCTGCGTACTCAGGAGGGCTGAAGATAAGGTAGGATACACAGATATACATTACTTTGTTGCACTGGCTTGCTTGGTGTGTGTGTGTGTAAACGTGTGTCTGTTTCCTTGAATTATTTCCCACCATTGACCAGAGCTGGGCGGAAGGATTAATGCCAGCCACACCTAGCCCCCCCTCTTTTTGGGGGTTCTGGGGGCACCTAGAAATCAAGGGGCATTAATCTTGTACTCTCGTGCTCCAACGGGTTGTGAGTGGTGTGTGGTTTGAGGTTTGTGGTTTTTGTTTTTTTGTTTTTCTGGACCTTACATGTGAATAAGCAGGTGCTTAGAGCCTGTGGGCTGTGGTGACCTTCCACGGCACTGCCTTTTCCTGCTTTAGCTTCTGCTCCACCACCCATGAGGGGATCTACTCCCTCACAGGGCAGGTAGCTGTTAGGAGGGGGGACACTGATGAGGTCCTGGTTCATACTCCCTTCTCCACATCTGATCTTTATGTACGGGAGGACTGATTGGGTTCTTACACTGACACCCCACACAAATATTCTGAATTGGTTCTGTCTACTAACTAACCATGCTGGATGTCTTTTTAACAACAGAGGAGGGGCATCTGGTAGGCAATGCTACTAAAAGGAAGGAGGGTCCTTGATCTGCAACTTAAAGGTTTCCAAGATATTATTGTCACTGCATTGCAGATTTCCCTCCCTAAACAGGAAATGTGGGCATAATTTATGATGTTCATCAGTTGCCAGCTGAAAGTACCAGTGACTTCCTTGAGTGCTCCAGATGTTAAGTGTGAATTACAGAAGGTGGAGGGGACTTCAGGTGATAATAGACAAGTTGTTGGAAGGAGCGTATAAAGCCTACATGACATGGCCAGAAGTGATAACCAGGTGGGCTGAAAAGGGTGAAAAACAATAACACAGTATTGTTTTGCTGGCTTAAGCTCTGTAACAGGTGCCCTGGTGCGCGGCTTTTCAACCTTTCCCCCCATTGTACTGCTTTTGGGATACAATATCAGTTACAATATTTGAGAATACACCCCCAAAACTCTTATGCAAACACAATGCATCGTGTCAGTTGTAGGACAAATAACATGAGCAAGCATTTTATTTCCTCCCTGGATACAATTCCTGCAGCTGCAGAAAAAGCAGGAAATGTGGAAAAAAGAGGATGTGCATTTCCTTGCTGTAGACAGTGCTTTTTTGTAAAAAACAAAACAAAACCAAAAAGGTGCCGGAACTCACACACGTCACACAACCCGCCTTGCCTACCCTACAAGGTTCCATCCAAAAAAAAAGGTGCCAGGACTCCGTTCTGGGCATTCTATGACAAAAAAAGCCCTGGCTGTAGAACAAAGGGACAGTGAGTAGCTTAGACTTAAGAGGGAAAAGTAAACTAAAGATAAATAAGAAGTTTGTTCTTCTTAATTTCCTAGCTTGGTTCCCCCCCCCCACCTTTCAGTTGGATTGATTACTCCTATCGCCCAGGGATGGGAATAACTTTTGATGCAGTTTTTGTCTTGTCTTTGTCTCTGTCTTGTCATAGGTCCTGGTGTGTTTGGGGTTAATACTGTTGTTGGTTTTTCTGTGTGTGGAGGGCAGACCTGTCAGCTTTCTGTTGGTTTGTTCATGGTTAATGCTTATCTTTTCCTTCATGTTTCTTGGCTGTCTGACCAGGACTGTTAACTGTGGCAGGCGGGGGAGGAAGAGAGAGGGGAGACAAAAAAACCTCTTCCCTGGTGCTTTTATTTTTCGGCTTGCCTTTCCTGAGAGAAGGGGGGGTTGCAGCAGCCTTTTGTATTGTAATAGTTGGTTTCTGGGGCTAGGTTTTCTACTTTTTCATCCATGCTGGCTCAGGGATTCTGGGAACTGAGGTCCACAAGTCACAAGAGGGCCAAGGTTCCCTGGCCACCAAGCCCTGCCCTAGTGGAAGGGGGAGAAAGTGGGACTTGCAGAAGAGGATGGTGAGGAGTGGTAGGGGCCCTTCAAGAGAGAAATGGGATGATGTCACCCAGATTCCAGGCACCCACAGACCACCCACTGCAGTCTTTTGCCCTGGGACAGGACCGGTGTTGTATATGCATGACATTTGGCCACTGGAGCAGGGAATGTCTTTTATGTTCCCTTCTTAACTGTCCTATAGGGTACTGTTCCTCAACCATGCTCTGGATAGAAAGGGGGGTGGGTTGAGGGGCTGGAGACTTTATCTCCCTGCCTTTATGGATGATTCTTCCTCTTCACCCCTGATACAAGTCAAAGTAAGAGAAGAACAATACCCTTTTTGGTTGGTACAGGAGCGTCACATTCAGTATTAATTAAGCCCCTTGGAGACCCTTCCTCGCAAATGTTTCAGGTCTTTGGGGCCAATGGCCCTTCTGTGTCAGCTGCAATACTTGACCCTTTGGAATGTTTTATGGGTGGTATTGGCCTTACTCATCTTTCTTTCCCTTTCAGACTGCCCTATGCTCTTTTAGGATGTATTTGCTTGCTACATTACAAGCCACCATCTTTGCTCTAATGGCTAAGCCCCTATATCAGGCCACTACAGGCATGGATAAAGAACCCTTTGTGAGGAACAAGGATTGTCAGGTGGCATTTGATAACATTCAAACTGCTTTAATCAGTGCTCCGGCCCTTGGCATTCCTGCTGTCACTGAACCATTCCCCTTGTATTTGGCTAAAAGTAAAGTGGTGACTGCTGGGTTCCTTACTCAAACCCTTGGTACCTAGTCTCACCCTGTAGCCTATTTTTCCAAACAATTGGATCCTGTTGCTGAAGGATGGCCAGCGTGCCTTCGGGTGGCTGCAGTGCCATTCTTCTTTTGGGGCTGCTGAACAATTAACCTTTGGGGCTCCTATCACAGTGGAATCACCCCATTCCATTCAGGATTTGTTAGCATCCAAGGGGGGCCATTGGCTTACAGCCTCCTGACTGGAACGGTATCAGATAGCACTCCTTGACAACTCACAAATTCATATAGAGTGCAGTAGCAGGTTCAATCCAGCAACCTTTCTACCCCAACTGGATAGTGATCATAATTGTGTATAAACTATTACAGAAGTATTTTCTCACCGGCCAGATCTACCTGACCCGCCATTGGAGGAAGTGGACAGGGACCTGTATACAGACGGCAGCAGTTTTATGGGACAGGGAGAAAGGCTAGCTGGCTATGCTGTGGTCACATTGGACCAGATAGTGGAAGCAGCAGCTCTCCCTGCAAATACTTCAGCTCAGGAAGCTGAACTCGTTGCCTTGATGAGGGCCTTGAAAAGTCAGAAGGTGCGGTTAATATATTTATAGACAGTAAATTTGTGGGAAGGTTTGTGTTATACGTGCACGTGGGGCATTATAGATGGAGTGTGGTTCAATCACCGCTCCTATTAAATTTGGACGGGTCATGCATGTGAAGGCCCATGTTAGGGTTGGTACTGTACATGGAAGAGGAAGTGCCTTGGCCAACCGGACCTTAAAGTCTGCCGCTTCAGGTCCGCTGTCCCCTTGGTATATGGGTGCACTTGTACCCTCACGTTTGCCTGTGCTGGCTCCAACATATATGCACTGGATGGGCACAGAGCTTCTGAACTAGGTGCTGTTTATCGTGGATGTAGGCTGGAGAAGGATGGGAAGTGCCTTCTCCCAAAACATGCAATATGGGCCCTCTTACGAAACTTGCATGCCAGCACTCATTGGGGTTACAAGGCCATGGCTGAGTTTCTTATAATGGACTATAACAGGGATCTATAACAGGGCCCTCACAATGATCAGGCGATGTGTGATTTGTGGATGTAATGACCTGTGGAAATTATTAAATTCCCCTTGGGGAGGCTTGGGACTGGCCAGGATCCTGCTAGTTTTGGGGAATTTGATTTTACTGAGTTGCCATGGACGTGGGGTTTTAGCTACTTGCAAGTTTTTGTGGATGCTTTCTCTGGAGGGAATGAGACCTTTCCCTGCCATTATCCAGCAGGAAATTCAGGCCCTGGGTATTGTTTGGTGGTTTCATCTGTCCTATAGGCTCCAGTCTTCAGTACACATGGGGAGGCCTGTTTCCTTTTAGGATGGTGTATGGTCAGCCCTTTCTTTCTCATTTGCCTTATCCACTTCCCTCCCTGTTGTTGGAGACCAGGCCCTCAGAGGATGTATACACTCTCTTGCTAATGATGTTTCTTCCGTTTCTCAAGCTGTTCAAGCCCTCCATCGTCCAGGGGTGGATCATCCACTCCATCCTTTCCTTCCTGGTGTTTGGGTGATTGTCACATCCTGGACTGCTTCTGGCCCTTTAGCTGACTGCTGGACAGGGCCCTTCGTTGTTCTTCTCGCTACCTACATGGTGGTCAAGGTTGCTGGATTTCATGCTTGGATTCGTCACGCTCGTCTTCGCTCTTCTTCACCACATTCTGACACTGAGGACTGAGTTGCTTGGACTGTGGCCCCTGGTGCTGAGGAAGACCTTGGGCTGAAACTTCTGTTTGAGGGCCAACGCTGATCTGTATGCTGGGACGTTTTGGTCATTGTAATACCTGTGTCCGCCAGGCTTCTATACAGGTGATTTCTTCTCGCTGGCTTCCTGCTTACTTACATCGCGGGTGTCACTTCTCTCTCTCTTGGCTGACATCTGGTTTTTTTGTTTGGGTTGTTCATCCTTTCTTTTTTTAGTACTCTGTCTTGTTTTTCTTTCCCTACTCCATGCTCTCTTTTGTGGGGGGGATTATGGGCGGTGGTCAGGTTCAATTATGGGAGGTGGTCCCCAATTTCCCAGTCCCTGTTTGGGGACTTGGGGCTCCAACACCCATATACTGGATATGCAAGCATGGATTCAGCTTTTGAACATAACAGATTGCTGAATCTGCGCACTTATATCCCCCACTGGTATACATGGATTGGCCATGGAAACTACACCCTTGGAAGCCTTCATCTTCAGCATGCCCAATGTAACAAGGGGCTGGACTCTTCCTGTGTTTGAGGCAGGAAAGTTCTTCTTCCAGAGATAAGTTAGGGATCTATACACCTTGCACAGTCACATGGAAGGTCAGTACTGGCATGTGGGATGGTTGGCATAGATGTCATCAAACCTTTGGCCTTGACTACAAGAAGGTCCCCTCTGCTCTTTGTAGTTCGTTTGCAGCAATGGGACTCATGACTTATATGTCTGGTGTTACTGCTTATATGCCTAAGGGGTTGGAAGGTGAACCAGGCATTTATCTTGCTAATGAATGAATGAACCTTTATTGTCAAAGTACAACCATGTATACATTGAGATTGTCTGATGACTCGGACTGGTGGTTCCTTTGTGATCAGTTTGCCTGTAAGTCTTTGCCAGTTTACTGATCTGGTACATGTACCATAGGGATTATCTTTCCCTCTGTTCATATTATCCAACACAAGGATACCATTCATCTCATGGAGGAAGGAATTAGGAATTACCCTAAAGATCTGAAGATTTCTACTGATACTGTATGGGGATGGTTTAGGGAATTATTCTTGGTACTCTCTTTGTAGTATTCCTTGTTCTTGTATCCTGTTGTGTCATTCACTGCTTGCCCCTATTCACCTCTGCCTGTCCTCAACAATGTGGCCCGCATAATACAGAAGCCTATCTCGTGTTCATACTTTTGCGCATTGCTCTAAGTATGAAAGGGGAGATTATATTGACGCGGAATTAGGGGACAGTATAGGAAATATCAATTGTGAATGTGCAGATGGCCCTACTGTCTTTGGGCTCTTGCAAAGTCCTGGATGCAGGGTCATGAAAGGCCAGCAAGGAAAATACTCAATGTCCTAACCCACCCAAGAACATACGATATCTTTAGGGAAACACCCAAAAGGGAACATGTTTGTTACTTCTGTTCTCATTTAGAGGAGCCCGTCTTTTTGTTCAGCTGAATAAAAACGTAAAGCTTGAAGGCAACTTCTGGTTTCCTGTATTTTTACCAGCAAAACCTCAGAACCTGCATATCAGTACCTGTAAGTCCATTTGACCTCCTGTGTTAGGAACTATAAGTTTGGCAGAAAGGGAAAATGGTGGAATAGGTTGACTCATCATCAGGTTGCTCTCCCACTCATCATCACTGTCATAAGGAGCCAGTGCGGTGGACGGGTCGGTGGGGGTCTTGACCTTCTCTTGAGTAGGTGAGGTGACTTGGGCAACTGGTTCCTGAGTGATCCAATTTGATTTTTCTCTGGCAGATGGCTGGTTTAATTTTCTTTTCTCTGGTGGGGGTGAGCCGCTTTGCTACGGGAACAGGACAGGGGAAACTGCTGCCCGGTGACCTAGCTGGCCACATCTGAAGCATTTGATTGGTGGGCCCGAGGATGGTTTTGGAGGTTCTGCCGCTCCTGTCACTGGGGTTCATCAGGCAGGTGGTCATCTAGCCTGTTCTGGCCTCGGTCCAGGTCCAGGGATCATCGGCTTCTTATAATGGGTCAGCTCGATGTCCATCTTCACTGCCACCTGGTATCACACCTGTAGTTGGTCAGGAATTCCATGGTAAACACAGGCTTGGAACAGATTAGGGTCCAGGCCAGGGGTGTCAAACTGTCAGCCCGTGGGCCGGAGCGTCACGGAGAAACCGTGCCCATCCCATTTTCGGCATTGGGAAAAGTTTCCAATACGTCGCGTGACGTCACATGATGTCGCAAGTTTGACATACCTGGTCCAAGCCATTCTTGAAATGGTGCACCAGGGATCTTTGTGGCCACTGCTCAGTTTGGCCCACCAGTGTCCAGAATTTGTGCACATATTCCTTTGCTGGTCTGCCTGCCTCTTTTATTTTGTGAATGTCCTCTGCCCGTAGAGCTATGAATTCATCCTCGAACCTGGCTTTCAGCCCTTGGATGAGTAGGTTGTAGTACCATAGCTCAGGCACTTGCTCGCTGTGCAAGCTATTCAGCCATTCTGATGCCTCATCCTCTAGGTTTACCGCTATGACATCGACCATTGCGGCAGGGTCTGGGTAGGCATTGGCATTTTGGTTCATGTAGGAATGCACAGCTGTTGCTGATGACGGTCAGGGCTAGCACACCACTGATGATGTTCCGGGCTTCTCCTCCGCACTGGGCTTGAGGTTAAAGCTGGTGGCTTTGGATGTGGGGAAGCTGCCCTTGCCCCAACTATGGGACTAGGACTTCTTCTAGTCTGGGAACTGTTAAGGAATTTGTTGTGCAGAGGTCTCCTTGTGCTACCAAAGAGTTGCACAGACAAGGAAGGGTACTGAGAGCAGTAAGAGTCACACAAGAGTACACTGAGTTGTAAAAGCAAAAAGTAGTTTACTTTAAGGTGGTGTAAGAACAAAAATGCACAGTCAAAAATAAACAGTCCAGGTCATTCACAATAGCAACAGTCCAAGAAGTAATCCAAATACAAAGTCTTCTTACCAGTGCAGAGGTCAATACACAGTTCAGGTAACAGAGCAAAAACAGTAATAGTAGAGAGCAGTGAATTCAGAGAGAGAGAGAAGCTACGTTCCTAGCTTCCTCTTATGGCCATGAGAACACTTACACACCCATTGGCCAATTAACATCTTAAAGACATAACATCTTGGTTAATATATTTTCAACCCAACATTGTAGGCTAACACCATATGCCTAACATTCTCCCCTTTGGGTAAAATAATATATAACTCTTACAATCTTATGCACATTCTTTCACAATTAGCATTGTGTTTCACAGAACTTTGGACCTTCATAAAATGGTCTGCAATATTTACATCAGATGAACAATACTCTAGCTGTATTAATTTATCTTTGACACATTGTCTGACATTTAAATAACGAAGATCAGTATGTTTAGATCTTGTTCTTACTGCAGCATTGTTAGCCATCTTTATTGCAGCTTGATTGTCCTCATATACAATGAATGGATCATTTACATTTAAACCCATATCTAACAATAATTGTTTGTACACTAGCAGTTCTGTACATAACACTGATAGACATGAAAATTCAGCCTCCATTGTAGATAAGCTTATGTGTTTTTGTCTAATGGACTTCCATCCAATCAAAGAATCACCCAACATTACAACCAACCCTGAAGTAGATTTACGAGTGCTTGTATCAGAGGCAAAACTCGCATCTGCATATGCTGTGAGGATTAACTCACGATTTGGCTCTAGATATAACGAGTAGTGAATAGTTTGCTTCAAATACCTTAATACTCGTTTAGCTGATTGCCAGTGTTTAACAGTTGGATTATTGTTGTACCTAGCTAATTGGTTTACACAGTAAGAAATATCAGGTCTAGTCCAATTACTAAGATACATAAGGCTTCCTAACAAAGATTGGTACATAGTCTTATCAAATACAGGACTCTCAACATTAGTGTCCTTAAAATCCATAGCCATCGGAGTTTTTGCTGGCTTACACATTTCCATATTGTATCTCTTTAATAACTGAGATATTTTACTGGCTTGCGACACCTTAAAACCCCTATTTGTTTTCACAATATCTAACCCCAAATAATGGCTTATTTCTCCAAGATTCCTAATAGTAAATTTATTTTCCAATCTTGAAATGATAGTTCGTGCTTCTAACTCAGTTTTTGTTATTATTGCAATATCATCTGTGAATAATAAAAGAAAAGATAATGCTCTGTTGTGTTCTCTTCTAAACAAACAAGGATCAGCATTACTGGCTACAAAACCTATTGCACTTAACTCATTAACTAAACATGTATTCCACTCATAGCCTGATTGTTTCAATCCATAAAGGCTTTTCTTTAATTCCCAACAATCATGGTCTCTATCATTGGTCAATCCTGGTGGTATTCTTAAATAAATAGTATGTTGCAATGGAGCATGTAAATATGCAGTTTCAACATCTACATGGTTAACCATATATTGGTTTGTAGCCGCCCATACTAAAGCTGCTCTTAAAGTAGTTGCCCTCAGACTGGGTGCAAACACTTTGTCATAATCCTCAGTAGTTTGGGCAAAACCTTGTGCAACCAAACGTGCCTTATGGGTAACAGTCCCATCTACACCCTTCTTTATTTTATATATCCATTTGCAACCTATAGCTTGTTCACCAGGTGGCAGTTTTGCTTTCTCATAGACCTTAAGATCCTGCAAAGACTTCAACTCCCTGTTCATTGCAGCTTTCCATGAAGCCTGTTCCTTTTCAGGATACATCCTGATCTCATCATAGTTAGATGGCTCTACACTAACTTGACATATTACACTTGCTTCATAGCGATCAGGTGGACGTCTGATGCGCGTTGAACGCCAAGGAATTACAGGGCTTTGAATTTCTGACTCCTTTCCTTCCTCTGATTCATCTTTTATCTCCCCTATCTCCTCTTCATCTTTTATAATTACAGGAGATGTATTATCATTACTAGTTACGTTATCAGAAGAGTCCTCAAACACTAGAGGATCAGTATTAACAGTTCCTTGCTCTAACCTATCCCAACCAACGTGCTCAAGGAATTTGGCACCTGCACTGTTATATACATTGGTTGTGCCCTGTTCCCAGAAACGATAGGATCTGTGATTAGCTTCATAACCTACGAAGTATAATTGCCTAGCCCTATGTTGGCCTTTACTCCTGAGCTGTGCAGGAATGTGGACCCAAGCTGGGGTGCCAAACGTGTGCAGGTAATCAAGGTTTGGTTTTCTACCATGCCATATTGTGTATGGTATTTTACCGGTAGAAGTATTAACAACTATATTCAGAACATGGTTTGCACATTTTGCTGCCTCCCCCCACAGTCTATCTGTCAAGCCAGAATCTTGTAACATGGTTCTCATCATGGCTTGTAACGTTTGCCCACGTCTCTCAACAAATGCATTATGTTGAGGCCTATAAGGGGCTGAACGTTTATGCTCAATGCCAGTTGATTCAAGCATATCAACAAAGCGCTCGGGACCCTGAGAGATGGCTGGGCAGGAACAGGGGCCTCAGATATAAATTTAACAAGAGGCCCCTGGTTACTTTTTTAGCCAAATTTTTTGTAGGGTTAGGGAGGGGGGAGGGTTGTGGTTGGTTGGAGATGGGGGGTAATCCACCAACTGTTGTTCAGGCCAGGTCCAGGATAGAGGGAGGGAGCTGGGGTCGGCCACCTCCGGAGCTCCGGAGTGGGTCGTGGGATTGCCTATTCCCACAACGATAGGGAATGGCAGCAGTTGTAAGATCAGAGGGCCGTACCGACCTCCGGGAGGGCATCTCCGCTATTTACAAGCGGTGAGGCGCTCCGACCCTCGGTCTTCGACCCGAGGTCCCGGGAGCGGGGACGTGCAGCCACCTGAGCTCCGGCTGGTGTACCTGAATGCCAGGTCCGTCGCTAATAAGGCTCCTCTCGTCCGGGATCTGGTCGAGGGTGAGCATGCGGACCTGGCCTGCATCACGGAGACCTGGTTGGGCCCAGAGGGCGGTATCCCCCTGGTTGATCTTTGCCCACCAGGCTTCCGGGTGCTACACCGGCCTCGGACTCAGGGTAGGGGTGGGGGAGTGGCTGTGGTTATGAGGGAGACCTTATGTCCGCAGGAGGCCACCGTTCTTCAGATAGTCGGGTGCGAATCTCTCTTATTGAGGTTTGGTCCTAGGGCACAGTTGGGCTTGCTGCTGGTGTACCTTTCGCCTAGTCGCGCAGCAGCAGCCCTGCCTGAGCTTCTCGATATCCTCTCAGGGCTGGTGATTGAGTTCCCCAAACTTATGGTTTTGGGAGACTTCAATCTACCATCCCTGGGAGGAGCATCTGAGTTAGCTCGGGAGTTCATGGCTTCCATGACGGCCATGGACCTGACGCAAGTAATTCATGGACCGACTCATGAGGGAAATAGGCAATATCGTTGGCAGCCGTTACCTTTTTCTATTTTGAGAGAAATTAGGAAAAGTATAACTGAGACAGGACTGCATTCCTCCTTTGTGCAAGGAACCATAGAAGGGATATCTACAGGATATAATATGGTTCCACAAGATTGGAAGGATTTGTGGAGAATGCTTTTAACACCGGCACAGTATGTAGTTTGGGATTCTGAATATCAGCGTAACACTATTGTAGCTGGAAACAACTCTGGAGGAGCTTACACTCCAGATCAAGTTTATGGTTCTGGTCGATTTACCACTGTTCTACAACAAGTAGGAGGAATTCCTGATGTTGCTTATCCTGTAATTGGCCGTTGTGTGATAAGCGCGTATAAAAAGGTACCTTAGTCAGGCAAACCCACTAAGTCTTTTACTAATGTCCGACAGGGGCCAACTGAGCCTTATCCAGAATTCATTGATAAATTGAAAGAGGCTATTGAGAAACAAATTGATAATGCAGAAGCAGTTCAAGAACTTTTGTTGAAATTGGCTTATGAAGCTGCAAACGCAGACTGTAAAAAAGCTCTAACTAATATAGTGAGTCAGCCAACTTATGGAATAGCAGATATGTTAAGAGCATGTTCCTCTGTGGGAACAGGGATGTGGAATATGAGTGCTTTAGCTAACGCTTTGCAAAAAGGAAAATTTGGTCAACAAACGGGTAATTGTTTCAACTGTGGGAAACCTGGTGATTTTAAAGCACAATGTCGAGCTCCAGGAGGAGGGAATAGTGTTGGAAGTAGACAGGGAAATAATAAATCTGGAGTTCGCCCGAAACAGCCTTGTCCAAGATGCAAGAAGGGATTTCATTGGGCAAACCAATGTAGAAATGTTAAGACTTCAGGAAACTGGGATGCGGGCTAGCAGCTAGCCCAGGAAGTAAAGCTGCTTGTTGCCAAAATGAACAAAGTTATAAGGGCAACACTGTACCTATTTGTGAAAAATTGTCTGTTCAGAACATTCCCACAGCCACCAAGGGTAGTGCAGGTATAGATTTGATTAATCAGCAAGATATTAATTTGGATTTTCCTGACATTGTGACTTGTATGCCAACTCAACTTTGGGGACCATTGCCAAAAGGAACAGTAGGTTTAATCCTTCCTCGTTCCTCAGCAGCAAAAAAAGGGTTTCACATAATTCCTGGAGTAATTGATTCGGACTATTTAGGACAGATTATGATTCAAATAATGGTGAAAATTCCTCAATTGGCAAGAAAAGGGGACTCCGTGGCTCAATTAATACTACTTTCTTATGTAACACCTGGAGGGAGTTCTGATCGGATTCGAGGAACTGGAGGGTTTGGCTCTACAGATACTGTAGATCCTCAAATCTTAGCTATTATAAAAAAAAATTACAGAAGGAGAAACCTAGGCAAATTTGTTTTATTAATGGGAGGCCTTTTTCTGGAATTTTAGATTCTGGAGCTGATGTGTCAGTCATAGCTTCATCTGACTGGCCCCCGGAGTGGCCAGCCATTTCTGCACTGTCTGTGTGGGGTGTGGGTGGCTTTCAAGCTGCTCGCCAAAGTCAGCATTGGTTGCAAGTGACAACGGAAAGAGGAAACAGAACAGCTAAATTAAGACCAGTGATTTTGCCAATTCATGTTAATTTATGGGGAAGAGGTTTGTTAGAACAGTTTGATGCAGTTATAAAATTACAAGATTAAAATGAACATCACAAAAACAGTTTTACCACTAGAATGGGATCTTTGTTACAACAAGAGCATTTTTCTCTTCGTTCCTTAATTTCAGTGTGGCCTCTTTCTGATGCTCTTACAGTATTTACTGATGGAGGTAAACAGTGGGGTGCTGTAGCCTGGCAGGAAAAAGGCCAATGGAAAACGAAAATTACCCCTCCTCAGAAGTCTGCGCAAAGGGCAGAGTTAGCCGCAGTAATTTTGTCTTTGCAACTATTTAAAAATCAAGCATTTAATTTAATTACTGATAGTTTGTATGTTGCTAATGTTATTCAGAATCTTTCTCATGCTTATGTTTCTCCCAGTGTGGAGGACAATTTATTTTCTCTTTTTCTTACACTGCAGCAGTTATTAGCTAGCCGAAGTTATTATTTACATGTGTCTCATATTAGAAGTCATCAACCATTTCCTTGATGGCTTTCAGAAGGCAATGCAGTGGCAGATGCAGCTACAGCAGAGGTTGCTTTGGCGGCCACAATTACACCATGGGAGAGTCATTCTTATTTTCATCAAAATGCAAAAGCCTTGTGTAAGCAATTTGGAATCTCTATGTCAGAAGCCACAGCCATCATTAAGCAGTGTACATCCTGTGGTCAGAATGTTTTCGGTCCTTCTATGGGTGTCAATCCCAGAGGATTGAAAGCAAATGAAATTTGGCAAATGGATGTTACTCAATATCCTCCTTTTGCTCCTTGGAAATATTTACATGTTTCAATTGATACGTGTTCTGGGTATATTTTTGTTTCTCCTCAAAGAGGAGAAAAAGTGAAACATGTGATCAATCATTGTATTAGAAGTTTTCCAATAATGGGAAAACCTGTACAAATTAAAACGGACAATGGATCTGCATATTGCAGTGCGGCTTTTGCGGAATTTTGTAATAAATGGGATATTTTGCATAAATTTGGTATTCCTTACAATTCTCAAGGTCAAGCAATAGTAGAAAGAGCAAATAGGACATTAAAGGAGGCTCTTGACAAACATAAAAACAAAAAAGGAGGAACTGTGACTAATTTACCAGTGTTGCAGGAATGGTTATCTTTAACTTTATTTACTTTAAATCATTTAAATATTTCAAAATTAGATTCAGTTTTGGACTCCACAGCTGTGGAACGACATTTTGGTCAACAGTTAGAGGTGTAAAAGGCTAAAGTTTGGTATAGAACTCCACCTGATCCCATTTGGCATGGTCCTGTGCCTTTGTTAACATGGGGGCGAGGATATGCTGCTGTGCTTGCTCCAACAGGTCCAGTCTGGATTCCAGCCAGGTGTGTTTGACCATATCATGAACCCATGGCATCAAGGGTTACACGATCCTATTCTGGATTTCCGAAAGAATCAAAAGATAACAATCAAAATGCCAAAGGAAATTCCACCTCAGGATGAACAATCTGTATTGCATAAGGAGAAAACTCTTGGAAACGATGTGGAGAAAGAAATTAAAATTGAAATGTTTGTTAATTTTATATGTATAATATTTGGGATTTGTTTAGGTATGTTGTGTAATGAAGTCAATGTTTATTCAGTTCAATTGGGGGGAAAAGGAACCGGAGCAAGGAGCCTGGAGAAATAATATATATGTGTTGCACCTTCAATCTACAAAACGAATGAGTTGCCATTTGGTTGTTTAAGAAACAGAAGAAACATGAACTTTGGTCAAAGTCCAATAAGCTGAAGGATTGAAACGCAAATGGCAAGAGGACTTATACCACCATCGGGAGTTGCCATGAATTATAGAGATTTGCATATATTTGAATCATTGGATTGTAGCTATGTTTAATCAAACTATCAAGACTTTAAATTGTTACATTAGAGAAGTTGTATTGCGGAATTGCATGGCTTTAGATATTATGTTAGCCGCAAAAAGAGGGGTGTGTGCTTTAATTCATAGTCACTGTTGTGTTTATATTTCTGATTTTCATGTTAATATTACTCATACAATTGATGTTATGGAAAAGATGGTTAAAGAAAAATTCTTTAGTTTATACTGGCTCTGCAGTGACAAATCCATGGGATTGGTTATGGTCTTGCCTACCTGATTTTGGATGGGTGCGACAAATTGTCCCCATCATAATTGGAGTTATATGTTTGCTGATTGGTTTGTGCTGTTGTATACAATGCTTACCAAACTTATGGTTTATGTGTAGGTAGTTACGAAAGAGGTGTTATACGCCTACAAACTGTTGAATCAACATAAAGATCTGTATGGCAGTTAAACAAAAAAGGAGGAGATGTAGGGAAATTATTGCAGGCTGCAGACATTAGAATAAGCGCAGCTGAAAAAATTGTTTTTCAGTCTCCTGAAGATGAGCTATAATGAAACCACCTGTTCAGCTCAAGGTCAATCAGTTAATTGTTAGCTATTAAAATGCAGCTGACATAACCAAGGGGGGGGGGATATCATGCAGGTTCAGAGGCAATGGGAAAGTAGGATTTTTTGTTGTACACGAGCTCAATCCAATGAGTGTTTTTCCTTGTAAATAAAAGAGAGCTTTGGACATTGCTCTGGGCTCTCATCCCGAGGCAGGAAAGACTCTGTCTTATTTTCATGAGAGACCACCACACTTTTTTCACATTTGCCCAGACACTTTGGAAGGAAATCACCCACTGATCTAAAGTTTTGGATACTGGTGGTTCCTGGGGGTATTCAGGCATAGGAACAAAATCTCGCCTGATAGCAACTTTGAATGGTGTGACACCTGTGCTACTGTGCACAGTATTATTACACTCTACTTCAGTGAAAGGCAAAAGGTCTGGCCAATTAGACTGCTGATAGTTGACATAACACCGGAGGTATTGCTCCACCATCGAGTTCGCTCATTGAGCTGCCCCATTAGTATTCTAATGAAAAGCCGATGAAAGCCCCTGAATAGACCCACTGAGCTTGACAAATTCCCCCCAGGATCTTGCAGTGAATTGAACAACACCCCCCCCCCCCCGGTCTGAGATAATCCACTTAGGAGCTCCGTGGAGCTGATATATGTGCTTCAGAAGCAACTTAGTTTCTGGGCAGGAGGGAGTCCGGAACAAGCAATGGAATGAGCTTGTTTGGAGAAAAGATCTATCACAGTCCATATTACAGTATTTCTCTTGCTTTTGGGCAACTCTACTATAAAATCCATAACTATTTCCTCCGAAAGCTGGGAGGGGTCAGCTACTTGTTGCAGCAAACCTGGGGTTTTACCAGGGCATCTTTTCATGGTTGCACAAGTAGCACAGCTTTTCACATAGCTCTCAATGTCTTTTTTCATCCCCAGCCACCAAAACTGTCTTCGCACCAAATGTAATGTTTTTAGAAACCCAAAGTGACTGGCCTGCTTTGCATCATGGCTACGCTGAAGGGCTTGGATCCTAAGGGTACTTGGGAGCTACAGCTTAGAGCACTTCCAGGCTAGCCCATCCCGAAGTGTTAAAAGAGATTTATTATCTTTGAACCAGGTGTCAGTTTCTAATTGCTCTTTTCGCATTCGTGCCTGAGCCCTGGTGGTTATTTGAGAAACTGATTGTGGTAGAGGAATGATGGAATTGATAACTTCCTCTCGGTGACTTTTCAACTGGGGCATTCTAGACAAAACATCAGCCAGGAAATTCTTCCCACCTGAGAAATAATTTAAGGTGAAATTAAAATGGTTGAAATACTGAGCCCACTGGACTTGTTTCAGGGAGAATTTACGGGTTTTTTTCAATGCATCTAAGTTTTTTTGATCAGTCCACATCTCAAAAAGTACTTTCCCCCCTTCTAAGAAATGGTGCCATGTCAGTAATGCCCATCTCACGGCAAAAGCCTCCTTCTCCCAAACAGCCCATCTCCTCTCTGTTTCTGTCAGCTTCCTGAAGGTGTAGGCACAGGGTTGCAAGTCCCCTCTGTGATTTTGTTTTTGTAAGAGGATGACACCCACGGCCACATCAGTTGTGTCGGCCTGAATGATGAACTGCTTTTCAGGATCAGTGCTTGAGAATAGGTTCAGCTACAAATAGTCTTTTTAGGTTTTCAAACACCACTTGGCATTCTAAAGTCCACTGTAAAGGCTGACAGGGCTGGGGTTCCCCCCCACTTTGCCACATTTTAGTAGGTCAGTGATCAGCATCACTATTTTTGTGAAAGAGGGAATGAATTGGTGGTAAAAATTTGCAAACCCAAGAAAGCTTTGGAGCTGTTTTCAGGTGCGTGGGGGTTGCCACTCCAATAAGGCTTTAACTTTTGTGGGGTCCATCTCTATCCCCTCATTGGAAATCCGGTACCCTAGATCAGGGGTGTCAAACTCGATTTCATTGAGGGCCACATCAGGGTTCTGGTTGACCTTGGGGGTCTGGGGTGGGTGTGGCCGGGGTGGGCATGGCCAGCTCAATGTCACTCATTGGGGGTGCCTGTGGTGGCTCAGGCAGGTCTGGGGGGATCCATTGTCTCCAGCCGAGGAAGGCGAGACCAGGGTGAGCACCATACCCTTGTCTACCAGGAGGAGCCTTGCTGTCCATCTAAGGCCATGCAGAGGACCCCTAGCAATGCAAGATGCCCAGAGCCCTGGGCAGTGGAGGCCAAGTGCCCAGTCCAGCTTTTCCCAAGGGTGCCTGGCTGCTCTTACCTTCTCCTTAAGGCTGCTGCTGATTGGGAACTTCCGGGGCTGAGGTCACAGCAGACAAGCGGGTCCTGGAATATCTCTTCGGATCGCAGCTTGTTTTCCCGATACTGTGTGGCTCTACATAGCCATCGCCAGCTGGGGATCAGCAGGCGAAGAAGAGAGGACGCTCGGCAATTGCAGGGAACTTGCAAAATCCCTGCTTAGCAGTGAGAAATCCTCCCGTGGTGCCGGTATTGAGAGAAGGCACCTGAAGAATGGCTGCCCTGGAGCTGTGACTCAGCAATTTAGAAGGAAGCTACTGATGTTCCAGGCAGAGTTAAGAGTGAATATCAAAAGAGAATGAGAATCCCCCCCTCGTTTGTTGATTGTTTGAGAGGTGAGCAGCGTGAAGTATTATCCAGCCTTAATTGATTAAAGCGGCAGACAACAATACAGACTTTTAACAATAGCCGCCTTAGAGAGACTCACAGGCTGATTTGAGGATTCCAGTTACTTCTTTGGTGTTCTTCTTCGATGGACAGACTCTTTCTTTAAATTTTGATAAGTGTTTTTTTTTTCTCCTTTTGAAATATCTGGGATCTGGATGGTGACTTGTTAATTCGTTAATGCATAACAGCCTAGAGACCCCCTTTTCTATTTGATCTGGCATCGGTTTTTTTTCTTTCTGCTTCTTTCTTGGAGGTTTAACATCGTAACATTTGTCAGCAGAGAAGAGAAGAGGAACTGAACTGAACTGAATTGGACTGCCACGCTCCCTTGAAAAATAAGGAATTTAAATATACTGAACTGGGTTACATCCCCCTTTTTTGAATATTGGCTTATTCATATTATTACTTATTTCCTTTCTTTTTTTGCCATTGATAGGGCCTATTTACTATATTCTCTCTATATTTTCCTTTTTATGCCTTATATAATAACAACATATTTAACCCCTACTTTAATAAACTTAGAGAAGAAATTGGGTGATTAGGATAATATTGAGAGTACGAGGTGCTTGGGGAGGAGTCTTGGAGATTGAGTAAGTGTAGGCTACTTTGGAAGAGCACCAAAGAATAATAGAAATGGTAACCATAACAACTTTTGCCAAGAAGAAGACCATAGTGCCTGTGCCCACACAGTCCCTGTCAACTACACCCCTGACAGCTCGCAAATTTCCAGATGAGACAGTGACAGGGAATAAAGACGCTTTATCTATACAGGGAGTTCAGGATATGTTTAAGTCACTTCAAGACTTAATGTTGAAAAATCAGGAGACTACAGCTATAGGATTTGAGGAGTTAAAGAGGGAAATGAAGGCTGAGATGGGTAACCAGATGGAAGGCTTAAAGGGAGAAATAAGGAGTATACATACGAAGCTCCAGGAAATGCAGACAATGGTAGTGAGTCAAGAGGAACGGATCCAGGTGGTAGAAACGAGAATGGATAAGACAGATGTAAAAGTGGAAAGTATGGAACACCGGCTGGTGATAGCTAATAAATGCCTGGAGGATGAAATAATTGTCCTTGAATTAGATAAATCTGCCTTCTTCCTACGTTTACAAAACATTGAAGAGGACCGAGAGGAGCATTTGGAAACTATTGTGACAGAGATTTTGGCTGGAGTGCTTGAGGTGAACCCACAAGAGATGTTGAGGGATATAGATGACGTATTTCGGGTTTACACTAGTTATGCACGTCAAAACAAACTCCCGAGAGAGATATATGTCCGACTGAATAAAACATCAGTGCGGGAGCAGGTCCTAAGGAAAGCAAGAGAGAAGACTATATCCTTTAAAGGAAGATCAGTAATTATTCTTAAGCAGCTACCAAGAAGAGTGAGAGATCAGAGGAAAAAATATGATTTCCTAACAAGTCAGTTTAGGAAATTTGACATTCGCTACCGATGGCTGATTCCAGAAGGATTGGCTTTTATGTGGAAGGACAAGAGATATCGTATTGATAACTTACAGGATGCCCATGTATTTTTTGAATCTCAGTTCAATCAGGAGAGTGAGGAGGAGTTAGAAGGCAAAAGCCAGGAAGAAGTTCAATTGGATTCCAAGGGGAGAAGCGGAGGATTAAAAGAAAAGAAGAGTATAGATAAGGAAGATACTGGGGAATTGGGAGGCTCGGGCCCTCAAATGGAGACACGGTTAGCAAAAAAAATAAAGAATACAGCGAAGCAGTGACATTCAGGAAGAGGTTCGCCTTTTTTCTGTTAATATTAATGGTCTTAATGCTCCTACTAAGAGGAAAAAAACTTGGTCGAAACTTTGTAAATAAAAATATGATATAATTTGTATCCAGGAAGTCCATATCATTAAAAGTCAACAGAATGTACTAGCGTGTCCAAAATTGGGGGAAGTTTTTGTGTCCCTGGCAGAACAAAAGAAAAGGGGAGTAGTGATTTACGTCCGGCAAAATATTGAGGCCCACTGGGTGTATTCAGATACAGAAGGTAGAGTAGTGATGGTAGAACTTCGATTGGCTCAGAAGAAGATCTTATTGGTAAATGTGTATGCACCAAATTGTAATCAGTGTGCCTTTTTTCAAGGTTTATATAAAGTAATAGCAGGGTTAGAATACGAGCATATATGCATCGTAGGAGACTTCAATGCAATAGTAGATGTTGATAAAGACTATACCCCGGGGCAACGTTTACTTAAAGGGGTAAAAAGAACATTGCCTAAGGTGTGGGATCAAGTGAGGGAGGAATTAGGTATATGTGATATATGGTGAGATTTCCACAGGGAAGAGAGGCAATATACTTATTTCTCTCCCAGGCATCATACATGGACCCAAATTGATATGATATGGGCATCCCATGAATTGAAAGAGATGGTTAGGGAAATAGAGATTACGACTAATGACTGGGCAGATCACAGCCCGTTAGTTTTGGTTTGGAAAGGAGAAAAGAAGAGGTATAGATGGACAATGAGAACAGCTCTTTTAAAAGAAGAACAATTCAAAAACTTGTTGAACCAGGAAATGGGATACTTTTTTGAGGAGAACAGAAGGGAAGATACACCAATGCAAATTATATGGGACACTGCGAAAGCAGTGATTCGAGGGATAGCAATTAAGTATTCGGCATATAAGTGGAAGAAAGAGAGGGTTAAGAGATTGGAGTTGATGAGAATGTTGACAGAGGCCGAGGAGGCTCTTCAGAATGACCCATCCTCAGTAATAGCGAGGGAGAGAAAAGATATTACGCGACACGAGATTTCCCTCCTGGATCAACATGAATTAGCAGAGAAAATTCAAAGGAATAAACAATTTTTTTTGAACATGCCAACAAGGCTGGAAAATGGTTGTCCTATAGGCTTAGGAAGCGAGCAATCGCGAGAAAAATAGAATGGTTACAGGATGGGATGGGAAATATGGTGGGATCAAATGATCAAAAGAAAAAGGTGATTCAGGAATTTTTTACTGCATTGTATAAGAAAGACCCAATTTTAGAAGAAAGGATTGGCAGTTACTTAGAAAGGGTGGATTTACAGGAGGTTCCTGAGAATGTAAAACAAATTTTGAATTCAGAGATCTCAGAAGGGGAAATAAAGGAGGCAATTAGGAAACAATCGAATGGGAAAACCCCGGGAACGGATGGACTCCCGGCGGAATTATATAAAGAAATGTTGGAAATGTTTACTGGCCATTTAAAAGATTTATTTAATGAGGTTTTGAGTGAAGGGAAAATACCCCAGTCATGGACAGAGGCTTATATATCTTTGATCCCAAAGGAAGATTCAGATCGTACCTTGGTTAAAAATTATAGACCCATTTCACTATTGAATGCAGATTATAAAATTTTTTCCTCAATTCTGGCGGGCAGGCTTAAAGTTTTCTTAAGAGAATTTATACATCCAGATCAGAATGGTTTTCTTCCAAATCGGCAAATAAGAGATAATTTGAGAATAGTGATGAATACGTTGGAATATTATGAGATGCACCCTAGCAAACAGTTGGCAATGATGTTTCTTGATGCTCAGAAAGCATTTGACATGGTTAGTTGGGAATTTTTAATATGTCAGATGATTAAAATGGGATTTGGACCAAATTTTGTAAGAGCTATACAAACAATTTACACTACGCAATCTGCCCGAGTATTATTCAATGGTGAAATGACTGGGAAAATTGATATACAAAAAGGTACGAGACAGGGATGCCCCCTTTCACCTCTACTGTTTATTTTGACTTTAGAACCACTATTGATTATAATTAGGCAAAATAATAATATTAAAGGATTAAAAATAAATGATCAGCAATATAAGCTTCAAGCTTTTGCTGATGACTTAGTTTTTATTTTGGAAGACCCGTTGGAATCAGGCCCTAAATTATTGGAGGAAATTAGTGCCTTTGGAGAAGTAGCAGGTTTAAAGATTAATCGAGATAAAACTAAATTTTTGGTAAAGAATATTGGAACTGAATCCAAGGTACAATTACAAGAGGTGATGGGGATCCAAATAGTTAAAAAAATTAAATATTTAGGTATTTGGCTATCTTCAAGGTGTCCATCTATAAAGGAATTAAATTATCAAAAATTGATTACTGAGATGGAGAAGAATTTAGACAGCTGGAAAAACATTAAACTCTCAATCCTAGGACGAATTGCAGTGATTAAGACCCATATTTTGCCAAAGTGGTTATACCTATTCCAAACTGCTCCTGCAAAACTAGATAAGAAATTTTTTAAAAAACTAGAACAGATAGTTGGTAGATTCATATGGAATAATCGAAAGCCGCGTATTAAAAGAAGAACGCTGCAGGAGCACAAAACAAGGGGAGGACTGGGGCTCCCACATTGGGAGCTGTATTACCATGCCTCTGCCTTAGCTTGGATTAGGGACTGGGTTGTGTTATCTAGAAGGAGGGTGTTAACTATTGAAGGATATAACTTAACGCAGGGATGGCATGCCTATCTCTGGCCAAGGAAGGATAGTCAATATAAAGTTTTCTCTAATCATTATATTAGGGATGTATTGATAAACTCTTGGCGTATGGTGAGAGGGTGGATCTATACAAAAATACCTGGCTGGTTTACTCCTTTGGAAGCTGTAACTTATTCAACGTTACACAATCCAGACAGAAACTATAGGTATAAAGATCTCATAGATCTGAGAGGCAATCTTAAATCCAGGGAGGAGTTACATTCTGGGGGTATAGAGTTGGATTGGTGGTTGTATTCTCAAATGAGCTCAAGGTTTAATAGGGATAAGCAGGAATTTGGAATCAATATAATCCCACAAGAATTAGACAAGATTTTATGGGGAAGTGATGCTAAATTTTTATCTAAGACCTATAATCTACTTTTGTTCCATGGGATGGAAAGGGGAACAATAAATGACGTAATGATTGCCTGGGGGAGAAATATTGGTCGCACTATAGAATTAGAAGAGTGGGAACAAATTTGGAAGAAAAATAAAAAATTAACGTTAGCAACGGCATTTAAAGAAAATATGTACAAAATGTTGTATAGATGGTACTTAGCTCCCGCACGAATTTCAAAAATGTTTCCCAATGCAAATGACAAATGTTGGAAATGTGATTCTGCCAGGGGCACTTTCTACCATCAATGGTGGACTTGTCCAAAGGTTAGGCGTTACTGGACCAATATAAAAAATTGGTTATTTCAAATAACAGGATATGATCTTCAATTGGACCCAGCTATTATCCTCTTGGGGATGAAGCCACAAGAAGTACCAAAAAATATTTGGTATCTAGTAATACATATTACAACAGCGGCGCGTATGATTTATGCGCAATATTGGAAGACGATGGAAATCCCAACGGACTATCAAGTAATAGAGAAAGTATTACTATGCGCAGAGTCAGATCGAATGACATATATTCTCAAAGGGAAAAGTGAATCACTTTTCAATAAAAGTTGGGACTCCTGGTATTCATGGTTACAAAATAGAATATTTAATCTCAACGGGGGAAATACCAGATGATTGTGTATTATTATTTGAGGTATAGAATCTGGAGATATATACAATTATAGATTTCTAATATTTGGTAATTAAAGGTTACTTAGCCTGGGATGCACGAGAAAAAGAAATTAGGGGTAGTATTACACTCCCCGGTCCTGTCTAATGTTGTTGTTTTTGTTTTTTTTGGTGTCTAGGATGTTTTGATGTTTTTCTATTTGATGCACTTTTCAGTATGTTGTAATAATGTTCTTGTTTTTTTTATTTAAAATTTGTTTAATAAAATTTAAAAAAAAAAGAAAAAAAAGGCTGCTGCTGATTGGCTCACTCTCTTTGGCCAAGTTGCTCGTGGTGTGTGCAGGAGGGCAATATGTGTGGGTCAGAGGGAAGCCCACTCGCTCTCCCCATGAGGAGACCCAGATTTGTAACCAAAGCATCCTCAGCAATAGGATGGGAGACCACCAGTAGAGGTCAGGAGGAGGGGACAAGGGGATGGCGAAAGGGCAGCAGGGCTGTTGGTGGCCAAGTGCTAAGGCAGGACTTCCCTCAGACCTTTCCTCCCTCTCATTATAACCTTCCTTCCTTCCTTTCCCCCATTTCTTCTTTTTCCTTCCCTCTTCCTTCTCCTTTTCTTCTTCTTCCTTCCTCTCTTTCCTTCTTTTTGTTTGTCTTTCCTCTTTCCTTTTCTCCTTTCCTGTCCCTTCTTGGATGCTCAAATGCAAAAGGGGAAACATTTCTCGATGGCTCCTTGCCTTGTGATCAAATGCCACTTTTGCTAGTAGTTTGTGGCCACTTAAAAGACTGAGAACAAACCAGGCTCAGTTTATCCCATGCTTGCATTTGGTGGGGGCGTCCACAGGCAACAGTACAGCAAAGCTGTCAAAATGGTGGCTGTGATAGTTGATCAGAGCTCCTCTGTTTTTTTATGTGCAACAGCTTTAGCATTTAGGAACAGAGGTAAGTTAGCTGCTTTTCCATTAATACATAATCCTTAAAAGAGCTCTCCTGTAGGGACACAGCCATGGTCTAATTCAGACTGGAAATCTAGCAAAGGAAAATATTTCCCCCCACTCTGCTTTGTTCTGTTTTCCCCACTGGAAATGGCTATTTGCAACAAACAAGGAGGGGATACTTTCCTAAGAGTTCACAATTCAAGAATAACAATGTTAACTTGGATTGCCAATAAAGTCCTGTCTGTGACAAAAGAGAACACAAAATTGCTTTCTCCTTTGAGCCCAAGTCTCAATGGATCCAGGATTGAAGCAGAACTGTGTGAACTTGCTTTGGTTACAAAGCTGGGTCTCCTCGCAGGGAGATTGAGTGGGCCTCCCTCTGACCCACACATTTTGCCCTCCCGCACACACCATGAGCAAATTGGCCAAGGAGAGCGAGCCAATCAGCAGCAGCCTTGAGGAGGAGGTAAGCACAGCCAGGCGCCCCCTTGGGAAAGACTGGACTGGGCGCTTGTCCTCCACTGCCCAGGGCTCTGGGCAGCCTGCATCACTGGCGGTCCTCTTCATGGCCTGAGAGTGACAGCAAGGCTCCTCTGGTAGACAAGGGTATGGTGCTTGCCCTGGTCTCGCCTTCCTCAGCTGGAGACAATGGATCCCCCCAGACCTGCCAAGGCTACCACAGGCACCCTGACATGAGTCACGTTGAGCTGGCCACGCCTATCCCCACCCCACTATGCCCACCCCGGCCATGCCCACCCTGGCTACGCCCACCCCGGCCCAAGGTCAACCAGAACCCTGATGCGTCCCTCAATGAAATCGAGTGTGACACCCCTGTGCTAGACATTCTATCCAGTGGAACTACCCTGGTAAGTGCAGAACTCAGTCTTTCAGGATTATTAGCATTATTGGCAAATGTGAAGTTTTCTATCAATATCAGCATTTGTTCAACAGGCTTTGAATTTTGGCTTTGAAAATCAAAGTAATTCTTGAATAGTTTCATAATTTCATAAATGCAGTACTAAGTATGAACTTGCCTGGTTTGAGCCTTTTCTTTTTTTCACCTCTATAATCCAGAGACTGTAACTTGAACCCTGGTAGCATGGGGTTGAGAGGTGGACTGATAGTTAATAGAATATTTTCCCCAACAATTTGTTTCCATTTTAGAAATCTAGACTGCATTGCCTTATTCATTCCTGGATAGTCCTGGAAAGTTGCTGAGCTCTGAAGAATTAAATACTATTCTGCTCCTATGGATTTTGGTTAATAACCTGAGATTATCAGTGGGCCTTTATCCCACATACCTGTATATCAACCTGTTAATTCATCTGGCTTGATTTCTCCCATCTCTCTCCTGCTGCTCACAAGCTAAAACACTGGTGGAATGGGTGAACCCTGATGCTGAGAGAAACATTCCTATACTGTATAGTGGATCATAACAGTTATGTTGGTGGGATTTTCCTTCTTGCAGTCTTCATTATTGTTCTTTGTGAAAGGAATAAAGTATTCAGAAATTTCTAATGAGTCTAAAGGTTGAAACAGAAGCCAACTGAAGATCAGAAATAATAATATATATCTTATCTAAGTATTGACAGGTACAAATATGAAAAGCAGAAGTTACAAATTGTAAGAGGAAATATCGAAACAGACTGTGCTAACAGAAAATTAGATAGTGAAAGATAGGATATGGACAAAGGGGTTTCCTGGAATATGGGAAGGACAGTGGTTTTAGGTGGTCTGGATAGTTTATCGGATGATTAGGAAAGGGGCGTTGAGTGCGATAGGAGAGAGGGGAATCTGCGTCGGGGATAGGATATAAAAATGTGTCAAACAGCTCTGTAAGGTGTGGCTGAACTCCTGTGTGTGTTTCAGTCCACCAAGCCTTTGCAAACGCTTCTTTGAAATAAAACGTTGTTGCTGGAATTCCAAGTGAGTTTGTTTGTTTTGGGATCTTGAGCCACGTTCCAAACATTTGGAAGGTAGATGAAACCCTGGTCAGGGAAGTCTGACTAGTGTGGGAAGAATCCAGAGAAATAAATATTTTGGGAAATGTTAAAAAGGCAAAATATATTTAACCAAAGGAATAATGGAGAAGATCTTTTTAAAAAGACAGAAACCAGCCCCCAGAAATCAGCCCCAGCCCCTAGGCAGAGGGCAGCTTTTAGAAATGCAAATTCAATAATCCATTCAGGAAGGTTGGAGCCAGGAAGCTGGAAATTAGAAAGACAAAGACACCTAAAATGTACATTGTTGTTGTTGTTGTTAGTTGCGAAGTCGTGTCTGACCCATTGCAACCCTGGTAGTTCTCGATCCACATACTGCTGGAGTCTAGCTTGTAGAATTTTAAGCATAACTTTACTAGCATGAGAAATGAGTTCAATGGTGCGATAGTTTGAACATTCTTTGGCACTGCCTTTCTTTGGAATTGGAATGTAAACTGATCTTTTCCAATCCTGTGGCCACTGTTGAGTTTTCCAAATTTGCTGGCAAACTGAGTGTAGCACTTTTACTGCATCGTCTTTTAAGATTTTGAATAGCTCAGCTGGAATACTGTCACCTCCACTAGCTTTGTTGTTGCTCAGCTTTTCTAAGGCCCACTTCACTTCACATTCTAGGATGTCTGGCTCGAGGTCAGTGACCACCTCATTGTGATTATCAGGGACATTAAGCTCATTCTTGTATAGTTCTTCTGTGTAATTTTGCCACCTCTTCTTAATCTCTTCTGCCTCTGTTAGGTCCCTGCCATTTTGGTCCTTTATCATGCCCATTTTTGCATGAAACGTTCCTTTCATCTCTCCAATTTTCTTGAAAAGATCTCTGGTCCTCCCTATTTTATTGTTTTCTTCTATTTCTTTGCATTGTTCATTTAAGAAGGCATTCTTATCTCTTCTAGCTATTCTTTGGAATTCTGCATTTAATTGGGCATATCTTTCTTTTTCTCCCTTGCCTTTCGCTTCCCTCCTTTCCTCAGCTATTTGCAAAGCTTCCTCAGACAGCCATTTTGCTTTCTTGCATTTCTTTTTCTTTGGGATGGTTTTGGTTGCTACCTGTCGTACAATGTTGCGAACCTCTGCCCATAGTTCTTCAGGCACTCTGTCTATCAGATCTAATTCCTTAAATCTATTTGTCACCTCTACTGTATATTGAACAGGGATATGATTTAATTCATACCTGACTGGCCTAGCGCTTTCCCCTACTTTCTTTAATTTAAGCCTAAACTTTGCAACAAGAAGCTCATGGTCTGAGCCACAGTCAGCTCCTGGTCTTGTTTTTACTGACTGTATAGAGCTTCTCCATCTTTGGCTGCAGAGCATATAGTCAATCTGATTTCTGTGTTGACCGTCTGGTGATGTCCATGTGTAAAGCCGTCTCTTGGGTTGTTGGAAAAGAGTGTTTGCTATGACCATTGTATTCTCTTGACAAAATTCTATCAGCTTGTGCCCTGCTTCATTTTGTACTCCAAGGCCAAACTTGCCTGTTATTCCAGTTTTCTTTTGGCTTCCTACTCTAGCATTCCAATCCCCCATTTCTTCTACATGAGCAAAGGATTGTTCATTGCTTATTGTTTCAGTAGGATGCTTATTCACTTCCGTGGCTTTCTTGTTCCCATTCGCTTACCATTATTCAGAACAACAGTTAATCTGAACAGCAGCCATATTTTGCACATGTTCGGAGACACATTTTCGGAGGGTTGCCGATAGGAAATGCTCCTCCTTAAGTGCCTCAGGACCCTAGGTCGGTATTGATTACAGTTTCTAGGCAAGGGCGGAGCGCTGGAGAAGAATTAGGCTGTGGCTGCTGCAGGAGCGAGGCGGTCGCGGTGCTCCTTCGCCCAGTGGGTGGAGCCGTTCGAGCTCCCCCAGTCTCGCTGGACAGGAAGGGCTGCCGGAATCGGGCAGCATTGCAGTACTGCCTTTGCTGTCACCGGCGCATAATCGGATCCTGCAGAGCCAGCCCAGTTGCCGCCGAGGATTCTCTGGACGCGCCATGGCCGGGTAGCAGGAGCTGGTGGGTGAGGCCAGAATGCTGCGGGCGCCGGCTGTGGCGATGCGCTTCGCCATCCTCTTACAGCTGCTCGTTGGCCCCGGGTGGTCAGCTGTGGACGAGGCGCAGCTGGGCGAGCTTCCCATCCCGCAGGGTGAGTGGCTGCGAGACTGGCGAAAGGGCTGCGCCCCCGCAGGGGAAAAAAACTGGCTTTCGAGGCTCCGCTGGTTCTCCGCGGCTGGGGTGGGTGGGGCAGCTCGGAAGAATGGTCGCAGTGCCTTAAAATGCTTTGGATGGAGGGAGGCGGGAGGCTGAGATTGTAGCCTCTTCGTCCTATCACGCTCTCGGTCAAGGTGAAGCGTGCCGGGCGGGCGGGTTTACATGCCGGGAGCTTTTACTCCCGTCGTTTTTTTGGGGTTCCGACTTTCTCTGCAAGTCAGATAGAGGAGGTTGGAGGCGGTTCTAGCAGAACGAAGGAGATGCGACACACGAGAGGAGAAAGGAAGTAAAATGGATAGGTCCACGCGGTTTTTCCCCACGCCCCCTTATCTTCTTGATATTGTTCTTGATATTGGAAGCCGCATTGTCGTCTTCTCTTGGAGGGCGCCCCTCCCGGACAAAGAAAGTCAAAATGGGGCAGGAATGGACCCGCTGCTTGCTAGGGGTCTGTTTGTGTATCCTCGCGCGACTGCAACCTGCACCTCCTAGGCGTGGAAGCCGGGGGGACGGGACAGGAGGACTGTCTATTTAAGATTAGGGTAAATCTTGATCTCTTCCTCCGCCCTATCTTATTTATTTTGTTTTTTTTTATTACATTTATATCCCGTTCTTCTCCGAAGACTCAGGGCGGCTTACAAGCTTAGCAGTCAGCCAGGGTAGCACCCCCCCTGCCCATCTCTTCCCTGATCCCTCACATCCTCCTTTTCTCCTCCCCCACTTTGCCCAGCCATTTTACATGGTAATCTTGATTTCCCTTACCCACACTGCCTCATCCAAGGTCTTTTTCTCCTATTTCCCTCTCCAGGACTTTTGTCTGCCCTTCTGTCCTTTCCTCTGATAGATATGCCTGTTTTCTCATCCTGCCTCTGAACCATCCACACAGATCAGCCTTCTTCCACCCAGATTCCTACTTGGTCCACACCCATTCGTTCTCTATATATCCTTTCTGACCTCTGTTGGTGTACCTGTTGATGCTCTAGCATTCTCTTTGTTTATCTAAAGTAGTTTTTATAGATCTACACACATACTTGTCTGAATTGTCACTAAATGTGTGAGCTTTTCCATTGAGCTTTATTATCTGAAATAAATATGACATTTCCGATTTCTGGTATTTAAACACACATGTAGGCTGAAGCTGTCAGTTTAATTTAATCTTAGCTATTTATATAACATTCTATCTTTCCGTGTCCAATCATTCTATCTCCCATTTAGTTTTGTTTCCTCTATCCATCCCTGTTTGATAGCCACAGTTATATTTTTCCAAGTGGCACAATAACTTAATTCTGGGTCCCAGTCCTTTTCTTCTTTCTTGGCACCATGTACAACAGGCAGGGGAGCCACATCTGGCCCTTTGGCTGTCCCTGTCCGGCCTGTGTGAGATGAATTGGAAATTAAAAATTAAATGTAAATAAGTACCATGCGCACAATACAACTGCATTGCTTTTATTTTGAAGGAGACTGCTATTATTATTTTTTTCAATTTACATATGTGCATGTGTGCGTGCCTATGCACCTTCACAGCCTTATTGGTATGGCCCTCCACAGCAGTCCCAGTTTCTCATGTGGACCCTTGGGAAAATTAATTGCCCACCCCTGGTTTATGGTCATTTATGGAATAGCACTGCAAAGCAAAGCATCTTCTTGTGCTGGTGGGAAATGGCAGCAATGAAAGTCCCTGGCTTTTAATAAACCCATGCTGGCTAAGTTAACACACCCACATGACACACCCACACCTGTGATGAGAGCAGGACTCCTCCTCACCCCAAAAGAGAAAATACCTTGGCAAATACAGGAAAAACCCAATACAAACTAGTCTGACTCAGCGTCAGGCTGAGGCTAAATAAACACTTAACGCACACTGGCTACAAAGTATCAAATCTAAACCACAGGAATGCAGAATCGGCTAACAACAATTAGGATTGACAGGATTAGAATAGAAACACTAAAAAGTACACAACAAATAATTACACCGGATCCCTCCTGGAGCAAAAATTAACACTTTTCAGACAGAATTGATAAAGGAATTAACCCAACAATAGACACTGACCAACAAATCAGAAAAGACAAATTTTAAACTCACGAATCAGAAATGACAATTTTGGAAACCATGAAAGGGTATAAGAACTCACGTTTGAGGACCATTATGTCTAGCGGATTCATGTTGAATTGTCACACAACTTTAATCTCTGTGATTAAACCTCTTTTTCCAGTAGCTGGCTTCACGTTCTATTTGTTCTCTGTGCTGCTTGAGAGAATCCCAGCTGGAAGAGCCTGAACAGGGGAATTCCTCCCAACAATTACCTGGCAACCAATGAAGGGACTTCCAGCTCACCCAGCCACTGGACTGGGCCTGGAAGAGCCATCACCCAGCCAGCAGCAGACACCTTGTTCCACGGGGAAGTCTCCACGGACCCTGCCCGGTCGGCAGTGGTTATTAAAGGGAGTTTTTGAGTCTTGCGCTCTAAGAGCTACCTGGAAAGAGGGTAAGTGCCACCAAATTTAAATTCCTAGATTCAAAGGGTCCAAAGAACGAAAGGAAGAGTGTGGATGTATGTGTGGTGCACCTTCCTCTGAAAATCAGCTGAATCTCACCCCCTCTGTATGCCCTCCAGCCGCACCCCAGCCTGCTGCTAGCTCCCCTGGAGCCGTGACCGGTAGGGCCTGGGAAAGCAAGGGGAGGACATTGGAGTGTGAGACCTTCTGAGAAAGGGAGAGCCGAGTGGGCAGTAAAAGTGTCGTAAAATCTTTTGTATTGGTAGACCGGACCCCTTTTGGAAACCTTTTTTACATTGGTAGACCAGGACCCCTTCTGCCAGTAATTTATAAGCAAAAGCCCCAAGTTAGGAAATTAAGCCCCGGGCTAGGAGTGTCCATTACCTCTTGAAAGCAAGCAGAGGTCCTCCCATACATTTGAAGTCCGCAAACAGTGCTGGTGAAAAGTGAAGGTAAAGCCAGTAAGAGAGCGTCCCGTACCTTCTGCAGGGGAGCAGAAGAGTCCTTGACAGACTCCTTTTTGGTCTGAAACCGTGGTGGTAGATCCCTAAAGGAGTGCACGTACTTTGTGAGGGATCCAGAGTGTTCAGCGGGCCCCTTTTTGGCATGAAAACCGTGGTGGTAGGCGAAAGTCTCATTAGGAGGCTTCAGTGCACTGGACCCGATAGAACCAAAGTGAACCCCTGCATCAGGAATAAGGGAATCATGGGGTGTTCAAGTTCAAGGGTCAAAATAGGCTCCCCAGTGAAAAGCTTGCTTGAAGCCTGGGATGGGAATCGGCTACCTGTCCAGGCAGGTATGAAAAAGAACCTGTTAAAGGAATTATGTAAAAAATGGGCTTTGCTTAAAGATGAGTGCGGAAAACAGATTTGGCCAGAAGGCGGCACATTTGAATTCAAAGCACTGAAAGCACTTAGATCCAGAATAGAACCAGCCCAGCTACCCTATTGGTATTGCTGGGCTGAACTGTCCAGATTAAAAAGCCAGGCTCAAATTGAGTTCAAACCTCAGCCTCCCTTAGACGACTCTGAACCAAAAATCATGCCCCCCCCTACTGAACAGGCCTGTACCTGGGCGATTGAGGGGCCAGGCTGAACATATTTTAACCCACACCCGCTTCTCCCCATCTGACTTGGTTGTTTGGAAAAAGGACACTCCTACTTGCCGATCAGACCCCCAATCGGTCATAACAACTATAAAATCAATTGTGGAAACTCACAATCCGTCTTGGGCAGACATGACCCAGCTATTACATGTGTTTTTAACAAAAGAGCTAATGAAGCTTTTTGAAAAAACTGAAGAGATAACCAGATGACCTATAATAATTACACCTGGGCAAGTAGCCCCTGCTAGAGTTGCCTGGCCCTTTAACTGCCCAGACTGGGACTATAACAATCAAAACCACTGGGACGAATATACGAGGGCTAAAAATAATTTAATGGAAGCCCTCCAGGAGATAGAGAAAAGGCCCCTGAACTGGTCTGAATTAAAAAAAAAACAATGCAGAGGGACAAGGAACCCCCAGATGCTTTCTGGGTCTGTCTCTGAGAAGCCGGAGTCACATTTGCTGATTTAGACCTAGGCTGTCAAAAGGAGCAGAAAATTCTTGCTGCTGCCTTTGTTAATCGGCAAGTGATATCCAGGGGCACTTTCATAAGATACTCTCTAACTGGTTGACATTAGACATCTCAGAGTTGTGCAGAATTGCAAACTTTGTATTTGACCAGAGGGAAAAATTAGCAGAAGAAGAAAAAGAAAGAAAGGAAGCAGACAGAGAGGGGGAGAGGGAAAAGACGTGTAGAGCAGAAAGAAGGGAGGACTTACAAGCCTTTGCAATGTTAAACAAGGATAGTAGACAAAGGCAACACAGACCCCACCAGGGAAGGACAAAATGCCGGCAGTGCGAATTTAAAAGGGAAACGTTCTGCAGGCATTGCCTCCATTGTGGGAGGGAGGGACATTTTAGCAAAAATTGCTAGGGAGGTCAAAACAGGGAAAACCAGAATTGTCATAACGAACCAAGACCCCCCTTCCCTAGGGAAACCACACACCATCAGAACGAAGATAGAGACCGACCCCAACCCTAATGGGAGCAACAGGAACATGACATGTCCTGACTAGAAAGCGATTATAAGGCCACATTTCATGGGCTGGCTATTCCCTTAAAGGACGGCCCCGATGGAGAGCCCCTTTTCACAGTAACTATAGGGGGAAAGGCATATGAATGTCTCATTGACACTGGAGCCACCTCCTCTCTTATCACTATGGCACCCTTTAAAGATTCAATAGTGCCTGGGGCCAAGGATAACATAGTGGGAGTGGGAGGAAAAATTATCCCAGTTGAATTCACAAACAAGCTAAAAGTGGAAGTTTTCCCTTTTTCCCTAGAACACCCATTCACCGTTTGTCCCCAATCTCCCCTGTCCCTCATGGGCAGGGACTTGCTTTGTAAACTGGGGGCAACCATTAAATGCACTACAGAAGGGCTCCACTTAGACATCCAATTCAAACATGCACATTTTACCATGGTATGTTCAATTGAAAAAGAGATCCAGCTGCCTATAGATCTCAGAAGCCTACCGGCCTCTCTATGGGGATGGGATCCCACCAAAGTGGGATTACTGAAGGGAGCCACCCCAGTTACGATTCAGGTAAAGGCAGGATCACCACCATGCATTCCCCAGTACAAAATACAGCCAGAAGCAATAGAGCCCATTCAGAAGCTAATAACAGCATATCTAAAACAAGGGGTATTGCGCAAATGCACTTCCCCCTGTAACACTCCAATCTTTCCAGTTCGGAAACCCAAATTAGACAGCAAAGGAAAGCCCATTTATCATTTTGTACACAATATGAGAGCCATCAATAGTCATGTGGTAGCAAGAGCACCTATAGTACCAAACCCAGCCACCATAATCACAGAAGTGCCAGCGTCAGCCACCCACTTTACAGTAGTGGATCTTTGCTCAGCCTTCTTCAGTATCCCTGTGGACCCTGCATCACAATACCTCTTTGCCTTCACATAGGACAAACAACAATACATCTGGACTTGGCTGCCACAAGGCTACACTGAGTCCCCCACCCTATTTTCCCAAATCTTAAAGGAAGACCTTGCTTCTATTTCCCTGCCACACAATTCTACTTTAATCCAGTATGTGGATGATTTATTATTGGCTTCTGAATCGGAGGAAAGTTGTAAGGCAGATACCTATCACCTATTGGAATGCTTGGGTAACAGAGGACACAAAGCCTCACCCTTAAAGCTACAGTACCTAAAAAAAGAGGTGATTTACTTAGGGTATATTATTGTCCCCGGGATTAGAAAATTAGCACCAGAGAGAGTTAAGACCATTTTAGGAATGAAACACCCACAAACAAAACGCCAAGTCCGTGCTCTATTAGGTGTCTTAGGATTCTGCCGCCCTTGGATTCCCTCCTTTGGGGAAATGGCAAAACCTTTACTGCAAAGGATCAACCAGATCCTATTGAATGGACAAAGGAATTAACAAATACCTTTCAAAGGATAAAGCAAACTCTAGCCTCGGCCCCCGCCCTGGGTCTCCCTGATTACAAAAAGCCTTTTTTCCTTTTTGTCCACAAATGTAAGGGTGTGGGTTCAGGGGTGCTGGCACAGAGATGTGGTCCAACACTCAGACCAGTAGCCTATTACTCTGTCCAATTGGACCCAGTAGCCAGAAGAACTGTTCCGTGCTTAAGAGCCGTGGCTGCCACCGTAGAACTAGTTAAACGATCAAAAGACCTGGTTTTAGGACAGCCACTTATTTTAAGAGTTCCCCACGATGTATTTGCAATACTCTTAAAGTCACAGACTCAGGCATTCACCCAACAACGTTTGGCCCAATATGAAGCAGAACTATTCACTTCAGAAAACATCACCTTTGAACGCTGCAACATGCTCAACCCAGCAACGTTATTGCCCGCTAATCTAGCAGACGAAGTATTACATGACTGCTTATACCTAGACCAAGACGCTGAACTACCATGTCCCAACTTAATAGATCATCCCCTTCCAAACCCAGACCTAGAATTGTTCACTGACGGCTCCTCCTACCTACTTGATGGGACCCGTGTAACAGGAGCTGCAGTTGTCTCTGCATGAGACAGTCTGGGCCTCTCCCCTGCCGCCGCGCTACAGTGCTCAAGCGGCTGAGCTTATTGCATTGAAAAAAGCATTCAAAATAGCAGAGAACCAGTCTGCCAATATATATACAGATTCCAGATACGCTTTTGGAGTCTGACATGCAACCGCCGCTCTCGGGAAACAGAGGGGTTTCTTAACATTCAATGGCCAACCAATTGCCCATGCTGACCTTATATCTGACTTATTGAAAGCTATCCAATTACCCTCATCCCTAGCAGTCATCCATTGTAGAGCACACCAGAAGGATGATTCAAGGGTCAGAAGATGAAATCAATTTGCTGATGTCACAGCCAAGTGGGCTGCCTCTCAACCCCTGAAGGCATTCACTACCCTCCCTACATTACAATTAGGACCAACAGTACAATATCAAGATCTGTTAAAACCTGGGGAAATAAAAACTTGGGAAGAGAAATGTGAGGCAGTTTATGAAGAAGGATTTTAGTGGGTCCCAGATGGGAGGCCCATAGCTCCCAGACGCTTGCTACAACTAATCTGTCAGCAGCTACACTCCAAAGGGCACTGTGGGACACAAGCAATAGTAGATGCCATAAGGAGAGTGTGGTATGCCCCAGGAGTCTACAGTGAAGCAACTCAGATAGCCAAGACATGCCAAAGATGCCAAGCAAACAATGCTTCCTCAAGAAAAGCAACACACACAGGGGGGAGACCATGGGCCCAACACCCCTTTGAAAAACTCCAACTTGATTACATTTGACTCCCCAGAGCCAATGGTTACCAATACGTGCTAGTCTGTAGGGACCAGCTCACCCACTGGATAGAAGCATACCCATGCCGCCATGCCACTGCTCTAGAGACAGCAAGACACCTATTAAAAGAACCTATGCCCAGGTTTGGAGTCCCAAGCATTTTAGACATGGACAGAGGTACACACTTTGTGTCACAGGTAATCACACATGTCCTCCAAGTGTTGGGCATTAAACAAGACCTACACACACTGGGACAGCCCAGTTGCTCATGGGGGTGGTGGTAGAGAGACAGAATAGGGAATTAAAGACCCTCTTAGGTAAACTCTGTCAGGAGACGCACCTGCCCTGGCCCCAAGTACTACCCATAGCATTGTTCCACCTTAGAACCCGGACAAGGTGAGACATAGGCATCTCCCCCTTTGAATTATTGTTTAGTCATCTGTTCTGAACCAGCCTGCTACCGGCCTTGCAATAAGGCAAACCCCTGTTCAAACAGTAGAGACTGGAGAGCGTCTAAGGCTGCAAAGCGTCTGCCAAGATTTATTACACAAACAACAGAACAAGAAACAAAAACACTGGAACTTGAATCCTCAAACGGAAGGGTTGCTTTCAGCAACCAGCCCTTCCCCAAACACTCCTTTTATTTAGAGTTCAGGGCGTGGCCTCCCTGTGCCTCCTCCCGAGGAGTCCCACAGCCTTTCTCTGTTTGGTCCTGCTCGACTGCCTCCTGCGTCGGGCGTCCTTGAACAGGGCCAGCTGTGGGTCATCATCCTCCGCACTATCGGGCTCACGCAGCTGAGAAGAGGGCCCCGGCTGGGGGCTCTGCGAAGCCTCCAAGCCATCATCAGCCAGTTCGTCTTCCACACCCTCCTCCTCCCCCTCATCTGAGTCATCCGAGACATCTGAGCCGGCTGCCGGACCCACAGGCTGGCCCTGAGTCACAACATCATCCACCTGACACACTTAAAGGCCTAGACCCCCAGTCTCTTTGTTTAGAAAAGGGGGAGGTAGTCTTATCATCCTATCTTACTGCTCTACACCAACGGCTCAAAGAACTGTGGAAGCAAAGTCGCCTGACGCAAACCTTACCATTAGAAGAAAACCTACATCCTTTTGAACCAGGGGACTGGATTTGGATAAAGTCATACAGCTGCAAGTCACTGCAACAACCAAAGTGGAATGGGCCCTTTCAAATTCTGCTAACCACCCAGACAGCAATCAAGGTAGCTGAAAGGAATGCCTGGATCCATTGGACCCACATCAAACCAGCAGTCGTAGACCACAGCATTATACCTGAAGCAACACCAAAGGTTCCACCCTTGAGACTTAGAAAAAAACCCAGTAACCGAAGAGTGGACGCTAAAGACCCTTTTTGAAACTGAAACAAATGGGGGAGGGAATTAAGTTCATCTTTGTTAAATTCCTGTATATTATTTGTATTGTATTTTTTTATTTGAAATGTACCTCTGGGTTCATAGAACCAAAATTATTCCCAGAAAAGGGTAATGTATGGGAATATTTAGCAAGGGAGGTGCTGAACACCACAGATTTTTGCCTTGCTGGGGGTAGATCAGTAAAAGACATCTTGACCACATGCCTGATGGGAATAGCAATAGCCCCATGAGCCATCACTAATGACACCAAGTTAAGAGAGTTTCCACTCACAGCCTCATATTCCAATATTTTTGATTGGGGCACCAGTGCTGACATAAAAGACAACAGCATGTATATATTGCAGGTGGCAGCTGTAACCCAAGCAGCTACCTGCTTCACACTAACCGGATGCCATATGCCTAAGGTCTCAAATTGCTACAACCTCACTAACACTGAACTGGCCTGCAACAACATCAGGGCCATCACCTTTTCATACAGCCATATGAAACTTCCTACAGGATGGTTTTTGCTGTGTGGCTTAAAAGCTTATTCCTACCTGCCACCAAACTCCACAGGGGGCCCTTGCACGTTAGGGTGATTAACCATGTTAATGCCTTCCTTGCAAAGGTGGCAAAAGAGGAGCTTCCACACATTTCCTCTTGACTGTGACTCAAAGGCCCCCCTCCTCTCCAAGGCTGAATATGTTTCATTGGCTGTCTCTCTAGTGGGAGTGCCAGGGCTTGCAGCGCGAAATTCAAGGAACATAAACAGCATGGCATGTACCCTAGCTAAAAGCCTAAATGCCACCTCCCATGCCCTAGATGCCTTAAACAAGGAATTAAGGCAAGTCAGAGAAGCAACCCTCGAGAATAGAGCAGCTATTGACTACTTATTGTTAAGGCACAATCATGGCTGTGAAGAATTCCATGGGCTTTGCTGTTTCAACCTATCCGACCAATCTGGACTAATTGAACAAGATATCAAACATTTAAAAGAACTAGCACAGTGTTCTGAACCAGCCAACTACCGGCCTTGTAATAAGGCAAACCCCTGTTCAAGCAGTAGAGACTGGAGAGCGTCTGAGGCTGCAAAGCGTCTGCCAAGTTTAATTCACAAGCAAAACAACAGAACAAGAAACACAGGAACTTGAATCCTCAAGCGGAAGGGTTGCTTTCAGCAACCAGCCCCTCCCCAAACACTCCTTTTATTTAGAGTTCAGGGCGTGGTCTCCCTGTGCCTCCTCCCGAGGAGTCCCACAGCCTTTCTTTGTTTGTTCCTGCTCGACTGCCTCCTGCGTCGGGCGTCCTTGAACAGGGCCAGCTGTGGGTCATCATCCTCCGCACTATCGGGCTCACGCAGCTGAGAAGAGGGCCCCGGCTGAGGGCTCTGCGAAGCCTCCAAGCCATCATCAGCCGGTTCGTCTCCCTCCTCCCCCTCATCTGAGTCATCCGATACATCCGAGCCGGCTGCCGGGCCCACCGGCTGGCCCTGAGTCACAACACACAGAACATTGGACATAACTAATCATCCTGGGACCTTTCCTGGCTCTTCTTATGGTTACCAGACTTTGATTGGTTGAAAATTCTCATTGCTAGCATAATCACAGTCATAGTAGGTGGAGTCCTCCTTTGTTGCCTATGCCAATTATTTTAGGGATGAGATGCCTAAAGATCTGCACAACTCCCATCAGAGGCAAAGAACAGAGCAAGAAAACCTCTCTCATGATGTGCCAAAGTGACCACCACTACTGAGTATATGAACCAGTTGGGCTGATCACTAAAACACCAGTGATAGCCCAAAATGGGGGAACTGATGAGAGCAGGACACCCCCTCCTCACCCCAAAAGAGAAAATACCTTGGCAAATACAGGAAGAACCCAATACAAACTAGTCTGACTCAGCGTCAGGCTGAGGCTAAATAAACACTTAATGCACACTGGCTACAAAGTATCAAATCTAAACCACAGGAATGCAGAATTGGCTAACAACAATTAGGATTGACAGGATTAGAACAGAAACACTAAAAAGTACACAAGAAGAAAATAATTACACCAGATCCCTCCTGGAGCAAAAATTAACAATTTTTAGACAGAATTGTTAAAGGAATTAACCCAACAATAGACACTGACCAACAAATCAGAAAAGACAAATTTTAAACTCACAAATCAGAAATGACAATTTTGGAAACGATGAAAGGGTATAAGAACTCACATTTGAGGACCATTCTGTCTAGCTAGCTGGGGATTCATGCTGAATTGTCACTCAACTTTAATCTCCGTGATTAAACCTCTCTTTCTACGTTCTATTTGTTCTCCTCTGCTCTGCTTGTGAGAATCCCGGCTGGAAGAGCCTGAATGGGGGAATTCCTCCTAACACCTAAAGACATCCCCTAAACTCTGCTGAAGATGTTGCCTAGCATGGTAACGAAACATTTGGAAACCAACCCACAAGCTCGGAGAGCAAACCTTCACCCTCATCTTATACGTAACTATTAGTCCTCAATCCAGACCAGATGGTTTAAATCCCAGGGTACTGAAGGAGCTGGCAGATGTAATCTTGGAACCACTGAATGAAAGCTTTCAGAGCTTCTGGAGCATGGACGAACTACCAGAGGACTGGAAAAGAGCTGATGTGGTTCCAGTTTTCAAAAAGGGAAAAAGTGGATCCAGGAAACTACAGACCAATCAGCTTGACATCAATACCTGGGAAAATCCTGGAAAAAGTAATGAAGCAGAGCATTTGTGAGCACCTAGAAATGAACAAGGTGATTACTAGAAGCCAGCATGGGTTTGTTAAAAGCACGTCATGCCAAACAAGCCTTATTGTCTTCTTTGATAAAGTGACTAAATTAGGCCTTAGACCTTCAGATTTACGTCTGATTTGAGTGGAAAAAGCCTTAGAAATGGATGTGAGGAAAAAATCGCCTGAGAAGTCACTGACTCAACCAGATAAACTTGATATTCTCTTATAAGAGATAAGAGAAATGAAAATAAATATAAAAGAAATGAAGACAAATATAGAGGAGGAATTGAAGCAAATAAAAGATAAAATGGACAAGATGGAGGTAAGAATAACAGATCTGGCGAAAAAAGTCAGGATATGACACGAAATATTACAGAAGTGAAGACCCAGATGGGAGAACATGATAAGGTGTTAAAAAGTCAGACAACTATGATGCATCAGGTGAAAAGGGATTTGATTGAGATATGTGATCGTCAGCGCCGATCAAATTTATGTATACGTGGATATCCGGAGAAAAGTGAAGAAAATGAAGCAAAATTGATTCAAGCAGTACTGGATTGCGCTACCTCGATCCTCCCAGATGTCCCCTTTACAAGATATGATATTGATGCAATACATAGAGTCGGCCCAAAAAGGTTTGGAAGAAAATTGCTGAGAGATATTGTGGTGCAACTCTGGTCATACGCAAAAAAAGAGCAATTGACGTGCAAATTGCAAAACATGTCATCTATAATGTTTGGGAGGCATCAGATACATGTTTTTCCAGATTTATGCAATGAGACTTTACAATGGGGGAAAGAGATGCATCAAGTTTGACTTCCAGTTTGCCACGCAGCCACCATGGACAGCTGGGAGACTTACTCTTTCTCCCCCATTCAGTTTTGGATCACTGGGGCCCCCTGAAAAGGGCCAAAAGTCGCCCTGAAGAGGCATCCAGCAAGGAGGGGCTCTTGCTGGATAGCGGGAGAGCAGCAACTCTCCCGTTGGAACTGGCAATCCCTCCAAATCGGCGGATGAAAGGACCGGCCATAGAAATATAGCTTGTCCCTAGGCTGCAGACAGCCAAAGTCACACTCACCATCTGGCAACTTCAAAGCAGCGTGGAAAGGTCTGGGTGAGATCTACCTCTTATTTATTTATTTATTTATTTATTTATTTATTTATTTATTTATTTATTTATTTATTTATTTATTAAATTTTTATACCGCCCTTCTCCCGAAGGACTCAGGGCGGTGTACAGGGCAATAAATATCAAAATGTAAATACAAAAGTTAAAAAGTTAAAAAGAATTAAATAATTATGCCCAATATAATACAATAATAAAACTGTGTTAAAACTAAATCCAACCCCAAACCCATCAGACCAGGCCAGATTGTTCAAATAAATAAGTTTTTAAATCGCGCCGGAAGGAGCGAAGGTCGGGAGCCATCCGGAGCTCAACCGGCAAGCGGTTCCACAGGTCTTAAATCCTAATTGCTTTTTTTGTACCTATTCAAGCTGCTAAAGTACTTTCCCCCCTGTGGAGAGGGAAGGGGGATTTTAGCCCTCCCTCTAGAAACAGTGGCTATTGAACATATAGGGGAGCTTTTTTTGAAAACGTTAATTGGATCCCAATTTGAACTTTATTTTCTAAAGCTTGTGGATTAAAAGATTTTTGATTATTTACGTTTTACCTTCTATTTTTATTTGGAAGTCTGGGGTTTTCCCCTTAAAATAGAAGAAAAACCCCCTGAAAGGATTGAAATAACTTTGAGATTTAAAGGAATTCCTTAAACTCTGGAGTGACATCTTGTGGCTAAACCTGAAATTGCAATTTATTATTCTGAAAGAAAAGAGACTTGGCTGACAGTTCAGAAAATAAGATAAGTTAAGACTCATGTGACCTTGAATACCAGCTGTGAGAGTTTTAGCTCTGTTTTTTATTTAATGGGGGGAAAAAACTGTAAAAGTTTTCAATTCAACTCATCACTATGGAAGACCAGGAACAGACCTTTTCTATGGAAGAAATGCAAAAACAAATTTCTGCTATATTGAAAATAACTTACCAAACTTACCAAACTCTTCTTACAGCTGGTGATGAAATAAGAGCTTTTGGAGAAAAATCAGAAAGCGTCTTAGATATGAAAACTCAAACTTTGACTATAACTAAAAACCTATCTATACAGATTACAACAGAAAAAATTGAACAATTAAATATTATCACAGAAGACCTAACTGCCCAACAAGTACAGACAATAGAAAATTCAGAAAATTCAGAAAAAAATCTGATAACTTGGATGGAGGAAAAAACCTGCTATATAAATCAGAAGGAATTTGAAGATCAAGAAGAGAAACAGATGGAAGGAAAGATAAACAGTCCAGGACAACTACGTCAAGAGGAGAAAACAAAGAGAAGATCTGGTAGTCCTGCCAGACCCCTTAACCTTTCAAAAATGGTGATTGGATGGTCATCTCAATATGACATAATAATACAAGAACTCTTTGACGATCCTGAAGCAAGGACACGGAAGATGACTTGTCAAAGAAAAAAAGCCAGAATAAGACTAAAGAAGAATGGAGTGTGGACATATGTAGGAGGTTTAAAATAGAATATATCTAAGTAGACAAGACTTGTATCTTGAATATGAGATATTGTTATGATGTGAAGATAAAGAAAAATGTTGGCTAATTAAAATCTAGATGCATGAATGTCAATAGTTAAATTGAGATATTGAGTTGTTTATAAAGGTTAGATAAAGATGATTAAAACATATATATGTTAAGAGTGATACAACGTAATATGTTTTGACGTAGTGAAAAGAATAAAATTATAAGCTTAACTATGAGAAAGTGGACATGAAGAAGAGAGAGGATGTATTAAATGCTGAAATGGGAGAAATCTTGGTTATTGAACCTATAATATTTGGAAATTATAATGAAAATAGCAATATTACATTGTATTCCTAATCTGTTGATATGGAAGTGAGATAGACAAGATACATATCTGGAACATTAGAGGTTGGGGGGAATTGTGATAAAGGGAACTGGGGTCATATAAAAATTTGGAAATGATAAATATTAAATGTTTATTTTAAATATTAATGAAAAACTAAAGCTGGGAAAACTTATAAGGTTATTGATGGTCCAAAAGATGGAATGTCAAAATAAATAAGACATGTAAAATTATTGATAAATGTAAGAAAGCTATTAAGTAGCTGATGGATGGAATAAGAAGTATATTAATTTAAACAAGAGACAGTGTATATTAAAGGAAAAAAGAGGAAATATTGGCTGTAACAGTTGGAGATTTGTATTAATACACATATGTACGTAATGGAATTATTGTAACCCAGACACCACGTTTTTCAAAGATATAATTGTATTATTGGAAAATTAATAAATAGTTTTTAAACAAGAGATGCATCAAGTTTGTCAAATATTTAAGAAAAATAACATTAACTACAGCTGGGGATATCCGCTTTTTTGAGATTTTCTTACAGTGGAAGGTTTAACAGAGTTGAAACAAAGGAGGAGGTGATGGAGAAATTAAGGGAGCATGGAATCATCAATAAAGAAGATCTACAGGAGAAAGGGAAGCTGGATGAAGCAACAGGAGTTACAAGTTCATTGTAGAGATAGTATATAAGTATTTGTAATTTTACAATATATGTTTGGGTGTAGAAATTAAGGGTAAAGATGGTCAAGGGAGGTGGAGTGGGTGACCAAAGTCTGTGCAGGGATGGCTCCTCTCCTGCCCCCGGAGGCCCGAAGCGGCGGAGAGGAGGAAGATCTCCTGAAGAAGGGAAGGGAGACAATATATACAGTATGTATATGGGTGGGTAAGAGGTCATTTATGTTTTGGGTCAATATGCTTACTTTGTAGTTTTAGTTTTGTAAGATTTATGTTAGAGCACATATGGACACCAAAGGGAATATGTAATATAAGGAATAGATGGGGAAATCGTTGAAGGTAGCTACATGGAATGTACATGGTTTGGGGGAAAAATATAAATGAGCAAGAATCAATAAATCAATTAACAAAGAGAAAATAGATATTGTATTTTTACAAGAAACGCATCAAAAGTAAGAAGGGGTGAATGAAAGGTTATATTTGGCTGATGTATATGAAAAGGCATTTGGTACATTAAAAGCAAGAGGGGTAGCAATCATGGTAGCTAAAAGATGTGAATTTAAGATAAAAGCCATAAAAAGGGATGATATGGGAATATTTCTTATAATTCAAGGCTTGATCTATGGACAAGAGGTCACTTTAGCAAATTTGTATGCACCTAATACAAATCAAAGAGAGTTTTATAATAGGGTATATAAAGAGATAGAAGAAATAAAAAAGGTTACTGTATGTGATAATGGCAGGTGATTATAATATGGTTATGGATATAGGAACTGATAAATTAATCCATCAAAAGAGGAAATAAAGTATAATAATACAGATTTAAGAAAATTTATTAATAGAAATAGATTAAAAGATTTTAGAGAGAATTACATGGCAATCAGAAGAGTTATACATACGAAAAAATTAGTAAGGTGATAAATCAGCTATATTCAGAGAACAAGGCAAAATAGCCATAAATGATGGTGTTACAGAGACAATAACCTTAAGCCGGGGAACGAGACAGGGTTGCCCCTTATCCCCAGTTCTGTTTGTATTATTGATGGAGGTTTTGGCAAATGCAATTAGGAAAGATTCATTGATTGAAGGAATTGGTGTACATAAAAAAACAAAAATAAATTTATTTGCAGATGATACATTACTAACATTTCAAAATCCCATAGCTACAATAGAGACGGTCTATTCACATTTGAATGAATTTGGGAAATATAGTGGATTGCAAATAAACTGGGAAAAATCAGAAATGATGTTATATAACCATAGTAAAGAAGAAATGGAGGTATTGAAAGAAAAATATAAATTAAAAATAGTAGATAGTATGAAATATTTAGGTATTGACATCCCAAAAAATATTCAAGAATTAAAGAAGATAAATTATGAGAAGTTAAAGATATAAAAGATAAAATGGATAAATATGGAAAAGTAAAATTGTCATGGTTCGGAAGAATTGCAGCAATAAAAAAAAGTTTTACCAAAAATTAATTTTGGGGGGAATGATCCCAATTAAGTTTTCGGATCAAGAATTAAAAGAAATACAGAGATTGCTGGAGGTGTATTGCAATGGAGGCAAGAGAGCAAGAATAAGCAAAGCTTTATGGTAGGAACCATTAAAAAAGGGTGGGCTGGGTCTTCCAAATGTTAGAAATTATTGGGTAGCTAATCAATTAAGGGTGGTCCCAGATATTATAGCAGATAGAGATTTATTATGGAGTGATATAGAATTGAAGGAATTAAGGGAAATAGGCAATCCTATAGAAACATATTGGTTTAAAAAAGGTATTTAAAAAAATTGTGAACAGAATTAAAAATCCCTTTTTTAAAAACTTGATAGAATTATGGAATAAATGGAGATATCGGTTAATGCCAGGAATTTCTCCTTTAACACCGGTAGTAGAAATGGAGAAATTCCCTAAGATTGAATTGAAAGATTGGATTAGTAAATTTAAAAAGAATCAGATATATAAATGGGAAGACTGGAAGAACAAGATAAAGAATATAATACAATTAAAGAATGTTTTATCAGATACTAAATTAAATTGGTTGAATTAGAGAAATGGATAAAAATGGAAGAAAAATTCGAGGTGAAAGATAGACAGTTAACAAAATTTGAAATGATTATAAAAGAAAGTGAGGAAAATGAAGAATATATAGGTAAAGGAAGAATTGGGAAAATATACAGAATATTAAATAGAAGATCAGGCAAAAGGTTTAAAATTAATCTGGGAAACAGATTTAGGAGAAATAAACGATAAAGATTGGAAAAAATATTTGGAACAGAAGAGCACTGTATATAAGAATATGTCAGTTAGAGTTAAGGAAAATGGGTATAAAGTGATGTGGAGGTGGCACCTAACACCATGTAAATTAAATAAAATAGATGTTAAATATACAAATATTTGCTGGCAGTGTGAGAAAGAGATTGGAACATATAAACATGTGGTGGGATTGCAATTGTAAATTTGATAATGGCAGCTAGATTAGTGATGGTTAAATATTTGAGACGGAATTGGGTTATTCAAAGAAATGAGTGGTATAATGAAATATGGAATATAGCAATAAAAGATAAATTAAAAACAGAAATTAAATTTAAAAAAGGGATGATTAAAGTAAATAATTATAATGAAATATGGGATGATTTTATAAAAACTGTCTTGGTGGAAGGCAAAGGGAATAAACCTGCTCAAGAATATATGCTGTTTTGAAGGAGATAAGGGCACAGTTAAAATACTGTATATTGTATATTGTTAGTTGTTATATGAGAAGAAATATAGGTAATAAAAATGGTCTCTAGGGGTGTGGGTGCACTGTAGTATTTGTACTTTATTATACTGTTTTTTACAGGTGAAACTCAAAAAATTAGAATATTGTGCAAAAGTTCATTTATTTCAGTAAGGCAACTTAAAAGGGGAAACGAATATATGAGATAGACTCATTACATGCAAAGCAAGATAGTTCAAGCCGTGATTTGTCATAATTGTGATGATTATGGCGTACAGCTCATGAAAACCCCAAATCCACAATCTCAGAAAATTAGAATATTACATGCAATCAATAAAACAAGGAGTGTACATAGAACAATATCGGACCTCTGAAAAGTATAAGCATGCATATGTACTCAGTACTTGGTTTGGGCCCCTTTTGCAGCAATTACTGCCTCAATGCAGCCTGGCATGGAAGCTATCAGCCTGTGGCACTGCTGAGGTGTTGTGGCAGACCAGGATGCTTCAATAGCGGCCTTCAGCTCTTCTGCATTGTTCGGTCTCATGTCTCTCATCTTTCTCTTGGCAATGCCCCTCTATGGGGTTCAGGTCAGGTGAGTTTGCTGGCCAATCAAGCACAGTAATCCCATGGTCATTGAACCAGGTTTTGGTGCTTTTGGCAGTGTGGGCAGGTGCCAAGTCCTGCTGGAAAATGAAGTCAGCATCCCCATAAAGCTCGTCTGCGGAAGGAAGCATGAAGTGCTCCAAAATCTCCTGGTAGACGGCTGCCTTGACCCTGGACTTAATGAAGCACAGTGGACCAACACCAGCAGATGACATGGCTCCCCAAATCAACACAGACTGTGGAAACTTCACACTGGACTTCAAGCAGTGTGTGCCTCTCCATTCTTCCTCCAGACTCTGGGTCCTTGGTTTCCAAATGAGATGCAAAAGTTGCTCTCATCAGAAAAGAGGACTTTGGACCACTGAGCAACAGACCAGGTCTGTTTTCCTTTAGCCCAGGTAAGATGCTTCTGACGTTGTTTGTTGTTCAGGAGCAGCTTGACAAGAGGAATACGACATTTGAAGCCCATGTCCAGGATCCATCTGTGTGTGGTGGCTCTTGATGCACTGAATCCAGCCACAGTCCACTCCTTGTGAAAGTCCCCAACACTTTTGAATGGCCTTTTCCTGACAATCCTCTCCAGGCTGCGGTCATCCCTGCTGCTTGTGCACCTTTTTCTTCCACACTTTCCCCTTCCACATAACTTTCTATTAATGTGCTTTGATACAGCACTTGGGGAACATCCAACTTCTTTTGCAATTACCTTTTGAGGCTTTCCCTCCTTATGGAGGGTGTCAATGATGGTTTTCTGCACAACTGTCAGGTCAGCAGTCTTCCCCATGATTGTGATTCCTACTGAACCAGACTGAGAGACCATTTAAAGGCTCAGGAAGCCTTTGCAGGTGTTATGGCTTAATTAGCTGATTAGGGTGGGACACTTTGAGCCTAGCATATTGCACCTTTTCACAATATTCTAGTTTTCTGAGATTGTGGATTTGCGGTTTTCATGAGCTGTAAGCCATAATCATCACAATTATGACAAATCACGGCTTGAACTATCTTGCTTTGCATGTAATGAGTCTATCTCATATATTAGTTTCCCCTTTTAAGTTGCATTACTGAAATAAATGAACTTTTGCACGATATTCTAATTTTTCGAGTTTCACCTGTATTTGCCTTGACCGTAAATACTTCAGATTCTTGTAGAGAACATTATCATACAATAAACCTATATTCTTTTGAACTGCCTGGACTCCTGATTTCCTGTGCTTCACATTAATCTTTTTTTATTGAAAAGTTTTACAATACATTTTTAAATACAAAAAACTCCCTCCTCACCATCCCCTCTCCCCAACCCTCCCCTACCCTTCCCTCCCCCCTCCCCGACTTCCCAGAACTGAATACAGAGTATGGTAATACAAACATAAGCTAAAATATGCTAACAACAAAAATAAGACATTAAATTCTATCGCACTTTAACTCTCCATAGTCATAATTATGTTACTAACAAATAACAAATAACTAATAATACATCATATAAAACCACTACTTATTCAAATGCTAAATGAAACTTTTTAGTCCCATATTTATTCTGAATATATTCAATCCATCTTCTCCATTCCACAATATATCTCTGTTGCGATTGTTCTTTAAAATATGCTGAAATCTTTGCCATTTCCGCCAAGTTAGAAACTTTCAAAGTCCACTCTTCTATAGTCGGCAGTTCCTCCTTCTTCCAATATTGCGCTACTAAAAGTCTTGCTGCCGTAATTAGATTCAACATAAACTTAGTGTCTATAACAGTAGTATCTGTGATAATGCCCAATAAAAACAATTGTCGACAAAACTTTATCCTTTTCTTTAATATTTTTTGCATATTCCACCAAATTTTAATCCAAAATGCTTTAACCCTTTTACAAGTCCACCATATATGAAAATACGTTGCATCCTCACCACCACACCTCCAACATTTGGGCTGGCAATTCGGATACATACTTGCTAATTTTTTAGGGTCTAAGTGCCACCTATAAAACATTTTATAAAAATTCTCTCTTAAATTTTGGGCCTGCATAAATTTTACATTTCTAACCCAGATCTTTTCCCAAGTATCCATTATAACTTCTTGAAAATTCTGGGCCCACTTTATCATACAATCTTTAACAAGTTCCGTTTCTGAATCAATTTCTATCAATGCATTATATATCCTTTTTATATGTGCTTGACCTTGATCTCTAATTTGTTTTACCAAATTTTCATCAATCATCGAAAAACCAACTTTCTGGTCCTCTTTCCATCTTGCCTGTAACTGCCCATACTGAAACCAAGTTTGTACAATCTTTTCTTCTTTTAAAATATTATGTGGCTTTAATTGCCATACATTCCTTTCTAAACTTAAGATCTCCTTGTACGTAGTCTCATCATGTTTAAATCCCACATTTATATTTTCTATTGCATGTTTAGGTATTGTCCAAATTGGTATCTCATAATTTAACTTATGTCTATACTTTTTCCAAACTCGCAACAGAGCATACCTTAGTATATGTATCTTAAACACATTATCCAACTTCTTATCATACAATAAATATGCATGCCAACCAAATAACAAATCATAACCCTCAAGATTTAATATTCTCCCTTGTGTTAAATTAAACCAGTCGCTTATCGATGACAAAGCAGCAGCCTCATAGTTGCCCCTTGATCTGCCAATAATAATAATAATAATAATAATAATAATAATAATAATAATAATAATAATAATAATAATAATAATAATAATAATAATTTTATTTATATACCGCCCTTCTCCCGAAGGACTGAGGGCGGTGAACAGGGCAAGAATAAAAAATACAAAGTTACAAAAGTTAAAAAAGAATTAAATATATGCCCACTAAAAACAGTAAATACAAATATTAAAATAACAATAAAAAACCCCACCAATCCCCCATCAGGCCAGGCCGGCTTGTTCAAATAAGAATGTATTTAGATCGCGACGGAAGGAGCGAAGATCGGGCGCCATCCGGAGCTCAACCGGTAACTGATTCCATAGCTCCGGGGCGCCCACAGAGAAGGATCTCCCCCTGGGGGCCACCAATCGACATTCTCTGATCGGTGGCACCCTGAGGAGGCCCTCTCTGTGGGAACGTACAGGGCGAAGGGAAGTTGATGCCGGCAGCAGGTGTTCCCTAAGGTACTCCGGACCACTGCCATGTAGGGCCTTAAACACCATTACTAGTACCTTGAATCTCACCCGGAAGACAACTGGCAACCAATGCAGCTCACGGAGCAGAGGTGTGACATGGGAGTATCGGGAGACTCCCAACACAACTCTCGCGGCTGCATTCTGTACCAGTTGGAGCCTCCGGGTGGTCCTCAAGGGCAGCCCCATGTAGAGAGCATTGCAGTAGTCTAGACGAGAGGTCACGAGCGTGTGAGTGGCCGTGCATAAGTCATCCCGGCCTAGATAGGGCCGCAACTGGCGCACCAGGCGAACCTGGGCGAAAGCCCCCCTAGTCACAGCCACTATGTGATCTTCCAAAGTGAGCCGTGAATCTAGGAGGACTCCCAAGTTGTGAGCCCTATCTACGGGGTGTAATAGTTCACCCCCCATAGAGAGAGATGGAATATCCGAAATAACCCGGGATGCAGGTATGCAAAGCCACTCAGTCTTGTCGGGGTTGAGTTGAAGTCTGTTCCTCCCCATCCAGACCCGAACCGCCTCCAGGCAACGGGACATCACGTTGAGGGCATCACTGGGGTGGTTTGGGGTCGAAATGAAAAGCTGGGTATCATCAGCGTACTGATGATACCCAACTCCAAAGCCACGAATGATCTCACCCAGCGGTTTCATATAGATGTTGAACAGGAGAGGCGAGAGGACCGACCCCTGAGGAACTCCACAAACGAGAGACCTCGAGGTCGACCTCTGCCCCCCTGTCAACACCGACTGCAAACGTCCCAGGAGATAGGAGGAGAACCACTGCAAAACCGTGCCTCCCACTCCCAATCCCCTGAGACGCCGCAGCAAGATACCATGGTCGATGGTATCAAAAGCCGCTGAGAGGTCTAATAGGACTAGGACAGAGGAATATCCCCTGTCCCGAGCCCTCCAGAGATCATTCACCAGTGCGACCAATGCCGTCTCCGTGCTGTACCCGGGCCTGAAACCCGATTGGTACGGGTCTAGATAATCCGCTTCATCCAGGACCAGAGGGAGCTGATGCGCCACCACACTCTCAACAACCTTCGCAAGAAAGCGAAGGTTGGAGACCGGACGAAAGTTGTTCAACACAGCTGGGTCCAAGGCAGGCTTTTTGAGGAGAGGCCTCACCACCGCCTCTTTCAAGACGGCGGGGAAACTACCCTCACTCAAAGAAGCCGATATAACTGCCTGGAACCAGCTTCGTGTCCTCTCCCGGCTGCATAAACCAGCCAGGAAGGGCACGGGTCCAATAAACATGTGGTGGAGCTCAGCCTCCCCATAATCCTGTCCACTTCCTCCGGAGTCACAGAATCAAACTCCTCCCAGGTAATATCGGCAAGACCGCTCGTGTCCTGATCGTCAGACTCTGCCCAGTCAGAGTCCAGACCGGTCCGAATCCGAGCGATTTTGTCCGACAGATGTTGGTTAAACTCCTCGGCACGACCCTGCAAGGGTTCCTCCCTCACCTCTTGATTAAGGAGGGAGCGAGTCACCCTAAACAGGGCGGCCGGGTGATTATCTGCGGACGCGATAAGGGTAGCAAAGTGATTAGACCTCTCCACCCTTATCGCTGCGAGATAAGACCTAATATAGGCTCTTAGTCGCAATCGGTCGGATTCGGATCGGCTAGATCTCCAACCGCTCTCTAGGCCCCGTCTCCGACACTTCATCTCCCGGAGCTCCGCGGAAAACCATGGAGCTCGATGGGATCTGCATCGGGTCAGGGGCCGCAAGGGTACAACTCGGTCAAGTGCCTCCGTGGCTGCCCTTTCCCAGGCTTCCACTAAGGCATCCGCCGAGTTGTGAGCGAAGGAGGCAGGTGGGGACCCCAGCGCTGCCTGGAACCTCTCAGGGTCCATTAAGCGTCTGGGGCGGTACCATCTAATTGGTTCCAAACGCCCACAGTGGGGAGTGGCAAAACGGAAGACCAGCCGCAGGAGATGATGATCGGTCCATGACAGGGGTGTAACAATTGGGGAGCCCCCACCAAGATCATCTAACCACCATCCAGATAAGAAAATCAGGTCAAGGGTGTGGCCTCCCACATGAGTCGATCCCGAAATTACTTGCGTCAGGTCCATGGCCGTCATGGAAGCCATGAACTCCCGAGCTAACTCAGATGATCCTCCCAGGGATGGTAGATTGAAGTCCCCCAAAACCATAAGTTTCGGGAACTCAATCACCAACCCAGAGAGGATATCGAGAAGCTCAGGCAGGGCTGCTGCTGCGTGACTAGGCAAAAGGTACACCAGCAGCAAGCCCAACTGCGCACCAGGGCCGCATCTCAGGAAGAGAGACTCACACCCGACTATCTGGGGAACGGTGGCCTCCCGCGGACACAAGGTCTCCCTCATAACAACAGCCACTCCCCCACCCCTACCCTGAGCCCGAGGCCGGTGTAGCACCCGGAAACCTGGTGGGCAAAGATCAACCAGAGGAATACCGCCCTCTGGGCCCAACCAAGTCTCCGTGATGCAAGCCAGGTCCGCCTGCTCACCCTCGACCAGGTCACAGACGAGAGGAGCTTTATTAGCAACCGACCTGGCATTCAAGTACACCAGCCGGAGCTCAGGGGGCTGCACATCCTCGCTCCCGGGACCTCGGGGCGGAGACAGAGGGTCGGAGTGCCTCACCGCTTGCAAGCAGCGGAGAGGCCTTCCCTGAGATCGATACGGCCCTCTGTTCCTACACCTGCTGCCATTCCCTAACGTCGTGGGAATGGGTAGTCCCACGACCTGCCCTGGAGCCCCAGAGGCAACCGGCCCCCGCTCCTCCCCCCCGCGATCAATCCCAGACCTGGCCTGAACAGCGGTTGTTGGACTGCCCCCCATGTCCAAACAACCAAAAGAAATTCCCTCCCCCCTCCCTAACCCAACAAAAAATTTAACTAAGAAACTAACCAAGGGCCTCTTATTGAATTTATATCGGAGGCCCCTACCCCTGCCCGGCCGTCTCTCAGGGTCCCAGCAATCGGGCCCTTCATCGAGATTATAGTTGGCTAGAAAGGTGGGTCGCACCCAGGAGGGGGGGGCACCCCTGAGGGCGAACAAGTCCGTGCTAGTATAGCAAATATAAGGCATGTCCAGATAGGTCCAGCAAGGCAGTCCCATAGTCAATCAGGAGGATCTAAAGCGGAAGGTCAGCAATATCCAGTCCACCAGCTCCTCTGCCACTTGAGCTGGGTACCTTCTGGGTAACTTCCGAAACAGATCGGGCACCGCCCTCTCACAGCGGGCCCAGACCTATCCGGCAGCGGAACAGGATACAAACCCGGGAAAAGCATACCTCCCTAGATCTCTCACCTCTAGGGAGGCAGCAGATGGTATAACTGAGCCACCCTCTCACAGTGACTCAACTCCGGGACCTTCTGAGTCCAGTGGGGTCGTGGGGGAAAAGGGGTTTGAGCAGCAATTGCCAGGCATAAAAAACCTGAAGATAACAAATGTTCCGGTTGCAGAGGTTCTTCTCCAAAGCGAGGAAGGTTGGATAACAAACGGGACCAAAACCAGCTGGCGAAGTTCAGCAGCTCGAGTCCAGCTGGCCCCATAAAACACGGGTGACATAAGATAACCTGTGCCGTCCGACGGCCAGCAACATGCACCGCCAACACTCCAACGCCAAGCCATGGGTCCTCTTGTCGAAACGGCCGTGAAACAGCCACCAAACAGCCACAACACTCCAGCTCGCCTCTCTGCCTGCTGCTCCACATCAACGCCGTTGCATCCTCCATTTCACAGTCTTCCAGCGTTCCGGAGGCCACTCTAGGCTGCGGCTCTATCGGCTCCGAAGATCAGCTGTTCAGAGCCCTACAAGCCACGGTTCCTCCCGGCTCCACAGAGGGCCTCCGAAAACGCCGGAGCTCACAAAGACGATCCAAAACGGAGGACTGCATAACCCAGAAAGGCGTTGACCATCTCTCTTCTTCGTTCTTCCATCTCACCAAACCCCAACACAGACCCTACGGACTCCCAAAAAACTCCAGGGATGCCGAAACAGCTGGAACTCTCCGCAGAGCTCAGCCAAGCACGTCCGCCATCTTGGGCATGCACATTAACATATCAAACTGACCTCTTAATAAAGTAATTGCCTCTTTAATTTTCCCATCAGATGGATCCCGAATTAGAGCCTTTTCTTTTTCCTTAATTTCATCCTCTAATTCTTTCCTCTTAAATTCCAGTTTACGTCTATGTTTTTTATTCAAATATATTAATACCCCTCTCATATAAGCTTTACTTGCATCCCAAACCATCTCAATAGGAGTACCTTTATACATATTAATTTTAAAAAATTCTTTCATCTGTTTTTTACACTCTTCCACATTTTCCTGGTATCTAAACAAATTTTCATTTAAACACCAAGACCGTCTGTCTCCATTATCTTTTTCTATCTCCAACCATACTAGATTATGATCAGATATAGTTCTTGGACAAATTTTGATCTTCTTAATCCTAGAAAAAAAATCATTAGTGATTAACACAAAATCAATCCTGGAAAAAGATTGATGCCTATCGGAAAAAAAAGTAAAGTCTTTTTCTTGCAAGTTCCTTTCTCTCCAGACATCTCTCAATTCCAAGTCATCCTTCATCTCAAAAAAAGATTTAGGAAGTTTAGCATGACTTGGCATACTTCTAAAAAGACCTCTCTTGTCCATTTGTACATCCAAGACGCCATTCCAATCTCCCATAAAAATACAAGATTTATAATCCCACTGAATAATCTTGCTGTGTAGTAATTTGTAAAAGTCTCCTTGCTGCTGATTAGGAGCATATAATCCAACCAAAAGTGTTTTCTTGCCTTCTATTAATAGTTCAATTATAACATATCTTCCTTGTTTATCTGCTTCAATTAAACTCGCTGTTAAAGTATTCTTAACATAAATAACAACTCCATTTTTCTTGTCAGGCGCAGAAGCAATAAACTGTGTGCCCAACCTAAAGTTTATCAAGTACTTTTGATCAACCGCTCTAATATGTGTTTCCTGTAGGCAAATAACATCATTTTTAAATTGCTTTAGATATTGAAATACTTTCTTTCTCTTATGTGGTGAATTTAAACCATTAACATTCCAAGTTAGGAGCTTTGTCGCCATCTTTTGCGACCTGAAGCTTTTGGAGCGCCTCTTCCAACATCACCTGCACTCTCTTTGGCTTCGCTCCTCCCACTGCTTCACTATAAGTAAGTTTTTGAGATGAAATCATGGCTCTCTGCTGTTCTTGCTCTTGTCTCATTCGTCTAGCTGCAGCGCGTGTCATTCTTTGGTCTCTAACCTCCTCCGTTGGAACTGAAATCTGATCCACTCCAGTAGCTTTCTGGAATTCTCCATCTTTCAACTGCGTAACTCCTTCAGCACCTTGTATACTCTCACTTTGTGGTTGACGCTCCCCTTCACCATTCCTCCTTTTAGATTCCAGAAGTGGTAGGGGGCCTGCCTTCAAAATATTAGCATAAAAATCTCGTGCCTGTAAAACTGTGATAAGACGATATCTTGTGCCTCCGTGCATCACCACCATACCTACTGGGATCTCCCATCTAAACTGGATATCCCGTCTTCTTAATTCTTCTGCCAAAAAAGCAAATTCTTTCCTTCTCCTTAAAATTCTTGGAGGGATCTCTTTCAAAATTAAAACTTCTTGCTCTGCAACTGTAAATTTATTATTATAAAAGGCTTGAATAACCTCATTTCTAATTGCTCTCTTTGTAAAATAAACCACCACATCTCTAGGTAGCTTCCTTTGTCTTGCAATCCAGGAGTTGACACGAAATATTTTATCTATATCCACCATAATATCTTCTGCTGAGCGCCCCAGAATCTGTTCAAGAGCTTCTGAAAATACTTTTTTTCAAATTTTCCTTAGGGTCTTCCTTTAAGCCTCTAATTCTCACAGCAAACTCCATCTCGCGGTACTGCACCAATAATAAATCATCATCCATTTTTTCCATCACTGTTTCAGCATCCATCATTTTGGCATCTAATCTGATATTATTTTGACTAAGTTCTTCCACTTTCTCATCCAAACGTTCAATACAAACAGCCATTCCTTGAAATGCAAGCAAAATGTCTGCCCTTTTTTCTGTATTCTTCTCCTCAATAAGCTCAGCTAATTGCTGGGATTGTTTTTTCAAAGCCTCTTGCAAAACATCCTGCAGATCTTTTATTGTTAAAGCTGGTGTGGGTGCGGGTGCTGGAGGAGGGGGCATTAGAGCCTGTAATGAAGATTGCTGAACAGGTGAAGCCCCCGCGCTTCTGGGAACTTTAGTTGACTTAGCAGCCATTTTTACCCACTTAATTCTATTGCGCACTTTCACTTTCCGCACCACTTAGAAGTTTCCCACAAAGTTTACTGAGTTAAAGTTCAAATACTTGCTCTTGCAGCATTATCCTGCACAGCTCTGCCTGCATCCAAGTAATCCAAAGTTCACTCTCTCTGGCAGGGATGGTTGCAGCATCCTGCTCTGCTCCAAAGCCTTGGAGCAGAGGCGCCCCAGAGTCCGGAGCAAACTCAGGCTTCGGGGGGGCTCATACCCTTCAACCACAAGAGTTTCAACTCTGGCGGTCTGGGGGAGCTTTACCCTGCCTGGGCGCTCACCCCCTCCTCTTCTCCCGAGGAGCGGGTTTCCGAGCCGCCAAACAGCTGATCGTCGCTGTTTTTGGCGGCTCTACGGAGACAGCGGGGCTGACAGCCAAAATGGCTGCCGTCAACGGAGCCTTGCCACCCGGAAGCCTCCTGCTTCAGATTAATCTAATTACTCACCTCAACACCAAAATTTTTCTCGGAGTCCAAAATACCTAAGCCATGACTTCAGATCCCAGAGCTGCAGCAACAACAGATGAACCAGACATACACACTCTCAGCAGGTGCCACAAAAGCATGGAAGGCGAGATGAGGAATTTAGTGGCCAATGTTCATCAGCTACTTCAAGTACAAGTCCTGATTCAACAAATGCCTCCACAGCAACCTCAGCAACCTGCCCCACCTGCCCAAGGCCAAGTGCCACTAGCCACTGCATTCATCCTCAAGTCTCTCAGCTGCCTACCACAGAGGTTTACTGGAGAGCCTGACAAGATAAGAACATTCCTAGCCCAGTGCAAAGTATTCATCAGCACCCTGCCAGGGGAGTTTCTGATGGACAGATGACAACTTTCCCTCAGCCTATTAATCGACTCTGCTGCCATATGGACACTTCCACTCATCAAGAGCAATGACCCTGTCCTAGATAACTTCCCAAACTTCCTCACCAGATTTAGAGAGCACTTTGGAGACTCTATTTGGGTGGAAACTGCTGATCAACACATCCGCCAGCTTCGCCAGGGCAATACCCCTATGAGGACTTACATGGAAGAATTCAAACTCCTTGCCCTTAATCTAGATTAGAACAAGCCAGTCCTAATATTGCAGTTCAGAAGTGGACTGAACCAGACCATTGCCAAACAACTCACCCAAAGAAGAATTCCCTGTACTATACAGGGCATCTACCTAGCCTCTATAACAACTGAATCTTGACTCACAGAAATTCAGGCACACTTCAGCACTTCCTACCAGCTGCCTCCACAGCTACCGTACCTCCTCCTATTACCACTCCAAGTCTCCTGACTGCCCTGATTTTTGACAGTGAAGAACTGATACAGATTGGGGCAGCCAGACAAATCTCTGCTGCAGGAGAACAGCAATGACACAAGGAACTCGCCCTCTGTTTCTACTGTGGAGAACCTGTACACATGGTCAAGGATTGCCCTACTAGGCCTCCCAGAAGAGGAAACAGACAACCCAGCAATGTCTCCACTATTCACCAGCTGGACGGCAAGGCACAAGACCAGAGAAACAAGAAATGCTCCCACTCCACAAGATCACGGGGTGGGTGGCCTCCCAAGCACTGAATGGGGTTCACTTGCTTTCACATCAAGGTACGTTAGTAAAATATGATTCTGCCCTAACTCTCCCCAGCAGTCAGGAAATGACCATCCCTGTTTTGATAGCTTCTGAGGCAACAGCCAACTTAATAAGCCTAGCCACGATTGAGAAGCTGAAGATCCCCACTATAATTTTGAAGTCTCCATAGCCAGTAAAAACTATTGATGGCCGAATCTTAAAAGCAGGCCCCATCACTCAATATTTTTTATTTATTTGTATTTATTTATTTATTTATAAAATTTATAGGCCACCCATCTTACCTCAAGGTAACTCACATCACAGTGCCTTTACAATTGACAATAAATCAACATCCCGAAAAGTTGCGAGTTTGGAAAAAGTACAGACACAAGTTAAATTATAAGATACCTATTTGGGCAATACCTAAACACGCAATAGAAAATATAAATGTGGGATTCAAACATGATGTGACTACATATAAGGAAATTTTAAGTTTGGAAAGGAATGTATGGCAATTAAAGTCATATAACATTTTAAAAGAAGAAAAGATAGTACAAACTTGGTTTCAGTATGGGCAATTACATGCTAGGTGGAAAGAGGACCAGAAAACTGGTTTTTTGATGACTGATGAAAATTTGGTAAAGCAAATTAGAGATCAAGGTCAAGCTCATATAAAAAGGATATATCTTGCATTGATAGAAATTGATTCAGAGACGGAACTTGTTAAAGACTGTATGATAAAATGGGCTCAGAATTTTCAAGAAGTTATCACAATGGATACTTGGGAAAAGATTTGGGTGAGAAATGTAAAATTTACACAGGCCCAAAATTTAAGAGAGAATTTTTATAAAATGTTTTATAGGTGGCATTTAGATCCTAAAAAATTAGCAAGCATGTATCCGAACTGCCAGCCCAAATGTTGGAGGTGTGGCTGTGAGGATGCAACGTATTTTCATATATGGTGGACTTGTAAAAGGGTTAAAGCATTTTGGATTAAAATTTGGTGGAATATGCAAAAAATATTCAAGAAAAGGATAAAGTTTTGTCCGCAATTGTTTTTATTGGGCATTATCACAGATACTACCGTTGTGGACACAAAGCTGATGTTGAATTTAATTACGGCAGCGAGACTTTTAGTAGCGCAATATTGGAAGAAGGAGGAACTGCCGACTATAGAAGAATGGACTTTAAAAGTTTCCAATTTGGCGGAAATGGCAAAGATTTCAGCGTATTTGAAAGACCAATCACAACAGAGATATATTGTGGAGTGGAGAAGATGGATTGATTATATCCAGAATAAATATGGGACTAAAAAGCATTTGAATAAGTAGTGGGTTTATATGATGTATAACTAGCTTGTAGTTTTTTTATTAAGAGTTAAAGTGCGATAGAATTTAATATTTTATTGTTGTTTGCATATTTTAGATTATGTTTGTTTGTATTTTTATACCCTGTATTTAGCTCTGGGAAGTCGGGGAGGGGGGGGAGGGGAGGGGAGAGTTGGGGAGGTTTGGGGTGAGGGGAGGGGGAGGGGAGGGGTTTTGTATTTAAAAATGTACCGTAAAACTTTTCAATTAAAAAAAAATCCCGAAAAGTTAATCCTTTTAGTGGCTGACCACGCTGATAGCCCTCACTGCCTCTCTCATTGCAATCGGCCATTCAAAACCCCTTAGCCACCCTTGAATGCTAACAGAGAGAGTCCTCACCCCCACCATAGAGATTGCAATTGCACCATAAACCTGGTCCCTGGTGCAAATATTCCCACCAAGAGACAATACCAAATGTTTGCTAAAGAATTAGAAACTCTGAAACAATATTTGGACTTTATTTTGCAAAAGGAATTCATAACACCATCCCAATCACCTGCCTTGGCTCCCACCTTTTTCATACCCAAGAAGCAGGATCCCAGCAGACCTGGCAATAGTGGGGACCCCCCCTCTGAGAGTGGCCCACAATTAACAATCTCTGAATTCAATAACAGTGAGGGACCATTATTCACTGCCGTTAATTCCAGATCTCTTAACTAGAGCACAGAAATCACACATTTTTATGAGACTGGACCTCTGCAACACTTACAACCTCATTAGAATCAAAGAGGGCCACAAATACTGAACTACCATTGATACCAGGTATGTCAAATTTGAATACACAGTGGTCCTGTTCAGTCTCATAAACGCAGGGGACATGTTTTCCAGATTTAGGAATGAAGTCTTTTCAGACCTTGTAGACAAATTTGTGGTTCTCTATCTGGACAACATTTTGGTCTACTCTGAAGCTCAGCACACAAGACAGAAAAATGTCCCTTTGATCTGCAACAGGTAGACTTTTTGGGTTACCTTATTTCCACAAAAGGCATACAGATGGACCCCCAGAAAGTCTAAGCTCTACTAGACTGGCAAGCCCCCTACACTTCCAAAGATGTCCAATGCTTCCTGGGCTTTGCTAACTTCTACAGAAAGTTTATACATGGCTTTGCTTACAAAGCAAGCCCCTGACCCAACTGACAAAGAAGTTAAATTTGCTTGAACTACATGCCAAACAGCATTCGAAGAGTTAAAGCAGCTTTTTGCCCTCCAGCCCCTCTTTAAGCATTCAGCCGTATCAAAGAGTTTTGTGGTTCAAAATGGACACTGCAGATGTTGCCATTAGAACTATTTGTCTACAAGAGAGGAAGGGAGAAAACAGCTTCTTGCCTTGTGCTTTCTTCTTGACTGCCCCAGAATGAAACTATGACATTTCAAGGTGCAATAACCTTCTAAGATGGCGGATGTGTTGGGCTGAGCTCCGTAAGCTCCAGTTGTTGGCATCCCTTAGGAGCCCCTCAGGGGTCCTTTTGGGCCCTCTGGGCAGGGGATTTGGATTGCTAAATCCATGAGGCTAAATCCACGAGGCATATAATGAGGTAGTTTACTGTTTTGTTTGTTCCCGTCTGCGAGTTGCCTCCTTCCATCTGCTCTCGTCTTCGCTGTGCTCGGCTTTTTCGGCCTGCCGGTTTCTGCTGCCCCGGCGTCTCCGGGCCTCTCCTGGGAGGCTGTGGTCGGCGGCGACGGTGTTTCCCGTTGTTTTGGGCCGCCATGGGCTGTTGGAACAGCGTTGGAAAAGCGTTGCCGTCCTGAGCAGCTTTCGGCCGTTTTCGGCGGCGTCCTCGGCGTCCTCGGAGTTCCAGCTGATCGGCGCTTCCGGGAGAGGAGAGGAGAGCTTGTACGAGACGCCTGCGGACTATTCTGGCGGTGGCGGCAGCGGCGGTGACATTTTGTATTACTTGGCCTGCCTCGGGCCGCTTTTGGCGGCTGCGGCGTCTTCGGGCTGTTTCGGCGGCGGAGAAGACGACCGCTTGTTAGTTCGCTGGCAAGGATGTCCCCTGTGCTGGTTTCGAGCCGCTGCCGGCGGCGGAGGCAGCTATGGCGACTGCGTCCTCGGGCTGCTTTGGGCGGTGGAGAGGACGACCACGGCGACGGCGGCGGTGTTTGCACTTCACTCGCTTTGTTCTGGCCGCTTATGGTGATGGCGACGGCGGCGTTTTCGAGGCCCGCTGGCCTGTTCCATCGGCGGCGACGATGTCTGTGGCGATGGCGGCGACATGGCGGCGGCTGGCGTCTTTGTCTGGTCAGCGGTGGCCGTAGCAGTTCGGGCGGACTACCAATTTATTTATTAATTTTCCATCTGCCTCCTTTCTCCCCTTTGGACTGGGACGGACCTGGGCACAAGCCACAGTGGGAGAGTGGCTTGTTTTACATCGGCAGCCCCATAGAGGTGGGAGCTCTATGGGTCATGCCCCACCCAGGGTGTACATTTTGGACCATCCCCGGGAGCAGATTCGCGACCCGTCGTGAGAGGACGGGTTGTGGTCTGCCCCTGGGAGGACCCAACCGAGTGGCAGTAGGTTGGTTGATGGCCCAAATGTTCCACTCCTCACCCTTCGAACCTCCTATTGGACTTTTCAACCACGGGACTGCCTTCTCTGGACTTGTTCGGACTGTATGTATCGATACTCCAGCACGGACTTGTTCGCCCTCAGGGGTGCCCCCCTCTCCTGGGTGCGTCCCGCCTTCTTTGCCACTCCCAGTCTCGATGAAGGGCCCAATTATTGAGACCCTGAGAGATGGCCGGGTAAGGGCAGGGGCCCTCGATATAAATTTAATAGGAGGCCCCTGGTTAATTTTTAGTGAAATTTTTTATGGGGTTAGGGAGAGGGGTGGGGGGTAATGGTTGTCTGACTATGGGGGGTGGCCATACAACTGTGGTTCAGGCCAGGCCTGGGTCCGACTGCGTTGGGAGGGAGCGGGGTGTGGTTACATCCGAGGCTCGGGAGCGGGTCGTGGGACTACCGATTCCCACGACATTGGGGTATGGCAGCAGGCACATGGACAGAGGGCCGTATCGTTACCGGGAGGGCCGTCTCCGCTGTTTACAAGCAGTGAGGCACTCCGACCCTCTGTTTCTTCCCCGAGGTGCCGGGAGCGAGGATGTGCAGCCTCCTGAACTCCGGCTGGTGTATCTGAATGCCAGGTCCGTGATTAATAAGGCTCCCCTTGTGCGGGATTTGGTGGAGGGTGAGCATGCGGACCTGGCTTGTATCACCGAGACCTGGGTGGGTCCAGAGGGTGGGGTCCCTTTGGTTGATCTTTGCCCACCAGGTTTCCGAGTGCTACACCGGCCTCGGGCTCAAGGTAGGGGCGGGGGAGTGGCGGTAGTTATCAGGGAGACCTTATGTCCGCGGGAGACCACCGTTCCTCAGATAGTCGGGTGTGAGTCTCTCTTTTTGAGGTTTGGTCCGGGGGCGCAGTTGGGCTTGCTGCAGGTGTACGTTTCGCCTAGTCACACAGTGGCAGTCCTGCCTGAGCTACTCGATGTCCTCTCCGGTTTGGTGATTGAGTTCCCCAAACTTCTAGTTTTGGGTGACTTCAATCTACCATCCCTGGGAGGGTCATCTGAGTTAGCTCGGGAGTTCATGGCTTCCATGACGTCCATGGACCTGACGCAGGTAATTTCTGAACCAACTCATGAGGGAGGCCACACCCTTGACCTGGTTTTTTTTATCTGGATGGTGGTTGGATGATCTTGGTGGGGGCTCTCCATTTATTATGCCCCTGTCATGGACCGATCATTACCTCCTGCGGCTGGTCTTCCGTCTTGCCACCCCACGCCGTGGGGATGCGGAACCGACTAGATGGTACCGCCCCAGGCGCTTAATGGACCCTGATGGGTTCCAGGCAGCGCTGGGATCCCCACCTGCCTCCGTTGCTCACAACTCGGCGGATGCCTTAGTGGAAGCCTGGGAAAGGGCAGCCACTGAGGCACTTGACCGAGTTGTACCCTTGCAGCCCCTGACCCGGTGCAGATCCCAACGAGCTCCATGGTTCTCTGCGGAGCTCCGGGAGATGAAGCGTCGGAAACGGGGCCTAGAGAGCTGTTGGAGGTCCAGCCGATCCGAATCCGACCGGTTGCAGCTAAGAACCTATATTAGGTCTTATCTCGCAGCGATGAGGGCGGCGAGGTGTAATTAATTCTCTGCCCTCATCGCGTCCGCAGATAATCACCCGGCCGCCCTGTTTAGGGTGACTCGCTCCCTCCTTAATCAGGAGGTGAGGGAGGATCCCTTGCAGGGTCGTGCCGAGGAGTTTGGTCAACATCTGTGGGATAAAATCGCTCAGATTTGGACCGGTTTGGACTCCAGCTGGGCAGAGTCTGACGATCAGGACACGGGCGGTCTTGTCAATGTTATCTGGGAGGAGTTTGATTCTGTGACCCCTGATGAAGTGGACAGGATTATGGGGAGGTTGAGCTCCACCACATGTTTATTGGACCCGTGCCCTTCTTGGCTGGTTTATGCAGCTAGGGAGAGGACACGAGGCTGGTTCCAGGCAGTTATATCTGCTTCTTTGAGTGAGGGTAATTTCCCCACCGTCTTGAAGGAGGCGGTGGTGAGACCTCTCCTCAAGAAGCCTGCCTTGGACCCAGCTGTGTTGAACAACTTTCGTCCAGTCTCCAACCTTCGCTTTCTTGCGAAGGTTGTTGAGAGTGTGGTGGCGCATCAGCTCCCTCTGGTCCTGGATGAAGCGGATTATTTGGACCCGTACCAATCGGGTTTCAGGCCCGGGTACAGCACGGAGACGGCATTGGTCGCTTTGGTGAATGATCTCTGGAGGGCCCGGGATAGGGGATATTCCTCTGTCCTAGTCCTATTAGACCTCTCGGCGGCTTTCTATACCATCGACCATGGTATCCTGCTGCGGCGTCTCAGGGGATTGGGAGTGGGAGGCACGGTTCTTTGGTGGTTCTCCTCCTATCTCCTGGGACGTTCGCAGTCGGTGTTGGCAGGGGGGCAGAGGTCGACCCCTAGGTCTCTCGTTTGTGGAGTTCCTCAGGGATCGGTCCTCTTGCCTCTCCTGTTCAACATCTACATGAAACCGCTGGGTGAGATCATTCGTGGTTTTGGAGTTGGGTATCATCAATATGCCGATGATACCCAACTTTTCATTTCGACCCCAAACCACCCCAGTGATGCCCTCACTGTGATGTCCCGTTGCCTGGAGGCGGTTCGGGTCTGGATGGGGAGGAACAGACTTCAGCTCAACCCTGACAAGACTGAGTGGCTGTGCATACCGGCATCCCGGGACATTCAAAATGTTCCATCTCTTTCTATGGGGGGTGAGTTTTTACCCCCCGTGGATAGGGCCCGCAACTTGGGAGTCCTCCTAGATTCACGGCTTACCTTAGAAGACCACATAGTAGCCGTGACTAGGGGGGCTTTCGCTCAGGTTCGCCTGGTGCGTCAGTTGCGGCCCTATCTGGACCGGGATGCCCTGTGTACGGTCACTCATGCGCTCGTGACCTCTCGTCTTGACTATTGCAATGCTCTCTACATGGGGCTTCCCTTGAAGCCCACTCGGAGGCTCCAACTGGTGCAGAATGCGGCCGCGAGAGTTGTCTTGGGAGTTTCCCGGTACTCCCATGTTACACCTTTGCTCCGCGAGCTGCATTGGTTACCAGTTGTCTTCCGGGTGAGGTTCAAGGTCTTGGTGATGGTTTTTAAGTCCTTACATGGCATGGGTCCGGAATACCTCGGGGACCACCTGCTGCCGGCCTCGACTCCCCTCCGCCCTGTGCGTTCCCACAGAGAGGGCCTCCTCAGGGTGCCTCCGGTCAGAGAATGCCGGCTGGTGGCCCCCAGGGGGAGGGCCTTCTCTGTGGGCGCCCCGGCTTTGTGGAATCAACTGCCGGTTGAGCTCCGGATGGCACCAGATCTTCGCTCCTTCCGGCGCGGGTTAAAGACCCATTTATTCGAACAAGCTGGCCTGGCCTGATGGGGAGTCAGGGTTTTAATGTTTGTATATTTTGATTGTTTTAATTTGGGCAATAATTTAATCCTTTTTTTTAACTTTTGTACTTTTGTATTTTTATTCATATGCCCTGTTCACTGCCCTGAGTCCTTCGGGAGAAGGGCGGTATAAAAATTCAAATAAACTAAACTAAACTAAACATTTAAAATAAGGAGCTCCTTCCCATTAAATCTGCATTCCAGCACTGGAGACACTTTCTGGAAGGCATGCACTTTCCCATAGAAGTCAACACAGACCACAAGAATCTACACACCCTGCAACAGACTAAGCCGCTTTCACTTGATGCCAGATGCTCTCTCTCGCAAACCACAATATTCTCAGGTTCAACAGACTCCAGTACCAGCAACAATTCTACAGCCTTCGCATTTCCAGCCTTGACAGCAGCCACCATCCACTGAGATGTTGGAAGCTACCCAACTGTACCAGGACTTAATCCCCAGGATAGAGACGCCCACCCCATTGCCGGCAATGGAGAAAAACTCAGGATATGTCACATGATGTTACGTGACGTTGCGAGTTTGACATGCCTGTTCAAGACTTTCCAAGAAGCTAGATGCTAAATTTGTGGGACCATTCAAGGTTCTCTGACAAATCAACCCTGTAGCCTTCCACCTCCAATTACCTCCATCAATGGAGGTGCATCCAGTCTTTCACTGATCCTTATTCTCCAAAGATGCCCCCCCAAGCACACTAAGATCCAAGTGCCCCACTCCACCACCAGTCATAGTGGAGGGAGAAACAGAATATGAAGTGGAAGAGATACTAGACCCTAGGAAATGAGGCAAAGGCATTCAGCATTTGATTCATTGGAAAGGCTACCCTGTTGTGAATTGCTCCTGGGAAAACACACAGTATGTTTATGCCCCTGATTTGGTTCACCAATTTCACCAGTGCTTCTCTGATAAGCCACGGCCAACCAAGCTCCCAACCCCCCACCGAGGTTCACCTGAGGAACCTGTTGAAGAGGTTAACCAGCCCCTCTGGATTGCTCCGGGGGGAGGCGGGGCACCTGCTTACAATGGGCCTTCCACATGTTGCCTTCCCTTCCCGGGTAGGGGAGGGAGCATCTAACAAAGCTTGTGTGTTGCAGCAACCACCACCTGGCTTACCAGCTCCTTCAGATGAGGGGGAGGTGGGTTCCTTTGAAACTGCTTCCTTTCTGCCCTTGCCAAGTTCCCAAGAAAACGTGGACTTCAAAGAATTGATGCAGGAGGGGGAAAGCGGCATTGAAGAACCCATAGAAGAGTAGGGAGGCCAAGGTGGAGTGGTGACTGATGTAGGAGGTGACCAGGCTGAGCCTGAGGGAGGGGTCAAATATGTGTGCCCACAAGTGATGTAAGTCCAGCCCACCTTGGATTCCATTGACTCTTGTAGACTGTGTTAGCGTACAATAAGCCTATATTCTTTTGAATTGCCTGGACTTTTGATTTCCTGCACTTGACAACCATTGGTGCATTAGAGAGACTCAAAATACACTTCAAGTAGTGGGATAGCACAACATCTTGGCCCTGTGACCATGGGAAAACCCAGGTTGTCAAGGCCCTCCTAAGTGGCAGCAAGGTCAGGGCCATCCAAATTTTGAGGTAAGGTCTAAAGGCATACTTCCTGGCTCCCATAAAATTTTCATCCAATAAGTATGGCAGGACTTCCTGTGGCAGAGATTCTGGCTTGGTTGGGAAGAATATTGCATGATAGGACTTCTATTTCCTGGAGGAAGGGATCCCAGTTTTTATAGGCAGCCACTAGTCGTACAGAAAATATCTTAGCCTTATGGAAAAATCAGCTCCTCCAACCATAGAATATGATAGATCTAATAAGTAGTAAATGCCAGCTTTTCAACTTTCATGACAGCGATTTTATGGTAGCAGCTGCTGAAGTGTTTGCAGGTGGCATTCAGGTCTTGGGTGCCGCTTCTTTTCTAATCACCTCTGCGTATAGTGTCTTGTCTTCTTTCTTCCCCATGTGTAAAGTATGTTCATTCTACCCAAGCTTTGGCCCCTCTAGAGCCTGGAAAAATAGATTCTTGTTGTTAGTTGCGATGTCGTGTCTGACCCATTGCGACCCCATGGACAACGTTCCTCCAGGCCTTCCTGTCCTCTACCATCTTCTGGAGTCCATTTAGGCTCACGCCTACTGCTTCAGTGACTCCATCCAGACACCTCATTCTCTGTCGTCCCCTTCTTCTCTTGCCCTCAACCTTTCCCAGCATTAGGCTCTTCTCCAGTGAGTCCTTCCTTCTCATTAGGTGGCCAAAGTATTTAAGTTTCAACTTCAGGATCTGACCTTCTAAAGAGCAGTCAGGGTTGATCTCCTCTAGGACTGACCGGTTTGATCGCCTTGCAGTCCAAGGGTTTCGCAGGAGTCTTCTCCAGCACCATAGTTCAAAGGCTTCAATTCTTTGGCGCTCAGCCTTTCTTATGGTCCAACTTTCACAGCCATACATTGCAACTGGGAAGCTACTTTAAAAGGAGTAAGTCCAGTATTGCTGTGCACAGTATTGTTGTATGCCACTTCAGCAAAAGGCAGCAGATCTACCCAGTTAGTTTGCTGATAGTTAAAATAGCATCTCAGGTATTGTTCCACCATTGCGTTCACTCATTCAGCAGCTCCATTCATACTCGGACGAAAAGCCAAACTGAGCCCCTTGGTGGATCCGATCATCTTCACGAACTTCCTCCAGAATTTTGCTGTGAACTGGACTCCTCAGTCTGATATAATTCTCCTGGGTGCTCTGTGGAGTTGGTAGATGTGTTTTAGAAACAGTTTCACCAGTTTCTGGGCAGAGGGAAGATCAGGGCAGGCTATAAAATGAGCCTGCTTTGAGAAAAGGTCAATAACAGTCCAAATTATGGTATTTCCACTATTTTCAGGGAGCTCAACGATGAAGTCCATTGCAATTTCCTCCCAGGGCTGGGATGGTTCCACAACCTGCTGTAACAGTCCAGGGGGCTTTCCTGGTGTTTTCTTCATGGCAGCACAAATTGCACAGCTCTTTACATAGCTTTCAATGTCCTTTTTCATTTTCATTTTAATGAGTGAAATAAATATTGGATCACCTATCAATCAGCAAGATTTCTGGCTCCCAGGTGTCTTTCATACAGGTAACGAGCTGAGATTAGGAGCACTCTCTTAAAGGGAATGCTCCTAATCTCAGTTTATTACCTGTATAAAAGACACCTGTCCACAGAAGCAATCAATCAGATTCCAAACTCTCCACCATGGCCAAGATTAAAGAGCTGTCCAAGGATGTCAGGGAGAAGATTGTAGACCTACACAAGGATGGAATGGGCTACAAGACTATCGCCAAGCAGCTTGGTGAGAAGGTGACAACAGTTGGTGCGATTATTCGCAAATGGAAGAAACGCAAAATAACTGTCAATCTCCCTCGGTATGGGGCTCCATGCAAGCTCTCACCTCATGGAGTTTCAATGATCATGAGAACGGTGAGGAATCAGCCCAGAACTACTGTACATGGGAGGATCTTGTCAATGATCTTAAGGCAGCTGGGACCATAATCACCAAGAAAACAATTGGTAATACACTACGCCGTGAAGGACTGAAATCCTGCAGTGCCCACAAGGTCCCCCTGCTCAAGAAAGCACATGTACAGGCCCATCTGAAGTTTGCCAATGAACATCTGAATGATTCAGAGGAGAACTGGGTGAAAGTGTTGTGGTCAGATGAGACCAAATTTGAGCTCTTTGGCATCAACTCAACTCGCTGTGTTTGGAGGAGGTCGAATGCTGCCTATGACCCCAAGAACACCATCCCCACCATCAAACATGGAGGTGAAAACATTATGCTTTGGGGGTGTTTTTCTGCTAAGGGGACAGAACAACTTCACCGCATCAAAGGGATGATGGACAGGGCCATGTACCATCAAATCTTGGGTGAGAACCTCCTTCCCTCAGCCAGGGCATTGAAAATGGGTCATGGATGGATGGGTATTCCAGCATGGCACTGACCCAAAACACATGACCAAGGCAACAAAGGAGTGGCTCAAGAAGAAGCACATTAAGGTCCCGGAGTGGCCTAGCCAGTCTCCAGACCTTATTCCCATAGAAAATTTGTGGAGGGAACTGAAGGTTTGAGCTGCCAAACGTCAGCCTCAAAACCTTAATGACTTGGAGAGGATCTGCAAAGAGGAGTGGAATAAAATCCCTCCTGAGATGTGTGCAAACCTGGTGGACAACTACAAGAAACATCTGACCTCTGTGATTGCCAACAAGGGTTTTGCCACCTAGTACTAAGTCATGTTTTGTGAAGGGGTCAAATACTTATTTCACCCATTAAAATGCAAATCAATTTATAACTTTTTTGAAATGCGTTTTTCTGGATTTTTTTTGTTGTTGTTATTCTGCCTCTCATTGTTAAAATAAACCTACCATTCAAATTATAGACTGATCATTTCTTTGTCAGTGGGCAAACGTACAAAATCAGCAGGGGATCAAATAATTTTTTCCATCCTGTAGCTTGCTGGATGAAACCCCTAGCCAGGGTTTTTGTCAATGTATTCTCTTAGTTTGTTCATCTCTCTGAGGATCATGCAATACAATTTTGGCTTAGGGAGTTTCGCTCCCGGCAGGATCTCTATTGCACAGTCAGTGGCTCGATTGGGGGGGGGGGGGAGAAGCATATCACAATCCTTCTCATTGAACACTTTGTCTAGGTCTCAGTATTCCTTAGGAATAAGTTGGACCCCAGGCAACCGCTCAGTTTTCAAAGGCTCAGTTCGTCCATGTCCAGCTTTAGAGGAGGTGGTTTTCCTTTCCTGACCATTATGAGTAAGAGGAGAGGGCCCTTTTCCTAATCTCATGGTTTTCACCCTGTTTTCCCACCATATGGTAGGTTCCTACTTACCAAGCCAAGCCAACCCCAGGATTACAGTTTTGCTCATTTTTGGGATTACTACAAATTGGATAATTTACCAATGCTGTCCCATTTCCACTTGTAGTGGTTCAGTTAAGTGTGTTGCAGGTGACCCTCCAATTAATGACCCAAATTTCATGGCCATGGGCAATCATTTGGCTCTGATTCCCAGTTTAAGCACTGTTTGGAGTTTTATTAGGCATCGGTTGCAGCCTAAATCTATCAGGACGTCTAATTCTGTTTGGACCCCTATTTTAGGCACTATAGATTTAGCGGGGATGGCGAAAGGAAGGATGGCTTGACTTACCATCAGATCTTTTTCGCCTTCATTGTCACTGTCATAGGGGGCTGGTAGCTGAAGGTGTTCAACTGGAGTTCCCTCTTTTGCCCGTGGGGGGAGGAGACCTCGACAGTTTGGTTCTGATGTACCCAGCTCGACTTCTCTTAACCTCTCTGCTGTGGCCCTTTTAGCTTAGTCATGGTGGTTGGGGTGCTCCTCACTTGCAGAGCTGGTGCTAGGCACTCAGCCACCCGATGTCCTTTCTGGTCACACCTGAAGCACTTGATAGGGGGTCCAGCAGGAGCTCTGAGAGCAACAGCTACTGAAGCTGCTTCTGGCTGTCCAAACTGGCATTGTTCCTGGCTTTGCCTTGGCTTTGATTCAGGTGCACTGGGTTTCTTGTAGCGTTTAAGTTCAATGTCTAGGGTTACTGCCATCTGGAACCACTTGCGGATCTACTCAGGAATCCCCTGGTAGGTGAATGCCTGTAACAGGTCGCAGTCCAAGCCCTCCTTAAAGCAGTGGATTAGCAACTGCTCCAGCCACTGTCTTATTATTCCTGTGACCCTTCAGAACTCTCGAACAAACTCCTTCACTGGCCGGCCTCTCTGCTTTAGGTTGTGTATTTCCACTTTGGCTTCAAGGGCCTGGGATTCATCTTCAAACCTGGCTCTCAGCTCTTCCAGGAAAAGGTCTATGCTTCCAAGTTCTGGTGTGTCCTCATCGTGAAGGCTGGTCATTCACTCTGCAGCTTCCCTCTCTAGGTTGGCTGCCACTGTGTTCACCATCACCCTCTCATCAGGGTAGGCAGGAGCATAGCAGTCTAGGTGAGCCCATACCTGGTTCATGAAGAATGACAGCTTATCCGGGTCCCCATCATGCTGGGTGCCAACCAGGTCGCTGGTACTGAGGCTGTGGTTGAGGTTGAGCCCATCTCTGGAACTGTCTTGGTTGCCCCAGTGGGCTTGCAGCTCGCTGCTGGCACGGGGGAGTTCGCCTGGGTCCTGGGCTCGACACTGCTGCTGGTCTGGGAAGTGGTAAAGCTGCACAGGACATAATGGCTGGACTTAGGCTCCGACGGGCGGGAAGCGGTTGCATTGTCCTGGCTTCGGCTCCAGATGAGACCTTGTATCATGCAATCGGGGTCACTTCTCTAATTTCCAACTGGTCAAATTTCTCCTTCAGCTTCTTGACTGAGTGCCCATGGACTGTGTCAGGTACTCCCATTCCGCCGACTCATCCCATCCTGCTACTCTCTTTACTTTCCACTTTGGTGTGAGAGATAGAGTGCTATGGGAAAAGACCAAGGGGAACTCAGCCTCAGCAGCCTTAGGGGTACTTTTGCATTGGAAGTCTTCCTCTGCTCAGTAAAGATCCCTGATGGCTAGAGCTTCCTCTCGCACTGCTGGCCTGTCAGACTTGTCCGCACGGATTTTTGGTCGAGCCCCATTCAGTGGAACTCCATCCCCAGTCTGGGCAGCTGTCCGTGTTCTATCTGCAGGGGTTGCGTTAGGTTTAGTAGTTGCTTCCCCTTTCTTCCTGGAATCTTCCCTGAGTCTTTACCATCCTCCCAAAAGAATCAGGTATACAGTCGGGGCTCAGGACCCCACAGATTACTCTTTGATAGCCTTATATCTTAGAGCAGTAAAAGGTTGTGGGAGAGTTGGTTTAATGTCATGGTTCTGACTAATGAAACCAAATAAATCAGAACTCTGAGGCTTGAAGTTTCCTCAAAGAACATGTTTATTGGATACATAATATCAGCACAGTCAAAAGTGAAACCAACTCTAAAACTCCCCTTAGGGATTCAATGTAACTAAATGTAACAATTCCCTCCCCTCTGCTATGCGATTGATCACTCAACCCAATAAAAGCAATTGGTAGGCTCAGCAGTTTCCAGTGACGTTGCAGCGACACGGGCACAGGGGAATGAGGCTTTGTTCCCCAAGCCTGATTTTTACCAGCTGTGGGGTCCATTAGGACCGAAAGTCACCCCATAGAGGCGATTGGCCAAAAGGCGAAACTTTGTAGATTGCAGGGCAGCAGTAGATGACCCGCTTGATCCAAAGTATCCCTCGGGATCAGCCAGAAGCCGTTGATCGTGGGAGACAATGAATACTAACGAGCAGAAAGCAAAACAGCTGATCCGGGTGAGACTACTTTCCTTACCTCTCTACAAGTGAAAAATACTGGTTCTGGAAAAAAGCACTCAAAAGCAAGAAATCCCCAAGCTTTAGGGAGGGTTTTTTTTTTCTCTACCCCTCCCTCCTGAACTATAAGCAATGGTTTAAGCTGTGGGGAAATTAAAAATGACTTATAACAATATTGTGAAGATAATTGAGGGATAAAAGAAGGATAATTTGGGAAACTTTTGGATTTATAAATCTTTTTTTTTATTCCTTGTTTAGAAACCATCGGATTTTAACTTTTTACAGTTTGGTGGGAATGGACATCTAATGACATCTAGTGGCAAAATTGAGAACTACATTTAACCATGCTTTTTTTATCTTACTAAGTTGTTTTGACTGGAGCTCTAAAACTTGGCTAGATGCCCAGAAAAAGCTTATAGTTTAAACTTTTTGGTGTCCTTGGAATCTATAGTCCTGAAGATTGTGGCTGGAAAAGAGAAGACTCTTTTTGTATTGTCCTTTTCTACAGGATGGATTACAGTTATAAATAAAAATTGTTTTTGAAGTCATCTGACTTCCCTGGATTACAAAACAGCTTGACCTGGAATTTTTACAAGCTGTTTTGACAGAGTGCATAACAAGAAATTTTTACTAACAGAACACTTTGGATTACAAATTTTTGTATATTTTTTCCTTTTTTCCTTTTGTTCTTTTTTATTACTTATTATTATTTATTATTTACCTCTCCTATTTTTAGGAGCCTATTGGATTACAAATTCTGATTTACTTGGTGGATTATAAAGTATGATTAAAAGATAAAGATGAGCATCTCTAATGTATCTAAAGTTGGAAAAAAGTAACCTCTGCTCCCTCTACTGCTTCTGCAAGTCCAGTTTATCAGAGATCAATTGATACAATGCTCCAACAAGAAAAGGCTAATAACTTCCAAAAGGAAACTCAAACAATGTTACAATCAATTCAAGAGGCAATCACTACTCACATGATGGCTACAATGAGAAACCACAAGGAAATGAAAAGTGATCTTGATAAAATGAATAAAAAAATTAATAACATGGACTCTCAATTTGAAAATTTTAAACAGATGATTACAGATAACCAACAAACAATCCAAAAAATGGAAAATAAATCAACTGAGGTTGACCAGAAATTAGAAGTCTTAAAAGATGAAAATCAGAAATTGATGCAAATAAATGGAGAACAAGAAGACTCGATAGCTGGGATGGAGATGGAAAGAGCCTCATACTTTTTAAGATTTCAAAATACAATAAGGAAGAGGATCACCTAAACTTGATAACGGAATTATTAGCAGATGCATTAGGAATTGGGAAACAGGAAATGGAAGGAGAATTAGATCAGATCTATCAAGTCAACTCAAACTATGCTAGAAGAAATAAAGCCCCCAGGGAAGTACTTGTTAGATTTCTCAAAAGATCTATAAGAGACGAGATTCTGAGAAGAGTAAGAGATGAACCTTTGAAATACAAAGAAAAAGAATTGTAGTTCTCAAACGAATCCCGAAGAGAATACCAGTTTCTAACTAGAAAATTAATTGAAAAAGGAGTGAATTTCAGATGGCTGATTCCAGAAGGGATTTTAATCTATTGGGATACGAGAAGATATAGATTGGATACGCTACCTAAAGCATTGGAATTCTATGACAATCATAGAGCATTTCTGGAAGGATGTGAGATGGCCTCACAAGATCGATGGTTCGTTAAGGTGCTTCCAAGTAAAAAGAGCAGCACGCAGGGATGCGATCAGATTAAGCTTTATTAACGATAGAGTAAAGAGAAAGAGTTCCCTGGCATGGAGGCGTCCATGCCTGGATTGAGCTCATGGATCAGCAAGCAAGCAAGCAGAAGAGAGAACAAAGAGAGCAGAGAAGAGCAGCCTCTGAGCAGAGGTTTTTATAGGGGGGTCCTCAGCCCCTCCCTTACCAATTAACTCTCTCCAATGGGGCTGCAGGGGCCGGGGACCCCTGACCCACCAGTGGGAGCAAAGATGCCTCTTTGCTCCCATCTGATGACCTTTTTGGGGAACTGCCATGGCTGGCACAAAAACATCTAACAATTCCCCTTCTTGCCAGCCAATGACAGGGACCAGTGAATGTATGTGAGGGGGCGAGCAGGTGTCATAGACATGCATATACACGTTCAGAAGACCAAACACAAACGCTTACACAGAAGGTTGTGCCGGTCAATGGGAACAGGTTTGGTGAACAGGTCAGCTATCTGGTCAGTTGTATGACAATGCTCAACATGTATAAACCCCATTTTGGCAAGCTGCCTGACATTTTTATAGCGTATGTCTATGTGGCGGGACCTAGAGCCCACTGCATATGCCCCCGAGATTGCAATTGCAGCCGTATTATCCTCTTGAATTTGGATGGGCAGAGGAGGAGGTGCCCAGATGCTCGTTATCAGAGCATTGAACCAAATCAAATCATTGGCCGTGTCTCACAGGCTGGCATATTCCGCCTCGGCCGTGGAGCAAGAAACAAATTTTTGCTGCCTAACATGCCAATGGATAGGACAGCCATTTAGCAATATGAGGAAACCAGAGGTGCTCCGTCTACTCTTACTGTCGCCAACCCAGTCTGCGTCCGAGTAAGCGGAGAGCTGGGCCATCTTCCCCTTCTCTGGCTCCAGCACAAGGAGAGCATCGGTCGTGCCCCTGAGGTACCTAAGTACCCTCTTAACAGCAGTCCAGTGGAATTCCCTCGGGTGTTCCACATGCCTGGACAGTAGATTCACAGCTAAAGCTATGTCAGGCCTGCTCCAATTGCTGATATATAGCAAGGAGCCGATCACAGATCTGTAAAGCCTATTATCTGTGAACTCAGGACCGTCCTTGTGAGTGTGATTGTAATAGTCACTTTGTATCGGGCTACGCATTGGGTTAGATTCTGCCATTTTGCATTTGGCCAATAACTCCTCAATCTTTTCTTTCTGAGATAGGGCGAACCCGCCCTTAGTGGCCAAGATGTGCACACCCAAGTACTTGTCAACCCGCCCCAAAGATTTCAGGGTAAACTTTTCCCCCAGGGCCTTGGCAAATTCATCACACCCTTCCTTGTCAGGCCCTACATATAGGAGGTCGTCCACATAAACTAACACCCGTTCTGTGGTACCCTTGGAGTTGCGTGTGAAAACACATTCATCTGCATGGGATGCACTGAAACCAACTCGTTCTAAACTTTTTCTAAGGCAGTCGTACCATAGTTTCCCCGACTGCTTGAGGCCATATAACCCTTTGTGGAGCAACCATGTATTTCCCCCTTCCTGCTGGTAGCCAGGAGGGGCCCTCACGTAGATCTGCCGGTCCAGGTTGGCGTGGAAGTAAGCCGTCTGGATGTCGAACTGGAAGACTTCCTCCCCCAGAGCGGCTGCAGTTACGAGGGCGGCCTTGACGCTCTCTGCCCGGACGGTTGGGGAGTAGGTCTCTACGTAGTCCTCCATGTAGCGCTGAGCGAACCCCTGAGCTACCAAACGGGCCTTATACAGGTAGAGGCCATTGGCAAGTGGTTTGGCCTTGAAAACCCACCTTGTGCCAATGACTTTCCTCTCCTTTGGTGGTTGCTGGGGGGTGAAGACCTTGAGCTTTTTCAGGCTCGCCATCTCCTGCTCCATCGCGAGCTGCCATTTCTCCTGTTCTTCGATGGGCAGCTCCTGGATGTCAGAGAAGGATTTTGGGGTGACCACAACACTGTTGACGGACGCGATGTGCCCAATGTCGATTCTCTTTGGCGGGATCCCTTTGTTGGACCGCTTTGATCTCCTGACCTTCTGCCACTCACCGCCCTTTTCTTCTGCGGGTTCCACGTCCGCCGGCATTTCATAATTGGGACGTGTAGACCCTCAGTCCCAGGTGCTGGGCATCATGGGTCTTTGAGGCATCGCTGGGGGTGAAGACAGCGTGTCTTCCCCCTTGGGACTGGACGGCTCATCCTCCCCATCTGAACCAGGTAGGATGACATGTTCGTCTTGTTCCTCACTTTCGTCGGTGGCAGGGTATGTGGTCGTCTCAGGTGATGTCGTGGTCGGTGTGTCCTTGCTGGGTCGGTTGACATATGGGCTCAGATCATTTGAGTGAATTTGGGTCCAATTGGAGTCCTATTCGAAGGAGGCAGATTGGGAAGTCACAGTCCTGCCCCCCTCTCCCAGGAACCGGTAGGCCTTGGAACCAGGAGCATAGCCCAAGAACCTCAGTCTCTGGGACACAGATCTCCCCTTCTTCCGCAGCTGCTTGGGGATGTGCACCCAAGCGTAGGAGCCAAACACACGCAAGTGTCCCAGACTTGGTTTCCTACCGTGGACCAGGAAATATGGGGTCTGGTTCACAACACTGCTCCAGGTGCGGTTTAAGGTGTAATTGGCGTATTCCACCGCCTCTGCCCAGTATGATTCTGCGACCCCAGCGTCCGCAATCAGACTACGCACCATAGTTTGCAGGATTCCATTTCTTTTCTCTGCTACGCCATTCTGAGCAGGAGTGAAGGGCGCTGTAAGAAAATGGCGGATGCCCTTACGCCTTACCCAGTCCTGGAATTTTCGGGACATGAACTCAGCCCCGCGGTCGCTCTACAGTTGTGCGATCTTGGTCTTATACTGGGTCTCTACAAAGTTGTACAGTTGTTGTGATTCAGGGTCAGCCTGTGGGTTCGGCAGTTGGGTCGGACGACTCAGAGGAGGAGGAGGGGGGTGTTGAAGACCTTGCTGAGGGGGTTGAAGATCTTGCTGATGAGAGCCCTCAGCCAGGCCCCTCCCACTTGGTCACCACGGAGACCCAGCTGTGTGAGCCTGACAGCGTGCATGAAGATGACCCACAGCTGGCCCTGTTCAAGGATGCCCGACGCAGGAGGCAGTCAATTAGGAGTAAACAGAGGAAGGCAATGGGGCTTCTCAGAAGGAGGCAGAGAGAAGCCACACCCTGAACTCTATATAAGGGGAATGTGTGGGGAGGGCTGGTTTGCTGAAGGCAACCGCTTGGATAGTTCATGTTTCTTAAAGCTCCTGTTTCTTGGTTCGTGTCTTGTTTGTTTTTGTAGCTATAAATTTGGCAGGCATAATTCCAGCTTCTTGCCGTTTGTAAAGGGGTTGTCCCTGCCTTTTCTGCAGGGCCGGGAGCAGGCTGGTACAGAACAACAGTGATTTTATGGCGTCAAAGGCTTCGGATTTTTCTGTGAGGGTATACATGTGGCCGTACCGTGAAAAATCGTCAATGGCAGTGAGAAAATACTGTCTTTTCCCTAGTGATGGTGTGAATGGCCCAACCAAATCAACATGTACTAGTTGGTACGGGTATTGGGTCTTACGCAGTGACACCTTAGGGATGGGGGCAGCCTTCCTCTTTGCCCTCTTACAGATGGCACAGTCCAGGAACACCTCACAATCCTTGAGCTGGACTCCCTCAGCAAACTCTCCCATCTTTTTAACCACAGGGAAGTTCGCATGACCTAATCTTCGGTGTAAGAGATGGGCACACTTATCGTGGAGCGGCTTCCCCACTGATACCCTCTTGGCTCTGGTTGCCTTGAGCGGTGCTTTGGGTGCCTGCTGAGGTTCCGGTTTCTTGTCCACACTGCCCTTGAAAAGCCGTGGGGCTGGCTGAGGTGGCTTGGGTGCAATCGCTTCGGCCTTGCGCTCCTTAGATAGCCTTGGGGCTGGCCGTGGGGGCTTTCTCTCTTTCCGTGCGCAGGCCCCTTCTGAGGTGGCACCTGGTGGACTGTCCTCTGTGGCTGGGTTCTCAGGGGAGAAGTATGGCAAACCATTTATGATGGCAATACTTCCAATGACCCTCTGGTTCCGGGTGACATGACCTCCCCCTTTGCGAAATAAAACTTCCACCTTGTCATTGTCACATAATTTGATAATGCTTAACAGATTGTTGGCAATGGAGGGAGCATGCAGTACCCCTTCAACATTTCCTAGTCCGGGTACAGAGACAGTGCCCTCCCCAACAACCAAAGCCTTATTACCATTGGCCACCTTGACAGATGAGTTAATTTTCTTTAACCTTTTAAACCCTTGTTTCATATTGGTAATGTGAGATGAAGCTCCAGAGTCCAGTAACCATAAGTCAGTGGGGCTATCAGCCTTTGTGGTGGGGGTGAGAGCACAAGTACACACAAAATTGCCCTTGGCACTACCTTTGCCCCCGCCACGCCCCCTTCCTTGCCCCTTGCCCCTTCCTTGATTGGGACCACGCTTGGGGGCTTGTTGTTGTTGGGGGCAGTCCTTCTTCAGATGCCCCTCAGAGCCACAGATGAAACACTTAAGTAGAGCATTAACCTGCTCTGAGTTGTGGTGCCTCCTGCTGGCTCGCTGGGTGGTGGCTCTGGCATATTCTCCTGCATCTCTTCGCCTCCTGTCTTCTTCAATGAGCCTCCCTGTGAGGTAGGACAGAGTCATGACTTCCTTCGTTGTCCCCTCCAGTGAAACAATGAAACTGCTCCAATTTTTGTCCAGGGAAGCCAGAATGACGGCGACCATGTTCGCCTCAGGTACAAGGTAGTCTCTGAACATCAGTTCTGCCCTGAGCGCCTTCAATTTTCCCAGGTGCTCAACCATGTTAGCCCCAAACCTCAGCCTGGTGGTGTAAAACTCAGTTGTGAGTCTGGTGATCGAACCGATGGTGTCGCTGTTGAATAAATTGTATAATAACCGCCAAACTTCACCAGCTGTGAGCCCATCTGGAATGCTGGAGTACAAGTTAGCATCCAGTGAGCTCAGTAGAGTGGTATATGCTTTCCTATGATACCACTCTTCTTGGGGTCCCCAGGGAAGAGGTGGGGGGTCCAGAACCATCTCTAGAGTCCCTTGCTCTAATAGACACATCTGCACTTCTTTATTCCAGCTGCTGAAATTTCCCCCCCAAGGCGCAGTCTTTCAAATTTATTTGGGAATGCAGAAGCAGATGAAGAGATCTGGGAATGAAAGAGATTTTCCCCAGCTCTTTGTCCATTTCTATACATCTTAGAGCTCTCCATTGAGGTGAATGGAAGAGGGATCCCTCTGCTGGCAGGTGGTGGTATTTTTCTCTGATTTTTGGATGGCTCCAACTGAGCATGCTCAGAATTCATTTGAGCCCAGGAGGTAGAGGGAGCGGATGTATCTCTCTCTGCCTCGGGGCCAGGCCCAGGCCTGGGCCTGTAGGCCGGGATTTGAGCCTGAAGAGGGGCTGAAGGCCGCAGAAGCCCCGAAGATTCCTCCTGAAGCCCCCCCGGCACTGGAACACTCACCGGGGGCGAAGACTGCAGGATGGGGCCGGGATGGCACAGAGACGCCCAGGATCGCCCGGAGGAGCCCATCGCTGGTCCTGAAGACCTTGGAGGTGGCTGAAGACGGCGCTGGCAGAGGGGGCCTCGTCCGGAGGCCCCCCGAGGACCATCTGGCAAGCAGGGTGTCTGGGCGGCGGTGAAAAGTAGGCCGAAGGGCCCGGGAGTTCACTGGGGGCCCTCTGGTGTTGCAGGACGTAGCTGGGAGGCTCCAGACCGGATGCCTCCTGGCAGTTAGGCCCCGGGGAGAGGGTTGGAGGCCTCAGAGCTCCTCCGGGAGGCTCCTGGGGGTAGCGAGGGAGGCTGGCTACCCCCGATGTCGAGGCCGCGGTCGTTTTGGGCTCCAGAGCTGCAAACAGGGTTCGGATAGTTGCTCCAATCTCTGCTATAGCAGTCTTGGCTTGGCAGGCTTTGAGGCCATCATAGGCCTTGAGGCTTTCTGGTGGGGAAGACGGGGTGGTTTCCGTGCCGCTTCGGCTGGATGCCACCGATTGCTGGCCCTCGAGGCTTGGCTGAGTATTACCAAAAATACTCTTTCTTTTGTAAGGTTTTGCACTTTGCCTCACAATTGTTCCAGCATTACTCAGTAATTTAAAAGAGCCAAAGAAACTCCTGAGCCGAGGTTTCAGCAAGCAAACAACTTTTATTTTGATCAAAATTCTGTAAGACTGGGAAAAGCCTTTTTTGATGAACTGAATACAACAATACTGAAATTTATCTGGCAAGGAAAAAAAGCTAGAATTAGACTGAAAATGCTACAAGAAGCGAAAGAAAGTGGAGGATTTGGACTGCTGGACTGGATGTTATACTACCAAGCAACTATTTTAACATGGCTTAAAGAATGGATGATGCTTAGAGATAAAAGACTATTATTCCTTGAGGGGCATGACCTACAACTTGGCTGGCATGCCTTTCTGTGGTACGGGAAGAATAAAATTCATAGATACTTTCAAAACCACTTTATAAGAAATGCACTTCTTTTAGAATGGGAAAAAATAAAAGTAAAAATTTATATCAAGATACCTGGATGGCTTTCAACAATGGAAGCATTTGCTTACCCAAATTTAATTAATTACAACAAAGTTTTGACCTACAAAGATATCTTGGACAATGAAGGAAAATTGAAAGACAGACAAGATTTACAAGAACAAGGTATTGATCTATCATGGTGGCTATATTTACAAATCCAAACGAGATATGAAAAAGGTGTTAAAACAATGTGATTTTATAAAGAACAGACAGAATTTGACCAGATACTGATAAAAACAGATGAAAAGTTGATTAAGAAACTCTATAAATATCTGTTAAGCTTAAAGATGGAGGAAGAACAAGTAAAAGAAACAATGATAATATGGGCAAAGAACTTTGGATATAATATAGAGCAGACATGTCAAACTTGCGACGTCACATGACATCGCGAGACATATTGGGACTATTTTGCCATTGCCGGTAATGGGGTGGGTGTGGCTTCCGGATGACACGTCCAGCCCATGGGCTGGCAGTTTGACACCCCTGATATAGAATTAGAAAACTGGCAAAAGTTATGGGAAAGAAATGCCAAATTAACGAAAGCAGTGGCATATAAAGAAAACTTAAATATTTTACAGATGGCATATGACACCAGTGAGATTAGCAAAAAATGTTTAAAAATACTTTAAACAAGTGTTGGAAATGCAAACAAAGACCAGGTACTTATTACCATACCTGGTGGACATGCCCTAAAGCAAAAAGGTTTTGGTTAAAAATACATTTATGGTTGGAGAAAATGACTGAAAAACAAATAGACTTTAAGCCAGAATTATTTTTGTTAGGAATAATAGGAGCAAATTATGAGAAAGACTGTATATATTTAACTCTACGTCTACTAACTTCAGCAAGAATTGTATTTGCCGAACATTGGAAAAATGAAAATTTACTAACTGAAGAAGAATTAATTAAGAAAACTTTAGAGTGTGCAGAAATGGAGAGATTGTCTTTAAAGATAAAAGAAAGACAACTCAGTGTATTTTAGAACATGGGATAATTTTTATCAATGGCTAGAAAAACGAGTTAGAGAGAAAGGAATGTGATATGTAACTTTGAATATATATTAGCAAGAAGAAGACCATCGAGCAATTAATTAACATATTGTTTATGATAATTAATTACTACTCAATGTTTTTTTTCAAATACATGAACCCAGACATTGTGCTGTTTGCTAAATATTGAGAATGTTTTTTTAAAGAAACCCTAACCGTAACTTTAACCCTAATCCCAACCTCAATCCTGTCCCCACTGTAATGTATTGGGATTTGTACCTGAGCTGATTCATGTGTCTGTTTGAATGCTGCTTAAGGTTGCTCAATGCTGTGCCTGTGTAATGGGCACTGACTAAGCCAGACTTGTTGTCTCCAAGAAGATCATTGGATGATTTGGGGCAGGAATGGGTTCCTTTAGTAGGCTGAAAGGAAGATAGACCACCTCAGCATTCAAGGAAACAAAATCTGAGGTGGCTGCTTGTTCGTACTGAACAACCCTAGAAGTGGCTTGTGGTCTGTACAGACTATGAACTGGTGGCCATACAAGTAGTCATGGAAGTTTTTAACTCCAGCCACGATTGCCAAAGCCTCCTTATCAATTTGCGTGTAGTTGCGCTCTGCGGATGACAGGGTTCTAGAATAGTAGACAATGGGAGACTGTTTCCCGTCAGCCGACAAATGGCTCAACACAGCCTGAACCCCATAAGGAGATGCATCACACGCGATGCATACAGGCAGCTTCTTGTTAAAATGTGTGATGACTGAGTTTGAGGACAGCAGTGCTTTGACTGCCTTGAAACTCCTCTCGTGGATGCTGGTCCATTGCCACTGAGCCTTTTTGTCTAAGAGCCAGTGTAATGGCTCTGCCACAGCAGCCTTATATGGAAGGAATGCATGATAAAAATTCAGAAGGCCCAGAAAGGCCTGAAGCTCTCCCTTGGATTTCAGACTTGGGGCCTGCTGAATCGCTTTTAACATGGAGTCTGCCGGATGAATGCCATCGGCATTGATGCGGAACCCAAGGAACTCAGTTGACTCTACCCCAATCTTGCATTTTATTTTTTTTTAATTTAAGTCCCGCTGCGCGGAACCGCTGAAGGACAGCTTTAAGCAGTTCAGCCAGAATCTCTACAGATTCCCCAGCAATGAGAACATCATCAAAGTAGGGGCAGATTCCTGGAATGCCCTTGAGTGTGCGCTCCATTACTACCTGGAACAGCCCTGAGGCTACAATCACCCCAAACTGTAGGCGCTTAACCTTGAAGTCCCCCCTATGGGTGACAATGGTTTGGGCTACTGCCGTGGTCTCGTCCACGTGCAGTTGTTGGTAGGCTTGTGCCAAATCTAACTTGGTGAACACGTGGCCTCGCAATGACGCCAAAATATGGCTGACAACTGGCACCGGGTACGCGTGCTGTTGAAGTGCCCTGTTAATGGTGCACTTATAGTCAGCGCATATGTGCACTTCTCCATTGGCCTTAAGTGGCGTTACTATGGGGGTCTCCCACACCCCACTGTCTACGGGCTGCAATACCCCCTGTCTGACCAGCTTGTCCAGCTCTGTGTCGATTTTGGATTTGAGGGCGAAAGGCACTCAATGAGGCTTGATCCATATTGGCATTACCATAGGATCAAGCTTGAGGGCAATCGGAGGACCCTTGTACTCCCCTAGGCTTGAAATGAAAACATCGGCAAATTCTTGGCAGACTGAAGACAAGTCTGCCGCTTGTGTCTGGTGAATGCCGGTTACTTGAATGGCCAATGCCTCAAACCAATCGAGACCTATGAGGCTCATGTGTTGGCCTTCCACCACTACAACATCTAGTGGGCCTTCAAAACCCTTAAATTGCACTAGGAGTGTGGCTTCTCTTTTGACCGCCACTCAGGACTTTTGGAAGTCTGTGAGCAGTAGATTAGATGGCCGGAGTTTGGCCCATCTGTTGCTGCGATTGCATATGTGCCTGAATGTTCCTTGGGAGATGATGGACATGGCTGAGCCTGTGTCCAGTTCCATTTTACATGGAACTCCCTGAAACTTGACCTGGAGTTGAAGCTTCCGTTTACGGGGGGTGATGGGCACGAGGGCAGAACACGCTCTTCCAGCTGGAGCAAAACACTACTCGGTGTTGACCCAGGCCCCCGGTACCTCTCCTGCATGAGTCTTATTGTGGACGGTCCCTCTAGCGACCTCAGCAGATGGCAGCAATGTGGCCTGGTTTACCACATGCCTGGCACATTGGTGTTCAGAATCAGCATTCTGCGCGTTGATGGCGGCCTCCGCAGCCCATGCATCTAAGGAAAGTGTTCTGTTCCAGCATACGACCGGCCCTGTTTGAATGTCAGGCACAACCCCTTTTTATAATCAACAGGCTGGAAATAACCCAACCAAATTTATTTACAAAAGTTAACGAAAAGTTCAAACAAGACTTAAACCAAAAAGGTTAAACAAGAGTTAAACAATAACAGACCAGGATTCGAGCAGAAGATCTTCAAACGGTTGCCTTCAGCAACCAGCACCTCCCACACATTCCCCTTTTAACAGCAGTCCCAAGGCGTGGCTTCTCATTGCCTTCTCCTGAGTTGCCTCATTTCTTTTCTCTGCTCAGTTCTGCTAGATTGCCTCCTGCTCCTAGCGTCCCTGAACAGAGCCAGCTGTGGATCGTCTTCTTCCAATCCTTCATGCTCACACAGCTGGGTCTGAGGAGGAACAAGACAGGAGGGGCCAGGCTGAGAGTTCTGCGGTGCATCAGAACCTTCCTCTGACACCAAAGGCTCTCCAAACCCCTCCTCCTCCTCCTCTTCAGAATTGTCCGACTCAGCTGCCGAAACCACAGGCTGACGCTGAATCACAACAGAAACGAACTGCCTTCTCAGCTGGCTGTGGTCCCTTCTCTAGTTGCTTCCGCAGCTGGTCGACTTCGTAGTCTGAGCCGGTGTCTTCCATCTGCTCGGCGTCCTCGTGGCGGATGGTCTCGGTGCTTGGCGTGCTTTTGAAGGGCCGCAGCACTTTAACGGCCCCTCCGGCGGCTTCGTCCACCATGACCTTCTTCAAGGCCTCCTGTATAGACAGAGTCTCCTTGGTGAAGACTTTCTGTTGGAGCTCTAGATTTCGGAGTCCACAGACTAGTCGGTCCCTTAGTCTCTCCTCCAAGTCTGCGAAGTTGCAGAGTCAAGATGCTTGACAAAGAGCAGCAATGAATTCTGTAGCAGACTCACCGGGTTGTTGCTCCCGCTGCTCAAAAGTGTGCCTCCACACTATGACAGATAATTTGGGCTCAAAGTCTCAGAGCTTTTTTTTCAAGTCTGCGTAGGTGACCGACTTGAGTGGAGTCAGCGCAACCAGGTTTTCTGCAATGTCGAAGGTGGCGGGGTCACACACGCAGAGGAGGGTTGCAGCCTTCAAGCCATCTTCGCCAACCTGGTTGGCACGGAGGTAATTTTCGATGTGGGAAATGTAGGACGCCCATCTCTCTGGGTGTGTCACATCAAATTCTTCTAGCTTCCCAACTTTTACCATGGTGAGTTGCGTGTTTCTTGCTTATGGTGCCTTGTGCTGCTGGCTTCTGTGTAGGCCCTAGGACGGATCCTTAGGGCGTGTTGGTCTCCAGAATGGGTTGCTGGCAGACCGAGGGGAGGAATGTAGTTCCTGCCAGGCTCTGGAGCTTGCCTCACCCCCTAGTGACTTCAGGCTCTTACGATGAAGCAGCACATCCCACCTTCGTCGCCGCTGTTATATCTTCGGTTAATTAGGCATTGAACGAGACAGGAGCGTTGAAACAGCAACAAGTTTATTAACTCAGAACAGAAGAAGCCCTAATGGCTGCTGCACAGCTATTTATACTGTTGGTCTCTAGGCGGCAACCAATAGGTTTAAAATAACAGTTTCCCACCCCAAGCCTAATTATCAGCTTGGAGACAGCCAGTCTGGCTTTCAGTAACAGCAACCGTTAAGCAATGTAGCAATCTAGGTCAGACATTAAGCAAGTGATTAAAACAGTTATGGCAAATACATTACACCGGCTATGAAGGCAACAGAGTCTCTGCGAAAGTGCACGGGCACTCCTAGAAGTTTGTTATTGAGATCTGGACCTCACAGGAGAACATCATTTAAGGACACATCTTCAAATTTGGCACTAGAGTTAAATACTACTCTAATCTGACCTGGCTTTTTAGGGTGATATACTCCAAATAGTGGTAGGTACCAGCACTCCTCATAGTCTTTAAGAGGGGAAGCTACTTCTGAATGACCATTCTCAAAGATTTTCTCCACGAAAGAAAAGAAGTGGTCTCTCATTTCTGACTTTCTTTGGAAATTACGTTTAAGGGAAGATAACTGCTTCAGTACATGTTCTCTATTGTTAGGTAGGTGTTGCCTCTGTGATCTGAAGGGATGAGGGGCGACCCAGCTGTTAGTATGATCTTTGACTAATCCCTGTTCCATCATTTCTAAAAAGAGTTTATCATCAATAGACATTGCCACCTGATTGTAATATTTTGACTTGTGAAAGACTGTGCACCCTAAATGATTTTGGTCACTGTCACAGGCGAGCTTGTCACTAAAGGAGCCTATGAAGGGACAAGGCAAATGGGTGATGTATGGCAATTCCTTTAAGAGGAAGTGGTTGTGGCATGGCTGAAAAATAGAAGGACATCCATTCTCTAATGTGATTGTAAGCATGCTGTTCAGAGGGGTTGGTTTGTGCATGCTCCCTAGACAGACATCTCCTATAATGACCCACACTAGGTCTAATTTCTGAGTATATAGAGCATTGTAGGGACCATTGGTCTGAGCTCTCACTTTGTGGGCTCATAAGATAGCTCTCCCTAGGCACAAGATTATCTAAGCCTGAGGATTGAGCTCTGGTATCAGATGCACTATGCCTGTGTTTTGTATGTCTCGGAACCCTTTTGCAGTTTTCGTGGTTTTCCAGACTTCTTCCCACCCTCTCACCCATTGATCAAGAGTTTGGGAAGTGGAGGGTCCTTGAGGATATTTGGGTATTGGGCTGAACTCTTTTCCTGTGGCCACTTTAAAAGGCGTGAAGCCAGTGCTGCTGTGAACAGAGTTATTGTAACCAACATTTGCAAAAGGGAGGAGGTCAGTCCAGTTCATTTGTTGATAATCCACATAGCATCGGAGATACAGTTCCACCACTGAGTTCACAGATTCAGCTGCCCCATTGGTAGATGGGTGAAAGGCCAATGATAGTCCTTGAGATGAGCCAATTAGTTTAAGAAAACTCCTCCAAAACTTAGCTATAAACTGCACCCCCCCCGTCAGAGATTATTCGTTTTGGTGCGCCATGCAGTCTGTAGATGTGTTTCAGGAGCATCTTGGTTAGTCGTTGGGTGGACGGGAGCCCTTTGCAGGCAATAAAGTGAGCCTGCTTTGAAAACAGATCTATCACAGTCCAAATCAGGGCTTTTCAACCTTTTCACCCATTGTACCACTTTTAGGATAAGGCAATATCCCAGTACCACCAGTCGCCCAGCAAGGTGTCAAAAACTTGACCAAAAAAAGGAAAAAAAGATAAAGTACAGGTAGTCCTTGACTTACAACAATCCGCTTAATGACTGTTTGAAGTTACAATGGCACTGAAAAAAGTGACTTATGACCATTTTTCACACTTATGACTGTTGCAGCATCCCCAGGGTCATGTGATTTACATTTGGATGCTTGGCAACTGTTTCATACTTATGACATTCACAGTGTCCCAGTGTCATGTGATCAATGGCCAGGGGGCGTGGGCAGCTCATCACTCAGGTTGCGGGGTACCTGTGGGGGGGGGAATCTGTGGGTCTCTGGTGGAGGGGGGTGGGACTGGGGTGGATGCCTTCCTTCCCTACCTCTCTCCCATTGTCCATTCCTTCCTTTCCTTCCCTCCCTCTTTGTCTCTTCCTTCTTCCCTCCCTCCCTTCCATTGTCCCTCCCTCTCATTGTCCTTCCCCTGCTTCCTTCCTTCCTTCCCTCTTTGTCCCTTCCTCCTTCCCTCTTTCCCTCCCTCCCTTCTATTGTCCCTCCCTCCCTCTCATTGTCCCTCCCTTCCTTCCTTCCTTCCTTCCTTCCTTCCTTCCTTCCTTCCCTCTTTGTCCCTTCCTTTCTTCCCTCCCTCCCTTCCATTGTCCTGCACTATGCTGGCCAGACCCCAGCCTGGTTTTGGCAGGCAGCGGCACAGGGTAGAACAACGGCTAATGACCCTCTTTTACTGGTCTACTATAGAGAGCGTCCTCTCGTATGGTATTGTGGTTTGGTATGCTGGTCTGACAGCCGCGGACAGGAAAGTATTACAGAGGGTAGTGAGCACAGCACAAGACATTGTGGGCTGTTCCCTGACACCACTGGATGACATCGCCAGGGCTCGTTGCCTTGGAAGAGTGAGGAAGATTCTCAGGGATGACTCACACCCTGGATGGTATCTCTTTATTCTCCTACCATCCGGCAGGAGATATAGGAATATAGCCAGCCGTACCAACAGTCTGAAAAATAGCTTTTATCCGTGGGCTGTTAGGCTTTTAAATGGGACATAATCTCTGTGAACTTATGCAGAATTGACTTGGGAGGCCAGTGTGTGGTGTAGTTGGTTCACATGGTGTGGTAGGATGGAGGGTTTGTTGTCACTGTGTGTTGGGGGGAGAGAGCACGGGGGGAGGCTCAGCTAATCTCAATGTACACATGTTGTACTTTGACAATAAAGGTTTATTTATTTTATTTTATTTATTTATTTATTCTCACCACATGGAGAAGCTGGGTGAGGTGAGCCGGCAACATCATGGCCCTGCCTGTGCACATGCATAGGCAGAGGCAGAGGCAGAGGAGAATGCATGTGCCTCAGCCTCTGCGCGCACACATGCAGAGCCTGGATGTCGCCGGTTCACGTTGCCTGGCCACTCCGTGTGGTGAGGAGAATGCGCCACTGCCTGCCAAAACCAGGAAAAGCAGGTGCTCTACTAGGAGCCAGGCCCTCCTATTCTAAGTTTCTCCCCAACCGGTGCACCTCACACAACCTGCCCATCTCCCGTTTTCAGGCACGTACATTACAAACCAGCTACTTCTCTCAGTCATTTTTCCCCTACCGGAGCCCAGTGTTCAAGCCAGGTTTCCTGATCCTCTCTGTGTACATTGTTCTTCCCATAGCTCTCCCCAGCACTGTCGAGAAATGCCCATTTCTGCCCACATTGCTACCATTCTCAAATTAATTTGCACCTGCCCAAAGGAAGAGAGCGACACTTTTCTCCCTCCTCCAAAGGAAGAGAGACAAACCTGCATCACCACCAAGTCACCCTGTTCTGTACCAGCCTACTACCAGCCCTGCAGATAAGGCAGGGACAACCCCTTTACAAGAAGGCAAGAGGCTGGAACTAAGCCTGCCAAATTTATGGACACAAAAGCAAACAGAGCAAAAACAAGACACGAACCATGAAACAGGAGCTATTGAAATGGTTGCCTTCAGCAAACCAGCCCTCCCACGCATTCCCCTTTTAAACAGTTCAGGGCGTGGCTTCTCTCTGCCTCCTTCCGAGGTGCCCCATTGCCTTCCTCTGTTTACTCCTGATTGACTGCCTCCTGCGTCGGGCGTCCTTGAACAGGGCCAGCTGTGGGTCATCTTCATCCACGCTGTCAGGCTCACACAGCTGGCTCTGCGTCGTAACCAGGTGGGAGGGGCCTGGCTGAGGGCTGTCATCAGCAAGCTCTCCAACACCCTCAGCAACCTCTCCAACACCCCCCTCCTCCTCCTCTGAATTGTCCGACCCAACTGCCGAACCCACAGGCTGACCCTGAATCACAACACACCCTTCCTTCAGGCAAAGTAATCTCCTTGCAGTGCAAAACTGCGGGGCTCCATCTTTTGCAAAGGGCAGCATGCACACCGCATCAGCAAAGGAGGAGAGCAGCCAAGCAACCTGCTACTCCAAACTACAAATACTGCTTCTTGGGATGGGGTGGGGGGACGGAGAGGAAATGTCTGGAAATCATGCAAGAACTTTTCCTCTGATTATTACTATTATTCTTCCAAGTTGCAAAGGAAAAGTAGAAACAGCCCAGCCACGCAGGTCAAGCTCCGCTCTCTCTCTCTCCCTTAATTCATCAGGAGCTCCGGCGCTTCTCATGCTTGCAGCAGGGAGACCGGCAGCTTTTCCACCGACCTGGGGCAACTTTGCAAAAAACAACAAAACAGCGTGGAGAAGCGTGGCTTAGCTGTAGCTGCACACGCCGATCTCGGGCTCCTGCCCAGCTCACTTGCTTGTGGAAAATATGCTGCTTGCTGAGTGAAGCCCCAGGATCAGCGGGCTACCCGACGCTGATCCTGGGGCTTCACTTAGCAAGCAGTATGTTTTCCGCAAGCGAGCTGGGCAGGAGCCGTTTGCTTGCTACCCCTTCCCCCCAAAACACGCCACTTGCTCACTCACCCTTCCTTGCTCGCTGTTCCTCTGAAAACAGGTTGGTCTGCCCCTTTTATACCTTTTCCTCTCTCCGCCCTCCTTCTTTTCTCTTCCGGGTGCACCGGAAGCTCCAATTAGTATGTCACCATGTGGCAGATCCTGGGGATTCTGGCAAGCTCTGCAGCTCCAGCTGATCTCCTCCAGGTCTGTCCGGCTCTGTTTTAACTGGTTCCCTCCCTCGCTATAATTAGCAAGGCTGGGCTCATGTACCACCAGCCATGTGCTCGCATACCACTGGTGGTACGCGTACCACAGTTTGAAAAGCCCTGGTCCAGATGACCGTATTTCCCCTACTTTCAGGTAGCTCTACTATAAAATCCATAGCAATTTCTTCCCATGGTTGGGAAGGGTCTGCCACCAGTTGTAATAACCCAGGGGTTTTCTGTAGTTATCCCAGACTCCAAAAGACCCTTTTGATTTCTATATTAAAAGTTATACAGTTTTGCATTCTTGAGTTGTAGTGATAAATCTCTTTACACTTGTATGTAACAAGACTTGTTTTTTATAATTGTCCTTGCTTCAAGATAAAACCTCTGCCTTTCCCCAATTATAATTATGAAGTCTGCATTCCTGTGATAAACCTTTGTCCCCTGCTTCATTTATAACAAGACTTGTCTTTTATAATTGTCCTTGTTTCAAGTTATGTTTCAAGTTATGTTTCAAGTTATGTTTCAAGTCATGCCTTTCAAGTCATGCCTTTCAAGTTAAGATATGCCTTCCTGACTGATGACAACCCTTGTATTCTCTGTTAGCATTTGTAATATGATAAGCTATGTTTTATTGTTTCCTGTGATGACCTTTGCTCTCTTCATTAGCAGTTGTATACAATGAGTTATGTTTTCCTTTGACCTCCCTCATGAGTGTGTTTCCCCCTCCCAAATGAAACAGCTAAATAAAAGAGGGTGTGCAAAGCTGTTCGGGGGAAGACCATCCACCCCGGGCACTCTGTGCTCCCTCACCTTGAACAAACTTGTGTTGGTGCCTCAGTTTGTCTTAGGACTCTGTTCCTGAGCCATCGCAGTTCCCAAGTGTGACCGTTGGAACGTCCGGCACACTGGGTCGGTGGCAAAGGGCTAAATCCTTCCCTATTCAAGGTGTTCACCCTTGCGAGGGTCCCTCTAAATTCTCACCCCTGTTACGGGGCTCTAAGAGTTGAGGCCAGAACCCTGACCGGTCGCTCAGCGCAACAACTGGGGGCTCGTCCGTTGGATCGCGGCTTCAACTCCACAGTACGACTCCTGTCCAGGGGTGTACTGCCTGCACTCCTGTTCTCACGCACCTCGGAGAAGGCTTTTACTCGTGAGTAATGGGCTCTCCACTTTTCAAAGTTTCGTCAGGTCATAGGGACGAACTTTTTAATATAGTGCAGAAGGCTAATTTTGTTCAAAAACACAATGGCACCATGGTCCATCTTGTAGGAAAGAGACTTTTAACAAAACTTTTACAATATATTAACAAAAATTGTCCAGCTTATCCGGAATCAGGCACTTTGTCTGTTATAACCTGGGAAAAGCTAGGTAAATATCTTCACAATCATCCCAGGGCACCTGCTGACATTTTGTCCGCATGGCAAACAATGATGGCAGCATTAAAACTTTTGCCATCTCCTTTAGATCTGACATCTTCTACCTCTAAACCTCTTGATCACTCTTCTGATCTTCCGCCTTTATCCGTGCCGCCCCCACCCTATGAAAAATCAGAGAAACTTCCTCCTATTGCTGTGCCTGTCCCCCCTTCTGCTCTGCCTCCGGAGAATCTTCCTTTTGCCTTTTCTCTTTGCCCTGCTGTGCCTGTCTCTCTTTCTAAACCCCCCCTCCCCCCTTCCCTCCTCCTCCTTCTCCAAATCTCCCTCCTCAGCCTCACTCAAGGAGCACCTTTTGTTCACTCTATGCTTGCAGCTCATGCCTCCGGGACATTTCTTTTCCTCTTAATGCTTCTAACCCCTCTGAACTTTTCACTGATTCTCTTTTTCATTAAGCCTTTTCAGTTTCTCCGGCTCCCCCTCCTTATGAGGATTCAGCCGGGAGAAACTCAGCACAATTGAACATGGAAGATTTGTCATCTTGTTATCCTGTTAATTTTTTGCCGACACCAGCAGCCGGAGGTTAACCAATCAATTGATCAACTATGTGCAAGGATTTTTACTAAGTATAGGTAAGCTAACATGGTTTTGACTCTATCACAATATCTTGTTTGGGAATCTGAGTATAAAAAAAAGAAATAGAGAAAAAATTCTTGCTGGATTGCCTCAAGGAGTAAATAGGGATCAATTATTTGGCACGGGACAATTCATTACTAATGACCAACAGGCTCAAAGCCCAAGGGAGGCTTTTAATTTGATACAGGAAGGTTTTGCAAAGGTTTATCAAGGTCCCAATCAGGCTTATTCAGACTTTGTGGATAGACTGCAGGAAGAAATAACAAGGCAAATAGACAATGAATATACCCGAAATGAACTCCTGTTAAAATTGGCTTATGTGGGGCTTGAAAGAGCCTCTTGGGGCGAGCTGTTCTCAGTAAAATCCAGGGGCGCGCCTGTTGATTTCAACTGCCTGGAGTTTTCTGGGATCTAGCTTCCCATTGCAGGCTCCCAGCCAAACTAAATTGACCATTCTGGTCTACCAAATCAAAGCATAGGAAAGTAGTTGTTGTTGTAAACCTAAAAAAAAAAAAGAAAAATCAAAGAAATAAAATCAAGTTTTTCTTCTATCTTTTTCTTTTAATCTAGCTCTTTGGATTATTGTTTTGGCCTAAAACCCCAAATTGATATGTGTGTTTTGTTCTGTTTTAAATAAATGTTGTTTTATATGTGTGTTTTGTTCTGTTTTAAATAAATGTTGTTTTAATAGTATGTGTATATATGTCTGTCTGTGTTGTTCTGTGTTATTTCCAAGACTTGGAAGAGGGTCAAAATCCTCTCTGATAACACCAAACAAAAAGGCCTTATTTAACAATGTATGGTTTGTCTGGAGAAAGTATGAAATGGAATTTTTGTATGTGAAATTGTTTATGCAAGCAGTCAGAATGGAAGTGAATGAGTTAATTTGCTGATATGTACATGTGAGTGTGTTAGCCCTCAAAACTGCAGATTTTATTGTTGTAAAAGCCATGGATGATGTGTGAGAGTAAATGCATGTAAAGGAGAGCAAACTATTTTTATTTTTTATTTTTTTGGTGGTGAGATTTTTGTAAAGTTTCTTTTACTCCCCCCCAACCCTGCTGTGTTACTTTAAGAGTGAGACAGGGAGAGACAGCCAGAAGAGGGGGGGTGGCTGGTCCTTTTAACCATTTTTTTTTCTCTGCTTAGAATTCCAGTCTGAGAAAGGGGGGTGGATGTGAAACTTGATGCCCACTCTTGCAGTTTCAGCTTGCAATTTTTTTTACTCGAAAGAGGAGAGATTCTTTGTTGGAGAAGTTTTTGGAATTCTTTGAGTTTTAGTTAAACATCACCCAAAAGAAATTTTTGAATTCTTTGAGTTTTAGTTAAACATCACCCAAAACAAGTTTTTGAATTCTTTTGAGTTTTAGTTAAACATCACCCAAAAGAAATTACTCTGATCTTTTTGTGGAGTTGTTTTTTGTTTTTGTTTTGATATCTGGGAGAATTTCCCTCCCTTAATCAGCACTAGCCTGTGGATTTTATACCTTACAACAGGCTCTGAGATTGTTAATACAGGAAAGGAGGAACATATACACTGACTCCAAATATGATTATTGAATCTTCAATACTTTTGGAGAAGAGAAATGTAGAGGATTGATTAATAGCTAAGGGAAACAGTTGGCTCATGCAAAAGTTGATAGAAGCTGTAGGCCAGAGTGGCAGAAGGGCAGGGAATGAATGGATAATAGAAGGGAGAAACAGAAAAGTGGTTTTTAAGTTGGTTTGCACAGATTTGTGAATTGCATGCATGAATTGTATGCTTTAACACAAGCCTTAGAATGCTGTAGGAACAAGAATGTACTATAGAAATATGGAAAGGGAGAAACATGGGAAGTACAAGAAAGTGAGAGGTGGATGTTGCATGATGGGAAACACGCCTGGACTATTTACTGCTGCTATTGTTCAATGTGCTAACCAATTGAAAATTTTGGAGTGGATTCATTTATCCCACACGCCCAAAGTTTCTATTTTAACCAGAGAAGCACAATTAGCTCAATTGATTTTTAAAATCTGTCACCGAACGAAAGCCTTGATTGGGCTGGAGATAGACACTCTTTTTGTGCCTATGTCTTTGCAAATTTGGGAATCATTTTTTTTTAAACCTCAAGTGAATTGCAATTTTCCTTAGCTGATTGGCATGGCAAGGTTTCTTGCCACCCACCACCCGATTATCGTTTGCAATGCAAATTGTTCGCACTAACCAAGCAAACAACACCCCAGCGGTCAGCTCAAAAAGCTGAACTGGCTGCTTCAATTTTGGCTTGTCAAATTTTTTCCTTTCTACCTTTGAATCTTATTGTGGATAGCTTTTATGTTTATCACACAATTCAAGTGATTTATGGATCTTATTTATCCCCCTCCATTCAACCAGATTTGTTACAATTTTTTTTAACCTTGCAAAATTTGCTTTTTGAACGCCAACATCCTATTTTTGTTGCTCACATTCGTAGTCATCAGCCTTTTCCAGGTTTTTTGCAAGAGGGAAACACTGTTGCAGATCAGGCTGCCTCCGGACCTTCAGCCTGTTCTTTGCAACCCCTCACCCCCTGGGAAAGTCATTCATATTTCCATCAAAATTCCAAAGCTTTGCAAAAGCAGTTTGGCATCACCGCTGCAGAAGTAATTGCAATTTGCCAGCAGTGCCCAACCTGCAGCAAACAAGCAACTGCAATCCCTATGGGTGTCAATCCCAGGGGATTGGAGCCTTGCCACATTTGGCAAATGGATGTCACACAATATGCACCATTTGCCCCATGGAAGTATTTGCATGTTTCAATTGATACCTTTTCAGGATTCATCATGGCTACCCCCCAAAGGGGAGAAGCCACTAACCATGTAATTAATCATTGTATTCGGACCTTTGCAGTGCTGGGATGTCCAAAAGAACTCAAAACAGATAATAGCCCTGCTTATAGCAGTCAAGCCATGGCAGAATTTTGTCATCATTGGCAAATCACACACAAATTTGGAATTCCATATAATAGCCAAGGCCAAGCCTTGGTGGAAAGAGCTAACCAAACCTTGAAACATGCTTTAGAATGGGGGAAAACGAAACCCCAACCTCCCAGCAATGCCAGAAACTCTTAACCTTTGCCTCTACACTCTGAACTTTTCAAACTTGACTGGCCATCCCTTAACCACAGCTGCAGAGCAGCATTTTTCTTCTTCTTCTTCTTCAGATCTCCCTAAGCCACAGGTTTGGTACCGACAACTTCCAGACCTAACTTGGAAAGGCCCTGCAGACCTTATCACCTGGGGCAGAGACTATGCTGCAGTTCAACTGCCAGACAAAGTGCTGTGGATCCCCGGTCGTCATGTTCGCCCGTATCATGCCTCCACAAACACAACTGCAGAACCCATTAAAGATGACAGCATGGTTTGTGACTTTTTTCAGCTTTAACACCACTGACTGATGCCACTAAAACACAATTCCATCTGAAAGCTTACCCCAGACGTCAAAGTTTTGCCGCCTACTCAGCTTGCAGCATTTCATTGTGCCTCCACTCCACCAGCTATCCCATCCCATTTTTTACAATGGCTCACACCTTTGACATTGGTTCCAGTCAAAAATGACTCTTTTCACACTGTTTTTGCCCATCGCATGGACCCAGAAGGAACAACCTGTTGTTAACAACGAGTCTACCATCATCATCTATGTGAACTCTGTAGCTCATGTTCCTGTCCAAACTTGAAATGGTTTCAACTTTCAGAAATTACTTAGCTCCTGGTTTCCCAAATTACCTGGTTTATAAGCTATTGTAGCTTTTATTAGTATGATTGTATTAGGATGTATTATTTTACCTTGTGTTTTGCCTATTTTTATCAGAAGTATTACTAACAGTATTTCTTTGATTGTGCTTGACTCCATGGCAGAATTAAACAAACGATTGAAAGACAGAGAAGGGGAACGCTCCCAGCATTATACTTGGTATCAAGGAATGTTTAACTTCTCTCCCTGGCTGACCACCCTCTTCTCAGCCATAGCTGGTCCTTTAATTCTATTATTACTTGCATGTGCAATTGGACCATGTGTTATGGGTAAACTTTTAGATTTTCTACAACGAAGGCTGAGCAGCATTAGCGATGACATTCTGTTGATGAAACACACTGTTGACAGTGAATACAAACATCCTCTTTTAGAATTCACTTCTGACCCAGAGACTGATGCACCCTCACACCAACACTCTTTGAAAGGAACACTGACGCCGGCACAGGAGGTATCGTAGGATTTCTCTTTTTCCCGCGTAAGTATCCTAGAAGAGAAAGTTCTGGACATTGAGGGGCCTTCTCAGTAATTGGCCTTAAAAAACAGAAAAGGAGGAGTTGTAGTTATCCCAGACTCCAAAAGACCCTTTTGATTTCTATATTAAAAGTTATACAGTTTTGCATTCTTGAGTTGTAGTGATAAATCTCTTTACACTTGTATGTAACAAGACTTGTTTTTTATAATTGTCCTTGCTTCAAGATAAAACCTCTGCCTTTCCCCAATTATAATTATGAAGTCTGCATTCCTGTGATAAACCTTTGTCCCCTGCTTCATTTATAACAAGACTTGTCTTTTATAATTGTCCTTGTTTCAAGTTATGTTTCAAGTTATGTTTCAAGTTATGTTTCAAGTCATGCCTTTCAAGTCATGCCTTTCAAGTTAAGATATGCCTTCCTGACTGATGACAACCCTTGTATTCTCTGTTAGCATTTGTAATATGATAAGCTATGTTTTATTGTTTCCTGTGATGACCTTTGCTCTCTTCATTAGCAGTTGTATACAATGAGTTATGTTTTCCTTTGACCTCCCTCATGAGTGTGTTTCCCCCTCCCAAATGAAACAGCTAAATAAAAGAGGGTGTGCAAAGCTGTTCGGGGGAAGACCATCCACCCCGGGCACTCTGTGCTCCCTCACCTTGAACAAACTTGTGTTGGTGCCTCAGTTTGTCTTAGGACTCTGTTCCTGAGCCATCGCAGTTCCCAAGTGTGACCGTTGGAACGTCCGGCACACTGGGTCGGTGGCAAAGGGCTAAATCCTTCCCTATTCAAGGTGTTCACCCTTGCGAGGGTCCCTCTAAATTCTCACCCCTGTTACGGGGCTCTAAGAGTTGAGGCCAGAACCCTGACCGGTCGCTCAGCGCAACAGTTTTCCCCAGAATTCTTTTCATGATGGCACATACAGCACAACTCCAGACATAATTTTCTACGTCCCATTTCAACCCTGGCCACCAAAATTGTCAATGGATGAGGTGAAGTGTTTTTAAATATCCAAAGTGTCCAGCCTGTTTTACATCATGGCCCTGACGGAGGGCGTTAAGGTGGACGGTCTCGGGCAAGTACAGCTTTCCCCCTTTTTAAGCCAAACCATCCCTGCAAGTTAGGGAGGTTTGATTGTTCTTGAACCATTAGTCAGTGAGGAGCTCTCATTTTATTTTCTTTGCCCCAGGGTCATTGGGGTTTTGTGCTCTTGAAGGCGGGACTCTGCACAGCATGAGTTGAGAAGCAGTTTGTGGAGTGGAAATAATTACTTCATTAACATCTTCATGCTGGCTCTTGTACTGGGGCAGTCCGGAAAAAGCATCATCTAGGAATTTTTTTTCCCCCAGTATGTACTTTAGGGTGAAATTAAACCAGTTAAACTATTGTGCCCATTGTACTTGTTTTGGGGACAATTTGCAGGGAGCGTTCAGTGCTTCTAGGTCTTTGTGATCAGTCCATACCTCGAAAAGCACCTTGCTCCCTTCTAGTGTCACCAGTTTAATAGAGTCCATTGGATCGTAAAGGCATCCTTCTCCCACACAGCCCACCTCCTCTTGCACTCAGTGATTTTTTTTAAAAGTGTAGGTGCAGGGTTGTAGGGTCCCACTCTGGTTCTTTTCCAATAACACAGCTCCAACGGCCACATTGCTGGCATCAGCCTGAATCACAAAGGGCTTCCCTGGGCAAGGATGCTTTAAAACCGGTTTGACAGCAAATAGCCTTTTTAAATTCTCAAAAGCAGTTTGATAGTTCATAGTCCATGCTAATGGTTGGTCCGGATGTGGCTTTCCTCCCTCCTTGCCTGTTTTCAGTAATTCCATTAGAAGTAAGGCAATTTCAGCAAAGGAGGGGATGAACTGGCGGTAGAAGTTGGCGAATCCCAGAAAGCTCTGGAGTTGTTTGCAAGTCTTTGGGGGCTGCCATTCAATTACAGCTTTCACTTTGGTCAGGTCCATTTCAATGCCCTCATTGGAAATTCTGTAGCCAAGAAAATCTAGTCAGGTCTGGTGAAACTCACACTTTGATAGTTTAACGTAAAGTTTGGCATTCAACAGTTTCTTTAGCACTTCTCTCACTAGTTTTAAGTGGTCAGTCATATTTGTGCTGTATATCAGGATGTCATCAAGATACACCAAAACTCCTTTGTATAAATGATCATGTTGTACCTGATTGATCAGCTGCATGAAGACAGCTGGAGCCCCCTGTAGTCCAAACGGCATGATTTTAAATTGGTAGCTCCCCATGGGACAGATAAAGGCAGTCTTCCACTCATCTCCCTCCTTTATCCTCACCTGGTAATATGCTTCTCTCAAGTCCAACTTAGTGAAGACACTCCCCTTTGCCAGGTGGTTTAGTAAGTCCTTCAGGAGGGGGAGGAGGTATTTGTTTTCCATGCTCACAGCTTTCAGACCTTTATAATACACACAGAGATGAAGTGACCCATCTTTTTTTTTCTTTAAATAACACCGGGGCTCCCACGCCAGACCTGGCCCATTTTCTAAATCCCCTCGCTAGGTTTTTGTCCACATACTGCTGCATCTCCTCCATTTCAGGGGGGGACATAGCGTACATTCTCGGTTTTGGGAGTTTGGCTCCTGGTAACAGTTCGAAAGAGCAATCATTGCATTGATGGGGAGGCAGGGTGTCGCATTCTTTCTCACTAAATGCCTCCGGTAGGTCCTGGTACTCACTGGGGATGACTGGCTTGCCTGGTTGAGACAAAGCAGCTATTTGTGCTAACTCATTGGGTGGGCTAGGTTCTCCTGTAACATCCATCAAGTTAAGAGGGGGCTTGGGTCCTATAGGTAACCTCACAGTCCTCATTCCCTTCTCCCACCAGATAAATGGCTTCCATTTGTCTAACCAGGCTAGCCCTAGGATCACGGCCTCATTTTCGGAGCCACCATGAAACTAATGAACTCCCAGTGCTCACCTATTTCTAAACATAGGGGTTCAGTCAATTGTGTGACTAAAGTTCCTCCCATTAGGGAGCCATCGGCTTGCTCAAACATCATGGGTTTGGAGAGCAGCATTGCTCGTATGCCCATTTTCAGGGCAAGTGACAAGCTAATAACACACCAGGAGCATCCAGAGTCCACTAGTACTTTCAAATCTACCTGTGCCCTGGTCTTGGGGATTATGAGTTTGGCAGGTAGTTAAAATGGTGGAACGTGTTGACTCACCATCAGGTCGTTCTCTCCTTCGTTGTCATTGTCGTAGAAGGGTAGAGCGGCGGCAGGTCCGGCTTGGGTCTCAGCACTCTCCTGCGTGGGGGAAATGATTTGGGCAATGGGTTCCTGTGCGATCCAGTTGGATTTCTCTTTCGCCGGCTGCTGGGCTGGTTTCTTTCTCACTGGTGGTCCCAGTCTATTCTGCTGTTGAGGGTAACGGACTGGGCAACTCGCTGTTCGATGTCCCTGTTGTCCACATCTGATCGGTGGGCCTGCAGGTGGGCTGGGATTTTCAGTAGCCATGGCAGTTGGAGGCTTTTGGGGGAGTGGCTGCCATTTGGGTTGATCTGGCCTCAGCTTGGCTTCTTGTGGAGGTGGCTTCTTATATCGGGCAAGCTGGGCATCCAGTCTTACTGCTGCCTCTGCACCATTCTTGCAACTGATTAGGGACTGCTCGATAGACACAAGCCTGGGAGAGGTGGTCATCTAGTCCCTCCTTGAAGTGATGGACTAGGGATTGCTCTGGCCACCTCTCTATTTGGCTGGCTATCTTACAAAACTCTCGTACATATTCCAGTGCAGGCCTGCCAGCTTGTCTTATCTTGTGGACTTGCTCCTCTGTTTTGAGGGCAATGGATGGGTCCTCAAACCTTGCTCTCAGTTCTAGGAGGAAGAGATGAGGGTCCCCCAACTCAGGTGCTTGCTCGTTGTATAAATTGTTAAGCCACTCGGATGCTTCCCTTTCCAAGCTGGATGCAACCATGTTGACCATAGTGGCTGGGTTCAAGTAGAAATAGGCACAGCGGTTCAAGTGAGAATGCACCTGGTTGAGGAAAAAGATCAGCTTCTCTGGGTCTCCATCGAAGGTTGCTCTAAGAGGTGGCGCCATCTGTGGTTGCTGCGCTCCCCAGGGAGCCTGCATTCCTGGTGATTGCTGGCCTCCCCACTGTGGATGTTGCACCCCCAACAGTTGCTGGCCTCCCCATGGTAGCTGCTGCATCCCTACTTGCTGTAGGCCTCCCAGCGGTTGTTGCACATTCGGGGGCTGTTGCCACCCCCATGGCTGTTGCTGCATTGCTGGCGGCTGTGGCATCCCCAGTTGCTGTATGACCCCCCAATGGTCTCAGAGGCTGCTGAAATGGCATCCCCAGTTGCTGCGGGTCTGCCAGTGGTTGCTGCATGTGCAGGGGCTATTGCCACCCCCACTGCTGCTGACCTGCAGGTGGTTGTGGCATGCCCAGTTGTTGTAGGCCCCCCTGTGGCCCCAGAGGTTGTTGTTGCTAGATCCCAATCAGTTGCAGGCCCCTCAGTGGTTGCTGCACATTCAGAGATGGTGGCCAGCCACACTGCTGCTGCTGTACTCCCAGTGGTTGCTGACCCCCTGGCGGCTGCATCATCCCCAGTTGCTGCAAGGTCCCCATCTGCTACTGCACATTCAGGGGCTTCGGCCACCCCCAGTTCGATTTCTGCACTGCTAGTGACTGCTGGCCTTCCATCTGTTGGGGCTGCGACATGCCCCATTGCTGTATGGGCCCCGGGCTGGGTGGCTGGTAAGCAAGTCGATCCGGGCTTCAGCTGTCCTGGTGACAGCTCGGGATCTTATCTCGCCAGCGGTGATCTGGGCTTTTGGAGGGGCGACGACTGGAGCTGTCTCTCCCCACGGGGATGGAGGCCATGGTAGGTGGCTTTGAGGATGGGGAAGCTGCTTGACCTGTGCAGGTGGGACTGGGACTTCCCCTTTGCATGAGTTGGTGGCTGCCTCGCCGATCAACATGATAGCTCGCATATGGAGAACGGGAGGGTTGTTCTCCACTTTTCATCTCTAGCTCCTCAAATCTTTCCACCAACTTCTCCACTGATTGACTATGGACTGCAGACAGGTACATCCACTCACCCGAGTCCTCGGCGGTAGTCAATTTCGTGATTCTCCACCGGTCCGGGGAATGCGACTTGCGGGAAGCCCCTCCTTGCAGCTTGATCTCGTCCACCTTCAAAACACTTGATTGTGGCAAGGCCGTCTCGAGGTGTCTAGAGTCTCCACTGGGTAAGGTCCATTCTGATGACCAGATCAGCTGTCCTCATGGCTTGGGTCTTGCCCCTATCTGAGAGACCTGAAAAAGTTCCTTTTCCACCAGCGCGCTGGTCTGCGCTCCCTCCTCTGAGGTAGTAGCCACTGCCGGGGTGCTGTTTTCAGGTGCCCCTTCCTTCTCCATGTTGAGATCTTCCCTGAATCTTTGTCAGTTTATCCCTCAATTCTAGGGACAGTGACTGGTGCTCGGGACCCCAAGATAGTTAGTAAAAATTGGAGTTTTTGGTTTAATGTCATGGTTCCAACAGATGAAACTCTTCAAAAGAACGTCGAGGCATTGTTTACCTTAAAGAATCTTTTATTCGAGAAACAAAGTATCGGCACTACATAGTCAAAACCAAAAACTAAATTCCCCTCCCCTGGATACAAAGTAACAAAGCACAATTCCCTCCTCCAATAAACAGTCATAAATCACATTCCCCAATTAGCTTGAAGCGCGGGCTTTCTCCTCTGCTCTCCAGCCCTCCAAAACCCTATCGACTCTGGGCCCGATGACCTTGGGTTCCCACGGCTGAGTTATTATTGTTATGACTAGCTGGACTCTCATCCATATTTCCCCTCCCAGCATCAACTAACTCTAAAAGCATTAGAGAAAAATGGCTGCATTTTCATCTGTTGTCAAAGCAAGAACATCCAATGCTAGCAGCATTGACAACTACATTCTACCACAACAACCTACTGAAAGCCTTCAGGGAGGAGGCTAGCTTGATCTTTGGAGAGTTTATTCCACATCAGTGTCACTGCCTCTGAAGTTTTGGTTTCCCTTATCTCCTAGATGTTTGAGACCACAATGGGTTTCTCCTCAATACTTTAGTAGGGTAGAAGAAGGCAGTCCTGTGAGTACAGGTTATGGGTAGGGTGTCAGTGGTGCAGCTGCCATCTTGATTTTTTTTTACATCATGGCAGTTTTAAACCCTGGCAGTTGGTTTCAACTGTACTGACCCCTAGCATTTGTTCACACTGGGAATGGCTTTACCCACAAACTGAATCAAAATAATCAATGTGTTGGTTTTCAATTGTTACAGAAAACAGCTGTCTTAAAGTAAAACCTGAATATAGGATTGATTGCAGTGGATTTTGATTTCACCTGACTGTGATAATTGGAAATGTCAATGCTTACTTTTTGAATGCATATCACACACTGCCCCAGCATGATATTTTCTAGATATTTTGGTTTACTATACCTACCACCCCTTGCCAGCATTGGCTGTGTTGTCTGGGAACTATAGTTCAATACTTCTGGAGGGTACCAGATTTGGGGAAGGGTGGTGAATACCATTTGCCCTTTCCTTATTCTATTAAATGTTTCATTCTGCCTAAATGAGTCTGCTAGTTCCCCTGGCTGCCTCTTATTCCTGAACCCATTTTGCAGAGCAGCTGTATGCCTCCATTGTTGTTGTTGTTGTTAGTTGCAAAGTCGTGTCCAACCCATCATGACCCCATGGACATTCCTCCAGGCCTTCCTGTCCTCTACCATCTTCTGGAGCCCATTTAGGCTCATGCCTACTGCTTCAGTGACTCCATCCAGCCACCTCATTCTCTGTCATCCCCTTCTTCTCTTGCCCTCAACCTTTCCCAGCATTAGGCTCTTCTCCAGTGAGTCCTTCCTTCTCATTAGGTGGCCAAAGTATTTGAGTTTCAACTTCAAGATCTGGCCTTCTAAAGAGCAGTCAAGGTTGATCTCCTCTAGGACTGACCAGTTTGATCGCCTTGCAGTCCAAGGGACTCGCAGGAGTCTTCTCCAGCACCATAGTTCAAATGCTTCAATTCTTTGGTGCTCAGCCTTTCTTATGGTCCAACTTTCACAGCCATACATTGCAACTGGGAAGACCATAGCCTTGACTATACTCACTTTTGTTGGCAGATGCCTCCATTACTTTCTCTTAAAAAATCTTTTATATTTTAGCCCAATTTTTAAATGTCATGCTCTGTTGAAAATGAATATAAATAGTTATGACTATTTATGAACATTATTCCTCCCCATTTTACTATATTCAGCCCTTCCTGTCACAAAATGTAGACCTGGGATGAAAAACCTGTGGCCCTCCAGATATTCTTGAATTTTGTCTCCCATCTCTCATAACTCAGCATGTCTGGTGGAGCTACTGGAAATTGTAATTCAGCAACATCTGGAAGAGCACTAATTTATTATCCATGTCCGAGGGGGAGAGGAGATGTTTATTCAGCCTGGCCGGAGGCTGCATTCAAAGACCAGGGAAAACCCTTTTGATCTTAGGACAACAAAGGAGGGGAAGGGAGGGGGGATCTGGTTTGTATCTCCATTTGAATCTGAAAAGGAAGGAGGCAATAATCATAAAGACACGGGAAGTTCCCTCTTTCCCACGAAAGGGTTGACACCGAAGTTTAATTGATGTGGGTCTGACCAAATGGGTTTTGAGGGGAGGGGGTTGAACCGGGAACTCTTTATAAAGTATCAAATTGTAACACAATGCCAGATCCTGTCTTGTATTTCCACAACCGATCACATCCTAGTAAAACCTCCTTTTAGACAAGCCCTGGCTCCAAGAGTTCTTTATTTTCCTAAGATGTGGATTGGAGTGGGTCCTGACAGCAGTGCAGTCCCAGAAACAGAAGGAATATTGTTGTCAAACACTGTAGAAGCGGATGGTGTAATATATTGCTATTGGGTAACAAAGTAGGAAGGAACTTTAAAAAAACAGATGAAATACTGTAGGCAGAAAGGAAGTAGAACATAGAGGCTTTAGAAATAGAATGAAACTGGAATGTCCCATACCAGTTGCATTTTTGCTACATTTCTAACTGAACTGGATTTGGCACTATGACTACCAAGGAAGATTAGAAAGAATAATGAAAAATAAATAAATAAAATATACAAATCATGGGGTAGTGGGAGGAAGATTTGTATCCTAACATGTACTTTTCTACATTCTCTCTCCTACAGAGGTGGTGATCAAAGTCCAAGTGTATGAAAATGGCAATTTATCCCCACTTTCCCAAGCAGCTGTGGAAGTGTATGGCAACCAAACAACTTTGGCTTCAGGCACCACTGACCATGAGGGTATCATTATGTTCCCCATCAGCTATCACTTGGGCACCTGGGTCCTTGTCATGGCCTCCAAGCGTGGCTTTCTTACAAGTTCTGTTCCTTGGCATGTCAACAAGCTACCACGTAAGTGTTGTCAACCATTGGTTGAAAGAACCTAGTGACTGGGAAATTACAGAGGCCTGGGTGTGTGGTGGACACCTCATGGGTAGATAATAAAAGATACATCTATTATCAAGACACTTTCCGTTGTTGCAAGAAAATCCAGACTATGATCCCCCCTGGTTGATTGTTGAGCCCGGGGTCTGACAGCCACTCCTGTTCGAAAGCTAGGGTTCGGCGGCTGGTGTGGGGCTCTCCCAGGGCTGTCGGGCCAAACGGGGACCAGCCTACCTCTCTCCGTGCTAGAGCAGCACCCGCGGAGGTGGCCAAGGGCAAGCAGGGCAAGGTTGCTCCTGCTCAAAAGTGAGGTTTCAGCAGCTGGCGAGGAGCTCACATGGGGCTTTCCCGGGGCTGGCGGGCTGAACGGGGACCAGCCTCCCTCTCTCCACGCTAGAGCGGCACCCGCAGAGGTGGGCAAGGGCAAGCAGGGCAAGGCCGCTCCTGCTCAAAAGCCAGGGTTTGGCAGCTGGCGAGGCACTCGCACGGGGCTCTCCTGGGGCTGGCGGGCGATGGGGGAGGAGCAGGCCTTACTGGTACCTGGAACCCTGATGCGCCTTCCTGGCCATGTGTTCCCCGAAGAAGCGCCAATCAGAAGTCAATCCGGTTGCTGCACGAGTCCCTGGGGAGGGCGGGGCCTCGCTCTGCACCTGCACTCTTCGCTTTCCCTCAGTAGGGTTCCTGCAGGCCGCTGCCAAGCAGCATGTTTTCTGCAAACAAGTGAGCTGGGAAGGAGCTGAGCACGGGGGGGAGGAGGTGGGGGGAGGTGAGGGGGAGAAAAGCAACACCGTGTACCACCAGCCAGGTGCTTGCATACCACCAGTGGTACGTGTACCACTGGTTGAAAAGCCCTGACCTAATGTACCTGTACCATTTGGTTTTTCTTGCCTAAGTGTAAAACTTTACTTTTCTGTACACTGAATTTCATTTTGTTAGATAGGACCCAGTGTTCAAGTCTGTCAAGATCCATCTGGATCTTGAGCCTATCTTCTGGGGTGTTGGGTATTCCTACCAGTTTAGTCTCATCTGCAAATTTGATGAGTTTCCCTTCTATTCCCTCATCTAAATCATTTATGAAGATGTTGAAGAGTACTGGGCCTATAGTAAGACAGAATTTTGGGGTACCTCACTGCTTACTTCCCTCCATGTAGATGTAGTTCCATTGTTGTTGTTGTTGTTAGCTGCGAAGTCGTGTCCGACCCATCGCGACCCTATGGACAACATTCCTCCAGGCCTTCCTGTCCTCTACCATCTTCTGGAGTCCATTTAAGCTCGCGCCTACTGCTTCAGTGACTCCATCCAGCCACCTCATTCTCTGTCGTCCCCTTCTTCTATTGCCCTCGATCTTTCCCAGCATTAGGCTCTTCTCCAGTGAGTCCTTCCTTCTCATTAGGTGGCCAAAGTACTTGAGTTTTAGCTTCAGAATATGGCCTTCTAAAGAGCAGTCAGGATTGATCTCCTCTAGGACTGACCGGTTTGATCGCCTTGCAGTCCAAGGGACTCGCAGGAGTCTTCTCCAGCACCACAGTTCAAAGGCCTCAATTCTTTGGCGCTCAGCCTTTCTTATGGTCCAACTTTCACTGCCATACATTGCAACTGGGAAGACCATAGCCTTGACTATACGCACTTTTGTTGACAGGGTGATGTCTCTGCTTTTTAGTGTGCTGTCTAGATTTGCCATGGCTTTCCTCCCCAGGAGCAAGCGTCTTTTAATTTCTTGGCTACAGTCCCCGTCTGCAGTGATCTTGGAGCCCAGGAAAATAAAATCTGTCACTACCTCCATTTCTTCCCCATCTATTTGCCAGGAATTGAGAGGGCCAGATGCCATGATCTTGGTTTTCTTAATGTTAAGTTTCAACCCAAGTTTTGCACTCTCCTTCTTCACCTGCAACAAGAGGCTCTTTAGTTCTTCTTCACTTTCTGCCATTAGAGTGGTATCATCTGCGTATCTTAGGTTGTTGATATTTCTTCCGGCAATCTTAATTCCAACTTTTGATTCATCTAGCCCTGCCTTTCTCATGATGTGCTCTGCATATAAGTTAAATAGGCAGGGCGACAGTATACAGCCTTGCCGGACTCCTTTCCCAATTTTGAACCAATCAGTGGTTCCGTGTCCAGTTCTCACTGTTGCTTCTTGACCCGCATATAGGTTTCTCAAGAGACAAATAAGATGGTCTGGTACTCCCATCTCTTTAAGAACTTGCCACAGTTTGTTGTGATCCACACAATCAAAGGCTTTAGCATAGTCAATGAAGCAGAAGTATATGTTTTTCTGGAACTCCCTAGCTTTCTCCATGATCCAGCGTATATTGGCAATTTGATCTCTAGTTCCTCTGCCTCTTCGAAATCCTGCCTGTACTTCTGGTAGTTCTCGATCCACATACTGCTGAAGTCTAGCTTGTAGGATTTTAAGCATGACTTTACTAGCATGAGAAATGAGTGCAATGGTGCGATAGTTTGAACATTCTTTGGCACTGCCTTTCTTTGGAATTGGAATGTAAACTGATCTTTTCCAATCCTGTGGCCACTGTTGAGTTTTCCAAATTTGCTGGCAAATTGAGTGTAGCACTTTTACTGCATTGTCTTTTAAGATTTTGAATAGCTCAGCTGGAATACTGTCACTTCCACTAGCTTTGTTGTTGCTCAGTTGTTCTAAGGCCCACTTCACTTCACATTCTAGGATGTCTGGCTCGAGGTCAGTGACCACCTCATTGTGATTATCAGGGACGTTAAGCTCATTCTTGTATAGTTCTTCTGTGTAATTTTGCCACCTCTTCTTAATCTCTTCTGCCTCTGTTAGGTCCCTGCCATTTTGGTCCTTTATCATGCCCATTTTTGCATTAAACGTGCCCTTCATTTCTCCAATTTTCTTGAAAAGATCTCTGGTCCTCCCTATTCTATTGTTTTCTTCTATTTCTTTGCACTGTTCATTTAAGAAGGCATTCTTATCTCTTCTAGCTATTCTCTGGAATTCTGCATTCAATTGGGCGTATCTTTCTTTTTCTCCCTTGCCTTTCGCTTCCCTCCTTTCCTCAGCTATTTGCAAAGCTTCCTCAGACAGCCATTTTGCTTTCTTGCATTTCTTTTTCTTTGGGACGGTTTTGGTTGCTACCTCTTGTACAATGTCGCGAACCTCTGTCCATAGTTCTTCAGGCACTCTATCAGATCTAATTCCTTAAATCTATTTGTCACCTCTACTGTATATTCAACAGGGATATGATTTAATTCATACCTGAGTGGCCTAGTGCTTTTCCCTACTTTCTTCAGTTTAAGCCTAAACTTTGCAAGGAGAGGCTCATGGTCTGAGCCACAGTCAGCTCCTGGTCTTGTTTTTACTGACTGTATAGAGCTTCTCCATCTTTGGCTGCAGAGCATATAGTCAATCTGATTTCTGTGTTGACCATCTGGTGATGTCCATGTGTAGAGCCGTCTCTTGGGTTGTTGGAAAAGAGTGTTTGCTATGACCATCACATTCTCTTGACAGAATTCTATCAGCCTGTGCCCTGCTTCATTTTGCACTCCAAGGCCAAACTTGCCTGTTATTCCAGTTATCTTTTGGCTTCCTACTTTAGCATTCCAATCCCCCATGATGATAAGAACATCATTTTTTGGTGTTAGTTCTATAAGGTGCTGTAGTGCTTCATAGAACTGGTCAATTTCATCCTCTTCAGCACTGGTGGTTGGGGCATAGACTTGGACTACTGTGATATTGAATGGTTTGCCTTGGATTCGAACTGAGATCATTCTGTCATTTTGAGGATTGTATCCCAGTATTGCTTTTCCTACTCTTTTATTGACTATGAAGGCTACTCCATTTCTTCTGAAGGATTCTTGCCCACAGTAGTATACCTGATGGTCATCTGAATTAAATTCACCCATTCCTGTCCATTTTAGTTCGCTGATACCTAAGATGTCAATGTTCAGTCTTGTCATCTCTTGTTTGACCACGTCCAGCTTTCCTTGATTCATGGATCTTACATTCCAGGTTCCTATGGAGAAAAAATCTTTACAGCATCGGACTTTCCTTTCACCACCAGACACATCCACAGCTGAGCGTCCTTTCGGCTTTGGCCCAGTCGCTTCATTCTTTCTGGCGCTACTAGTACTAGCCCTCTGCTCTTCCCCAGTAGCATATTGGACGCCTTCCGACCTGAGGGGCTCATCTTCCAGCGTCATATCGTTTTGCCTTTTGGTACTGTCCATAGGGTTTTCATGGCAAAGATACTGGAGTGGGTTGCCATTTCCTTCTCCAGTGGATCACGTTTTGTCAGAACTCTCTGCTATGACCTGTCCGTCTTGGGTGGCCCTGCACGGCATAGCTCATAGCTTCATTGAATTACGCAAGCCCCTTCGCCACGACAAGGCAGTAATCCATGAAGGGGGTAGTTCCATTAAGGACCACACATTGAGAGTGGTTTGCCAGCCAGTTACAAATCTATCTGGTAGTGATGCTGTCTATCCCACATTTTTTTTTAGCTTACCAAGAAGTAGGTTGTGGTATAGTTTGTCAAATGCCTTACTGAAATTCAAGTACACTACATCTACTGCATTTTGCTGGTCCACTAATTTAGTCACTTTGTCAAAGAACTTTGGCAAACCGGAAGTCAAACAAATATAATTCTTAATATTTTCAGTACAAACCAAGTTGAATATGAACATTTTTTAGTATTTATGCATATAATAATAACATCAACATATAGCATGTTTTTAATGAGCTTATTTCCGTTGTATCTATAAAAGTCATCTTATTGAATCATTATAATGTCCTGTTTTCAAGATTCTTATTGAAGCTTAGTTTCCCCTCAGTATTCAAACAGGTCTTATCAGTCAGTTTTCTCAAAATTCATTAACTTTAAATATCCAAACTTTTCATTTAAATAAACCCTCTCAATGTTTTAACATTTCATATATTCTAAAAGTATTATACTACTTATATATCTTATTCCTCTTACTATAGGGCCCCTTTACAAGCTTTATCTATTCTTTTGGCTATATTCCAACAATATTTAATCCTATAATACACCATCTAATAATCTTTCTCTAGGCCCTTTTTATATCCAAACGTTATATATGTATACAGTATGTATATCCTTAATAAGATTAAATATGCGAATCCTGGGTGTGTGCATGTTAGAAAGAAAAAGGAATTGAGCACCAGGATAAAAAAGTAAATAAACTGTTTAATATGTAAAATACTTAGCTTTCATCGGCCAAACTGCCGACATCATCAGAGCAAGAATAGGAGATCCGGGAGTTTGCCTATATAGCCGGTTGCTTTTGCACCCTGCTCATTGAGCGGGTCACTGGTCTATTAACTTCAATCGGCTGTAGCATTTCTAAATGTCCAGCATTTCTTTGCGTACTTGCAGAATCAAGAGTTGTTTCCTTATAAATATAAATATAACTAAATATTCATGGTCACTCTCCTGGTGAGCGTCTGCACGTCAGGGGCCCGGTTACCCAGCTGCTGTTGTTTTGTGCCTCCCTCCCCCCCCCTCTTCTTTGGTTGAACCTGAGCCTCCATCTCAAGATCTAAAGCCGGGCATGTTGTGGATTCGTCCTTCCTGGGGATCGTTGTTGTGGCCACGCCCTCCAAATCAGGGTCTAATACCGGGCATGTCCCAAGGTCTGACAGGGCACGTTGAAAATTCGTCCTTCCCTGGAATCACTGTTGTTCTACCTGTAGTAGCGTTGTTCAAGTCCTGCAAAGAGCAGGCTCGTTGTGCCCATCGTAAGTCATAGCATTGTTCTTCCCATCCCCTGAGCGCCTGGTAAGCAGGTAAAAGGTCTATATGATGTTTAATGGAATTTTAGTTGGATAGCCAGGCCTCCTCGAGCAAGTGGTCGCCCTTGGTGGTGTCCTGGGCTATGGCCTCGGCGTTGGCAAAATCAAATATATGGTTGTGACTAGCCATATATGTCCACACCTGTGAGTGTTGTTCTTGTCTCTTGATTGCCAACTCATGCTCATGGAGCCTGGTTTTGACCCTCTTAGTTTTTTCCCCAATGTTGGATTCTATATATAACTGACAATCTTTCTTCGTCGGGGAACGGCTCTTTAGGATGCATTAACCTGGCATGCAGGGTTTGGTCCGGTCTATGGGCGACATTAACATAAGGGGCCAACAACCGCACAGTAGCCTCGGGCACCCCATTAATATATGGGAGTGTTGTCTGTGTGGTTAGCATTGTTGATATGTTATCCTGTCGGCTACCATGGGGTTTGTGTGGCCTGCTGTATCTCATAACAAACTCAGCAGGGTAGCCGTTACGGCTGCATAAATTGTATAGATATTTCTTCTCCTCAACTTGGCCCTAAATGTATTGCAGTGCGAGTTGACCCATCCAAACAATGTCCGAATGCAACTGATTTTGTGTGCCACGGGATGGTTGCTCCTGTAATGAAGGGTTCTATCCGTATGGGTTGGCTTGCGGTAAACGGTTGTATGGAGGGTGCCATTAGATTGACGGCTGACTAATACATCCAAAAAGGCAAGAGAGCCATTGGCTTCCTCCTCAGCGGTGAAACGGATGTCTGGATAGACTGAATTCAGCTCGTCCATAAAACTGGCACTATCCTGTTTCTTAATAACCACAAATATGTTGTCCACGTATCTAACCCAGAGCTTGGGGCAGTACGTGGTCATAACTGCAGTCTCTAACTGCTGCAGGACCGCCTCCGCAATGACACTCAAAATGGGAGACCCCATTGGTGTCCCTTTGATCTGTTCATAAATGACACCTTGGTGTTGTGACTCAGGGCCAGCCTGTGGGTCCGACAGCCGGCTCCGATGTATCGGAGGACTCAGATGTGGGGGAGGAGGGAAACGAACCGGCTGATGATGATTTGGAGGCTTTGCAGAGTCCTCAGCCGGGGACCTCTTCTCAGCTGTGTGAGCCCGAGAGTGCGGAGGATGATGACCCACAGCTGGCCCTGTTCAAGGACGCCCGACGCAGGAGGCAGACGAGCAGGGACAAACAAAGAAAGACTATGGGACTCCTCGGGAGGAGGCACAGGGAGACCACGCCCTGAGCTCTCTATAAAAGAAGTGTTTGGGGAGGGGCTGGTTGCTGAAAGCAACTTTTCCGCTTGAGAAGACAAGCTCTTGTGTTTTTGTTAACTGCGTAATTAAATCTTGGCAGAAGCCTTTTAGCCTTGGACGCTTTCCAGACTCTTCTTTTAATTAGGGGTTGCGAGAAGAGGGCTGGTTCAGAACAGTTTGCTTTCAGCCACCCACCCCTTAATACTACGATGGAGCAGCTTCTTGCCGAGAATGCCCAGCTCAACCAGCAACTCACCTTGCTGGCCACTCAGGTGGCACAACTGCAGGCTCAGGTACATGCTGCCCCCCCACCCAGGAGGAAATGTCAGATAGCTATGCCGGATAAATTTGCTGGTAAACCAGAACTGTTTCCTGCCTTCCTGGGACAATGCCAGCTTTATATCAGCGTGAGAGCAGCTGATTTCCCCACTGACCGAGATAAGGTGGGATTCGTGTTGAGCCTTCTGTCGGGAGATGCAGCTCGTTGGGGCACGCCTCTGTTGGCACAGCCTAGCCCTTTGTTGGATAACTTTGGGGGGTTTTGTGACCATATGCGCCTCATGTACGAGGACCCGATTAAGGCGCAGACCGCCACCCGACGTCTGAAAGCTTTGAGGCAGGGTCTGCGCCCCCTACAGGCCTATATCAGCGATTTCCGGCTGCTTAGCCAGGATTCCGCCTGGAATGAGGCTGCGCTCGTGGATGCCTTTCAGGATGGCTTGTCAGAGGAGATGTTGGATGAGCTGGCCCGCGTGGACATTCCCTCAGACCTGAATGGGCTGATCCATCTTTGTCTGCGGATCGATGCCCGGCTGCAGCAGCGTAAGAGTCGCCGTGCCACCCCACAGACCCCTGCCGCCCCTGTTGTGCGTGAGCCCCCAGTCCAGAGGGAGGAGCCAATGGAGCTGGGTGCCGCCAGGTCCCGTCTATCGGTGACGGAAATGGACAGACGACGATCGGAGGGGTTGTGTTTTTACTGTGGGGACCCTGGACATTTGGCTGCTTCTTGCCCGAAGAAGCGTCAGCGGGCGTCAGTGACCAAGCCTGCCCCGAGAAAGTCCCCTGCTTTGCTATCGGGAAACGGCCCGAGCCCGATCTAGACGGTGTGAAAGATCGGGCGACCCACAACGATCACGCCGAGCGACGCCGTTCCGACGGTGCCTGTGAACCTCCACGGCATTTGATTTTGGAGGCACGACTGATCCTTCCTGGCAAGCCAGAGGGGATTCCGGTCCATGCCTTAATTGACTCTGGGGCTACCACTAACTTTATGGATTCGGCCTTTGTGGCCAAATGGGCTGTTCCCCAGTGTCCGGTGGATCCGCCCATGCTTGTGGAGACCATCGATGGTCGAGTGCTCCTGTCCGGGCCTATCACGGCCGCCACGCAACCCGTGTGTATGGCCATCAGTACCCATGTGGAGGCCATTCAGTTTTACGTCACTTCGGATCTGCACTTCCCCGTGGTCTTGGGACTGGCGTGGCTCCGGGCGCATGATCCACAGATCTATTGGTCTCAGAACTTGGTCACCTTCCCAAGTTTGCAGTGCGTGGACCACACCCACCATATCTGTGCCGGCCAGGTGGAGGGTTCCTCAGGGGTTTCCTTGCCTCCCGTACTGTCCGACTTTGCTGACGTGTTCAGCGAGTCAGAGGCGGACCAATTACCCCCGCACAGGCCCTACGACTGCTCCATTGACCTAGTCCCTGATGCGCCTCTCCCAGTGGGGCGTTTGTACTCCATGTCGGAGCCCGAGTTGGCTGCATTGCGGGACTTCCTGACAAAGAACTTGGCTCGTGGATTCATCCGGCCCTCGTCCTCGCCAGTGTCTGCGCCCGTGCTCTTCGTCAAAAAGAAGTCGGGCGAGTTACGGCTTTGCTGTGACTACCGGAATCTCAACGCTATCACGGTGCGTAACCGCTACCCGCTGCCCCTCATCCCCGAGCTCTTGGACCGACTCCGGGAGGCTAAGATCTTCACGAAACTGGACCTGCGTGGAGCTTACAACCTCGTCAGGGTTCGGCCGGGTGATGAGTGGAAGACAGCGTTTGGTACTCGCTATGGACATTTCGAGTACACGGTGATGCCGTTTGGCCTGACCAACGCCCCCGCTGTGTTTCAGCATTTTATGAACGACATCTTTCGGGATCTGTTGGACCAGTTTGTAGTGATTTACCTGGACGACATCCTGATTTACTCCCCGTCGCGTGAAGCGCATCATCAGCATCTCCGTCAGGTCCTGCAGCGCCTCCGGAAACATCGGCTGTTTGCCAAGTTGGAGAAGTGCCAGTTCTACCAGGTGACCATTGATTTCTTGGGCCACCGCATTTCTCCTGAGGGCATCGCCATGGATCCAAGTAAAGTTGAGTCGTTGCAGAGTTGGCAACCCCCGCGTCGCGTGAAGGATGTTCAGCGACTTCTTGGATTTGCCAACTACTATCGGACATTCATCCCTGGCTTTGCTGCCTTGACAGCCCCCCTCACCCGGCTCCTGCAGAAGAAGACTCGGTTCCAGTGGAACGCCCCCGAACAACAGGCGTTCCAAGCTTTGAAGGACGCCTTCATGAAGGAGCCCATCTTGAAGCATCCTGACCCGCAACGGCCGTTTGTCGTGGAGGCGGACGCCTCCGACATTGCCATTGGGGCCGTGTTACTCCAGGCAGCGACGCCCAACGGTACCCATTTCCCTTGCGCGTATCACTCTCGGAAATTGAACCCCTCGGAGCGCAACTATACCATCTGGGAGAAGGAGCTGCTGGCCATCAAGGCAGCGTTCGAGGCTTGGAGGCATCATTTGGAGGGGGCGCGGCATCAGATCGAGGTCCGGACGGACCACAAGAATCTGGAAAGCCTGCAGACTGCTCGGAATTTGAACCAACGCCAGATCCGGTGGTCCCTCTTCTTTGCGAGGTTTGACTTCCGGGTGCGGTACATACCAAGCGGGCACAACCAGAGAGCGGATGCTCTGTCCAGGAAGCCCGAGTACACCCGAGTGAAAGACAAGCTTCCGCCCAGGACAGTGATCCCCGTCGAGTCTTTTGCTGCGGTACGGGAGCCGGTGGATATACAGGCTCGGATCTGGGAGGCCAAGCAGCAGGAGGCGTGGGTGGCTCAGCGGAAGGAAGAGGTGGGGCCAGATTCGCCTTGGTCGGTCACGGATGGACTCCTGTATTATCGTGACCGGCTCTATGTTCCAGGAGGGCCACTCAGGGGACTCGTCCTCAGCCAATGTCATGATAACCCGGCTGCGGGGCATTTTGGCCTGTTCAAGACCCTGAACCTGGTCTCCCGTACCTTCTGGTGGCCCCGAGTCCGACACGATGTCCAGTCTTATGTCACCTCCTGCGTCCCATGCAGGCAGGCCAAGTCAGCGACAGGGGCCCCGCCTGGTTTACTTCAGCCTTTGCCAACGCCCAAGAGACCCTGGGGGGCTGTGTCCATGGACTTTCTGATGGATCTACCCCCATCCTCCGGCTTCACGACAGTGTTTGTGGTGGTGGACATGTTGACCAAGATGGCGCACTTCATCCCCTGTCGCGGCTTACCGTCAGCTCGCGCCACTAGTCGCATGTTCATCCAACAGGTGTTCCGGCTGCACGGCCTTCCCGATAGAGTCGTCTCCGATAGGGGGGCCCAGTTTACAGCCCGCTTCTGGCAGGAGTTGATGCGGGCGTTGGACATTAAGGTTTGCCTCTCGTCCGCGCATCATCCTCAGACCGACGGGGGTACCGAGAAGGTCATCGGCATTTTAGAGCAGTATCTGCGCTGCTACGTTAACCTGCAGCAGGACAATTGGGTGGACTACTTGGCCATAGCCGAGTTTGCCTTTAACAACTCGCAGCACACCTCCACGCAGATGACACCGTTCTTGGCCAACGTGGGTTATCACCCCCGGTTTTTCCCCCTTTCTCCCGTGGACTCACCGGAGCCGGCAGCGAACGAATTCATGGCGGAGTTACAGGCAATCCATCGGTTGGTGCGACGGCAGCTGGAGAAGGCCAAGGCCGACTACAAGAGGTTCGCCGATCGGTCGAGAAGGGATACGCCTCCACTATCGGTGGGGGATCGGGTCTGGCTGTCCACCAGGAACCTGCCATCCACTCGGCCGGCGAGGAAGCTGGACCACCGTTACCTTGGACCGTTCCCAGTCGAGGCCGTCATCAACCCGGTCGCCTATCGTTTAACTCTGCCACGTTCCCTGCGCGTGCACCCCGTCTTCCATCGGTCCTTGCTGGTCCCCGAACGACCGGCCTGTCCACTTCGCCAGGCGGAACCTCCACCATCAGGAACTCGTGATGGAGGCAGCACCCCCGAGTACGAGGTCGCCAGCATCAGGGATTCCCGCTGGCTGAAAGGTCGCTTCCAGTACCTGATCGAGTGGAAAGGGTACGGGCCGGAGGACTTCACCTGGGAAGACGCGACCGCCGTTCATGCCCCTGCGTTGGTGACTGCTTTTCACGAACAGTTCCCATCCCGACCGCATCCGGATCGGCAGACCCGGGGGAAGGGCCCTGCGGTGCGGGATAGTGTTGTGACTCAGGGCCAGCCTGTGGGTCCGACAGCCGGCTCCGATGTATCGGAGGACTCAGATGTGGGGGAGGAGGGAAACGAACCGGCTGATGATGATTTGGAGGCTTTGCAGAGTCCTCAGCCGGGGACCTCTTCTCAGCTGTGTGAGCCCGAGAGTGCGGAGGATGATGACCCACAGCTGGCCCTGTTCAAGGACGCCCGACGCAGGAGGCAGACGAGCAGGGACAAACAAAGAAAGACTATGGGACTCCTCGGGAGGAGGCACAGGGAGACCACGCCCTGAGCTCTCTATAAAAGAAGTGTTTGGGGAGGGGCTGGTTGCTGAAAGCAACTTTTCCGCTTGAGAAGACAAGCTCTTGTGTTTTTGTTAACTGCGTAATTAAATCTTGGCAGAAGCCTTTTAGCCTTGGACGCTTTCCAGACTCTTCTTTTAATTAGGGGTTGCGAGAAGAGGGCTGGTTCAGAACACTTGGAAAGTAAAATACATTTTCAGACACAGGGTCAATAGTTGTACAAGAACTTTGACAGGGAGCGAGTACTGGTGTTGTCCTTGTTCCTGTTGTAGGCAGTTCCTTATGACGGTAATCGCCAGGACTTGTGGGATAGAGGTGAAAAGGGAGGTGACGTCAAAGGATACCATCACCTCATCATCCTCTATTCTCAGGGATTTTATCTTGTCTAGGAACTCCTCCGCTGACCTAACTGTGGTCTCGTTGTCAACTAGGTATCCAATATGGCTGCTTAGCCACTTAGCCAACCCTGAGATAGGTGTGCCCCTAAAGGACACAATGGGACGTAAGGGAACTCCCTCCTTGTGAATTTTTGGGAGACTGTAAAATCTGACCATTGCTTAGTCCCCTGGGCGTATTTCCCTCAGAGTGTCATCACCAATCCTTCCCTGACTTTTCAGGGTGTTAAGGAGTTTGTTGAGACGGTTCTTAAGCGTTACCATAGGATCCTTTGTAATGATCCAGTATGCAGCGGTGTCATTAAGTAACGCAAGGGCTATGTCAACATACTGAGACCTGTCCATAATGACAGTCACCCTACCTTTATCAGCCAGGAGGATGACGATGGTATTATCTCGTCTCAGCTGTTCCAGGGCTTCCTTTTCCGCCCTAGGTAGTACCTGGCAACGCTTATGTCCTATCAGTAAACCTGTGACGCGTTGCCTAATTGAGTTCCTGACATCATTGCTGGTTTCAATCTGCTGGATGGTGGGTTCCAGGGTCGCAACAAAGTTAATCGCTCATGTGTCTGTCAAATTATGTCCTGTGTCACGTTGTAACAGGCTGGTTTGTTGGTGAGTCAAGGGTTTAGAGGACAGATTGTGGACCAGCTTGTTGGTATATCCGCGGTTATCCAATGCCCGTAAAATATCCATTTTGCGTTGGAGTACCTCGGATTTTTGTTGCCCCACCCTCATGGTGGCTTGGAGGATATGCTGGTTAAGAGCCTGGTAATGTTGGTTTGTTAGCGTCCTGCGGCAATGTTCTTTGCACCTTTGGATTCCAGCCTTCAAGGCTCCAATGCGCCTGTGGTGGTCATTGATCAGGGCGTGAATGGAGCAGCACTGGAATTGGCGGACCACCGCCTGACACTCCACAGAGTCCACCAGAAGGTTTTCTTCATAGCGATTTGGGCGGCAAATTTCCCTGAATGCAGTCATGAAGGAACACCAACTTATGATAATTAGCTGTCATGTGCCGTGCAAACTTCTCCCAACTCCTAGCATGAAGCAAGACTGCTCACACATAGATATCCTTAATAAGGTTAAAAATGCGAATCCTGGGTGTGTGCATGTTAGAAAGAAAAAGGAATCGAGCAATTAATGGGGAGAAATTAATGGAAAACTTTTAGATGGTCAAATACTTTGAACTGAATCCTGACTGGCTGATAATTATAAGACCCCTGAAAAGAAAACTGCCACAAAATATTGTTTTCAGTGGTACCTTGACAATTGGAAACGTACTGGATTATAAAACCATTATATAAAGATAAGAACTATGTAAGATTTGGCTGTTTGGATTTTAAGATGGACTGGCTTGATAAAACTAATTAAAAAGATTATGACATCGATGGAAAACTACTTAGAGGGGAGAGATAAAATGGATATTATATACCTATCGAAAAGTAATATAAAACCATACCTAACACCTCTTCCTGAAGAACCCAGTTTGGAGATTCAAAGATCTGCAGGAACAATGACTCAAGACAATACAAATACATTCCAGGAGAAAATATACACAGTGTTGTGACAGATTCAAATGATAATTGTTTCAAACCATGATGAGATTAGAAATCAGTCTGACAATATAATGAACATATCTCTAACTTAAATTTACAACTAAATGACACTCAAAAAATGACAACAAAGAACAAACAAACAAATCAGACTACAGAATATAAATTAAATGAAAGTGACTTAATAGAAAAGCTACAAATGAAGAAAACTACAAATTAATGCAAAAAAAATCTGCAAAACCTTACTATAATAAAGAAGACAAAAAAGATGCCTTATCCTCCAGGACTTCAGCAAAATGTATTTCATTCTCTCACTAGTTTATTAATCAATTAGTCTTACAACCATATCAATAAAATAAAACAAAAATAAAATATAGGATCTAATTCCGGGGTAAAATAGATGAAAGTATAGCAATAAAATACATTTGTGGTAACACAAAGAATCAACAATAAATATGATAAATATGTCACCTTTACCCCAGTCTGTTCAATGTATCAGGTTCTTAGCTCAACTACCTTAACTACTGTATAAACTTAGCAGTTCTGCTTACAATATATAAAGTATAGCCCAGGAGGAAACAAGACAATCTGCAATTCAGATCCCAGTGGGCTGTTCTTTCAAGTAGCGATATTAAGTATATAAGCCTAACAGAGGCATATAGTTAACAATGAAACAAAACATGAGCAATAACTTCAATGGCTGAGGCACTACATATACTTGTCCTCTCATGATATGGCAAGTGGTAGAAGCACCCATATTTGGTCATGGAATCCAACAATTCAAATCTTGCTCTAGAACAGGCCCTTCTTGAGAATTGTGTTAAACTCACTGACAGCTATTTTTCAAATTGGAAAATAGTTTTGTTTTTAGCCAACCAACTTAAACATCTATTTTTGGCCAATAACTCCATGTCAGTTTCAGCACTGATATTTAAAAACTTCCCTTGCCTGGGAGGCTGTTGAGAGTAAATACTGGGTGAGCCATACTTATGTGTTCTGGTAAGCATATTCTGGGTAGCCTATCAGGGTCTATTGAATGGACCCTCTGCCAGTATGTGAAAAATTTAATTATTAATTGGCTATGTATGGGATGGATACCTGTTTCTGCTCTGACTGCAGGGGAAGATGTGTTCTTATCAGTACCCAATATGCCTCTTAAAAAATGGATCTGAACTTGTCCAAGTGGAGTAGCTTTGGGAAGGCCCCACAATTCTGCACCATAGGTCAGCATTGGAACTATTTTTGCCCTGAATACTTTCAGTATAAGGGGTCAAGGTACCTGGGTAATTATAGTTAAATAATTTATATAAGCTTATAGTACTTACCTCAGCCCTTGCTGAGCTTCTTTTAAAATGATTTACCCATGACCCTGTGTTGGTAAAAACCACTCCTAAATAAGATAATTCACTTGTTCAATAGGCTTCTCATTTATCTGCCAGTTATATCTCATGCTTTTTTTTCTAAATACTGTCACTTTAGATTTGTTTTTACTGATGTTTAAAAAATTAAGAACACAGTAGATATTTAGCTTTCACAACAGTCTTCTCGGGCCTATTTGAGAATGTACCATTAGAACCATATCAGCATATAAAAGGATATTAATAAATGTATTATGGATCTTTGTCATATGAGTGTCTGAAGTGTACAGGAATCCTGGAATATCATTGACATAAAAGTTAAAAATCATTTTAACCAGGGCTAGAATACAACCCTGTGTAACACGGTTATGGGTGGGTATACTTAGTTAGAAAATCATTTACACCTGCATGGATTTTCAAATGGGTGTTTGAGTAGAGGGCCTTAACCAAAAGTAGGTAAGAGTCTGGGTTCTATATTTAAGTTGGCCAATTTCTTCCACAAAATGTTTCTATTTATAGAATCCAAAGCTGCAATGAGATCTATAAGGCGGTAAACAGTTTCTTGCCATTTGTTAATTGTTTTGTTATGAAATGGTGTAAAATAAAACAATTGTCTATTGTGGAGCGCTCCTGTCTAAATCTGACTTGTTCCTCCACAAGAGGTTTCTTTCCATTATCCAGTCTTCTATTTTGCTCAAAAGAAGTTTTGCATACATTATAGCCACAATTCCAATAAGGCTTATGGGCCCACCAATCAGTATGTGTCTTGGAAGAGTTCAGGGGGTAGAAAATCTTCTCCAGGTGCCTCATTAGATTTTAGAGATTGAATGATAAATTTGATTTCTGAGAGTGACACTGAAGGCCCAGGGGGGAGGTTTTCAAATGCTAAAGTTTTGGTAATTTGCTTATGTGAGAGGCCCTGAGTAGAATTAGAAAATAGATTTTCATAAAAATCTTCCCAAACTGAGGCTGGAATAGGAATATCAAACTGGAATTGACATTCCTTCAATATACAGGTGAAACTCGAAAAATTAGAATATTGTGCAAAAGTTCATTTATTTCAGTAATGCAACTTAAAAGGGGAAACTAATATATGAGATAGACTCATGTCAGTAAGTGTGCAGAGGTCTCCTTGAACTACAAGAAGTTGCACAGACAATGAAGGGTACTGAGAGCAGTAATAGTCACACAGTAACCACAAGAGACACTGAGTTGTGATAAACAGAAAAATATTTTACTTTGTGGTTGAAAAACAAAGCACGGTCAAAAATAAACAGTCCAGGTCATACACAATAGTAACAGTCCAAGTAATAATCCAAATACAAAATCTTCTTACCGGTCCAGAGGTCAAAAACACAGTTGTTTAGGTTTAACACAGTAGTAAACCAACAATAGCAGTATCAGAGTAACTAAGAGTGAAAAACAGTGAGAGCAGAGAGAGAGAAGCTACGTTCCTAGCTGTCAAAATATCCATCCATGAACGGCAGGAAAAACCACAGCAGGAACGGTAGACAACCCACAAAGGAAATGTTTATTCTCCTGCACAAACAATCTGAAATGGGAACAAAGTCAGCATTGGGTGCTTTCCGCATCCAATGCTATTTAAAGCCGTCTGGCACAAAACACCATGCCCCCCCAACAAACCGGCATCTGCCCACCTCCCCATAAATGAGCTACCCCTCCCCTCCAGGGCCTTGTGGCTTCCGCCCTTCTTCCGTGCCCCACATGCAGGTATGTAGCCCCGGAAACCCCCACACCAGACCCCCAGGCCCCACCACCTCTGGTCCTCTCCAACCTGGGATCGTTCTCTTCACGGTCCCCAGGCCCTGGGACCCCTTCGCCCATCGTAGCCGCCCCAGCTCCCCAACCAGGCAGTTCCATAAACAAACCCCCCGCAGTCAGAAGTGTAGTCCTTTCGCCGCACAACGAGGGAAGCCTGGAACAGCAGCTGTGTGTTGGTTTCCCCCTCAGCAAGGCCTCCCCGCACCAGCACAGCCGCCGAAAATGGCCGGGAGCCTGCCCCGTCGCGCGCAGATCTCTCCTGCACAGGCGCAGCGTGCGAACGTATAGCTTAGTTCCATGCCAGGCCATACCGTCCCGAGTCATCAGCAGGTTTGGGTGGGCTTGTATCCACTCGTCCCCCCTGAGGGCCTCCTCGAAATTGTGGAGCAGACCGTCCTCCACCGCCTGGGATGTCTCCTCCCGCCCCGTAGACCAACAGGACGGCACGAGCGCCTGCACCACCTCCTCCCTCTTACTATCGTATTGTGGCAGGCGCGACAGGGCATCCGCCAAGAAGTTCTGTCCCCCCGGGACATACTTCAATACGAAGTGAAAGCAGCAAAAGTACTGCGCCCACCGGACATGTTTGGGTGACAACCGTCGGGGCATCTGTAAAGCTTCCAGGTTCTTATGGTCTGTCCACACTTCGAACGGATGGTTGGCCCCCTCCAGGAGGTGCCGCCAAGTCTCCAGGGCCCAACGAACCGCAAAGGCCTCCTTCTCCCAAATCGCCCAGGCTCGCTCGGTGGTGGTCAGTTTTTTGGAGGCGTATGCACAAGGCTGGAGCACCCCTTTGCTGTTTCTTTGGAGAAGGACGGCCCCCACAGTGACATCGCTTGCGTCCTCCTGGACCACAAAAGGTAGATCGGGGTCCGGGTGCAGCAGAACCGGTTCCTTAGCAAAAAAACCTTCAAAGTCTCAAAGGCCCTTTGGCACTCCGTAGACCATGCCAGCTTCTGACCTGGCCGTGGTTGCGCCGTGGTATGCCGTGTACGCAGGAGGTCCGTGAGCGTCAGGGTGATGGACGCAAAACACGGGATGAACTGCCAGTAGAAGTTAGTGAACCCCAGGAAGCTTTGCAGCTGGCGGTGGGTCCATGGGGCCTGCCATTGTTGAACGGCCTCGACTTTCTTGGGGTCCATCTCTATGCCGGTTTCAGACACCCTGTACCCCAGGTAGTCCAACCGCGTTCTGTGGAACTCGCTTTTGTACAGTTTGACGTACAGCCAAGCCTCCCTCAACCTGGCCAGAACCTGCCGTACCAGGATGACGTGTTCCTCCATCGTAGCCGTGTAGATGAGGATGTCGTCAAGGTAGACCAGGACCCCACGGTACAGGAATTCATGCAGCACCTGGTTGATCAGCTGCATGAACACTGCAGGGGCTCCCTGCAGTCCAAACAGCATAACCCTGTACTGGAAACTACCAAAGGGACAGTTAAAAGCCGTTTTCCACTCATCCCCGGCCTTGATCCTCACCCTATAATATGCCTCCTGTAGATCCAGTTTTGTAAAAATGCGGCCTTTTGCCAGATGTGCCAGCAAGTCCTTCATCAGAGGGAGGGGATATTGGTGCTCCACGCATACCGCGTTAACCCCCCGGTAATCGACATACAAACGAAGGGTCCCATCCTTTTTTTCCCGGAACCGAACAGGAGCTGCCATCCGGGAGCGAGCCGGCTGAATAAAACCCCTTTCCAGGTTTTTGTCGATGTAGCGTCAGAGCTCCTGCATCTCCCGAGGTGTCATGGCATACATGCGGGGTTTTGGCAGTCGAACGCCTGGCTCCAGTTCGATAGCACAGTCCGTAGGCCGGTGAGCTGGTAAAACGTTGCATTCTTGCTCATTGAACACGTCCGCCATGACGGCATATTCCCGGGGCACCCAAGCCTCTTGCTCGGGCTCGACCCCGCAGGCTCTCTCCTTTTTCCTCTGCTCTCTCCGGCCCACAAAAGGTGTGCTCCACGGGGGCCTGAGGGCCTGTCCCTAAGCAGAGGTGTCGGCAACCACCCTCCCACCAGATAGTGAGGCCCCACTTATCCAGCCAGGTGAGGCCCAGGATAACCGCCTCCGTCATGGAGGGCACTACGATAAACCTCAGGGTCTCCCAGTGTTCCCCCAATTCCACCCTGATGGGTTCCGTTACGTGGGTTATGGGCGCCCCACCCAGAAGAGACCCGTCTACCTGTTGGAACCGAAGAGGGGCGGCCAGCTGTTTCAATGACACACCCACTTCGGACACCACCGTCTGGCTTATGAGAAAACGAGTGCTCCCTGTGTCGATCAGGGCCCTATATTCCCTCTTCTGTCCCGTCTGAGGGCTTACTAGCAGCACCGGGAGTATGAAGGGGCACACCGGGGTGCTTACCATGGGGTCCTCCTCCTGTTCCTGCTCCTCAGAACTGTCGTAGAGGGCAGGCCGAGCAGCTGCCGGTGTCTCAATTCAGAGAGGGGTTGGAGTCCTGGGCACATCGCCTGGTGCCTGGTACGCGGCCCGTGACCGTTCCACAGTCCTCTTGAGGGTGGAAGGAGTGGAGGGGCCTGCCCGAGCTGGTGGCAGAGGGCAATCCGCTGCACGATGGCCCGGCTGGTCACATCAGAAGCACCGTATTGTTGGCCTTGGCACCTGGGGGGGGTCCTCTGAGGCGCTGATAAAGGTTTCTGCTCCTCCGGACTTGCTCTCTTGGTCGGCCTTCGGCCTCCAGGCACTGTCTCATGCCTCCCCCGTACGTCCTGCAATCCGACGTCTAACTCCACAGCCACCCGGAACCATTCCTGTAAGCGGGCTGGAACACCACGCACCACACATGCCCTACGCAAAGCCCCGTCGAGCCCGGCCTTGAAATGGTGCACGAGTAGGCGCTCTGGCCATGAATGCAGTTTACCGGCCACCGTGCGGAAGTCTGTGATGTAGGCCACCGCCGGTCTGCCTTGCTGGCGTAGGGTCAGCATGTCGGCTTCGGCACGGTGGACCCGCGAGATGTCCTCACACCGAACCTGCAGGGCTTCCAGAAAGAGGCCAACGTCCCCCAGCTCATGGGCGTGGTCACTGAAGAGGTCAGCAGCCCAGGCCGCGACCTCCCCCTGTGTTGTGATTCAGGGTCAGCCTGTGAGTTCGGCAGTTGGGTCGGACGATTCAGAGGAGGAGGAGGGGGGTTTTGGAGAGGTTGCTGAGGGTGTTGGAGACCTTGCTGATGAGAGCCCTCAGCCAGGCCCCTCCCACCTGGTTACGACGCAGACCCAGCTTGGTCACCTTCCCAAGCTTGCACTGAGTGGACCACTCCCGCCATATCTGTGCCGGCCAGGTGGAGGGTTCCCCAGGGGTTTCCTTGCCTCCCAAACTGTCTGACTTTGCTGATGTGTTCAGCGAGACAGAGGCGGATCAATTACCCCCGCACAGGCCCTATGACTGCCCCATTGATTTAGTCCCTGATGCGCCTCTCCCAGTGGGGCGTTTGTACTCCATGTCGGACCCCGAGTTGGCTGCATTGCGGGACTTTCTGGAGAAGAACTTGGCTCGCGGTTTCATCCAGCCCTTGTCCTCGCCAGTGTCTGCACCCGTGCTCTTCGTCAAAAAGAAGTCGGGCGAATTGCGGCTTTGCTGCGATTATAGGAAACTCAACACCATCACGGTGCGCAATCGTTACCCGCTGCCCCTCATGCCCGAACTCTTGGACTGACTCCGGGAGGCTAAGATCTTCACGAAACTGGGCCTGCGTGGAGCTTACAACCTCATCAGGGTTCGGCTGGGTGATGAGTGGAAGACGGCGTTTGGTACTCGTTATGGACATTTTGAGTACACTGTGATGCCGTTTGGCCTGACCAATGCCCCCGCTGTGTTTCAGCATTTCATGAACGACATTTTCCGGGATTTGTTGGATCAGTTTGTCGTGATCTACTTGGACGACATCCTGATCTACTCCCCGTCGCGTGAAGTGCACCATCAACATCTCCATCAGGTCCTGCAGCGACTCCGAGAACATCGGCTGTTTGCCAAGTTGGAGAAGTGCCAGTTCTACCGGGTGACCATCGATTTCCTGGGTCACCGCATTTCTCCTGAGGGCATCGCCATGGAGCCAAGTAAGGTTGAGTCTTTGCAGAGTTGGCAACCCCCGCGTCGCGTGAAGGATGTTCAGCGACTTCTTGGGTTCGCCAACTATTACCAAACTTTCATCCCCTTGTCGTGGCTTACCGTCAGCCCGCGCCACTTGTCGTATGTTCATTCAGCAGGTGTTTCGGCTGCATGGCCTCCCTGATAGAGTCGTCTCTGATAGGGGGGCCCAGTTTACAACCCACTTCTGGCAGGAGTTGATGCATGCATTGGATATCAAGATTTGCCTCTCGTCCGCACATCATCCTCAAACTGACGGGGGAACCGAGAAGGTCATCGGTATCCTGGAACAATATCTGCACTGCTACGTTAATCTGCAGCAAAACAATTGGGTGGACTATCTGGCCATAGCTGAGTTCGCATTTAACAATTCGCAGCACACCTCCACACAGATGACACCGTTCTTGGCCAATGTGGGATATCACCCCCGGTTTTTCCCCCTTTCTCCCGTGGACTCACCGGAGCCGGCAGCGAACGACTTCATGGCAGAGTTACAGGCGATCCATCGATTGGTGCGACGTCAGTTAGAGAAGGCCATGGCCGATTACAAAAGGTTTGCTGACCGGTCAAGGCGGGATACGCCTCCACTATCGGTGGGAGATCGGGTCTGGTTGTCCACCAGGAACCTACCGTCAACACGGCCGGTTAGAAAGTTAGATCACTGATATTTAGGACCATTCCCAGTCGAGGCTGTCATCAATCCGGTCGCCTATCGCTTAACTCTGCCACATTCCCTGCGCGTGCACCCAGTTTTTCATCGGTCTCTGTTGGTCCCCGAGCAACCAGCCTGTCCACTCCGCCGAGTGGAACCTCCCCCATGAGGACCTCGTGATCGAGACTGCACCCCCGAGTACGAGGTCGCCAGCATCAGGGACTCCTGTTGGCTGAAAGGTCATTTCCAGTACCTGATTGAATGGAAAGGCTACGGACCAGAGGAGTTCACCTGGGAAGATGCAACCGCCGTTCATGCCCCTGCTTTGGTGACCGCTTTTCATGAACAATTTCCATCCCGACCGCATCCGGATAGGCAGACCCGGGGGAAGGGCCCTGCGGTGCGGGATAGTGTTGTGATTCAGGGTCAGCCTGTGGGTTCGGCAGTTGGGTCGGACAATTCAGAGGAGGAGGAAGGGGGTGTTGGAGAGGTTGCTGAGGGTGTTGGACAGCTTGCTGATGACAGCCCTCAGCCAGGCCCCTCCCACCTGGTTACGACGCAGAGCCAGCTGTGTGAGCCTGACAGCGTGGATGAAGATAACCCACAGCTGGCCCTGTTCAAGGACGCCCGACGCAGGAGGCAGTCAATCAGGAGTAAACAGAGGAAGGCAATTGGGCACCTTGGAAGGAGGCAGAGAGAAGCCACGCCCTGAACTGTTTAAAAGTGGAATGCGTGGGAGGGCTGGTTTGCTGAAGGCAACCGTTTGAATAGCTCCTGTTTCATGGTTTGTGTTTGCTCTCTTTGCTCTGTTTTCTCTGTTTATGTTTTTATGTTAATAAATTTGGCAGGCTTGGTTCCAGCATCTTGCCTTCTTGTAAAAGGGGTTGTCCCTGCCTTTTCTGCAGGGCCGGTAGCAGGCTGGTACAGAACACCCTGTAAGCAAGCCGTCACCGCCACCACCATTGCCCATTGGGATGGGTAGGCCTGGGCGTACATGTCCAGGTGGTTAATCACCTGACCAAGAAACATTGCCAAACAGTCAGGATGGCCGTCATACGTTACCGGTAATGGCGGTGGGCCTCATACCAAGCCTGGGCCCCAGGCCCCCGCCTGTACTCCTGGACCCTGGACACCACCAGCTGGCCGTGTTGTTTGCCAGCTGGGACCCCTGTCTGTGCTTGACCAGGACTCTGCACTGCTCTGCACCGATGTCGCAGGACCCTGTGCTCCTGGGGCTCTTGCTTGAGACGTGCTCCAGCTGGATGGACCTCTGAACCACGGCCTGGCCAGCCGAAAGCAAGATGGCCCGGAACAAATGGACTGGGTGCCCGCGAGTGACCATTGTCCTGCCTCTTGCTCGGGGTCTGCGGCCACCCAGGGGCCGGGCTCCTGGCAGCCAACGTCCCCGAACCTGTCTCATAAGATCTCCATAGTGTGGCTGCCGGGGACGGTGGAATAACTCCATTCCTTTCCATCATTGTCCGTCAGGCGCCGCTCCCTCCAGTCCATCAACGTCCCTGGCCAGGTCCCGTGCGCCCCAGGGCGGGGCTCAACCAACCTTCCCCTCCACGGTTGTGGCTGCCGGCGTCTGGGTGCTCGACTGCAGAGGCTACCGGCGGGAGGTCCCGGACCTTGGCCCTCACCACCGGCTGGGGCTTCTCCACCTCTGCCACAGCAAGGGGATTAGCAGCAACATCAGCTGCCCCGTCCCTGTCCCCATCCGGAATGGCCCCTTGTGTCCCCTCAGCCATGCCCTCCTGCAAGAAGGAGCACAGCAGGAAGAGGAAAAAAAACAGAGGAACGCTGACTTACTGTCAAAATATCCGTCCGTGAACGGCAGGAAAAACCACAGCAGGAACGGTACACAACTCACAAAGGAAACGTTTATTCTCTTGCACAAACAATCCGAAGCGGGAACAAAGTCAGCATTGGGTGCTTTCCGCATGCAACACTATTTAAAGCCTTCCGGCACAAAACACCACGCCCCCCCAACAAACCGGCATCCGCCCACCTCCCCATAAATGAGCTACCCCTCCCCTCCAGGGCCTTTTGGCTTCCGCCCTTCTTCCGTGCCCCACATGCAGGTATGTAGCCCCGTAAACCCCCACACCAGACCCCCAGGCCCCACCACCTCTGGTCCTCTCCCACCAGGGACCGTTCTCTTCATGGTCCCCAGGCCCCAGGACCTCTCCGCCCGTTGAAGCCGCCCCAGCTCCCCAACCAGGCAGTTCCATAAACAACCCCCCCCAGTCAGAAGTGTAGTCCTTTCGCCGCACAATGAGGGAAGCCCGGAACAGCCGCTGCGTGTTTGTTTCCCCCTTGGCAAGGCCTCCCCGCACTGGCACGGCCGAAGAAAATGGCCAGGAGCCTGCCCCATCATGCGCAGGTCTCTCCTGCGCAGGCACGGCCTGCTGAGCCGGTCGGGGCTTTGTCCTGGCACCTGCAGGCCTCCTGTGCGCAGGTGTGGCGTTGGGTCCCTCAGCAAGGCCTCCCCACGCCGGCACGGCCGCCGGAAATGGCCGGGAGCCTGCCCCGTCGTGCGCAGGTCTCTCCTGCGCAGGCGTGGCCTGCAGAGCCGGTCGGGGCTTTGTCCTGGCGCCTGCAGGCCTCCTGTGCGCAGGCGCGGCGTCCGGAGGTGGAGGGGGGACGCCCGATGTAGACATGGCTGCCAGAGACGGCCAGGAGTCTGCGGGTGTTCCGGGCGGGCCTGTCGGAGCGGCTGCGGCTGGGCTGAGGGGTCCTGGAGCCACACACCCCCGCTGAATGTCGGGCCTGCGGGGCTCGACACTAGCTCCCTCTTATGGCCATGAGAACACTTACACACCCATCAGCCAATTAACATCTTAAAGACACAACATCATAGTTTATATATTTCCAACCCAACTAGATAGGCTATCACCATATGCCTAACATTCTCCCCTTTGGGTAGGATAATATGTAACTTCTTATAATCTTAATCCAATCTTTTCACAACTAGCCTTGTGTTTAACAGCACTTTGGACCTTAGTGAAATGATCTGCGATATTCATATTTGTTGAACAATATTCTAATTGTATTAGTTTGTCTTTGACACATTGTCTTACATTTAAGTAACGAAGATCTGTATGTTATATCTCCTTAACAACTGAGCTATTTTACTGGCTTGTGAAACCTTGAAACCTCTATTTGTCTTTACAATATCTAACCCCAAATAGTGGCTTATTTCTCCAAGGTTTCTAATTGTAATTTTTTTCTGCAAACTTAAAATGATGTTTTGTGCTTCTTGCTCAGTTTTTGTTATAATTGCAATATCATCAGTAAACAGAAAAAGTAAAGACAATACTCCATTATGTTTTCTCCTAAACAAACATGGATCAGCATTACTGGCTACAAAACCTATCGCACTCAATTCATTGACTATACACTTATTCCATTCATAACCAGATTGTTTTAACCCATAGAGGCTTTTCTTTAGCTTCCAACAATCATTGTTTGTATCATTGGTCAATCCTGGTGATGTTTTTAAATAAATGGTGTGTTGTAATGGAGCACGTAGGTATGCAGTTTCCACATCTACATGGTTTACTGTATATTGGTTTTTAGCTGCCCATACCAAAATTGCTCTTAAAGTAGCTGCCCTCAGACTGGGTGAAAACACCTCATCATAGTCCTCGGTGGTTTGAGCAAAACCTTGTGCAACCAAACGTGCCTTATGGGTAACAGTCCCATCTACACCCTTCTTTATCTTGTAAATCCATTTGCAACCTATTGCATGCTCACCAGGTGGCAGTTTTGCTTTTTTGTAGACCTTTTTTAGATCCTGCAAAGACTTTAACTCCCTATCCATCGCAGCCTTCCATGCTTTCTGTTCCTTTTCAGGATACAATCTAATTTCATCATAATTAGAAGGCTCTAAGCCAACTTGGCATATTACACTGGCTTCATAGCGATCAGGTGGACGTCTGATGCGCATTGAACGCCTAGGTAGTACAGGGCTTTGTATTGATGTTTCCTCTGCCTCCTCCTTTATGTCCCCTATCGCATCTTCATCTTTTACAGGTACAGAAGATGTTTTATCACTTCTAGTTATGTTATCAGAGGAGTCCTCAAATACAAGAGGATCAGTATTAACAGTTTCTTGCTCCAATCTATCCCAACCAACGTGCTCAAGGAATTTGGCACTTGCACTACAATATATATTAGTGGTGCCTTGTTCCCAAAAACGATAAGATTTATGATTAGATTCATATCCCACAAAAAACAATTGCCTTGCCCTGTGTTGGCCTTTATTCCTGAGTTGAGCAGGAATGTGGACCCATGCTGGGGTGCCAAACGTGTGCAGGTAATCCAGCTTTGGTTTTCTACCATGCCATAGCATGTATGGTATGTTACCGGTAGAAGAATTCACCACTATATTTAGGACATGGTTTGCACATTTTGCTGCCTCCCCCCACAGTCTATCTGTTAAGCCAGAATCTGTTAACATAGTCCTTATCATGGCTTGTAATGTTTGCCCACATCTCTCAACAAATGCATTGTGTTGAGGCCTATAAGGGACTGAACGTTTATGCTCAATGCCTGCTGATTGTAGCATATCAACAAAATGCTTGTTTGTAAATTCAGTGCCATTATCAGTTATTATACACTGAACTTTTCGCTTTGTTTTTCTCTCTGCAATTTTAAGCCAATTAGAAAAATGTTGGAATGTGTCAGCCTTTGATTTAAGTAGGTAACAAAACCCATAACGAGAGTAATGATCTAGGATGCTTAGAATATAGCATGATCCCCCTAAACTAGGCTTCATGGGGCCAATTAGATCTGCAAATACAACTTCCAAAGGGACAGTGGTCTTGAAACCGTTTACCCTGTTTGCAGGGGTTGCTTTGCTCTTTTCCTGATTACATGCATTGCAATTCAGGTACCTCTTACATGGCTTCAGTCTTACTCCTTGCACTAATTCAACAGTCCTATGCAGTGCGGTAAAGTTCATGTGCCCTAACCGCCGATGAAGCAAATGTATGCACTCATCATGCGGCTTCTTCTTCTCACATAGAGAGTTAGCATTAGTAGTACTAACCGGGTTACTAGTGAGAACAAACAAACCATTTTTTAGGTTGGCAGTAACACAGGTTCCATTTCTCTCTATAATACATTTCTCCCCCTTGAACGTTACCACAAACCCAGCCTTAACCAATGCTTTTACAGATAAAAGGTTAAATCGTAGTTTCAGCACATACAACATTGGTAAACATTCATTTATATATGGGCAGTATGCATTACCTTCACCAGAGGCCTTCATCCTCCAACCATTGGCCAGTGAAACATGTTGATTGCTGCGTTTCATATGGACAAAACCCTCTTTGATTTTGGTGATACATTGAGAAGCCCCACTATCAACCACCCACAGTTCATTGTTTATGGTTGTTGGTTCACTAGAAACAGCCAAACCAATGTCCTTCTTTGTCTTCCTACTGCTATCTGCATTCTGTTTTCTACCCTTCCTACAGAACCTAGCTATATGCCCTTTAGCCCCACAAGAATAACATTTCTTGACAGTATAAGCAGTATAAGCGTCAACTTCCCTCCGTCCAGTGCGCTCCCACAGAGAGGGCCTCCTCAGGGTGCCTCCGATCAAAGAATGTCGATTGGTGGCCCCTAGGGGGAGGGCGTTCCCTGTGGGCGCGCCAGACCTGTGGAACCGCTTGCCGGTTGAGCTCCGGATGGCCCCCGACCTTCGCTCCTTCCGGCGCGATCTAAAAACTTATTTATTCGAGCAATCTGACCTGGTTTGATGGGTTAGGGTTGGGGTTTTAACATGTCTTTTAATTACTGTTTTAAATTTGGGCATAATATTTAAATGTTTTTTAACTTTTGTATTGCCCTGGACACCGCCCTGAGTCCTTCGGGAGAAGGGCGGTATAAAAATATAATAAATAAATAAATAAATAAATAAATAAATAAATAAATAAATAAATAGTAGAATGCTGCTCCTCTTGTGGAGATGGCTGTCTCTGCTGGTCTCTGTCACGCCTTCTTCTGGACTCTTCCAGCAATCTTCCAGTTATCCCTGGCAATATCATCTCATCTTTGGACAGGACGTCCAAAGAAGATACGTATGCATCATAACTGTCCTCTAAGGAGGACAGGATGATATAAACCTGATGCAGCTCTGGAAAAATCCGTTCCTTCTCGTGTAGCTGTTGCAGAGTTGTCTTCATGAAGTTCAAATGGGCTAACATATCCCCATTCTTTTGAAGACGAGCTCTAAACAGTTTACGTGTGAGGTGTATGTGTGCCCCCACACTATCATGAACGTAGATACGTCGCAAACTGGCCCAACACCTAGCAGCAGACACCTCACCACGAATATGGACAAGCTGCTGATCATTCAGTGTTAGTCCAATTATGCATAGAGCCTTTTCATTGTCACGGTTAAACTTGGCTATCTTCTGTGCATCGTCCTCATCTTCTGGATCCCAAGCAGGCACATCTGGAGGGTCATCAACTACAGCCCATAGTCCTTCCTTGCGCAGCAGCAAGCAACACTTTGTCGACCATGTAACGTAGTTGGTCCCATCTAGTCGGGTTATCCAGGAGATGCCTGACAACTGTTCCTGTGCCATTGTTTCCATTTGGATAGGTAGCACAAACTCAGCTCTAATACTGTGTGTACTAACTCTCAGTACGGACCTGGACCCATAACCAAATGTCAGTAAGTGTGCAGAGGTCTCCTTGAACTACAAGAAGTTGCACAGACAATGAAGGGTACTGAGAGCAGTAATAGTCACACAGTAACCACAAGAGACACTGAGTTGTGATAAACAGAAAAATATTTTACTTTGTGGTTGAAAAACAAAGCACGGTCAAAAATAAACAGTCCAGGTCATACACAATAGTAACAGTCCAAGTAGTAATCCAAATACAAAATCTTCTTACCGGTCCAGAGGTGAAAAACACAGTTGTTTAGGTTTAACACAGTAGTAAACCAACAATAGCAGTATCAGAGTAACTAACAGTGAAAAACAGTGAGAGCAGAGAGAGAGAAGCTACGTTCCTAGCTGTCAAAATATCCGTCCGCGAACGGCAGGAAAAACCACAGCAGGAACGGTACACAACTCACAAAGGAAACGTTTATTCTCTTGCACAAACAATCCGAAGCGGGAACAAAGTCAGCATTGGGTGCTTTCCGCATGCAACACTATTTAAAGCCTTCCGGCACAAAACACCACGCCCCCCCAACAAACCGGCATCCGCCCACCTCCCCATAAATGAGCTACCCCTCCCCTCCAGGGTCTTTTGGCTTCCGCCCTTCTTCCGTGCCCCACATGCAGGTATGTAGCCCCGTAAACTCCCACACCAGACCCCCAGGCCCCACCACCTCTGGTCCTCTCCCACCCGGGACCGTTCTCTTCATGGTCCCCAGGCCCCGGGACCCCTCCGCCCGTTGAAGCCGCCCCAGCTCCCCAACCAGGCAGTTCCATAAACAAGCCCCCCCAGTCAGAAGTGTAGTCCTTTCGCCGCACAATGAGGGAAGCCCGGAACAGCCGCTGCGTGTTTGTTTCCCCCTTGGCAAGGCCTCCCCGCACCGGCACGGCTGAAGAAAATGGCCAGGAGCCTGCACTATCACGCGCAGGTCTCTCCTGCGCAGGCACGGCCTGCTGAGCCGGTCGGGGCTTTGTCCTGGCACCTGCAGGCCTCCTGTGTGCAGGCGTGGCGTTGGGTCCCTCAGCAAGGCCTCCCCATGCCGGCACGGCCGCCGGAAATGGCCGGGAGCCTGCCCCGTCGTGCGCAGGTCTCTCCTGCGCAGGCGTGGCCTGCAGAGCCGGTCGGGGCTTTGTCCTGGCGCCTGCAGGCCTCCTGTGCGCAGGCGCAGCGTCCGGAGGTGGAGGGGGGACGCCCGATGTAGACATGGCTGCCAGAGACGGCCGGGAGTCTGCGGGTGTTCCGGGCGGGCCTGTCGGAGCGGCTGCGGCTGGGCTGAGAGGTCCTGGAGCCACACACCCCTGCTGAATGTCGGGCCTGCGGGGCTCGACACTAGCTCACTCTTATGGCCATGAGAACACTTACACACCCATCAGCCAATTAACATCTTAAAGACACAACATCATAGTTTACATATTTCCAACCCAACTAGATAGGCTATCACCATATGCCTAACAACTCATTACATGCAAAGCAACATAGTTCAAGCCGTGATTTGTCATAATTGTGATGATTATGGCGTACAGCTCATGAAAACCCCAAATCCACAATCTCACAAAATTAGAATATTGTGAAAAGGGGCAATATTCTAGGCTCAAAGTGTCCCACTCTAATCAGCTAATTAAGCCATAACACCTGCAAAGGCTTCCTGAGCCTTTAAATGGTCTCTCAGTCTGGTTCAGTAGGAGTCACAATCATGGGGAAGACTGCTGACCTGACAGTTGTGCAGAAAACCATCATTGACACCCTCCATAAGGAGGGAAAGCCTCAAAAGGTAATTGCAAAAGAAGTTGGATGTTCCCCAAGTGCTGTATCAAAGCACATTAATAGAAAGTTATGTGGAAGGGAAAAGTGTGGAAGGAAAAGGTGCACAAGCAGCAGGGATGACCACAGCCTGGAGAGGATTGTCAGAAAAAGGCCATTCAAAAGTGTTGGGGACTTTCACAAGGAGTGGACTGAGGCTGGAGTCAGTGCATGAAGAGCCACCACACACAGACGGATCCTGGACATGGGCTTCAAATGTCGTATTCCTCTTGTCAAGCCACTCCTGAACAACAAACAACATCAGAAGTGTCTTACCTGGGCTAAAGAAAAACAGACCTGGTCTGTTGCTCACTGGTCCAAAGTCCTCTTTTCTGATGAGAGCAACTTTTGCATCTCATTTGGAAACCAAGGACCCAGAGTCTAGAGGAAGAATGGAGAGGCACACATTGCAAGATGCTTGAAGTCCAGTGTGAAGTTTCCACAGTCTGTTGATTTGGGGAGCCATGTCATCTGCTGGTGTTGGTCCACTGTGCTTCATTAAGTCCAGGGTCAACGCAGCTGTCTACCAGGACATTTTGCAGCACTTCATGCTTCCTTCCGCAGACGAGCTTTATGGGGATGCTGACTTCATTTTCCAGCAGGACTTGGCACCTGCCCACACTGCCAAAAGCACCAAAACCTGGTTCAATGACCATGGGATTACTGTGCTTGATTGGCCAGCAAACTCGCCTGACCTGAACCCCATAGAGAATCTATGGGGCATTGCCAAGAGAAAGATGAGAGACATGAGACCGAACAATGCAGAAGAGCTGAAGGCCGCTATTGAAGCATCCTGGTCTTCCATAACACCTCAGCAGTGCCACAGGCTGATAGCTTCCATGCCAGGCCGCATTGAGGCAGTAATTGCTGCAAAAGGGGCCCAAACCAACTACTGAGTACATATGCATGCTTATACTTTTCAGCGGTCCAGTATTGTTCTATGTACACTCCTTGTTTTATTGATTGTATGTAATATTCTAATTTTGTGAGATTGTGGATTTGGGGTTTTCATGAGCTGTACGCCATAATCATCACAATTATGACAAATCACGGCTTGAACTATCTTGCTTTGCATGTAATGAGTCAATCTCATATATTAGTTTCCCCTTTTAAGTTGCATTACTGAAATAAATGAACTTTTGCACAATATTTTAATTTTTCAAGTTTCACCTGTAGAGTTTCTAATTCTGTAGTAGACATTTGATATTGTCTCTTGGTGGGAATCTTGGCACCAGGGACCAGGTTTATGGTGCAATCATAATGTCTGTGGGGGGGGGAGGGTCGAGGCTTCCTCCTCCCTGAAAACATCAGTGAATTCTGTGTATTTGACAGATTGGAAATCTCTCTGTTCACCTTTGGGGAGGGGGGGAGGTTTCAGAAGGTCGATTGTATTCAGGACTATCAAAGACATTAGACAGGTCTTTCCACTTAATAGTGGGGTTGTGGTGTTGTAACCAAGTGGTTCCCAGCACTACTGGAAGATCGATGTGGTCAGCTACAAGAAGGGTTAACTCTTCAGGATGGTGATTTATTGTTAATTTCAAAGGCACTGTGGCATGAGTAATGGGGCCTGCTTTCAAAATTCTGCTATCAATAGCTATCACTGGCAGTAGAGACTTCAGGGAAACTTTCGGGATCTTACATTTCTGGACTGTGGCTAGGCTTATGAAGTCGGAGGTTGCCCCAGAATCTATCAAAACAGGGATGGTGCTTTCCTGACCACTGGGAAGTGTCAAGATAGAATCAAATTTTATTAACGTACCTGAGCGTGGAGGTAATTGAGCCCTGTTCAGTGCTTGGGTGCCCCCCCTTTGAGCTCAGGGAGGGGGGCATTTCTCATTTCCCTGGGCTTGGGGCTTTGTCCAGGCATTGAGTAATGGAGATATTGCCAGGATGTCTGTTGCCTGTCCTGGGATGTTTAGTAAGGCAATTCTTGACCATGTGGCCAGGCTCTCCACAATACAAACAAAGGGCAAGCTCTCTGCTCTGTTGCCGTTTTTCTGGTCCTGCAACTTGTCTGGCTTCTCCAATTTGCATCAGCTCTTCAGCTTCTAAATCCAAGGGAGCAAGGAGGTTTGGGGTAGTGATGGGAGGAGTCAGCTTTGGAAGTGGTTGGCTGGCTGCTGAATGTCATGCCTCTGTCAGAGCCTGAATCTGTGGAGAGATTGAAAATGAGCTGGAACTGGACCCTATGGAAGTCGAGGGAGAGGTGTCTGTGGCTTCAGAGGAATGTGGGGAAGAGCAGGCCGAGACAGGCCAGGGCCCTTCAGGATTGGGACAGGATGAACAGGAGAGACAGAGTTCAGGAGATGAGGAAGTGCCACCCCACGCCCACCTGATCCTAGAGAACGGAGAGTGGAGAGAAGGAGGGAACAATGCAGGCAGGCTCAATTACTCAGGAGGAGAGTGTCCCGCCCCTCTCCACAATGCATACCTGGAGACTGAGATTTAAGGAGACGCTGTGGGGAGAGGCATTTGTTGGGAACAAACGCTGACTCCTTGGAGTTTTGTGTGTTGCTACTGATCTCTTGTTCTGTGACTTCTGCTTGGAAACCTGGAAATTCTGACTATTGGACTGACTGACAATGTTGCTTGGATGTTTAAAGACCTCAGACTGTATTTTGGCTTCTCTTCTGAAACTGCTCAGGCAAGCTTGTATTCACACAGACTCATTAGGTTTATGATGTATGTGTCATTCCGTCTTATCTCTGTGGCCTTGAGTAGATTCCTCTTCTAATCAGACTGTATGTGAAACTACTTGCAGCCAGAGTTGGCTGAAGGTGTGTGTGTCTTCTTTTGTTTGGAGGCTTGCCAGAAATGTGGGAGCATTTGGGGAAAATTTGGAGCAATTAAAGGGCTGTTTGAATTGCCAGCTGACTGCATGGCCTCTGTGCTGTGCCTTGGGTCACCACACTGAAAAATGCTCTAAGTTTTGCAAGTTGAGACTCAGCTGTTATAGCAGCTACGTAGAGGTCTTGTAGACTGCACATAATACCTTGTTGTATCAGTTGTGTGATTATGGCCTTGTTGAGCCTGTTATGTTCCTGGTTCGGTTAGGCATTGACAAGGCAGAGCAGTGAAACAGCAAACATGTTTATTGAGTAACAACAGAAGCAGTCCTAGTGGCTGCTGAAGAGCTATATATACGGTTCGCCTCTAGGTGGCAACCAATAGATTTAAAGTAATCATTCCCACCCACAACATAGTTAACACCTTGGAGACAGGCAGTCTGGGTTGCAGCAACAAGAACCGTTAAGCAGTCATTCACTTAAGTACAGCAGTTAAGGTCACTACATTGTGCAACTTACTTTCAGCAATTAAGGCCAATACATTACACCCCTTCCCCCTATACAGCTCATACTCTCAAATGCTGAACATAGGCCTGCAAATACTTAGGCGTTCATTGTGAGCATTCTGAACGTCATGGGGTCGCTGGGGACTTCCAGTCTACCTGCCCACCTGCCAGGCTGGGTAGACCCGGACTGTGAGACCTGGTGGATTCAGGTAGACTGGGGTCCCTTTGGCTGGCCTGTTCCAGTAGGCCCAAACCAAAGTCCATCTGAGGAGCAGAGTTCGTCGGCCTGGAATCCAGAGCCACTTGCTGCTACTGTTCAGTGGGTGCAGTCAGTGTAACTGGGGGGTGGGTGGGTGGGTTTAACTTATGGCCGATCCGCCGTCTCCTCAGCTGAGAGTTCTGTCGGCACATGCAGGCTCTACCATCGGGCCGCTGCCATACTGTCCTTGTGGTTGGCCCTCTTGAGAGCCCTGAGCCAGCGACTGATTCACTAGCCTTCGACACAGTTGGTCGATCTGCCACCAAATTACTCGACCATCTTCCAAGGCCACTTTGTATGAAAGTGGCCCTGACACCTTAGCAACCACAGCTACCACCCACAAAGCCCCTTGACCATAATTCTGGGCCAAAACCTGGTCACCAACTTGCAGACTTCATGGTGGTTTTGGCTGTGCTGTGTTCGAGGCAACTCGGTCAGGGTGCAGACGGTCCAGCTTCGTAATCAAGCGCTGGCCCCATCTGAGTTCAGATGGGCTCCTGCCCATGGATGTGCAAGTAGTTGTGCGTTGGTAGAGTAAGAAATCTGCCAGCCTATGGTGCCAGTTACGATTCTTTTGAGGGATTCTTTGGTCGTTCGGACCATGTGTTCCGCTTGGCTGTTCGAGGCCGGGTGAAAGGGAGCCGAAGTGGCGTGCCTTATTAGATTAGCTCTGAGGAAGGGCTGGAATTCTGTGGCGGTCTGAGACCAGCACGTCTGGTAACCCGTGCATTGCAAAGATCCTGCGCAGTTCCTGGATGGTTCTGGCAGTAGTCATAGTTGAGACTGCTGTGACCTCTAACCATTTGGAGTGGCTCTCTACCACAATAAGGAACAACTGTCCCTGAAATGGCCTGGCAAAATTGATGTGGATTCTTGACCACGGTGTGTGTGTGTGTGTGTGTGTGTGTGTGTGTGTGTGGCTTCCCATTGGTGGACAGGGGCTTGAGGCATTTCTGGCCTCAATTCCTGACATGTGAAGCAGCTGTGTACTTGGGCCTCGATACCTTTATCTAGCCCAGGCCACCAGAGGTAGCTCCTTGTTAGTGCCTTCATCCGGACTATTCCAGGATGTCCCTTGTGCAGTGACTCTAACACCCTGGGTCTTAAAGAACTCAGGACTATGACCCGACTCCCCCAAAGAATGCACCCTTTATGAGCTGAGAGCTCATCTCTCCTCATGAAAAAACTCTGGAATTCCAGCTTTGGACATTTGTCCAGCCATCGTGTGTGCACCCAATTCAACACGCAGCTAAGCATTTTGTCAGTGGCTGTTTCTGCAGCCATCTCTCCAGCGTGAAGGGGAGACTCCGGCAATTCCTGGATAGCCAGGATGCGCGCAGCCGGAGCGGTGTCTGGCTGTATGTGAGGCAGGGGCAACCTGCTAAGGCCATCTGCATGGCACATTTCCTTGCCTGGTTTGTGAATCAGCTCGTAGCTGTCAGCTGAAAGGAAGATAGACCACCTCAGCATTCATGGGAACAGAATCTGAGGTGTCTGCTTGTTCATGAACAACCCTAGAAGTGGCTTGTGGTCCGTGAAGACCGTGAAATGGTGGCCATACAAGTAACCATGGAATTTTTTTATGCTGGCCACTATGGCCAGGGCCTCTCTGTCGATTTGAGCGTAATTGTACCCCACTGATGACAGAGCCTTAGAGTAGTAAGCAATGGGAGTCTATTTCCCATCAGGCCTCAAATGGCTCAACACTGCCCCTACCCCATACAGTGATGCATCACATGCAATGCAGACAGGCAGCTTTTCACTAAAGTGAGTGAGTAGTGAGTTTGAAGACAGCAGTGATTTGACTGCCACGAATCTTTTCTCGTGGATGCTCGTCCACTGCCACTGGGCCTTCTTGTCCAAGAGCCGGTGTAACAGCTCTGCCACTGCGGCCTTGTGTGTGAGGAAGGCATGATAAAAATTCAGGAGTCCCCAAAAGGCCTGAAGCTCCCCCTTAGACTTAGGGCTGGGAGCCTGCTGGATTGCTTTTAGCTTTGAATCCGCCGGGTGAATGCCTGTGGCATCTATCCGGTAACTGAAGAACTCGGTCAAGTCTACCCCAATCTTGCACTTCTCCTTTTTTAATTTCAGCCCCGCTTCTCAGAACTGCTGAAGGATGGCTTTAAGCCATTCGGCCAAAATCTCCACTGATTCCCCAGCTATGAGGACATCATCGAAATAGGGGCACACCCCTGGAATGCCCTTGAGCATTTGTTCCATCACTCCCTGGAAAAACCCTGGGGCTACACTCACCCCGAACTGTAGGCGCTTCACCTTGAAGGCCCCCCCTATGGGTGACAATGGTCTGGGCAACTGCTGTGGCCTCGTCCACAGGCAGTTGCTGGTAGGCTTGCGCCAAATCTAATTTGGCGAACATGCGGCCTCCTTGCAGTGACGCCAAAATATGGCTGACTACTGGCACCGGATATGCGTGCTGTTGAAGTGCCCTGTTGATAGTACACTTATAATCTGTGCATATGCACTCCTCCCCATTGGCCTTAAGCAGCGTAACTATGGGGGTCTCCCACACCCCACTGTCTACAGGCTGCAATACCCCTTGTTGCACGAGCTTGTCCAGCTCTGCATTGATTTTGGGTTTGAGGGCGAAAGGCACTCTACAAGGCTTGTTCCGTATTGAGGTTACAGTAGGATCAAGATGAAGGGTGATAGGAGGACCCTTGTCCTTCCCTAAACTTGAGCTGAAGACATCAGCAAACTCTTGGCAGACTGCAGACAGGTCTGCTGCTTGTGTCCTGTGAATGCCGCTTACTTGGATGCCCAAGGCATCAAACCAATCAAGGCCGATGAGGCTTGTGCATTGGCCTTCCACCACTATGATGTCTAGTGGACCCTCAAAACCCTTGAATTGCACCCGAAGGGTGGCTTCGCCTTTGACCGCTACATGGGAGTTTTGGAAGTCCATGAGCAGTAGGTTAGACGGCTGAGGTTTGGCCCGTCTGCTGCTGCAATTGCAAATGTGTCTGAATGTCTCCTGGGAAATTAACAGGGCTGACCCTGTGTCCAGTTCCATGTTGCATGGAACTACCTGAAGATTGACCTGTAGTCTAAGCTTCTGCTTAAGGGGGCGATAGGCACCAGTGCGGAACACGCTCCTCCGGATGGAGCAAAAGCCTACTTGGTGTTGCCCCGTGGCCCCGGTACCTCTCATGAATGCATCTTTTGGTGGACCATCCCTCTGGCTTGCCACATGCCCGGCACGTGGCTGCTCGGAATCGGCATTCTGAGGGTCGATGGCGACCTCTGCAGCCCATGCATCTAGGGAAAGGAACTGCCTTCTCAGCTGGCCTCTGTCCCCTCTCTGGTTGCTTCCACAGCTGATCGACTTTGAAGTCCAAGTCAGACTCTTCTGTGCACTTGGCGTCCTCGTGGTGGACAACTTCTGGGCTGGGTGTGCTCTTGGAGGGCCGCAACGCTTTAACGGCCCTTCTGGCAGCTTTGTTGGCCGTCACCTTTCTCAAGGCATCTTGGAGTGGGAGGGTCTCCTTAGCGAACAGCTTTTGCTGGAGCTCTTGGTTTCTCAGTCCGCAGACTAAATGGTCCCTCAGTCTTTCCTCTAAGTCTGCAAAGTTGCACAGCCGAGACGCCTGTCGGAGGGCAGCTATGAACTCTGTTGCAGATTTGCCAGGCTGTTCTTCCCGCTGCTCAAATGCGTACCTCCACACTATGATGGATAGTTTCGGCTCAAAGTGGTCCCTGAGCTTCTTCTTCAGATCCGTGTAGGTGACCGACTCGAGTGGAGCAGGGGCAAACAGGTTCTTGGCTATGTCGAAGGTAGTGTTGTGATTCTGTGTCAGCCTGTGCTCCCAACAGCTGAGTCCAAGGGACCTGAGGAGGAAGAGGAGAGGTTTGGAGAGCCTTCAGAGTCGGAGGGAGGCTCTGAGGCATTACAGGACTCACAGTCAGAGGAAGAGCCGGGCCCCTCCAATCGTGTTCTGTATGAGGCTCAGCTGTGTGGGGAGGATGACTCAGACTCTGAGGCTTCACAGATGAATGTATTTATAGACGCTTGATTTAGAAGGCAGCTTAGCAGAGCATATCAGAGAAAGACTATGTGGTAACTCAGCGAAAGGAGGAGAAGGCATTGAGAAGCCACGCCTTGGGGCTGCTAATAAAAGAGGAAGGTGTGGACGGTGCTGGTTGCTGAAGGCAACCGTTTGTAGAACTCCAAAGGAAATCCTGGTCTGTTTGTGTTCTTGCTGAACTTCTTGTTTAACTCTTGTTTTTGCTGTTTGAACCATTTATTTGCTCAGGAAAATATTCTGTTGTTTTTTGGACTTAAGTGTTTGAACTGTATATAAATAAAAAGGCTTGGGTTTTTCCAGCCTATTGATTAAAAGAAAAGGGGTTGTCCTTGACACAAACAAGGACGGTCGTAGGCTGGAACAGAACAGGTAGCCGGGCCGCAGACGCACAGGAGTCTCGCGGCCTTCATCCCGTCTTCGCTAACCTGGTTAGCATGGAGGTAATTCTCGACGTGAGAGATGTAAGAACTCCACCTCTCAGGTTGTGTCACATCGAATTCCTTCACTTTTCCCACTTTTGCCATAGTGAGTTGCTTCTTGCTCGCAATGCCTTGTGCTACTGGCTTCTGTGCTGGACCTAGGATGGATCCTCAGGGTGTGGCGGTCTCCAGCATGGCTTGCTGGCAGACCGAGGGGGGGGGAATGTAGTTCTTGCCAGGCTCTGGTGCTGGCCTCACACCCTAGTGACTTCAGGCTCTCTCGATTAAGCAGCACATCCCACCTTCATTGCCACTGTTATGTTCTTGGTTTGGTTAGGCATTGACGAGGCAGAGCAGTGAAACAGCAAACATGTTTATTGAGTAACCACAGAAGCAGCCCTAGTGGCTGCTGAACAGCTATATATACGTTTGCCTCTAGGCGGCAACCAATAGATTTAAAGTAACCATTCCCGCCCAAAACATAGTTAACAGCTTCCCTGTAGTCAGCAACCCCAATAAAAGTTCGTATTGAAATGATGCACATTTCAAGAGTTCTGCTTTCTTGGGAGGTTTAGCTGAGGCAGGTCCTTAAAATAAACAGCTGAAAGGAAAAGATGCAGACCAACTCTCAGGCTGTTCCCATTGAAAATTGCAAACATTGAGATTCTTCTTCCCAGGTAGGCCCACGGTCGTCTGAGGGTTGTCTTGGGTCATTCCTAGTTGCTTTCATTCAAATCTGGGTAGCATGCCACCAAAGAACTGGCTTTCAGGGCAAAATCAGCTGTTTGTCCACAGGAGAAAAAGATCGCTCCACTGCACAGCTCACCATTTTCGGAGGACTCTGCAATAGTACAATGTTTGAATGAAAGAAGGATACATTTAGACTAGAGTCTCTCCTGGATGGGAGCCATTCAACCTTTTTCAGATCGACCATATACCTTTCACAATGTAGAAGCTGACTGAGGGAGATGATGGCTGCATTTCTGGAACCCCATTTTCTTCTATTTCCTCTAAAATTTTGGACTTGTAAAGTAATCTGATTTGGCTGTAGGTAACAGTTATGATTCATCCAATGCTACCGGGGGGGGGGGGGATGGAACTTTTGTTATATGTTTTTCTGGATGTAGGCTTTGATCTCTTAGCTTATTCCTTACTCTCCTTTTAGGTTCCAACTTTAGGATCCACCTTTTCACCACTGTTATCTGCTTTTGAATCACACTTGCCTCTGCATGAGTTTGTTTTAACTGACTCAGCAGAGGTATTTGGATGGCTATGTTTAATCTTAATAAAAGATTCTTTTAAAGTGTTCACTTTGTTGTTAACTGTGGTCAGGAGCTCAAAAATTGACAATACTGTTTGTGTCATCAGTATGCCTTGTCTAGTTATAAAGTCAGTAACATTTGTCTGGTTTTAAAGTCAGTAACATTTTTGTGCTGTTCCACTCACACACACACGCATGCGCACACACCCCCCCCACAAGTGTTAGGAGTCTTTATTAAGGCTTCCAAGCCTGAATTAGCATTCCCCAGCAATTCCCTTTGCCAGCATCAGCCAACCCCCAATGAGTTCAACAGGATACTCAAAAGAAGCCAGATTAGTCCACAGCACAAAGACAAGGCAAGTCCACTAGGCAAAAGCAAGTCCCCAAGGCAAAGGCAAGTCTACAGGGCAAAGGCAAGTCTACAGGGCAAAGGCAAGTCTACAGGGCAAAGGCAAATCCACAGTTGAAGAGGCATGATCTGAAGTTCAAGGCAAGAATCACAATGGCTGAAGAACACACGTTCCCAGCATTGTTTCACTCCGCTTGCTGAGCTAAATAATTGCTTCTTGGTGTAGCCCATCAAGAGGAGTGAGGCTGCTGACTCGTTGTGCTTGCCTCCTCAGCCCTACATTCTCTCGGATCGGCAGGAGGAGGCAGTTCTTCTTCATCTCCACTGACCAGCTGCAGCTGTGTGCCCATTCCACCCAAAGCCTCTGGGCTTCCCAGATGCAGCTGTGCCTCTCCTGTCTTTAGCTCAGCTGGCTGCTGGTCTGGTCACTCCCCTGTGCTTGGCCCCTCCACTCCTTGCTCATAGCCCTTAGCTGCTTCCCCTCCTTATGTGCCTGGGACCAGCTCATCCTCCTCCGAACTAGCATCTGGAGAGGTGTCTGAGGAAGCATCCAGGGGAGTCATCACAGTTTTTATTTTTTAAGTCTTCATCCCCTTGTTTCATAAGTCTTGCAGTGGCTTCTCCCCAAGATGGCTGTTACACAGTAAGAACTTTTCTTTTCTTTTACTGACAACCTGCTGATTTTACTGCCAAAGCTGATTCTCTGGCAGTGTTGCTCCCTGGATTTGAATGGGAGCACTTAGGAATGACCCAAGAGGACTTTTGAACAACCATGGACCCAGTTCAGAAGGGGAGTCTTGAAGATTCCAGTTCCCTCTGGAAGCAATTGAAAAGTCACTGGACATATACATCTTCCTGTCAGCAGTTTTGTTTTCTTAAGAATGCCTGTGTTTTTAACTTTCACTTTTTGAATTTATTGTTTTATTTTGTTTTTTGCTTTAAAAGTTGATCAGTGGTTGGATACTGTTTAATTTCAACCTCTTGCTGGAATCTGTTTTTTTCTTTTGGTTTCCCCTTTGATATATGTTGTTTTGGATAACTCCCTCCATAAGGAAGCACAGCACAACTTTGGAGGGTTAAGAGTTTTCATTTGACTTATTTCAATATTAGACTCTCACTACAGGATTTTTGTACTTTTTGAATTTGCAAAATATTTGGAGTTTACCTTTTTTGAAATTTTTTTTAACCTTGAATTGAAATATACAGAAACATTTAGAAAACATCCCTTCAGTTTCCTTCTTGCTTCAGTGTTCTTTGTTCCCTGATCAAGTTTCACAGACTAAGGAATGGCTGAAAAGTGGCTGAAACCTAAGAAAAGTCGGTTGAGTAGTATGCAGCTTCTACCTGAATGTCTCTCTAAAAAGGTTGATGAGACGATAATGATGGTGCAAAATATGCTGGGGCATGTAACTCTGGATAAAGATATACAAAAAGACTTCAATCCAGTTCCAGACCAAAGAAATATTCTCACGGCTGGAGAATTAACTGAGTTGATTCCATGTTTCTCTGAGGTTTAAGCCTATATATCCCTACAATATTAGGACTCTGTTTGAATGGGGAAGTGACAAATTACCTTTTTCTATGAAGATTGGGGGAGACTGGATGGATTTATTATTGTTCTGTAGCAGCCTGCTGCCGGCCCTGCAGAAAAGGCAGGGACAACCCCTTTTACAAGAAGGCAAGAGGCTGGAACTAAGCCTGCCAAATTTATTGACACAAAAGCAAACAGAACAAGACACGAACCATGAAACAGGAGCTATTCAAGCGGTTGCCTTCAGCAAACCAGCCCTCCCACGCATTCCCCTTTTATACAGTTCAGGGCGTGGCTTCTCTCTGCCTCCTTCCGAGGTGCCCCATTGCCTTCCTCTGTTTACTCCTGATTGACTGCCTCCTGCGTCGGGCGTCCTTGAACAGGGCCAGCTGTGGGTCATCTTCATCCACGCTGTCAGGCTCACACAGCTGGGTCTGCGTTATGACCAGGTGGGAGGGGCCTGGCTGAGGGCTCTGTGGAGCCTCAATATTATTCTTAGCAAGCTCTTCAACACCCCCCTCCTCCTCCTCTGAGTCGTCCGACCCAACTGCCGAACCCACAGGCTGACCCTGAATCACAACAATTATACCTAACTGGAAACCACTTCTATTTGGACTTTGATGGGAAGACAGATTTATTGTGGAGACTGAATCTATTATATTTAATTAGACAATTGATAAGAGATGGTTTTAAGAAAGAAACATGGATATTTGATCCAGGACAAACTATTTTTAACTTTTGGGATGATTTGGGATAGATAAGATGCTGTGGTAAACTTTCTATGAGTGGATTATAATAACAGTTTGTTAACAGACAGTTTTGAAACTTTAGAGGGTTTTTTTTAGTAGTAGTATTCTTCCTGTTAACTATTTTGTCACTACTGAAATATATAGAAGACAGGTCAATAACTTGCAAATAGAATTATCATTTTAAAAATTTTGAGGGGGCCTGTTTCTCAAGGGGTGAGAACCAATGTCATAGTAATGTATTAATCAGTATTCAGTTGGGGGGGATAATATGTCTATGTAGTATGTGTTGGGTTTTTTTGATACACTTTTTTCTATTTTAATGTCTTGATCATTTTGTTTCTTTTTGTCCTTTTTTGGATTTTTTTGGAGTTTTATATTTTAACCTTGTCTTGAATAAAATAAAAAAGATGTAAAAAATAAGTCTTGCAGCAGCTGGACAAATGGCTGCAATCTGAGAAAGGGAAGCTTCCTCAGGGATAGAGGCAGAAAGATCTAAAACTTGGGAGCTCTCCATCTCCATTTGTAAAGGGGGGAGGTCATATCTGTTTGATAGGCTATCAGGAAAAGTAGGAGAGGCTTGGTTACTTATGGCAAGTGGCTGTTTATTTTTTAGGAGTCTGTCAGCTTTGAGCTATTTAGTAGGCTTGAGTGAAGTCTGAGAAGCAGAATGTAAGTGCTGCCTCTTCTTCCTTTTTCCCATGGCATAGATGATAAAAATACCAGTCTCCAGTAAAAACAGTAAAAATACAGGTCTCCGGCATGAGAGTAAAAGGGATGAAAATAAAATAAAATGGAATAATATAAAAGCAAAAGAGCCACTTAAAAATTAAATTAAAAAGAGGCTATAGAAGGAGCTCTTAACAACAGATGCTACCTCTACGCAAGGGGTCCCCAACCCCTGGCCCATGGACTGGTACTGGGCCACGGCATGCCAGTAAAAAGCAAAGTCCCATCTGTGGGATGCAGGCAGCACACAAAACCATGCACTCTCTGGTCCGCAGAAAAACCTTTCTCCACAGAACCGGTCCCTGGTGCCCAAAAGGTTGGGGACCTCTGCTCTACTCCATCATTCTGGGCTCTCCCACTAGTGATTTTTAGCATGTTCCGGAGTCATCCAATCATCATTGTGGCTATATAATACTAATGAGGATAGGGTTCCGGTGGCGACGCGACGTCGAAAGACAGCCGTTTTCGGGCTGCCCGCTCCGCAGCTGTGTTTTTCCATCGTAAACAGCCCCGATCAGCTGTTTAGATGGATTTGAAGCCCCCTCCTCGGGAGAAGAGGAGGGGGTGAGGCCCCAGGTAGGGGTTGAGCTCTCCGGGGCCGCCTGAGCTGAGAGCTTGGGCGGCTGAAGGATGAGCCCCCCCGAAGCCTGGGTTGCTCCGAGCTACGCAGCGCCTCTGCTCTGGGATTCTTGGAGCAGAGCCAGGCGTTAGCAACCACCCCTGCCAAAAGGAAATACTTTTGATTATCAAGATGCAGGCAGAGCGGTACAGGAGGTCAAGGTGAAGTGGACTCTTTATTTTTACTCTCTAGCTCAATGGATTTTATAGCTTTAAAGTGAAAGTGCGTAATAAGTGAAAGTGGGGGAAGATGGCGGCTAAAACTTCTAAAGCTCTTCGGAATGCGGGGTCTTCCCTGGTGCAAGAGACCTCACTGCAAGCTTTGCTTCCTCCTGCATCTCCCTCGGTATTGACGCTTAAGGATTTACAAGACGCTCTTGGAAAGCATGCACAACTGATGTCTGATATGATGGATGAAAAGTTGAAAAAGCTGGAGGAGAAATTGGAGGAGAAAATGGAGAAATTGGAGAAGAAGATGGAAGAGAAGCTGAGAGCAATGAGGGTGGACATCTTGTCTAAGGTTGAATCCGTAGCTGAATGTGTGCTACAGCTGGATATAAAAGTGGAGGATCTCAGTCAAAAGAACTCTATATTAGAAGCAAAGGTATTAGAAAATGAAAATATAAGGGATAAAATGGACGAAGAATTGAGCCTTGTTCAGTATAATCAGATGCAGTATGCTATTAGAATTAGGGGTTTAAAGGAGAATGGTAAAGAAGATTTAAAGCAGCTGATTTCTGAGGCTCTGGAAGGGGTACTGGGCCAGTCAGCATCTGAAATTGAGGGAAATATGGACAAAGTTTTTCGTGTAAATTCATGGATTGCAAGACAGAGGAAGTTACCCAGAGATGTGGTGGTCTATTTTACAAAGAGAGTAATTAGAGATGAAGTCATTCAAGCTGCTTATGATACTAATTTGGTAGTGGCTGAGCAAGAAGTTTTGGTTTTAAAAGAGATCCCTCCGAAGATCCTAAGGAGAAGGAAAGATTTTGCATTTCTAGTACAGGAACTTAAGAAACGTGATATTAAGTTCAGATGGGAGATTCCAGTTGGGTTGGTGGCGACGCACGAAGGTAAAAGACATCGTTTGGTTACTGTGGCTCAGGCACGTGATTTTTATAGTAATGTGTTAAAAGCAACCCCCCTATCATTTTTGGAAGCTGCAAAAGGATACGGTGTGGGAAAGTTTCAAGATGTTGCAGATAGACAGACAGAGGACAATGGTGTTGGAGGGGATCAAGCCACAGTCTCATCGGTTGCTGCAGGAGGCCAGAAGATGACGCGTGCCGCCCTAAGAAGAGCGAGACGAGAGCAAGAGCAAGACCAGCAGAAAGTTATGGAATCTTCAAAGTGTGCTTACAGTGAAGATGTAGGAGGAGAGCGGGCTAAAGAAGTTTTGGGGGTCATGACAGAGGTGCTCCAAAAGTTTTGGGGCGTTAAGATTGCTGATTAAATTTTTAGATTAGAATGTCAATGGAGTAAAATTATTATAGAGGAGAAAGAAAGTTTTTTTTCTCTTTTTTAATATTTTACACAATTTAAGATTGATGTTATTTGCTTGCTAGAAAAGTATATTAGGGTTATGGACTTAAACTATGTGTTGAACTAAGAGTGGGTATGTAAGCTCCTAATTAACAACAAGTTGTCTTAGAGATTGCCTAAATTTTTTTTTTATATACTCTTTTTATTTGAACTTTTATTTGAACTTAAGGATGATTTGGAACTGTGAGACATTTGGCGTGATACATGCAAGAACTATTTTTGATTATAGTTTAGTTTGGTCGGAGATTATTAAGATTAACAGAGATAAGCGCTTTTGGTGCGTAACTGAGAATTTGTTTGGAAATTAGAGAAAGGTGGGAGAATGCAAATAGCAGGTGAAAGTTTTTTTTTCTTTTCCTTTTTTTTTTAAATTAATATGAATAAGGACTGGGATTAAGAAAATTTATTTTGAGTAAAGATATTTTTCTGTTTTCCTCTTTTTCTTTTCTACTTTATTTGTAATATTAATATTGTTTGTACTCATTTTATATGAGCTAGAGAGAGATAGAATTTATAGTTTATTGTTGATAACATAGGGGTGTTTATGTTTGTTTTTTGATTTTATGCCCTGTATTTAGCTCTGGGAAGTCGGGGGGGGGGAGGAGGGAGTGGGGGAGAGGGATAGGGGTGGGGGAGGGGGGGATTAAAGTCAAAATGTATTGTAAAACTTTTTAAATAAAAAAAAATACTAATGAGGATAGGTTTTGAAACACCCATGATGGCAGAGTGATACTAGAAAAAATATATAATATATATATATTTTTTATTAAAATTTTTTACAAATACATTATAAGCATAAGACCCACCCCTCCCCCACCCCCACCCAATTTCCCCTCCCTCACCCTCCCCCCCGACTTCCCAGAGCGTAATACAGGGTATTAACCCTAACAATCTTAAACTATAATATGCTAACTAAATATAATAACACTTTAAATCCTATCGAACTTTAACTCTCCTTAAAAATAACTAAATAATAATAAATCTTATAAATCTACTACTTATTCAAATGCTAAATGAAACTTTTTGGTCCCATATTTATTCTGAATAAAATCAATCCATCTTCTCCATTCCAAGATATATCTTTGTTGCAAATGGTCTTTCAAATATGCTGAAATTTTTGCCATTTCTGCCAGGTTCGAAACTTTTAAAGTCCATTCTTCTATAGTAGGCAAATCCTCCTTCTTCCAATATTGCGCTACCAAAAGTCTTGCTGCCGTTATTAAATACAACATCAATTTAGTTTCTATAGCAGTACAGTCTATAGTAATACCCAGCCGAAATAATTGTGGAGAAAACTTTATCTTTTTCTTAAATATCTTCTGCATATTCCACCAAATTTTAATCCAAAAAGCTTTAACTTTTTCACAAGTCCACCACATATGATAATACATTGCATCATCACAACCACACCTCCAGCATTTAGGCTGATAATTTGGATACATACATGCCAATTTCTTAGGATCTAAATGCCATCTATAAAACATCTTATAAAAATTCTCTCTTAAATTTTGTGCCTGTGTAAATTTTACATTTCTGACCCAGATTGTTTCCCAAGTATCCTTCGTTATTGGTTCTTGAATATTCTGGGCCCATTTTATCATACAATCTTTAATAAGTTCCATTTCTGAATCTATTTCTATCAATGCATTATATATCCTTCTTATATGTGCAGGACTTTCATCTCTAATTTGTTTAACCAAATTTTCATCTACTATGGAAATACCAATTTTCTGATCCTGTTTCCATCTAGCTTGTAACTGCCCATACTGAAACCAAGTTTGTACTATCTTTTCTTCTTTTAAAATATTAAATGGCTTTAATTGCCATACATTTCTTTCCAATCTAAGAATTTCTTTATATGTAATCACATCATGCTTAAATACCACATTTATATTTTCTATCGCATGTTTAGGTATTGCCCAAATTGGAATTTTAAAATTCAACTTATAACGATATTTCTTCCAAACTCGCAACAGGGCATATCTTAATATATGTGTCTTAAAAACATTATCCACTTTTTTATCAAACAATAAATAAGCATGCCAACCATATAACAAATCATATCCTTCAATATTCAGTAATCTCCCTTGTGTTAAATTAAACCAATTACTAATTAATGATAATGCCGCAGCCTCATAGTATAATTTAAAATTGGGCATTTTAAGACCACCTCTTTCACGTACATCTTGCATTATCTTAAGTTTAACTCTCAGTCTCTTCCCTGCCCAAATAAATTTATTAATACCTCTCTGCCATTCCTCCAAATTTGAGTCTTTTTTAAGTATAGGTATCATTTGGAACAAGAATAAGTATTTAGGTAAAACATTCATTTTCACAGCTGCAATTCTTCCCAATAAGGACAATTGTAATTTTTTCTAACTATCTAATTCTTTTTGTATTTTTGACCATAACAATTCATAATTGTTTATATTAGTAGTTAATATAAAATCAATGCTAGAAAAAGATTGATGTCTATTAGAAAAAAAAGTAAAATCCTTTTCTTCCAAATTTCGTTCTCTCCAGACATCTCACAATTCCAAGTCATCTTTCAAATCAAGAAAAGATTTTGGCAATCTAGCATGGCTTGGAGTAGTTTTAAAAGAACCTTTTTATCTTTCTGAGTATCCAACACTCCATTCCAATCTCCCATTAAAATACTCGATTTATAATCCCATTGAATTATTTTATTATGTAACAGTTTATAAAATTCTCCTTGCTGTTGATTAGGTGCATATACTCCAATTAAAAGTATTTTTCCCTTCTATTAATAGTTCAATTATAATATATCTTCCTTGTTTATCTGCTTCAATTAAATTAGCTGTTAAGTCTTTCTTTACATAGATAACTACTCCATTTTTCTTCTCTGGAGCAGATGCAATAAATTGTATACCCAGTCTAGAATTTATCAAATATTTTTGATCAGATGCGCGAATATGCGTTTCTTGCAAACATACAACATCATTTTTAAATTGTTTCAAATACTGAAATACTTTCTTTCTCTTTTGTGGTGAATTTAATCCATTAACATTCCATGTTAGAAACTTTGTCACCATCTTTTGCGACTTGAAGCTTTTGGAGCGTTTCTTGCAGATCCATAAGCATCTGCCTCTTTGGCCTAGCTCCTCCCACTGCTTCACTAGAAGTAGATTCCTGACTTGTAGTTATAGAACACTGTTTCTGTTGTTGTTGTTGTTGTTGTTCCTTATGTCTAGATGCAGCCCGTGTCACTCTTTGAATCTTAGATTCTTCTAATAAAACCTGGGGTTGCACAGTTTCCGAGATTTGCTGTACTTCTTGTACCTGTCTCTCTCCTTCTTCTCCTCCTCCTCCTTTAGCTTCTTCTTTCCCTCCTTTGACTTCTGAAGATGGCGGTAAACCTGCTTTCAATACATTAGAATCAAAATCACGTGCCTTCAGAACTGTATTAAGATGATATCTTACTCCAGCATAATTCACCACAATCCCCATTGGTATCTCCCATCTGAACTGAAGCTGTTGTTTTTTTAATTCATCTGCCAGAAAAACAAAATCTTTCCTTTTTCTCAAAATTCTTGGGGGAATCTCTTTCAGAATCAAAACCTCTTGATTAGCCACTTTAAATCTATTATTGTAAAAAGCTTGAATGATCTCATTTCTGATCTTTCTCTTTGTAAAATACACAACCACATCTCTTGGCAGTTTCCTTTGCCTTGCAATCCAAGAATTAACATGGAATACTTTATCTCCACAAAAAAATCTTCCGGTTGAATTCCCAAAATAGGTGCCAGAGCATCCACCAACATCTCCTCCAGATTTTCCTGTGGATTCTCTTTTAAAACTCTTATCCTCAGGGCAAACTCCATGTCTCTATATTGTGTCATCACCACTTCATCATCAATTTTTCCATTTTATTCTCAACTTCACACATTTTAGCCTCCAGCATCAGTTTATTTTATTTCACTTCTTCCACACGTTCATCCAGACTCTCAATACAACCTGAGAGCCCCTGAAATGCCATCAAAATATCCTCCCGTATTTCCTTATTTTTTTCTTCAATAAGTTCTGCCACCTGCTCAGATATTTTTTCAGACTGAAGTTTTAAAGCATCTTTTAAAGAATCTTGTAAATCTTTTAAAGTCAGTGCAGGTGCAACAGCTGCGGCAGGTAACATCAAAGATTGAATTCCAGATTGCTGAACAGGGGATGCCCCCGGACCTTTAGAAACGGGAATTCTAGGTGGTTTGGAAGCCATTTTAATACCTAATTAACTTTTGTTGCACACTTTCACTTTTCTGCCCCACTTGCTATTGTAGTTTAGCTATTAAATATCCCAGTCTTATAATCACTTTTAAACAGCTCCAAAGTTTAACAAAATCTTAAAGTTCTGAGAATCCACTTTGCATATTCCTCCTCAATATCCAAACAATCACTTTCACTTTGAAGAAAAAATAACACACCAGCCAGACGCTTTCAATTCTTGTTACAAAGAATAACTCAGGTGCCATCTTCCTCTTCTTTTTTAAAATGATCATTGAAACAGGAAAAAAGTTGAAGTTCCAGAGTTAAAGTCTTATACTTGCTGTTTATATTGCTCCCGCATCTGCTCCGCCTGCATCAATTACTCAAAATAACAAACAAATCCAGCAGGAGTGGATTCAGCATCTTGTTCTGCTTAAAAGCAGAAAAGTCCTCCAATCCGGTGTATTTTCCGGGCTTCGGGGGAGCTCTCGCCCTTCAAGCCCCAGAATAAACATTCTGGGGCTCTAGGGGAGCTCTACCCCTACCCAGAGTCTCCCCTTCCCCTCTTCGCCCGAGAGAAAGGGTTTTTAAGCCACAGAACAGCTGATCGTCGGCTGCTCCGTGGCTTTAACAAAATCGGAAGGCTGGCGGTCAATCCCGACTGTCCACACCGCTGAAGCGCCACCCGGAAGTCCCCTAAAATATATATAAGATATTATTGAGGAAATTGTCTGAATCAGATTTTTCAAACCCATTTGCAAATTTTAATTAAAATATGGGTTGACTTGTTACAGACTTGCTCTATTTGAATAGAATATTCAAAATCTATTGTAGATTTAATCAATATTCTTACTCTCCTATTGTATTTCCAGTAAGCTTTCCCCTTACTATCAGATTACTGGATCAGTAAATTATTTTAAATTATTGGATCTGTAAATAATTTATTAGACTGAGAAATTTTAAGGAAAAAAACAGGAAGCCAAACATTCCTCCTCTGATAACTAGTAATAAAAGAGATGGATAAACATAATACTTCAGTTAGCTTTCAAATTAAACCTTACAGAGTCAGCATCTTGCCCACAACAATCTGGGTCCTCGTTTTACTGACCTCGGAAGGATGGAAGGGTGAGTCAACCTTGAGCCGGTGAGATTTGAACTGTGGAACTGCTGGCATCTGGCAGTCAGCAGAAGTAGCCTGCAGTACTGCATTCTAACCACTACACCACCACGACTAATGTTTGAATTAGTAACATCGTGTGGTCAGTAAACCAAAATTGGGAATGATTTCAGCTGGTTGTGTTGTGATTCCTTGCCATCCAGTGGATCTGGTAGCCGAGTCTGAGGAATCAGATGAGGAGTAGGGGCCTGAGTCAGAGGAAGGCTCTGAGGAGCTCCAAGACTTACAGTTGGACGAGGAGCCTGGCCCCTCTACTCGCACTCAGGCTGTGCTGGGAGCCTGAGTTGGACAGTGATGAAGAACAGCTGGGACAAATCCCAGATGCACGAATGCACAGGCAAGAGAAGCAAGTAGGACAGAGTAATGCAATGGGGTGGCTCCAAAGGCAAAGGAGAAGGCATTAGGAAGCCACGCCTTGGCTGAATTATAAAAGGGAAGGTGTGGAAGGTGCTGGTTGCTGAAGGCAACCCTTCATGTTGAGGATCGAGGTTCTGTGGACTGTGTTTGTTTGCCTTGAACATTGACTCAGGTCTGTGAGAATAAAAGGGATTGTTTTTTTCTTGCGGTTCCTGCCTGTTTCTTGGAAGAGGGGTTTCTCCTTGTGAGCATAACAAGGACTCACATAGGCTGGGACAGAACAGGTTGTTGCTAGTTGCTAGTATTTCATCCTGTAAGTTTGAATATAAAATTAACTAATATTTACTGTGATGTTTGAACCAATAAACTGTGCTTTGCTTTTCGAACAGGGCAGTGGCATTGTTTCACAACAGTGTCAAAATGACAGTCACAAGAGGACAAAAGAAGCCCTGCCCCTTTTTATATATGTACAGTGCACATTAAAAAGGTGTGAGGCTTTCATTGTCTGATTGTTCCTGCCTTTTGGCATCATTGACTTTCCTTTTTTAAAAAAAAACTTTCCTGAATGTTCCTCATTTGGAAATTATTGCTCCTAAGGATTGTAGCTGAAGAAAATGAAAGGCAGTGAGCATCTTGAAGCCACAAGTTATCTCTTGCAAATATGGATGCTTAATCCACTGTTTGAATTATCAATTTCTGAAACAAACCTGGCTGAAGCCATCTTTGTCGTTCTAACTTGCCACATAGTTTGGGGGGAAGTGGGGCACTGAAAGTATTGTTAGACTAAACACGGAGCGGTCCTGTGGGAACCAAGGTCATTCCCATGGGAGCTGGAAGGTGGAGAGAAGTGTCACAGAGCCTGCCAATTGCTTTCATTGTGTAGCATGATCAATAGCATAGTAGAGGGGAGCAATTTGTTACATTCAGTTACATTGAATCCCTGGGGGGATTCGTCATCCAAGCGGATGCCAGCGATGTTGCAGTGGGAGCAGTTATGCTTCAGAAAAATAACCAGGGGGACCTGCAACTGTGCACGCATACCTCTAGGAAACACTGACACAGAGCTGCATTGGGCTGTATGGGAGAAAGAGGCATTTGCAGTGTGATGGGCATTGCTAACCTGACATCATTTCCTAGAGGGGAGTAAGATACCCTTTCAAGTGTGGACTGACCATAAGAATCTTGAAGTGCTTAAAACCCCATGTAAATTATCCCCCAAGCAGGTTCAATGGGCACATTTCAATTGTTTTAACTTCTCTCTCAAGTATATTCCTGAAGGGAAGAACTTCCTAGCTGATGCCTTGTCTAGAATGTCACAGTACAAGAGCCATCGAGAGGAAGTGGTAAACGGTATCATCCCTTCTCCTCAAAAGGCCTCTCAAGTCACCACTAGACATCAAGCCCAAAAACAATCCGTCAACCCCGACATCAGCTTGACCCAGAAACTCAAAACTGAACTGAAGTCCAACCCCTGGTTCAAAGAGAATAGACAACTGTTAACCTATAGAGATGAACTAGCATGGAAAGTTTCCAAATTGTACCTCCCCAGCACCCTCTGGGTCCAAGCCCTGCAACATTGCCACAATGCCAAGCAGGCCAGTCACTTTGGATTCTTAAAGAATTTACACTTAGTAAGACAGTAGTTCTGGTGGCCCGGAATGAAAAAAGACATTGAAAGCTATGTTAAGAGCTGTGCCATCTGTGCCGCCATGAAAAAGACACCAGGAGTGCCCCCTGGACTGTTACAGCAGGTAGCGGAACCATCCCAGCCCTAGGAGGAAATTGCAATGGACTTCATCATTGAGCTCCCTGAAAATAGTGGAAATACCATAATTTGGACTGTTATTGACCTTTTCTCAAAGCAGGCTCATTTTATAGCCTGCCCTGGTCTTCCCTCTGCCCAGAAACTGGTGAAACCGTTTCTAAAACACATCTACCAACTCCACAGAGCACCCAGGAGAATTATATCAGACCGAGGAGTCCAGTTCACAGCAATATTCTGGAGGGAGTTCGTGAAGATGATCGGATCCACCAAGGGGCTCAGTTCAGCTTTTCATCTGAGTATGAATGGAGCTGCTGAATGAGTGAACGCAATGGTGGAACAATACCTGAGATGCTATTTTAACTATCAGCAAACTAACTGGGCAGATCTGTTGCCTTTTGCTGAAGTGGCATACAACAATACTGTGCACAGCAATACTGGACTTACTCCTTTTAAAGTAGCTACAGGCAGGGAGTTCCTTCCCATGCCTGAATACCCTCAAGAACCTGCCTCCTCAAAAACACTGACCGAATGGGTAAACTCGATGCAGAGCACTTGGGTAAACATCAAACATGCCTTAGCCAAAGCTGCAAAGATTCAAAAGGAGCAAGCCGATAACAGGCGATCCCCCCAGAAACCCTTTCATATAGGACAGAAGGTCTATTTCTCAACCAAATACCTAAGGTTAAAACTACCGTGTAAAAAGCTGAGTCCTAAATTTATTGGTCCTTTCCCCATCATAAAAATCATAAACCCTGTCACAGTGGAGCTAAAGGTCCCACGACTCTTGGGGAAAATAAATCCAGTTTTTCATTGCAGTTTGTTGAAACCATTAATAGAATCAACATTGAGAGCAGTACCTCAAACTGCCCCAGGTCCCATTATGGTAGAGGGTGACACCCATTATGAGATAAAACAAATTCTTGATTCTAGATTGTATAAAGGAAAGTTACAGTATCTAGTTCAGTGTAAGCAGTCTTGTGAGAACCAAGGTCATTCCCACAGGAGCTGGAAGGTGGAGAGAAGAAGTGTCACGGAGCCCGCCAATTGCTTTCATTGGGTAGCATGATCACTAGTATAGTAGAGGGGAGGGAGGGAACTGTTACATTTAGTTACATTGAATCCCTGGGGGGAATTTTAGAGTTGGTTTCACTTTTGACTCTGCCAATATTATGTATCCAATAAACATGTGCTTTGAGGAAACTTCAAGCCTCAAGTTCTGATTTATTTAGTTTCATTAGTTGGAACCTTGACATGAATAGTGAGAATTCAGTTGAGCCACTGTAAAAGATAAAACCAGTCTATAAAAGCATGCACACTTCCTCATAATTTAGGTCAGATTTTCTTTTCATCATCTGCCCCCAATACAAATCCCTTATTTCTAGTGTGTCTCAAAAGTTAGGCTGTATGTTAGAGTTAGCCTCCAACTTCCTTTCCACAAAAGGAGTTTTATATTAATTTGTTTTTTTTCCCCTTGCAGTTTATGCTTCTGTAAGTCTCTATCTGCTTCCAGAGCGTCCTGCAACACTTATCCTTTATGATGACTTGATACAAATCCTTTGTGGTTCTCCAGGTAAGTCCCAAGATCCATTATGTAAAAAAAAAAGTAGGCTGGCAGTCATTGCACTGGATCCCACATAGTTGAAACACTGTCTTCTGAATGCATGGGAAATTGATTCTGCTAATGACTACAGAACAGCTTGCTGCAGTTCCTGTGCCCTATTTATCAAATGGTGATCTAAAACAAAGGTTCTCAACAGGTGGAATACATAATCACTTGGATGTAGAAGTTGTGATGGTGGGACCATCATGTTCTTAATACTTTATTATTTAAGTATTAGTTAAGTATGTTTTATTATGTTTTATTCATTTATAACATAAAATGTGAAAATACAAAAGCAAATAGTAGGTGACAACAGTAGAAAAAGGGAAAACAAAAAAGGTGTGAAGAAAGGGGGGGAGAAACAAAAGGCATTGACTTCCGACTGTCTCTGTTGCAGTAAAATCAGACATTAAAATCAAATCTCAACTTTTTACATTTCTATAGTTGTATGCACTAGCTATTCCTGTATTGGCAAATCAGTCTAATCGGTAAAACCCAAAATCATGATATCATTTTTTTCCACCTCAAGGACAAAGTCCAGAAGCAGTTTCCAAGTAGAAACAAAAATACTTATATTCTTTTCTTTTATCAGCACAGTCAATTTGGCCATCTCTGCTAATTCCATCAGCTTTTGTAACCATTCATCCATGGTAGGAATCGAGGCATCCTTCCAATTTTGTGCATAGAGCAGTCTTGCTGCCATCACCATATATAAAATCAGAGTTCCAATTTTTTTCCCCAGTTCTCTTTCCATTAGGCCCAGAAGGAAAGTTTCTGGTTTAGTCTTTAAAGAATTTTCTCCATTAATATATGTGTCCTACTCCAATATTTCTTTACCTTATCACATGTCCACCATAAAAGATAAAAAGGCCCTTCTTTACATTTACATTTCCAACATTCATTTGAAATACCTTTATCCATTCTAGATAACTTATCTGGTGTTAAATACCAGTGATACACCATTTTATAGAAATTTTCTTTTAGGTTATAATTTAATGTGAATTGTAAACCATTTATCCACATATTCTCCCATCACATTACAGGTGAAACTCGAAAAATTAGAATATCGTGCAAAAGTTCATTTATTTCAGTAATGCAACTTAAAAGGGGAAACTAATATATGAGATAGACTCATTACATGCAAAGCAAGATGGTTCAAGCCGTGATTTGTCATAATTGTGATGATTATGGCATACAGCTCATGAAAACCCCAAATCCACAATCTCAGAAAATTAGAATATTGTGAAAAGGTGCAATATTCTAAGCTCAAGGTGTCCCACTCTAATCAGCTAATTAAGCCATAACACCTGAAAAGGGTTCCTGAGCCTTTAAATGGTCTCTCAGTCTGGTTCAGTAGGAATCACAATCATGGGGAAGACTGCTGACCTGGCAGTTGTGCAGAAAACCATCATTGACACCCTCCATAAGGAGGGAAAGCCTCAAAAGGTAATTGCAAAAGAAGTTGGATGTTCCCCAAGTGCTGTATCAAAGCACATTAATAGAAAGTTATGTGGAAGGGAAAAGTGTGGAAGAAAAAGGTGCACAAGCAGCAGGGATGACCGCAGCTTGGAAAGGATTGTCAGGAAAAGGCCATTCAAAAGTGTTGGGGACTTTCACAAGGAATGGACTGTGGCTGGATTCAGTGCATCAAGAGCCCCCACACACAGATGGATCCTGGACATGGGCTTCAAATGTCGTATTCCTCTTGTCAAGCCGCTCCTGAACAACAAACAACGTCAGAAGCGTCTTACCTGGGCTAAAGAAAAACAGACCTGGTCTGTTGCTCACTGGTCCAAAGTCCTCTTTTCTGATGAGAGCAACTTTTGCATCTCATTTGGAAACCAAGGACCCAGAGTCTGGAGGAAGAATGGAGAGGCACACACTGCAAGATGCTTGAAGTCCAGTGTGAAGTTTCCACAGTCTGTGTTGATTTGGGGAGCCATGTCATCTGCTGGTGTTGGTCCACTGTGCTTCATTAAGTCCAGGGTCAACGCAGCCGTCTACTAGGAGATTTTGGAGCACTTCATGCTTCCTTCCGCAGATGAGCTTTATGGGGATGCTGACTTCATTTTCTAGCACGACTTGGCACCTGCCCACACTGCCAAAAGCACCAAAACCTGGTTCAATGAGCGTGGGATTACTGTGCTTGATTGGCCAGCAAACTCGCCTGACCTGAACCCCATAGAGAATCTATGGGCCATTGCCAAGAGAAAGATGAGAGACATGAGACCGAACAATGCATAAGAGCTGAAGGCCGCTATTGAAGCATCCTGGTCTTCCATAACACCTCAGTAGTGCCACAGGCTGATAGCTTCCATGCCATGCCACATTGAGGCAGTAATTGCTGCAAAAGGGGCCCAAACCAACTACTGAGTACATATGCATGCTTATACTTTTCAGAGGTCCGATATTGTTCTATGTACACTCCTTGTTTTATTGATTGCATGTAATATTCTAATTTTGTGAGATTGTGGATTTGGGGTTTTCGTGAGCTGTACGCCATAATCATCACAATTATGACAAATCACGGCTTGAACTATCTTGCTTTGCATGTAATGAGTCTATCTCATATATTAGTTTCCCCTTTTAAGTTGCCTTACTGAAATAAATGAACTTTTGCACAATATTCTAATTTTTCAAGTTTCACCTGTATACCCAAACATCACATTATACCCAAAATTCCTTGCCCACTGAATCATACAGTGTTTTACATGTTCATTTTCCAAGTTCAGTTTTAATAATGTTGTATAGACCTTGGCAATTATATGATCGTCACTACCACATAGTAGGATTTCCAATTCATTTTTAGTGAACTCAACACCATGGCCTTTTTTGTCTAGTTTAAATCTTTCCTTCATTTGTTTATATGTAAACCAGTGACAAGCGTGACCTTCTAATTCTAATTCTTCCCTAGACTTAAGGATGGGGTCTCCAGAATTGAAAGATACTATTTTACCATACGTCCACCAGTCCGGTTTCACCACCGTTTCTTTTCTAAAAAAAGCTTCTTGGGGGGACACCCATAGGGGCAATTTCATAAAAAACCTTGTTTTATATTTATTCCAAACTCTTAACATGGCACGTCTAATAAAGTGATTATTAAAATCAACATTTACTTTAACTTTATTGTACCATAAATACCCATGCCATCCAAACCTTAATTCATGGCCTTCCAAATCGAGCAGCCTCTTATTCTGAAGGTTCACCCACTCTTTTAACCAAACCAAACAGCATGCATCAAAATACAATTTCAAATCTGATAAACCCAGACCCCCTCTTTCCTTGGCATCTTGCAATAACTTATATTTGATTCTTGGTTTCTTTCCTTGCCATATGAATTTAGAGATATCCCTCTGCCACTGTTTAAATGGAATGTCCATTGCAAGTATTGGTATTGTCTGGAACAGAAATAGCATCTTTGATAAAACATTCATTTTAATTACTGAAATTTTGCCCAGTAATGATAAATGTAATTTGTCCCATCTTTATAAATCCGTTTTTATATCATTCCAAACAGGTACGTAATTATTTTGAAACAATTTTATGTTTGTATTTGTCAGTATAACCCCCAAATATCTCACCTTTTTCTCAACCTTGAAACCAGACCTTTTTCTCAATATATCACCATCCTGGGAGGACATGATCTGGATCAACATTGTTGTTTTCTGTTTATTTATTTTAAAACCTGCTAGAACCCCAAACTCATTTAATTTCCTCAACATATATTCTATCTCATTTTTGGGGTCCTGTAGGAATATAAACAAGTTGTCAGAGAATGCTCTCAATTTGTAAACTTCTTTCTTGATATTTATACCCATTATTCTCTCATCTTGTCTAATGTCTCTATTCAAAACTTCCAACACCAAAATAAACAACAAGGGAGACAAGGGGCATCCTTGTCTCGTACCCTTTTGAATGTCACATGGATCAGTTAAATCACCATTAATAAGAATTTTTGCTTGCTGTGATGTGTAAATAGCTTTAACACCTTGAATAAAGCTCTCTCTAAAGTCCATTTCATCCAGAACTTTGTACATGAAAGCCTAATTTAAATTATCAAAGGCCTTCTCTGCATATAGGAATATTAAAGCTGCCTTTTTCTCATTGTGGTATTGTAAGTATTCAATGATATACTCAGTGTATAGTCCTCAATGGAACTGCATCTACATGGAAGGAAATGAGTAGTGGGGTGCCCCAGGGCTCTGTTGTGGGCCCAGTGCTCTTCAACATCTTCATCAATGATTTGGATGAGGGGATAGATGGGGAACTCATCAAACTTGCAGACAATACCAAGCTGGCACGAATAGCCAACACTCCAGAAGACAGGCTTAAGATACAGAAGGTTCTTGACAGACTTGAACATTGGGCGCTATCTAACAAAATGAAATTCAATGGTGAAAAAAGTAAGGTTCTACATTTAGGCAAGAAAAACCAAATGCACAGGTATAATATAGGAGTTACCTTGCTCAATAGTAGTAACTGTGAGAGGGATCTCAGAGTCCTAGTGGACAATCACTTAAATATGAGCCAGCAGTGTGCTGCAGCTGCCAAAAAAGCCAACACAGTGCTAGGCTGCATTAATAGAGGGATAGAATCAAGATCACATGAAGTGTTAATACCACTTTACAATGCCTTGTAAGACCACACTTGGAATAATGCATCCAGTTTTGGTCACCACGATGTAAAAAAGCTGTTGAAGACTCTAGAAAGAGTACAGAGAAGAGCAACAAAGATGATTAGCAGACTGGAGGCTAAAACATAAGGAATGGTTTCTGGAATTGGGTATGTCTAGGTTTTTTTTTTAATCCCATTTATATCCCGCCCTTCTCCGAAGACTCAGGGCGGCTTACAATCTAAAGCACAATGTGCTTAGCAATAGCCTTCATTCTATGTATATACCTGCTTATTAGGGCTTTCGCCCCCCCAAGTGGCTTTTTTACAAAGTCAGCTTATTGCCCCCAACAATCTAGGTCCTCATTTTACCTACCTCGGAAGGATGGAAGGCTGAGTCAACCTTGAGCCTGGTGGGATGCGAACCTGCACTAATTGCAGGCAGCTGGTGTTACTTAAGGAGGCATTAGCCCACTGCTCCACCAAGGCTCTTTTAATGAAGAGTTTAATGAAGAGAAGGGTGAGGGGTGACATGATAACAGTGTTCCAATATCTCAGGGACTGCCACAAAGAAGAGGGAGTCAAGCTATTCTCCAAAGCGCCTGAAGGCAGGACAAGAAGCAATGGATGGAAACTAACCAAAGAGAGAAGCAACCTAGAACTAAGGAGAAATTTCCTGACAGTTAGAAAATTAATCAGTGGAACAACCTGCCTCCAGAAGCTGTGAATGCTCCAACACTGGAAGTCTTTAAGAACAGATTGGACAGCCATTTGTCTGAAATGGTATAGGGTTTCCTGCCTGAGCAGGGGGTTGGACTAGATGACCTCCAAGGTCCCTTCCAACTTTTATTATTATTAGTGATCATCACACAGTCAGCCAGATGTTCAGACTGGATTTGGCATTTTTGTCTACCTATCGAGTCCTTACCAAGGACCTGGGATAGGCAGATGTGGATGTTTGATGGTATTATAGATATCCTCGCAGGATGGAAGCAGTTCCTAGAAGGCCGCCTTTTGCAATTGACTAATGGTGAATTTGTCAATGCCAATGGTTTTCAAGTGGTGCTCCAGTTGTTTTGGGATTGCACTCAAGGCGCCTATTACTATTTGTACTACCCTTGCTTGCCCATTGTCCCTTAACTGTCAGTTTGATCTTCATGAATTGCAGCAAAAAGTCATTGTTCAGTAGTGAAATTGGTCTGTAATTCTTTGTCTTTGTAGGATCCTGACCCTCCTTCGGTAATAACACAATATTGGCTTCCTTCCATGTTTGAGGTATCCTTCCCTCCTGAAGTATATCATTCATTATGTCCTTTAGTGGCTGTAGAAGTTCCTCCTCAAAGCACTTATAGTATTGACTTGTAAGGCCATCTGGTTCTGGACCTTTACCTGGTTTCATTTTTTTAATAGCTTCTGATATTTCGAAGACTGTTATTGGGTCATTCATAAGTTGCCTCTGGGATTGTGATAATTTAGGTACCTTTGTCTTAAAAGATATTCATCTATTTTAGACCTATCTAACTCCTGTTTTTATACAAATTAGAATAAAAATTATGGAATATCTTTTTAACAAGTTTGTTATCAGTTATTACCTTATCCCCTTCACAATTTTTTCTCAATCATACACTTTTCCCTTTCCTTCCTTAATTTATATGCCAACCATCTCCCTGGTTTATTTGCAAATTCAAAATGTCTTTGTTTTACATACTTCATTTTTGTTTCTATTTCTTGAACTGTTAATATAGACAATTGTTGCTGTAACAATTTAATTTGATGTGAAATTTTTATATCCATACTGTAGGTGTCTTTTGCAACTCAATTTCTTTCTGCCTAATCTCATCTAGTATTTTTTGCATCTCTTCCAGGGATTTCTTCTTCTCTAGAAAATTATACTGTATAAAATAACCCCTCATAACAGCCTTGCTTGCATCCTACACAGTTGTTAAAGCTGTATCCCTACCTAAATTATTATCAAAATAATCTTTTAATTTCTTTTTACATACTGTATGTCTTTCTGGAAAAAAGTATATTCTCTAGCCAAACCATTTTTATATCTCCATGAGTCTATTAATGCTAAGTTATCCATCATGTTGAAGAAAATCTCCGGTAGTTTACCCTGGGAGGTTTTAATCCCCTTAGATGATGATCTATCTCAGTGGTAGTGAACCTATGGTACGCGTGCCACAGGCGGCACACAGAGCCATCCCTGTGGGCACACACGCTATTGCCGTGCTGCTCCCCTCCCCCTGTCCACACATGTGTAGTCCAGGAACAGCTACAAGAGCTGGGCAGGGTCAGGGAACCTATAAAAGGAGCAGTTTTGGCAAGAGAGTGAGTGAGCGGCCTTTGGAAGTGACCAGTGGTGGGTTTACAATCATTTTAACAACTGGTTATCTGCCTTGCCTTCCCTCTGTCTTGGTTAGGATGGGCTGCTTGGGGGGGGTCGACTGGGAAGGGGGAAGGAGGGTGGGGGGTCATCAGGTTCCGGCTGAGGGAAGGCGAAGGGGTCTGGCTGGGGGTGTGTGGGAGGGCCAGGACACCTCCACGGAGGAAAGCCGCCCCCCCCGCCGACCGAGCCTCTCATCCACACTTCAGTCACGTAGGATTGCATAGAAGGGGCACCAGGCAGGGGGCTGGGCGGATCAGCAGGAGGGAATCAGAGCTTCCATCTCCCTTCCGCAGTGCAGCCCCATCGGCATGGGTGGAGAAAGTCCCAGGACAGCCGGAAAGGAACCTTCACCTGGTGCAGGCCCTGTCTACACAGTGGCATTTATCATCATTTGGCCTATATAGGCCTACTACTATTGATTTTATTCCATTGAGCTCAATTTCCACTACTACAAATCTACTACAGCCATCTACTAAAAGTAGCTTAGGTTTAAGTTGGGGTTTTATATATAAAACAACTCCAGTAGTCTTCTTTAAGCCAGCAGAAATAAATTCCTCCCCTAGTTGTTTATTTATTAAATATTTCTTAACCTGTTTCTTAATGGCAAATTATATCAACATTAAGTTTCCTCAAATAATGAAATAATTTTTTATGTTTGGATGGGGCATTTGCCCCATTAATATTCCAGGTGATAGCCTTAATCTCCATCTTTGCACAAAGTAACAGATTCCTGTACCACTATCTCCATACTACCCTCTTGGCGTTGTTCTGCTGCAGGTTTCTTGTCTCCATCCAGTTCCTCAACTGACTCTAAAATTAGTTTATATCTAATCAGAAAATCCTTGGCTTTTTCTATAGAGTTCAGTCTGAATCTTTGTTCCTGATAGGTAAATATCACTCCTTCAAGTTTATCCCAACGAAAGGGGATCTTTCTCTTCTTTAAGATATCGGTAAGAAAAGCATAGGTTTTCCTTTTTCTCAAAATTCTCAACGTGATTTCCTTCAGCACAATAGTAACCACATTTTCCATTCTCAGTTTCGATTTAAAATGGCAATGCAAAACAATATCTCTTGTTATAATAATAATAATAATAATAATAATAATAATAATAATAATAATAATAATAATAATAATAATAATAATAATAATAATAATAATAATAATAAGAAGAAGAAGAAGAAGAAGAAGAAGAAGAAGAAGAAGAAGAAGAAGAAGAAGAAGAAGAAGTAGTTGGAAGGGACCTTGGAGGTCATCTAGTCCAACCCCCTGCTAAGGCAGGAAACCCTATACCATTTCAGACAAATGGCTGTCCAGTCTCTTCTTAAAAACTTCCAGTGTTGGAGCATTCACTACTTCTGGAGGCAGGTTGTTCCACTGGTTAGTTGTTCTAACTGTCAGGAAGTTTCTCCTTAGTTCTAGGTTGCTTCTCTCCTTGACTAGTTTCCATCCATTGCTTCTTGTCCTGCTTTCAGGTGCTTTGGAGAATAGCTTGGCTCCCTCTTCTTTGTGGCAGTCCCTGAGATATTGGAACACTGCTATCATGTCACCCCTCACCCTTCTCTTCATTAAACTACACATACCCAATTCCAGCAACCGTTCCCTATATGTTTTAGCCTCCAGTCCCCCAATCATCTTTGTTGCTCTTCTCTGTACTCTTTCTAGAGTCTCGACATCTTTTTTACATCGTGGTGACCAAAACTGGATGCAGTATTCCAGGTGTGGCCTTACCAAGGCATTGTAAAGTGGTATTAGTACTTCACATGATCTTGATTCTATCCCTCTGTTAATGCAGCCTAGCACTGTGTTGGCTTTTTTGGCAGCTGCAGCACACTGCTGGCTCATATTTAAGTGATTGTCCACTAGGACTCCAAGATCTCTCACAGTTACTACTATCGAGCAAGGTACCACCTATACTATACCTGTGCATTTGATTTTTCCTGCCTAAATGTAGAACTTTACTTTTTTCACCATTGAATTTCATTTTGTTAGATAGTGCCCAGTGTTCGAGTCTGTCCAGATCCTCCTGTATCTTAAGCCTATCTTCTGTACTATTGGCTATTCCTGCCAGCTTGGTGTCATCTGCAAATTTGATGAGTTCCCCATCTATCCCCTCATCCAAATTGTTGATGAAGATGTTGAAGAGCACTGGGCCCAGAACAGAGCCCTGGGGTACCCCACTACACACTTCCTTCCATGTAGATGCGGTTCCATTGAGGACCACACGCTGAGTACGGTCTGTCAGCCAGCTATGAATCCATCTGGTGGTGATGCTATCTAACTCACATTTTTCTATCTTATCAAGTAGTAGGTTGTGATCTACTTTATCAAATGCCTTACTGAAGTCCAAGTAAATTATATCTACAGCATTCGTCTGGTCCACTAGTTTTGTCACTTGGTCAAAGAATGCAATAAGGTTTGTCTGGCACGATCTGTTTTTGACAAACCCATGTTGGCTTTTAGTGATAAATTTGTTCGCATCAAGGTGTTCGCTGATTTGTTGTTTGATTATCTTTTCCAGAATCTTCCCAGGTATTGAGGTCAGGCTGATAGGTCTGTAGTTTCCTGGATCTATTTTTTCACTTTTTTGAATATGGGAACTACATCAGCTCTCTTCCAGTCCTCTGGTAGTTCCCCAGTGCTCCAGGATCTTTGAAAAATATAGTTCAGTGGTTCTGAGATCACGTCTGCCAGTTCCTTGAGAACCCTGGGGTGTAATCCATCCGGTCCTGGTGATCTGAACTCGTCCGGGCTGGACAGGTGCTCACCCACCACTTTCTTGCCCATCTCAACTTGCGTTTCTATTCTGCTCTCCATGGCACTGGTCCTGGTAGGTTGGACTGCCTTTTCCCCCTGTGCAAAGACAGACGCAAAAAACGAGTTAAATAGTTCTGCCCTCTCCCTGTTGCTCATCACCTTCCTGCCGCTTTCCCCCACTAATGGACCAATCATTTCCCCAACTTTTCTCTTGTTTCCTATACGTTGAAAGAAGCTTTTTTGTTATTTTTGACTTTGGTTGCAAGCCCCAGTTCATTTTGAGCCTTAGCTTCCCTCACTCCATCTTTGCAGGCACAGGCCGTTCGCTGATATTCTGCCCTAGTTATGTGCCCCTCCCTCCACTTCTTATACTTGTCCTTTTTATGTTTCAGTTTATCAGAGAGTTCTCCATGCAGCCATGCTGGCCTCCCTTGAAAGCCGTTATTTCTCCTCTTTGTTGGCACTGTGCTAGACTGGGCCTTTATTATCTCACTTTTCAAAATTTCCCAAGCTTCTTGAGTTGCTTTCCCCTTTAGGACTCTCATCCATGGAATTCCTCCCAAGGTCTCTCTAAGTTTATTGCAACTAGCTCTTTTAAAGTCCAAGACTCTAGTTTGGCTGCATTCCATTGCTTGTGCTTCCATAATGTTGAATTCCAATATTGCATGATCACTTCCCCCCAAGGTTCCTGTGGCTTTGACACTTTCTATCATTTCATCTCTGTTAGTGAGAATTAAATCCAACATGGCTAATCCCCTAGTTCCCTTCTCTACCCTTTGGGAGAGAAAATTGTCTGCTAGGTTTGTCAGGAATCTGTTAGATCTTCCACTTGGTGCAGAATTTGTCTCCCAGTTGATATCAGGGTAATCAAAGTCCCCCATTACTATTGTGATGCGCTTCCTACATACCTAAGTTAACTGCCTAGCAAAAAGTTCATCTATTTCCTCTGCTTGGTTGGGCGGCCTATAATATACACGTATGGCAATGTCATTTTTCCCCCTTTTATATTGACCCAAATACATTCAAGTTTACAATTTTCATCATTGTTGTGCTCTATTTCTGTAGAGATAAAGTTATTTGTTATATATAGAGCAACTCCACCTCCTCTTTTGTTTAGTCTATTTCTTTTAAATAATTTAAATCCCTCTAGCTGTGTGTTCCATTTGTGGGTTTCGTCCCACCATGTTTCTGTAATGGCAACAATATCATATCCGCCCTCATTTACCTGAATTTCTAGTTCACCCTGCTTACTGTTCATACTCTGCGCATTGGTGTACAGACATTTGAGTCCTTTATGACTGACCCTGTGTTTACTTGCTACATAACTTGTGTGGTGCCTAAGTTCCCCTATTTTCTTAGATTGCCGGGGACAGTGATGTTCTGTATCAATTAACTCACTGTCCCCGTTGTTTAGTTTAAATATTCCTTCAGAAAAGCTGTGAATTTATTGCCAAGTAACTCAGTCCCTTTCTTGTATGGATGCAGACTATCTCTTTTGTACATTTTTTCATTGGACCAGCTACAGACATCGTGACTAATATAACCAAAGCCTTCTCCTTTACACCACTCCTTTAGCCACATATTAAATTTTGCTATACGCTGGCCTTTTCTTTTTTTTTTATTGAAAAGTTTTACAGTACATTTTATCTTTAACAATCCCCCCTCCCTCCACCCACCCCTACCTAACCCTCCCTATCCCTCCCCCCCATTCCCCCCTCCCCCCCGACTTCCCAGAGCTAAGTACAAGGTATAAAAACAAAGAACAATAATAAACATCCATATGCTAACAACAATAAACTATTAATTCTATCGCACTCTAGCTCATATGAAATGACTACAAGCAATACTAATATTACATATAAAAAGGAAAAAAAAAGAAAAGAAGACTTATTCAAATGCTAAATGAAACTTTTTAGTCCCATATTTGTTCTGGATATAATCAATCCACTTTTTCCACTCCATAATATAACGTTCTTGCGAATGATCTTTCAAGTAAGCCGAAATCTTTGCCATTTCCGCCAGGTCAGAAACTTTTAGTGTCCATTCTTCTATAGTCGGCAGTTCCTCCTTTTTCCAATATTGACCTATTAAGAGTCTTGCTGCTGTGATTAAGTTCAACATCAACTTAATGTCCACAACAGTAGCATCTGTAATTATGCCCAATAAAAACAATTGCGGACAAAACTTTATCCTTTGCTTAAAGATCTTCTGCATATTCCACCAAATTTTTATCCAAAAAGCCTTAACCTTTTTGCACGTCCACCATATATGAAAATACGTTGCATCTTCGCCACCACACCTCCAACATTTAGGTTGATAATTCGGATACATACTTGCAAGCTTTTTAGGATCTAAATGCCATCTATAAAACATTTTATAAAAGTTCTCTCTTAGGTTTTGGGCTTGCGTAAATTTTACGTTCCTCACCCAGATCTTTTCCCACGTGTCCATTGTAATAACTTCTTGAATATTCTGGGCCCATTTTATCATACATTCTTTAACAAGTTCTGTTTCTGAGTCAATTTCTATCAATGCAAGATATATCCGTTTGATATGTGCTGGACCCTGGTTTCTAATTTGCTTTATCAAATTTTCATCGGTCATTGAGAAACCAATTTTCTGATCTTCTTTCCACCTGGCACGTAACTGAGTATATTGAAACCAAGTTTGAACGATCTTCTCATCTCGCAAGAGATTGTACGGCTTCAAACACCAGACATTCCTTTCCAAGCTTAAGATCTCCTTATACGTAGTCACATCATGTTTGAAGCCAACATTTATGTTTTCTATTGCATGTTTCGGGATTGCCCACAACGGCATCTTGTAGTCTAACTTATGTCTATACTTCTTCCAAACTCTCAACAATGCCTGTCTTAAAATATGCACTTTAAACACATTATCTACCTTCTTATCATACAACAAATATGCATGCCAGCCAAATAACAAGTCGTGGCCCTCAAGATTTAATAATCTCCCTTGTGTCAAATTAATCCAGTCACTTATTCCTGACAACGCAGCAGCTTCATAATAAAATTTAAGATTAGGCATTTTAAGACCACCTCTTTCACGAGTATCCTGCATAATCTTAAGTTTAACTCGTGGCCTTTTCCATTTTGCTCCTTATACACTGGTAAGACCTCTGAAAAAGTGAGCCTACAGCCTATTCTGCTGAGTTCCTGCCCCAAGCTCTGGAAATCATTCTGCACAGAGTGTACATCGTTTTGGGACAGATCGTTAGTGCCAAGATGTACAATGGCATCCACATCACAGACTTTGCTGGCATTGTTGACTATTTTGAAAATACGCTTCTTGTCCCTACTGGCAGTAGCACCTGGAAGACACCTGACCTCTTTTGAAACCTCTGTATCCTTTCCTAAATTTACATCCCTTATAATTGAGTCACCAACCAGAAGGTGGCTTCTCTATTTGGGTACCTTTCTTTTCTTGCATGACTGATGTGTAATACCTGACTCACACTTCTCCCTGTCAGAAACAAGTTCATCTTGGACCATGGTCCCCTGCTTATTTGAGTTATCACAATTACCTTGACCTGTTTCCTTAATGTGCCTGTTAAGGTCAGCAAGGGCACTGTATCTGTTATGCAGGGACACAGGTAAAGCTTTGGGTTTATGGTTCACAGCTCTCACCCTGCCAGATCCCACAGTTGTCCACACTGCCCTTCTCCTGCAGGATCTTTGCGGTAGAGGGGGCTGATAGCGTGGAGGCTCAGTAGAGTAGGAGGGCTGAACTGAACACCTAATTTCTGCCTGAAGAGCGCAGATTACAGACCCTAGATGAATAATCTGTCCTTGTAGACTAGTAATTTGTGTACATATAGGACAGTTTCCAAGTTTGAAAAGAGTGCTGCGAAAGACAGCTGCAAAACAAGTGTTGCACTGAACTAAGCCAGACATGCTGAGATGAAAGGAATCTCAGATGCACTTGCCCTGAATATACCACCACTATTTTAGATTTTTTTATATGATTCGCGCGCCATTAGGCGCGCGGGCCGCTACGGCGCGCCTAAGTCCTTGCTGATTGGACCCTCTTTGCTTTTAAACTGCCAGACTTAGCTACTGTTCCCCTCCACCCACTTCTCCTTAACTTACAGTTTTGTAGCTGTTCCCGGCGGCCTCTGGCAGTTTAAAAGCAAAGAGGGTCCAATCAGCAAGGACTTAGCTACTGTGCCCGTCCACCCACTTCTCCTTAACTTACAGTTTTGTAGCTTTTCCCGGCAGCCTTCTTCCTTATTACATTATGTTGAATCAAAAAACCTCTCATGACCGCCTTACTTGCGTCCCAAATGACCCTTTTTTCTACCTCTGTATTCAAATTTATCTCAAAATAGTCTCTTATGGTTTTTTGGGCCTTCTCAACAAACTGTTCACATTCCATGATAAAATTCTTAGTGCCATATTGTTTTACTGTACTGCTCTTAGCTTAGCTCCTGCCCCAGCTGCTAGCAACCCTACGTCAAAAAGAGGTGGTAATTCCAGTTATGGACCAGGTCTTGCTCCTGCTTCCAATTCGAGATCTTTTACGTTCTTCTCCAGAAATCTTTCCTTCTCTCCCAATGTTCGAATTCGAATCTTCTTCTGTTGATATTTAAAATATAATCCTTCGGGGAATTCCCAACGAAAATAGATCCTTTTCTTTCTTAAGGCACTAACCAAATCTGTGTATTTGCTTCTTAAATCCAAGAAAAATTTTGGGATATCCTTAAAAAGGACCACCTGTTGCTCTTGGACTTTCAAATTCTTTTGATAGTGAAGTCCCAAAATTTTATCTCTTTGTTCTTTAGTTTGAAAAACCACCATACAATCACTTATAAATTTCGAATCTCTCTTCTTTGGTTTCGCTCCAAATCTATAGGCCTTCACTATTATTGTTTCCAATTCTTCTTTTGTCAAATCCCACGATGCTTCAAATTCCTGGATTATTGTTGCCTTTAAGTTATCTTGTTCTATTTCGGGAAACCCTCGAATTCTTAAGTTCATTTCCCTCTCCTTCATCTGCAGGAAAGCAATTGCTACCTGGGCTTGGTACTGTTGTCTTTCCAAATCCTGGACACGTCCTATTTCCAATTGAGTAACTCTTGTATCCACTTCTGAAACTTCTGTCTTAACCTGTTGAATTTCCTTATTCAGGAAGCCAATTTCCTTTTTTATCTCTTTAAATTCCTCTGTATGTTTATCCTGTGTCTCTTGCAATCTATCCTACCCCTCCTTTAATGTATTTAACATTTTAAGCACTTCCTCTTCAAAGGTTGGGGAGGCAGAAAGTTTCCTTCTTGTTTTTGGTGCAGTTGTAGCCTCCGCAGCCATAATAAACTAAAGGCTCAACAGTTTAAAATGTCAAGGACTCTATTTTGTCACTAGCAGTCAGCCGGGTTTTTTTTTTGGAAGCAATTTATGTTACAAAGCCAATAAAAAAGTCAGTATGTAGCAAGTCTAATCCTTAGAGGTTCGATTGCAACAGTTCAGACCGTCACAGTAACATCAAAAGTTCCAATAGGAAACGAGGATCAAAGACTTCCAATCTCTTTATTGCATCACAATGGAGTCTGCTGCCTGACCAGGTCTCCCTCCCAGGAAGAGAGTCGGCTTAACTTATATATATTTTTTTCACAGCTTTCGCAGGGACTTTAAGTCTAAAGAGTCTCTCTCCCCCTCACCCTGCTTCAGGGGAGGGGTTTTTTTTAGAAGCTTGGAGGTTTTAAAAGCTCGAGTCTTTTTACAGCTGCAGCTTATCAGGCAATTGCTTTCAGTTTTGTCGCAGTGGAAAGGGACCAACTTCCGTTTTTAGCTTCCCTTCCGCAATCCAAATCAAGTCCAAATTTTGTTTTTAAGATTCTTCTACTCATGGTATTCAACTGTCCAAATTCTCTTAATTTCTAATGGAGAAATTGGTCGTTCCACGTCCTTTGGAACTTGCAGCTTCACGCGCTGAAGATAGCAGTGCTGTTGCGGTGTCCCCCTCCTCCAACGCGCAGGAGATTTCCAGAGCAAGGAACTCTCCCATCCGATAGGAATGGCAACCAACCGGAAGTTCTCCGGCCTCTGGCAGTTTAAAAGCAAAGAGGGTCCAATCAGCAAGGACTTAGCTACTGTGCCCCTCCACCCACTTCTCCTTAACTTACAGTTTTGTTTTTCCCGGCGGCCTCTGGCAGTTTAAAAACAAAGAGGGTCCAATCAGCAAGGACTTAGCTACTGTGCCCCTCCACCCACTTCTCCTTAACTTACAGTTTTGTAGCTTTTCCCGGCGGCCTCTGGCAGTTTAAAAGCAAAGGGGGTCCAATCAGCAAGGACTTAGCTACTGTGCCCCTCCACCCACTTCTCCTTAACTTACAGTTTTGTAGCTTTTCCTGGCGGCCTCTGGCAGTTTAAAAGCAAAGAGGGTCCAATCAGCAAGGACTTAGCTACTGTGCCCCTCCACCCACTTCTCCTTAACTTACAGTTTTGTAGCTTTTCCAGGCGGCCTCTGGCAGTTTAAAAGCAAAAAGGGTCCAATCAGCAAGGACTTAGCTACTGTGCCTCTCCACCCACTTCTCCTTAACTTACAGTTTTGTAGCTTTTCCCGGCGGCCTCTGGCAGTTTAAAAACAAAGAGGGTCCAATCAGCAAGGACTTAGCTACTGTGCCCCTCCACCCACTTCTCCTTAACTTACAGTTTTGTAGCTTTTCCCGGCGGCCTCTGGCAGTTTAAAAGCAAAGAGGGTCCAATCAGCAAGGACTTAGCTACTGTGCCCCTCCACCCACTTCTCCTTAACTTACAGGTGTTCTTCTTACAAAGTGAACTAACACATCCCTTGGTAATCTTCTTATAGTAGCAAATCTGGAGTTTACACTGAACACGTTATCTATGTCTAGATTCATATTTTTTTCTTCCCAATTGGTCATCTGAGTCAGGGCTTTAACCATCCTTAATCTAATGTCTTTTCCTGACTGTTCGGGAATAGCTCAAAATCTAAATTGGAACTGTTTTATCTGACATTCCAAAATTGCATTTTCATGCAAATCACCTTCCAGCAAATTATTTACCTTCTCCATCTCATGTTCCAAAAGGTCAGATCTCACTTCCACCTTCTTACTCTCTCAAGTGTTGTATTTCACCATGCAACTCTTTTGCCAAAGCATCAAATTTAGCCTGCATACTTCTTTCCAAGTTCTGAATTAAGTCATGTGTCTTGGCTGTATATTCATCAAAAAATGGTTTTAAGAGCTCTAAATCTCCTGATATCCTTTCAGTCTACTCCATTCTCTTCCTGGTTGTCATGTTTAATGTGTACAGGTGAAACTCGAAAAATTAGAATATCGTGCAAAAGTTCATTTATTTCAGTAATGCAACTTAAAAGGGGAAACTAATATATGAGATAGACTCATTACATGCAAAGCAAGATAGTTCAAGCCATGATTTGTCATAATTGTGATGATTATGGCATACAGCTCATGAAAACCCCAAATCCACAATCTCAGAAAATTAGAATATTACATGCAATCAATAAAACAAGGAATGTACATAGAACAATATTGGACCTCTGAAAAGTATAAGCATGCATATGTACTCAGTAGTTGGTTTGGGCCCCTTTTGCAGCAATTACTGCCTCAATGCGGCGTGGCATGGAAGCTATCAGCCTGTGGCACTGCTGAAGTGTTATGGAAGACCAGGATGCTTCAATAGCGGCCTTCAGCTCTTCTGCATTGTTCGGTCTCATGTCTCTCATCTTTCTCTTGGCAATGCCCCATAGATTCTCTATGAGGTTCAGGTCAGGTGAGTTTGCTGGCCAATCAAGCACAGTAATCCCACGCTCATTGAACCAGGTTTTTGTGCTTTTGGCAGTGTGGGCAGATGCCAAGTCCTGCTGGAAAATGAAGTCAGCATCCCCATAAAGCTCGTCTGTGGAAGGAAGCATGAAGTGCTCCAAAATGTCCTGGTAGACAGCTGCGTTGACCCTGGACTTAATGAAGCACAGTGGACCAACACATGGCTCCCCAAATCAACACAGACTGTGGAAACTTCACACTGGACTTCAAGCATCTTGCAGTGTGTGCCTCTCCATTCTTCCTACAGACTCTGGGTCCTTGGTTTCCAAATGAGATGCAAAAGTTGCTCTCATCAGAAAAGAGGACTTTGGACCAGTGAGCAACAGACCAGGTCTGTTTTTCTTTAGCCCAGGTAAGACGCTTCTGACGTTGTTCGTTGTTCAGGAGCAGCTTGACAAGAGGAATACGACATTTGAAGCCCATGTCCAGGATCCGTCTGTGTGTGGTGGCTCTTGATGCACTGACTCCAGCCTCAGTGAAAGTCCCCAACACTTTTGAATGGCCTTTTCCTGACAATCCTCTCCAGGCTGCGGTCATCCCTGCTGCCTGTGCACCTTTTCCTTCCACACTTTTCCCTTCCACATAACTTGCTATTAATGTGCTTTGATACAGCACTTGGGGAACATCCAACTTCTTTTGCAATTACCTTTTGAGGCTTTCCCTCCTTATGGAGGGTGTCAGTGATGGTTTTCTGCACAACTGTCAGGTCAGCAGTCTTCCTCATGATTGTGATTCCTACTGAACCAGACTGAGAGACCATTTAAAGGCTCAGGAACCCTTTGCAGGTGTTATGGCTTAATTAGCTGATTAGAGTGGGACACTTTGAGCCTAGAATATTGCACCTTTTCACAATATTCTAATTTTCTGAGATTGTGGATTTGGGGTTTTCATGAGCTCTAAGCCATAATCATCACAATTATGACAATTCACGGCTTGAACTATCTTGCTTTGCATGTAATGAGTCTATCTCATATATTAGTTTCCCCTTTTAAGTTGCATTACTGAAATAAATTGCTAACATACGCTGGATCATGGAGATAGCTAGAGAGTTCCAGAAAAACATCTACTTCTGCTTCATTGACTATGCTAAACCCTTTGATTGTGTGGATCATAACAAACTGTGGCAAGTTCTTAAAGAGATGGGCATACCAGACCATCTTATTTGTCTCTTGAGAAACCTATATGCAGGCCAAGAAGCAACAGTGAGAACTGGACACGGAACCACTGATTGGTTCAAAATTGGGAAAGGAGTCCGGCAAGGCTGTATACTGTCGCCTTGCCTATTTAACTTATATGCAGAGCACATCATGAGAAAGGCAGGGCTAGATGAATCAAAAGTTGGAATTAAGATTGCCGGAAGAAACATCAACAACCTAAGATATGCAGATGATACCACTCTAATGGCAGAAAGTGAAGAGGAACTAAAGAGCCTCTTGTTGCGAGTGAAGAAGGAGAGTGCAAAAGTTGGGTTGAAACTAAACATTAAGAAAACCAAGATCATGGCATCTGGCCCTCTCAATTCCTGGCAAATAGATGGGGAAGAAATGGAGGTAGTGACAGATTTTATTTTCCTGGGCTCCAAGATCACTGCAGATGGGGACTGTAGCCAAGAAATTAAAAGACGCTTGCTCCTGGGGAGGAAAGCCATGGCAAATCTAGACAGCACACTAAAAAGCAGAGACATCACCCTGTCAACAAAAGTGCGTATAGTCAAGGCTATGGTCTTCCCAGTTGCAATGTATGGCAGTGAAAGCTGGACCATAAGAAAGGCTGAGCGCCAAAGAATTGAAGCCTTTGAACTATGGTGCTGGAGAAGACTCCTGCGAGTCCCTTGGACTGCAAGGCGATCAAACCGGTCAGTCCAAGAGGAGATCAACCCTGACTGCTCTTTAGAAGGCCAGATCCTGAAGCTAAAACTCAAATACTGTTAGATGTTTTTGTGCCAGCCATGGCAGTTCCCCAAAAAGGTCATCAGATGGGAGCAAAGAGGCATCTTTGCTCCCACTGGTGGGTCAGGGGTCCCCGGCCCCTGCAGCCCCATTGGAGAGAGTTAATTGGTAAGGGAGGGGCTGAGGACCCCCTATAAAAACCTCTGCTCAGGGGCTGCTCTCTCTGCTCTCTTTGTTCCTTCTTCTGCTTGCTTGCTTGCTGATCCATGAGCTCAATCCAGGCATGGATGCCTCCATGCCAGGGAGCTCTTTCTCTTTACTCTATCGTTAATAAAGCTTAATCTGATCGCATCCCTGCGTGCTGCTCTTTTTACTTGGAAGCACCTTAACGAACCATCGATCTTGTGAGGCCATCTCACAAATACTTTGGCCACCTAATGAGAAGGAAGGACTCACTGGAGAAGAGCCTAATGCTGGGAAAGATCGAGGGCAATAGAAGAAGGGGACGACAGAGAATGAGGTGGCTGTATGGAGTCACTGAAGCAGTAGGCGTGAGCTTAAATGGACTCCAGAAGATGGTAGAGGACAGGAAGGCCTGGAGGAACATTGTCCATAGGGTCGCGATGGGTCGGACATGACTTCGCAACTAACAACAACAACTGAAATAAATGAACTTTTGCACGATATTCTAATTTTTTGAGTTTCACGTGTAGATAAAGCTTAAAATTTGAAGTTAAACACTTTAAAGTTATAAATTATAACTTTAAATTATTATAAGCCCAATAATTTGCAAAACTAGTCGTTTGCCTGCCTCCCTCTTGTGGTCAAGCAATGTTACTGACCAAGGAAAAGCCTTAAAAATGTTATGTGCTCCTGGCTACTTTCCTTCGTGACCAGAGGCAATCTTGCCTGACCAATAACCAGCCAAGACACAGTGACTCCTTTTTGTTTTGTTTATTGCAATAAGCGGAAGAGAAGCTTTCACAGCTTGGTTCTCTTCAACGTTCTAACCCATAATATGGGCTTCTTTATACAACCCTTGCCACGGCCGCACATCCCTCCTCTTTCCTCATTGGCTGAGGTACTATGAGGTTATACTCTTTCCGTCCGCTTCTTACACATTTCCTGCTAACATATTAAATCATATTCACATATACAATAATAATGACAAAAATTAGACATTTAAATGCTTATTTTGAACTCTGTGGATATTTATGTCCCCGTTTAAGAACAATATGTTCTTTCCTGTTTTTCAATTCAGTATGCCTTTCCTCTTACCTTATTCAGCTCGTTTCCCTGTTTTTCAATTCAGCATGCCTTTCCTGGCTAGCCATTTCCTCTTACAGCTGTTTTTTTATAATTTGTCTTCTTCCTTTTCCCACTCTAAGACTCAGCTAATTTTTGCCTACGTGTTATCTTACTTCTTCCTTTTATGTTATCTTTTCCTAATTTCCATCAATTGTACTTGTTTTTCTATTCATTTAGTTTCCATTGTATTGTAGGTTTAACTGTCTCTGAAGATTCATCATATTGATACATATTTATCAATCCCCCCTGTATTTCTGTATACTCTGATGAATGTTCATTTTTGGCTATATTGGATAACATAAATTGAATCTGTATATCTTCTCCAGAGATGCTTTTTACTACTGACCCCAGTGTTTTGTCCAAAATGAAATACAGCAGGGTAAACATTGGATACAAACACAACACATAATACCTATCACAACTATAAACACTAGTCCTATAAATATTTGTTTTAACCATCCAAAATTAGGAAGCCAATTTGTTAACCAACTCCAATCACCCCACATATTTTCATACTTTTGTTCAGGAGCTTTGGCCACATTCCTAATTCCTTTTGCAATGTCCATCACTGCTTCATGATTATTATCTATCTGTAAACAACAGTTAGTGTAATTAAATTTTCCACATACTCCTCCTTCAGAAGCTAATATATAATCTAAAGCCATTCTATTTTGAATTACAGCTTCTCTGATTTGTCCTACTTCAGTAGCCAGTAATTCTAACACTGTAGCTGTTCGATTAGCTATTACTATTAACACAGCTTGTAATCTTATCATTCCATTGGTCAAAGTATATACCCTATTTGCCTATTCCCACGGCGGTAGGGAATGGCCGCAGGTGTATGAACAGAGGGCCGTATCAATATCTGGGAATGCATCCCCGCTGACTTCAAGCGGTGATGCGCTCCGACCCTCTGATTTCGGCCTGTGGTACTGGGAGCAAGGATGAGCAGCCACCTGAGCTCAAGCTCGTGTATTTCAATGCCAGGTCCGTAATGAATAAGGCTCCTCTCATTCGTGAGTTGGTTGAGGAGGAGCATGCGGACCTGGCTTGCATTACGGAGACCTGGTTGGGCCCAGGGGGCGGTGTCCCACTGGCTGATCTTTGCCCATCAGGCTTACGGGTGCTGCACCAGCCTTGGGCCCAGGGTAGGGCCGGTGGAGTGGCAGTAGTTGCGAGGGAGACCTTATGTCCGCGGGAGGCCACCATGGTACAGATAGTCGGGTGTAAGTCCCTCCTCCTGAGATGTGGCCCTAGAGCTCAGTTGGGCTTGCTGCTGGTGTACTTTTCGCCTAGTCGCGTAGCAGCAGCCCTGCCTGAGCTTCTCGATATCCTCTTAGGGTTGGTGGTTGAGTTCCCCAAGCTTATGGTTTTGGGTGACTTCAATCTACCATCCCTGGGGGGATCATCTGAATTAGCTCGGGGGTTCATGGCTTCCATGACGGCCATGGACCTGATGCAGGTTATTCAGGGCCCAACTCATGGGGGGGGGTCACACGCTCGATTTGGTTTTTCTATCCGGACGGTGGTTAGATGATCTGGGTGGGGGTTCTCCAATTATTACACCCCTGTCATGGACCGATCATCATCTCCTGTGACTGGTCTTCCGTTTTGCCACTCCCCGTCGTGGGGTTGTTGAGCCAATGAGATGGTTCCGCCCTAGGCGCTTGATGGACCCTGAGCGGTTCCAGGCGGCACTTGGGCCCCCACCTGCCTCCTTTGCCCACAGATCGGCCGATGCCCTAGTGGAAGCCTGGGAAAGGGCGGCCACAGAGGCACTCGACCGAGTTGTACCCATGCGGCCCTTGACCCGGCGCAGATCCCAATGGGCTCCATGGTTCTCCATGGAGCTCCAGGAGATGAAGCGTCGGAGACGGGGCCTAGAGAGCTGTTGGAGGTCCAGCCGATCCGAATCCGACCGGTTACGACTAAGGTCGTTCACGAGAACTTATCTCACGGTGATGTGGGTGGCAAGGTCTAACCACTTTGCCACCCTCATCGCGTCCGCAGATAATCGCCCGGCCGCCCTGTTTAGAGTAACTCGCTCCCTCCTTAATCAGGAGGTGAGGGAGGAGCCCTTGCAGGGTCGTGCCGAGGAGTTTAGCCGATATCTGTCAGACAAAATTGCTCGGATCCGGACCGGTTTGGACTCCGACTGGGCAGAGTCTGATGATGAGGACATGGGCAGTCTTGTCGATGTTATCTGGGAGGGGTTCGACCCTGTGACTCCTGAAGACGTGGACAGGATCATGGGGAAGCTGAGGTCCACCACGTGTTTGTTGGACCCGTGTCCCTCCTGGCTGATTTATGCGGCCCGGGATGGGACACGAGGCTGGCTCCAGGCAGTGATAACTGCTTCTTTGAATGAGGGTAGTTTTCCCGCCGCCTTGAAGGAGGCGGTGGTGAGACCCCTCCTCAAGAAGCCTGCCTTGGACCCAGCAATATTAAACAACATTCGTCCGGTCTCAAACCTTCGCTTCCTTGCAAAGGTTGTTGAGAGCGTGGTGGCGCAGCAGCTCCCTTTGTTCTTGGATGAAGCTGATTATCTAGACCGGTACCAATCGGGTTTCAGGCCCGGGTACAGCACGGAGACGGCATTGGTCGCTCTGGTGAATGATCTCTGGCGGGCTCGGGACAGGGGTTGTTCCTCTGTCCTAGTCCTTTTAGACCTCTCAGCGGCTTTTGATACCATCGACCATGGTATCTTGCTGCGACATCTCAGGGGGTTGGGAGTGGGAGGCACAGTTTTTCAGTGGTTCTCCTCCTACCTTCTAGGACGTTCGCAGTCGGTGTTGGCAGGGGGGCAGAGGTCGACCTTGAGGCCTCTCATTTGTGGAGTTCCTCAGGGATCGGTCCTCTCGCCTCTCCTGTTCAACATCTATATGAAGCCGCTGGGCGAGATCATTCGTGGTTTTGGAGTTGGGTATCATCAGTATGCTGATGATACCCAGCTTTTTATTTCGACCCCAAACCACCCCAGTGATGCCCTCGACGTGATGTCCCGTTGCCTGGAGGTGGTCCGGGTCTGGATGGGGAGGAACAGGCTTCGGCTCAACCCTGACAAGACTGAGTGGCTGTTCGTGCCGGCATCTCGGGAAATTCAGATTACCCCATCTCTTGCCATAGGGCGTGCAACTTGGGGGTCCTCCTAGACTCACAGCTCTCTCTAGAAGATCATATTGGAGCTGTGACTAGGGGGGCCTTTGCCCAGGTTCGCCTGGTACGCCAGTTGCGGCCCTATCTGGACCGGGATGCCTTGCGTACAGTCACTCATGCGCTCGTGACCTCTTGTCTGGACTACTGTAATGCTCTCTACATGGGGCTGCCCTTGAAGACCACTCGGAGGCTCCAACTGGTGCAGAATGCAGCCGCGCGAGTTGTGTTGGGAGTCTCCCGATACTCCCATGTTACACCTTTGCTCCGTGAGCTGCATTGGCTGCCGGTTGCCCTCCGGGTGAGATTCAAGGTGTTGGTAATGACTTACAAAGCCCTACATGGCATGGGTCCGGATTACCTACGGCAACACCTACGGCCAGCGTCAACTTCCCTCCGTCCAGTGCGCTCCCACAGAGAGGGCCTCCTCAGGGTGCCTCCGATCAAAGAATGTCGATTGGTGGCCCCTAGGGGGAGGGCGTTCTCTGTGGGCGCGCCAGACCTGTGGAACCGCTTGCCAGTCAAGCTCCGGATGGCCCCCGACCTTCGCTCCTTCCGGCGGGATCTAAAAACTTATTTATTTGAGCAATCCGGCCTGGTTTGATGGGTTAGGGGTTGGGGTTTTAATATGGTTTTTTAATTACTGTATATATCGGGCATAATATTTAATTGTTTTTTAACTTTTGTACTTCGTTTTTAATATTTATTGCCCTGTACACCGCCCTGAGTCCTTCGGGAGAAGGGCGGTATAAAAATTTAATAAATATAAATATAATATATATTGTCCTCCATGTGGTACAGGCATAGCTCACAAGGTTGTTCCTACACATCTATATGCTTTCCCTTCCATTTTACATTTATCTGTATGCCATTTATAAATGTTCCAATATTCAGTGAATCCTGTGGTTAAGGTTCCATTTATATGTTTCCAACCCCAGATCCATTCTGTTAACTGTTTTACTATCCCTTCCTTATTTTGCTTTATGCATAAACATCCCAGTCTTAACCTATTTACAGCATAAGAACATTGTTTGTTAGTGTATGTTGTTTTAAGTTTAATACAGTTTACAGGGCCTGTTGTAAGTGGAATCTTGTTGAAGTAGAAAAATTGACAGAAGCCAGGCCAAGCTCTTCAATGTAGGAAGTTTATTCTGTGCAGGTTCAAACTGCACTTAGCATGAAAGAGTCTGAACCCCGAAAGGTTCAAATCAACATACATTTATACAGTTACATTCATCTGGTATTCATATGTCATATTATAGGCGTTACAAAGGGAGGAATAATATATGGTAACGTAAGTAATATTATATAGAGAAGTGAAATATGCCTAGTACAGACTAACAACAAAAGAAAAGGAGCTGTCAGCAAAAGGGAGTATACATGTGATAAATGTTAGCTCAGGAAGAGAACAACAGGATGCATATGTCTGGGTCAAGATAAAAATACTAACGGCTTAGCACAGCTACTTACTTGCTAGCTTGCAAGCTAAGGGGAAGTAGGGCAAAAGTCAGAGGCCGTAGCATTGAGAGCTCTGCCTCAGCCTAAACCAAAGTTACAATTCTTCAGGTCATCAGACCTTCTGTCCCACCCTTGGGTTGACAGGTCACACCTGAGTTAGTCCCTGATTCTGCATTGCCTCATATTCCCCCCTTTGTGGCCCTTCTGAATTTTCCAGGAGGGCCACATATTCACCACCCTCTTTGTCAAGTTGTTCCTTGTGGAAGTCCCACATTGCCATTACCTGAGCAGTAGCCTTCCGTTCAGCAAGCAGGGCTAGGCTATTTGATATTGTGCGTACAAAAATTGGGAGGATGCAAGGTAGGAGTACATAACCAGCAGCAATGAGACCTATAAGGGTCACAATGGCCTGTAATCCAGGGAGCCTGGGGAACCATCCACTAAAAATCTCCTGGAAATCAAACCCTTTCCAACTCTGGTCTGCATTATGAGTGAGTTGTCTCATTTCAGTTGTTAGCTGCTTAATTACTTGCCCAGTTTCATCTATCTGGAGGCAACAGTTGGTAAGATTAAATTTACCACACACCCCACCTTCTTTTGCTAGAATGTAGTCTAAAGCCAACCGGTTCTGATATACTGCTGTACGAATTTTGTCAGTAGTTTTTGCTAATATATTTAAAGCTTTATCAATTCGTTGTCCTGCCAAATCTAACACTGCTTGTAATCTGATAATCCTATTCAACATGTAGATAGGCGTTCGATACCCGTAGGAGCCATCCTCTGCCCATGTAGCACTCCCATATGTACACACTATCCTTTCAGAATCCCACACATTAGTCTTCTCATATTCCGCCAATTCTTTACAAGGGAAATTAGAAAAAGCATTGTCCACATCCCGTTTTCGTCTCATGGACCCAAGCGGGTCATACACTGGGACTCCAAGGACTTGCTTGGTTTGTATTGGCAAGAGGAAAAAAGACGGTTTTATCCATCCCAACACACATGAACCAGACCAGTTTGCAGGTAATTCTTCATAGGCTAATTTGCCACAAATCCAATACATGTTTGCAGGAGCTTTCCAAGCAGGACCACCGGGTTGGTTAAGATACACAAGAATGGTCATATCAAATTTCTCTGGCTCTGTCAGGTTTCCTGGGGAAGTCCAACCAGTATAAGCCTCATCCCAGGTGCCTAGACAGATCAAATCCCCTACATGGACAGTCCCCTTCCTAGCAAAACAATTCCTGCCTACCAAGTTGGTAGATAGGGTCCATGTTAATCCCAAAGTCTCCTTCTGGTTGGTTATATTACCACTGCGGGACATATTATTAAATACTTCCGGGTCAGCTTCCAAAGCCTCCCACGGCCATTGTTCCCCCATGTTAGTCCCACCACACACAAAACAATTTTTAACTGTTAGCATTTTAGCTATCTCCTCAGCCATCTCTATAAACAAATTCTTAGCTTTTAAGTCGATAGATAAGGGACTTTCCAATTCTCTTAAACTATCATATACTGACCACCCCAAGCTCTTTACTTGTCCATCGTACACTTTCTCCTTGGTGATTGTAATATAAGACAATGGATCACTACCCATACCATCCACTCCTAGGGCCAAGCTATATACATTTGGTATCTGTCTACTTATTTCAAATCGTATCCTATTGGTTCCATAAAGCCTGGTCAACTGAGTAATATACTCACATCCATCGAATCCTCCTCCAGTGTAATCACATACACAATCCCATCCTGTGCAGCAGTCTCAGCTTCCCGTCCCATCAGCCTTGGCATACATGGTACAGGGGTGATATGAACTTTCTGTAACCCAGGTCTTACATCCCTTATGTTTCTGGGCATCACACAGGTATTTATGATTGTTCTTATATGCGTTCTTCCAAGCTTCCGACCCACATGATACCTTACCCTGTACATTGGGGCTTCTATCGATAGCAGAGCACCCATTTATGACTATGTCAGCTTTGTCTTTATCTCCTGTGGCTAGCAGTGTGGTAGAATTTAAAATATATCTCTGGTGTGAATATTGAGTAGGATTGTTAAAGAATCCTGCATAAACTGTATAGTTAAAACGTGCAGGTGTCTCAGGCTTATAACAAATTTGATTAGTCTTTCCCTTTTCAGTCTGATTACACAGGCTATACATGGTATGGTTGGATACACATGTCCTCCCTGTAGGGATACATCCTTTTGGTTGCTGTGTATGATATACTAAAGTATTCATGATGTGGGTCCCATGCCTAGCCTTTGTTATACAAGCTACACACTGTCCTTCAGCCCCTGGAGCAGAGCCCCTGGTGTCCACATGTTGCTCTCCAACAGTGGGGCCTTGATCCCTCATTGTTTGGGCAATGGCTTTCACTGGGTCCTCAGTGTAGAGCGTATTCCCAGAACTTAGTGTAGATGTGTTAGTTCCAATAAAACACTGTACACACCTTTCAAGAGTAGGTTCCTTTTCACTGGCCCTCGGCCGTCTACCCTTCTTTGGTTTTGTTGCACCGTTTGGTAGAGCATGTCTTTGACCGTTGCCCCGAGAATCCAGAATACACGTGCCCTGCCATCCCAATTTTAGTTGTGAAATTACATTAACTTCCTCCCATCCCCAATACAACGGACTACCACACCTTAACGTCACAGGTGGTTCCCTTCGCTCATGCGGGGTACCCTCACACATACCTCTGCGGAAAGCATATCCCACATATTGACATGCAGCGGGATTTGTAAAGCGACGGACCTGGCATGCAATCCTAGTAATTTGATCAAAAGCTTGAGGATGTTGGCAGGGATGAGGCAAAATACCATTCCAGCATTCAGGTGTAAAAGAAAGGGGTGGGTTCCCATCATATTGTCCAATTCCAACAGAGTAGGTAGATACGATCCGTGGCTTCTCATGGGGGTCACTCCACTGGCCTAAATTCTGAATACACACATTAGTTCCCTTTACCACTGTTAGATACACAATCATCAGTAGCAAAACACACTTGAGCAGCAACAGGTCACAGAGGATAACCCCCACCTTACTGACAGGGATCAAAGTCATGTTTATCACAAGGATCATGAGAATAAGCACATGCAGCATGTATAGCTCCACAATCAACACAGTGATAACAGCAACAGCAATCAGGTAAAACACAAAATTCACACATAAACCCAATCAATACTCATAAGATTAATTGAACCTCTCCTCTCCTTTTCGCCTGTGCGTAGACAGCCAGCTTCCGGTGTGGCTGAGCAGAGGCTTTCCAAAGCTTCACCTGTGCGTAGACAACCAGCTTCCGGTATGGTTGAGCAGAGGTTCTTCCAAGCAGTATGTTCGTTCAGAGTCAGCAGAATCACGCGGAAAGAAAAATCTGCATATGTAAAGCAACACTCCAGCATAAAGAAAGTTATGTATATGAATCTAAACACTATTTCCGCTTTATTGTCATATTAGTAGGAACCTGTTTGTTGACGACAGCCTTCCATCCTGAATTAGCAGCTGCCTTCACCCTTGTCCAATGTATCCATGATTTAGACTCAGCAATCTTAACGGCTAAAGGGGAGGCTAATATGACTGTATAGGGCCCTTTCCACTGACCCTTCAAAGGCTCCTTCTTCCAGTGTTTGATCCACACTCTATCCCCTGGTTCAAAATGATGACAATGAGTGACCAATCGCGGAGGAGACTGCTCCATAACATAGCGCTGTAATTTCTGTACCTGTTTGTTCAACTCTTGTACCATTTCCAAGGTCCACACACCCCTCTTATGTCCCAAATCAGGCCACCCCATTAGATTTCTTCTGAGTAGATTAGGCGGACGGGCAAACATTAACTCAAATGGTGATAATTTATACCGACCACAGGGTGAACTGCGAATTGCAAATAAAGTCAAAGGCAAAACATCCACCCACTTGAGATGGCTGTCTGTACAAATTTTGGTAATACGCTCCTTAAGGGTTCTATTCATACGTTCAACCGATGCCCCAGATTGTGGATGATAGGCACTATGGAACCTCCATTTAATCCCCACTGCAGTCATGACTCCTTGATTAACCTGGTGTACAAACTCAGGGCCATTATCCGAGGAAATATGGGTGGGTATTCCAAACCTCGGAATGATTTCCTTTAACAACACCTTCACCACTTCCTTCGCTTGCTTAGTCTTAGTAGGGAATGCTTCCGGCCACCCAGTATACATGTCCACTATCACTAACATTGCCTTGTATATACCACATCGAGGCATATCAGTAAAGTCCATCATGTCATAATCCATAGGAACATAGGACTTCGGAATCGCCCCAGGCGGCAACACCGGACCCTGTCTTGGATTCACTTTTGAACAAGTTACACATTTTGCTACCACTGCTGCAGCAATGCCCGCAATCCTGTTGATGAAATAATCTCTATTCAAAGCTGCTTCCAGTGCAGATTTCCCCATATGAGTGACCTCATGAGCCAACCGAGCCAACTCCCATGCAACACTAGATGGCACAAAAACCCTTCCATCTGGTAACACATACCATCCATCATCCATTTTGGCATGCAAATCAGCTACTGCTTTTAAGCTCTCCTGTGTTGTATAAGAAGGTCTCATATCTGGTGGTACTACACCCAACATCGTCACATTTTGCGTAAAGTCCACAGCTTGGCCGCCCCTTTTTGCTGCCTCCCTAGCCTCTAAATCAGCAGCATGGTTTCCTTGGGCTACCTTGTCATCTCCTCTTTGATGTCCCTTACAATGCATTACAGCCACCTTCTTTGGCTTATTCACAGCCTGCAACAACCTAGTTATCAGATCAGCATGTAAAATGTGCTTCCCAGCTGAATCCCTAAAACCCCTTTCTTTGTATACTACCCCATGAACATGCAACGTCAAGAAAGCATATTTGCTGTCTGTCCAAACATTCAGACAATGACCTTCAGCCAGTTCCAAAGCCCGTATTAGTGCCCATAATTCAGCCACCTGTGCACTAAACCCTCTTCCCAGGGATCCACTCTCTATGACCTTGTCATCATCCACAATGGCATAGCCTGCAAGCCTCATTCCATTTACAACAAAACTTGAACCATCAGTGAACCAATTAAGCTGGGCATCAGGCAAAGGTACATCAGTCAAGTCTGGTCTACTGGAATACACACTTTCCAACACTTCCAAGCAATTATGCCCAACCTCAGTCTCTGTGGGCAGCAAGGTAGCAGGATTCAACCTATTCGATACAAAAAACCTAATCTGAGGATTTTCAATTAAAATAGCCTGATACTTCGCTAATCTCTGTCCACTGATCCAGAGATATCCCTTAGTATCTAACATTGACTGTACAGAGTGAGGAGTATGCACATTAATGGGACTGGAGAATGTCAATTTATTACAATCCTGTATCAACTCCACTATAGCTGCCAGAACCTTTACACAATGAGGCCACCCTTTAGCAACTCCATCCAATTGCTTAGATAAATACGCCACAGGTTGTTGCCAACTCCCCAAACGCTGGGTTAGGACCCCAAGAGCTATGTTTCTGCTAGTATCTACATATAAATTGAAAGGTTTCTGCAAGTTCGGTAATGCCAATGCGGGGGCCTGAGTCAATGCCGATTTAATATTAACAAAAGCATTCTTTTGTTCTTTTCCTCATTCCAATGGCTCAGTATTAGCACCTTTGGTGGCTGCATATAAAGGGGCAGCCATTAAAGCAAAATTCGGGATCCAAATCCTGCAGAAGCCTGCCATCCCCAGAAAACCCCTCAGTTGTCGTTTCGTGCGAGGCTCTGCCAACATAAGAACTGCTTGCTTTCTCTCAGGACCTAAAGACCGGCGCCCCTTCTGAATGTCATATCCCAAATACCTCACCCCTGGTTGCACCAATTGAGCCTTTTTCCTGGATACTCTGTATCCACATCTTAATAGCAAGTTCAAGAGACTCCTATTATTACTCCAACAGTCATCTTTACTATTTCCAGTAACTAACACATCGTCCACATATTGCAAAATAATATCCCCCTGCTGACATGGCACATAGCATTCAAGATCTTTTGCCAGGGCTGTACCAAACAAAGTAGGAGAATTCTTAAAGCCCTGAGGCAAGCGCGTCCAAGTGTATTGTGTTTTAGCCCCCGTGCGAGGATGTTCCTATTCAAATGCAAACAAAGGCTGACTCATAGGATGTATTGGAATAGTAAAAAATGCATCCTTCAGGTCAATCACAGAAAACCAACTAGCTTGAGGGGGGATCAGACTCAGGAGGGTATAGGGGTTTGGAACAGCTGGGTGAAGGGTCACAGTCAAGCTGTTCACGGGTCTTAAATCTTGTACCGGGTGGAATGAGTTATCCGGTTTCTTGATGGGGATTATGGGGGTATTCCAGGGTGAGTGGGTACGTACTAGTATTCCTGCCTTCAAAAAATTTTGAATGGTCTCATAAACAGCACAAATCGCTTCCCAACTGACAGGCCTTTGCCCAATTTGCACTGGAATAGCCCCTGGCTTCAGTTCCACTATCACTGGAGGATGATGTGCAGCAAAGCCAGGTGGATTATCCTCAGCCCATAACCCAGGCACCCCAAACAATTCCCATGTTGCATCAGGCAGGGGTGCATCAACCTCCTTTGCTACCATAAGCCTCCATGATTCCTCCAGTGGATGGCGAACAGTTACTGTTTGACTTCCTTCATCAAATGAAATGGTTGCTCCCAATTTAGAAAGTAAATCTCTCCCCATTAAAGGAATAGGGCATTCAGGAATGTATAGGAATTCATGTTGTATTGCAGAACCTTTGAAGTCACAAGTTACTGGTTGTAAAACTTGCCGCTTCAATATTTGACCAGACACCCCAGTAATTTGTATCTGATGAAGACCAGGTTTATTAATTAATTTGTTCACTACCGACCGTCCTGCCCCTGTATCTACAAGAAACGTAGTCTTCTGACCCCCAATTTTCAATGTAACCAATGGCTCGGGAGGGGTCTGTTCCAAGCCCGGTCCCCGTCAGTCAGTCCAGTCTGCATCCGCCAGACCAAAAGTCTCCCCTTCTCCTACCCTGTCATTTCTTCGGAGACCTCTACCAAAACCACATCCACCACGTTATCCACCATCCAATTGTCGGTCTCGAACTCTATCCTGCTGTCCCCTGCCACCTATTCTGACATTCAATCTACCATGAGAAGGTTGTAGCCTCCCCCCTCTCTCCCCCCTGCACCTTGGACATTCCCTACTCCAATGTCCTTCACCTTTACATTATGCACACTGATTGGGCCCTAATATAGGTTTTCGCCTGGGGAGGTTAATGGGGGGGTTCATAGCTAAAGTTTCCTGTAACGCCACAGCCAAAACTTCAGTATCCTTTTGCCTCCTGATGTCCCTTTCCTTCCTCTCAACTTTATCCCTATTCACATACACTTTTCTTGCAATTTCCAACAATTCACTGGTATTCTTTCCCAAAGCACCTTCTACTCTCTGTAACTTTCTCCGTATATCAGCATAACTTTGAGTTATAAATCTTTCATTTAACATCCTGAGGTTTTCAGGCAACCTTGGGTCCACCTGGGTATATATTTCATAAGCCTCAATTAACCTTTGCAAAAAGCTTTCTGGGCTCTCATCTGCTCTTTGAGTTACTAGAGTTGGCTTCAACATATTTACAGGAGGTTTCCCTGCACCTTTCAAAGCTTCCACCACCAAATTCTGATACTCTCCTAACTTCATCCTATCATCTTCTTTAGTAGGATCCCATCCCGGATCCCTTTCAGGTGCCCGCACTGGCAATTCTGCACCAATATCCTCCACCGTCGGAAATCTCTCCTGTAAACATTTCCTAACTGCCATTTTCCACTTTTCCCTTTCTTCTGGCGTTAGTAAGGTATTTATTAACTGTTGTATATCAGACCATGTAGGATTATGAGTTTTCATAATAGTTTGGAACAAATCAGCCATTTCTGTAGGTTTTGAAGACAATGGCCCATAGTGTTGTTTCCAATTAAAAAGATCAGTTGTAGTAAAAGGTACATATTGATACACGGGCCGATATTGAATTTCACCTTGAGGATTCATAATTGGTTGATCAACTTGACGCAATGGTGCAACAAGATCAGATTCTACATTCTCTATTTTAGCTGCTATTGCCCTAGTTCTGGCACGGGTCTGAGGCCCTTTTTGTGGCGTAACACCTCCCTCTGCCCCCATTACACTTTGATCAATATTGCTACTATTCCCTTGCCCCCCATTCACCACTCCAGTTGGTGGCTCGTACAGTGGCTCATATGGTGGCACAGGTGGCCTTGGCAATGGCACAGGTGGCATCAGCAATGGCACATGTGGTGACGGTAAGGGCGGAGCACATGGAGGTGGTGGAGGCCACCAGTCCTCCTCCTGACTCTCAATTTTCACTTTAGGCACTTCCACTGTCTGTGGCTTACGGGTCTTAGAAGCTTGCTTGTTCACACCAGTTTTCCTCTGCCCTGGACTCTGAGCTATGCACAGTCTAACCATCTCTGCCTGTCATTCCAACACTTTTCTCATCCAATGCATTCACCCACTGGTCAATGTACAGAAATTGATCACCATATTTCTTATCATCCCCAGCTAGGATTCCCCACAATGCATCCACAGTCTCACGTCTAAAAGAACCTTGTGGAGGCCAGCCTGTCCCTAAAGTGGGCCATACTTGTTCACACAGAAATTTCAATTTAATCCTATTCCCCTTTGGATATTTAGGATCACTAAAATAATCATCAAATCCTTTTAACATGCATGCCAACGGTGTGTTGGGCACACTCTGATGCCCCCCCATACTAATACACTGCCACTGACCTACGGTGCCGGACGTTCCAACGGTCACCAATAGGAATTGCAATGGCTTAACCTCCCACACAACCTAACACGGACTGCTTTAGGGACGACGTTGTCCTGAGTCCAGGAGGGTGATCAGTCCCCCTCTTCTGTCTTCAAATGAGACAGGCACACCAGAGTTTAACAGATACTCACCTGAAACGCGTTGTCCACTTCCCCATCCTGGCCAGGAATTGTTCAGACCACCGTTCCTACACTGCAGGGTTCTTGGACTCGATCAGAGCACCGTCGGTACCAAAGAGTTGTCACTGCTGTCTCCCGGAGGCTGGATCCCCCGTGGCGCCTGGAGAATGTTCAGGAGTGACTGCCCGATGGGCCCGAGGGGTTGAATGGTCCTCAGCAAAATGTTGCCTTGACCTTTGGTCCTGCCGCGGTCGCCATTTGAAGTAGAAAAATTGACAGAAGCCAGGCCAAGCTCTTCAATGTAGGAAGTTTATTCTGCGCAGGTTCAAACTGCACTTAGCATGAAAGAGTCTGAACCCCAAAAGGTTCAAATCAACATACATTTATACAGTTACATTCATCTGGTATTCATATGTCATATTATAGGCGTTACAAAGGGAGGAATAATATATGGTAACGTAAGTAATATTATATAGAGAAGTGAAATATGCCTAGTACAGACTAACAACAAAAGAAAAGGAGCTGTCAGCAAAAGGGAGTATACATGTGATAAATGTTAGCTCAGGAAGAGAACAACAGGATGCATATGTCTGGGTCAAGATAAAAATACTAACGGCTTAGCACAGCTACTTACTTGCTAGCTTGCAAGCTAAGGGGAAGTAGGGCAAAAGTCAGAGGCCGTAGCATTGAGAGCTCTGCCTCAGCCTAAACCAAAGTTACAATTCTTCAGGTCATCAGACCTTCTGTCCCACCCTTGGGTTGACAGGTCACACCTGAGTTAGTCCCTGATTCTGCATTGCCTCATTGTCATATGTTTGAGTCCAAATACATTGACTTTTCCCCAACATTTGATGTCCCTTACTTCTATTTAAACAAAAGAAGCCAGTTGGAACTTTATTTAACTCCCACATATGTCAGTTAGTATCAGTCCAATTGCTAGTATAATCCTCAGAGTCAGGGAGAAGAAAATGTGGGCTCAAAGGCACTGCTCTCATAGGCTGTTGAGCTATCAAAGGCCTACCACACACCCAACATTTGGTTAAATTGAATACCTTATGCACTTATTCTGCAAACTCCACAAACAAATTTTTACCTTCATTTCCCAGGCTGTTCTGGTGTGTTATCTTCAGGAATATTAGAATTAGAATCCACCCCCTCATGATTATTACACAGTATGTTACACTTGTAAATTGATCCACAATTACAACAATAATAACAATAACTTTAATCACACTAGCAATGACAAAGGTGACACATCTACCACCTAATTCTTACAATTTGAAAATCTACTTTTTCAGTATCTAATGGCGTGACTTCTGTCTCAGTTATTGGTTTTACTTGTAACAAACCACTTTTACTTTTCTCATGAGTCACCACCAACACTTTTGTTGTTTGTCTGGGGTCACCTGGGATTCTAATAGAGATGTTTGAAATAGATGGGAATTCTGTTCCACCACCCATTCAAATTCTTTTAAATGTGGCTTTCAGTCCTTGTCCTGGAATAACCGTCCAACCTCTTTCAGGTCCAGTCACCACCTTTGCTCTTGTGTAGTGAGTCCAATCCTTTTCAGCCATCCAGACAGCAGATTCACTAGGTAAGGACCTTTCCAGCTTGGTTACAAAGGTTCCTCCTTCCTTTTACGAATCAGTACCCACTGTCCTGGCTGGATCTTATGGACTGGAAATTCCAAAGGAGCTGTTTGTGCCACCAAGCCTTCCTGTCAAAGAGAAGACAGAGACCCCAGTACTTGTTCCACATATTTTTTAATAAACAGATCAAATATTTCAGGTAGAATGCCCCCACCTTCTACCTTTGGCAATGGCAATCCAAACATCAATTCATAAAGTGATAATCCTACATTGGCCCTTGGTTTAGTTCTAATCCTAAATAAGGCCAATGGTAATACTTTGGTCCAGGGCATCCTGGTTTCCAATATTAATTTCTTTAATTGATTTTTCAAAGTTTGGTTTGCTTTCTCTACTTTTACAGAGCTAGAAGGGTGCCAGGCTGTGTGGTGTTCCCACCTAATCCCCAAAGAGTCCATTATTATTTGTAATACCTTTGCAGTGAAATGAGTTCCTCTATCACTGTCAAATGCTTCCACAATACCATATCTTGGAAGTATTTGTTCCAAAATAACTTTGGCCTGCATTAGCTGTGGCAGAGGTGGTAGGAAATGCTTCTGCCCACCCAGTCAAATGATTGACCAACACAAGTAGATATTTTAATTTCCCTATCTTAGGCATTTCAGTAAAATCTATCTGCACATACTGAAAGGGTCTAATAGCTATTGGTCTCCCTCCTTTGGGGGCCTTAACACTCTGATGTTTGTTAACCTTTTTACATATTAAACATCCCTCTGTGGCCCTTTGGGCTATCCCATAAATTCCAAGGGTAGCATAGGATTTCAAGTATGTTTGTACCAGTGCTTTAGTTCCCCAATGACTCCCCTGATGTAATTTTTGGATCACCATTCTTGCAGTACCTTGTGATAACCAGGCCCTCCCATCTGGTAATTTCCATTTTTTATCCAGTTTGACATAGCTAGATCCTAATTCTTGAATTCTTTCTAATTCTCTCTGAGTGAAGACCTTTTCTTCTTTCGGATCTTCCAACACAGGTATTAAGGTACAAAGTTTTTCTTCTTTTGCTGCCCTTTTAGCTTCCTCATCAGCTGATTCCCTCTTATTTCAGGCAACAACCCCCTCTGGTGTCCTTTTACATGTATGACAGCCTGTTTAAGGGGCCAGTTTACCTTTTCCATAACATCTTCTACTACGTAAAGCAGGTCCACTATTGATGCACAGTCATGTTCTACTTCTTGCTTAGCCCATTTTGCTCCTATAAAAAATCAGATGGGTTGATCCCTCCCCCAGTAGTTAATATTAGATCAGGTTGATCCATAAGAATTGTCTCAAATTTCAACAACCTTGAGTCTGTCATCCATTTTGAAGCTCTGTTTGATAGTAACATCTTAACCTGGTGTTTAGTTGTCACTATCAATGCCCCCCAAAAGTCAATTTCCTGGCTTCTTCTACTAACAAAGCCACAGTTGCACAGGCTTGAATACACCTTGGCCATCCTTGGATGACATAATCTAAATACTTAGACAAGTAGGCTATTGGCTTTTGTTGTCCTGCCCATTTCTGAGTTAATATTCCAATGGCATGTCCCTCATGTATCCCCACCCACAGATGAAATGGTTTCTTCAGTGAGGGTAGAGACAATACTGGTGCTTGCACTAAAGCCCCTTTCAAATTCTCACAATCCTTTCCTTCTGCTGGAGTCCATTCTAATCTCTCAGGTTGATTTTGCAAAAGTTTTTCATATAACTTTTTAGTCTTGCTAGAATATTCTGATATCCATAATCTACAATAGCCTGTCATCCCCCAAATCCCCTTAATGCTCTTTTTGTTGTTGGTAATTGTAACTTTATTATAGCCTCAATCCTTTTGCCATCTATTTTTCTTTTACCTTCAACTATAATATGTGCTAGATATTTTACCTCCTTTTCTACCAATTGGGCTTTATTTCCCCCACCTCGGTTATTCAGACCACATCTCTGTTATGCTAATTCCAGCATACAGACCACTCATCAGGCGTTCAGGGCTACTATGGAAGCAGGTGAGGACCTGGCCAGCAGGAGCCATCTCTGCTCTTCAGGACTGCTTTGATTGCACTGACTGGGACATGTTTAGGGAGGCTGCAACCAACGGCGACTCCATTGACTTGGAGGAGTATACGTCATCAGTGACCAGCTATATTAGCAAGTGCATTGATGACGTTACAGTCTCCAGGAAAATTATCTTACAACCCAATCAGAAGCCGTGGATAACTGGAAAGGTACATGCACTACTGAAAACTCGAGACTCTGCATTCAGGGCAGGCGATAGAGCAGCCCTAAGACTAGTGAGAGCTAAATTGTCCTGGGCCATCAGAGGAGCAAAGCGTGCACATGCCCAGAGCATCCACCAATACTTCACGGACAGCGGCGACACATGGCGTATGTGGCAGGGCATCCAAGCCATCACTAATTACAGAATATTACCATCTGCCTGTGAGAGTGATGGCTCACTTCCAGATGCGTGTAACAGTTTCTACGCCTGTTTTGAAACACAGAACAACGTGACAGCAAGGAAGACTACCCTCCTTCCAACAACCAGATACTTTGTCTCTCCACTGCTGACGTGAGGAAAGCCCTAAGTAGAGTCGACCCACGGAAAGCTGCGGGACCAGACAATATTTCTGGCAGAGTGCTCAGAGGATGTGCAGATCAACTGGCAGATGTTTTCACTGACATCTTTAACATTTCTCTGAGCACCACTGTTGTCCCAAAGTGCTGCAAGACAACGATCATTGTTCCCATGCCGAAGAAACCATCTGTGTCTTGCCTCAATACTACCGTCCCGTTGCACTTACTTCCATCATTATGAAGTGCTTTGAGAGGCTCATCATGAGGCACATAAAGACCCTGCTGCCCGTAACATTGGATCCACTGCAGTTTGCATACCACTCAAATCGTTCCACCGATGATGCCATCTCTACTACACTCCATCTAGCTCTCACTCATCTAGAAAATAAGGACTCATACGTACGCATGCTGTTCATAGACTTTAGTTCAGCATTCAACACTATTATTCCCCAACACCTGATGGGGAAGCTGGCCCTGTTGGGCTTTTGTAACTGGATCCTGGACTTTTTGACTGGAAGACCTCAGTCAGTCCAGATCGCGAATAACATGTCTAACATCATCATACTGAACACTGGGGCCCCTCAGGGCTGTGTGCTCAGTCCCCTGTTGCTCACCCTGCTGACACACGATGGTGTAGCAATGCACAGTTTGAACCACATCATTAAGTTCACTGATGATACGACCGTGGTGGGTCTCATCAGCAAGAATGATGAGTCAGCATATAGAGAGGAGGTGGAGAAGCTAATAGACTGGTGCAAAGCCAACAACCTGTCTCTGAATGTAGACAAAACAAAAGAGATGGTTGTTGACTTCAGGAGGACAAAATACGACCGCTCCCTGCTGAACATCAATGGCTCCTTCGTGGAGATCGTAAGGAGCACCAAATTTCTTGGTGTTCACTTGGCGGAGAATCTCACTTGGTCCCTCAACATCTGTTCCATAATAAGGAAGGCCCATCAGCGTCTTTACTTTCTGAGGAAACTGAGGAAGGCACAGCTTCCACCACACATCCTCACAATCTTCTACAGAGGGACTATTGAGAGCACCCTGAGCAGTTGCATTACTGCCTGGTTTGGAAACTGCACCGTTTTGGATTGCAAAACCCTACAGCAAATAGTGAGGATGGCAGAGAAGATCATTGGGGTTGCTCTTCCCTCTGTCATGGATATTTACATAACACGTTGCATCCGTAAAGCCAGAAACATTGTGGCTGATTACACACACCCCTCATACACACTCTTCACTCTTTTGCCATCTGGAAAGAGGTACAGGAGCATTCGGGCTCGGACATCCAGATTGTGTAACAGTTTCTTCCTACAAGCCATTAGAATTCTCAACACGAAGAAACTGGAACTATAAATACTTGTATTGCAGTTTTTTAAGTTCTTAGAGTTATGTGTAGTTGTTGTTCTGTTCTTTTTTTGATTCGTGTCGTCTGATGTAGCACCTTGGTCCTGGGGAAACGTTTCGTTTCACTGTGTACTGTATTGTATATTGTTGAAATGACAATAAAGTCTACTACTACTACTACTACTACTACTACTACTACTACTACTAGACACCCTCAAACCTTTTTCTGCCAAAAAGTTTAGTAACTCTACTGTAGCTTCCTCTACTTTATTCTTTTTTCCTGTCAATAGCAAATCATCTACATATTGTGTTAAATCGTGGGCTCTGGTGAGCAGGAATGAAGACACACGGCTGAGTACAGAGAAACTCATTCTTTTATTCAAGCTAGAACTGTACTTGAGCTTGGGCCGCTCCCAGCCACAATATATAGCCCAGCCCCAAGGTAACAGCCAATAGGTTTGAATCCTTGCTTGCCGCCCTGGGCTGACCAATTACATCAGTTTACAGTATTTCACAACATAGTCTGTGAGATATGCCGGAGGTTTGTGTGGCCTGGAAGAACGTCTTGGAGTTCCCCTCGCTTTGTGGTCTACCAGCTTACCCGGTGGGCTGGGTAGACCCACGTCCCCTTGTGCTCCATTGTCCAGGGGGATTGAAACGCTCTGGCTGGCCTCACCTGGCTGGCCCACCCCAGAGTCAGTCTGTTCTGCAGAGTAGGCACAGCGGTTCCTGAGATTCGGCTGGCTCACCTGGTCAGGGGTTCCATGTTGCACTTCCGAGCTTCCTGGTTCTTCCTCGGAATCAACTTCTGCTGAGAAGGGGAAACCCTGGTGGTTCTGGTGTGGGCTGGCTTGGGTGCCAGTTTGAGGACCTCGGGACGGACTTATGCCACAGTCCTCACTTAGTGACCATTCTGGAAACCTCTTTCTAAGTTGGTCAATGTGTCTTCTGACCAGTCGCCCTCCCTCCAATCCCACTTCGTAAGATAGGGGTCCGGATGCCTTGGTCACCTGACCAGGAACCCATAAATTTCCTGGCTCATAGTTTCTGGCCCAAACCCAATCACCCATTTGCAGCCCCCTCGGGGGTTTTGGTCTAGAGGCTTCTGATGCCACTCTGTTTGGATGCAACCTGTCCAGTTTAGTAATTAAACATCTTCCCCAACGAAGCTCAGCAGGACTTTTACCCGTAGCAGTGCAGGGCGTAGAATGCTGGCAGAGCAAAAAATCTGCCAATCTGTGATGCCAGTCACCTGTGATAATACGCTTGAGTGCCTCCTTTGTTGTCCTCACCATGTGTTCGGCTTGTCCATTTGAAGAAGGATGAAATGGTGCAGACGTAGCATGTCTGATGAGGTTAGCTCTAAGAAAAGCCTGAAACTCAGCAGCAGTGAATTGAGCCCCATTATCAGAAACCAAAACGTCAGGCAACCCATGTGTTGCAAAGAGTTTTCTCAGCACCTGGATGGTGCTAGCAGTAGTCATATTAGGGACTGGAACTACTTCCAGCCATTTTGAGTGGCTATCCACTACTGTCAGGAAAAGCTGTCCTTGAAAAGGCCCAGCGTAGTCTATGTGAACCCTGGACCAGGGGGTATGCATTTCTTCCCACCTGTGAACTGGGGCCTGAGGCATTTCAGGCCTAGATTGCTGGCAACCATGAACTTGATCCTCTACAGCCTTATCCAGGCCAGGCCACCAAAGGTAGCTTCTAGCTAAGGCTTTTATTCTTACAATGCCTGGATGGCCTTCATGTAAAGAGTGTAAGACTCTGTCCCTCAGTAAAGTGGGGATAATAACTCTGGTGCCCCATAAAATGCAGCCTTGTGTGCAGACAACTCGTGTCTCCTGACAAAATAACTTTGAAATTCAGAGCCTGGACTTTTTTCCAACCAGCCCATGTATACCCATGACAGCACTCTGCTCAGAACTTTATCTGTGGCAGTTTCAGCAGCAATATCCCCTGAGTGGAGGAGAAACTCAGGTAAGTCCTGAATGGACAATATTTTAGCAGCAGGAGCTGGATCAGGATCCATTAGTGGCAGTGGTAGTCTGCTGAGGCCATCCGCATGGCCCATTTCCTTCCCTGGTTTATGAATTAACTTAAAATTGTATGCAGACAAAAATATAGACCATCTCAGCATTCTTGGAGATAGTATGTGGGGAGTTTGTTTGTCTGTTGTGAACAACCCCAAAAGAGGTTTGTGATCAGTGTAGACAGTGAAATCCCTGCCATATAAATAATCATGAAATTTCTTAACTCCAGCCACTATGGCCAAGGCTTCTTTATCAATCTGTGCATAATTGCGCTCAGCAGAAGATAAAGTCCTAGAATAAAACGCAATAGGAACCTGTTTTCCATTTTTCTCTATGTGGCTTAAGACTGCCCCCACCCCATAGGGAGATGCATCACATGCAAGACATACAGGTTTAGACTCTATGTAATGAGTTACAGTGGACTTTTCTGATAGAAGGGCTTTCAGATCCTGGAAACCTTTTTCGTGTAAGTTAGTCCATTTCCAAGGGGCTTTTTTTATCAAGCAGCCTGTGGAGTGGCTCTGCTATTGCAGCCTTATGAGGTAGGAATGTGTGATAAAAATTCAGGAGGCCCAAAAATGCTTGCAGCTCTCCCTTTGATTTTGGCCTTGGAGCCATTTTGATGGCCTTCACTTTTGAATCAGCGGGGTGAATTCCATTAGCATCGATATGGAACCTCAAGAATTCCATTGATGAGACCCCAATACTACATTTGTTTTTCTTCAATTTGAGGGCCTCATCGTGGAGCCTCTGCAAAACAGCCCTGAGCCGATTGGCCAACGCTTATTGGGATTCCCCGGCAATGAGAACATCATCAAAATAGGGGCAGACACCCTGAATATCCTTAAGTGTGCGTTCCATAATCCCTTGGAAAATACCCAGTGCAACACTGACTCCAAACTGTAAGTGTCTGACTTTGAATGCCCCTCTGTGAGTTACTATTGTTTGAGCTGTGGCTGTGGCCTCGTCAACCGGCAATTGCTGATATGCCTCTGCTAAATCAAGTTTAGCGAAAATGGTTTCCCCTTGCAAGGAGGCTAAAATATGGCTGACTACAGGAACCGGGTAAGCATGTTGATTAAGGGCCTTATTTAATGTGCATTTATAATCTGCGCAAATGTGAACTTCCCTGTTGGACTTCAAGGGGGTGACAATAGGAGTTTCCCACTCCCCCCCATCAACAGGCTGTAACATGCCCTGTTCTACTAGCTTATCGATCTCGGAATCGATTTTGTGCTTTAGGGCAAAGGGGACCCTGCGAGGCTTAATCCTAATTGGCACAACATTAGGATCTAACTTAAAAGAAATTGGCGGGCCAGTGTATGTCCCCAGGGTTGACTCAAAAACATCGGAGTATTCCTCGGAAACAGTCATGAGGTCTGCTGTTTGTGTCCGATTAATGCCTGTAATTTGAATGCCTAAAGCATCAAACCAATCAAGTCCAATAAGACTCGTTCTTTGGCCCTCTACTACTATGACATCCAGGTGCCCCAAAAACCCTTTAAATTTTACCAATAATGTGGCTTCACCCTTAACTTTAACGTGAGCATTCTGAAAATCTGTTAGAATAATATCTGAGGGCCTTAGTTTAGTCCACTTGTTACTATGCCTACACACAAAGTTGAATGTGTCTTGCGAAATGATCGATACTGCCGAGCTGGAGTCCAACTCCATCTTACATGGAACTCCTTGTAGCTCTACTGAGAGTTTGAGTTTAGGCTTGAGGGGACGATGAGCCCTGGTGCAGCAAATGCTTCTCTGGCTTCTGAAGAACCCCACACTAACTGGACCCTGGGCCCCAGTACCTCTCCTAGTCGGTTCCTCCGACTGGTGTTTGGGTGGCCTGTCTCTCTGGTGGGCTCTGCAAACCACCACAATGTGGCCGATCCTTCCGCAAGCTCTACACGTGGCCGAACGAAATCTGCAATTGGCGTGAAGATGGTTGCCTCCGCACCCCTTACATCTAGGTAAGAGAACTGCCTTATAATCGTTTTCTCGTTGGTGTTTGCCGCGGTTTTATGCATTAGGTTGTCTTTGGAGCTTGTTGATTTCAGGTTCTTCATCTTCTGACCATTCTCCAACGCATTTGGTGACCTCAAGATGGACGGAATCTTCAGCCTTTGAAGGTTTGGTGGGCTGCACTGTCTGCACTGCACCCCCGGTGGCTTCATCAGCCATGACCTCGTCCTGTGCCTTGGAGAATGTGAGATTGGGTCTAGGAAACAGTCTCTGCTGGAGAGTTCTGTCTCGAAGGCCACAGACGAGCCGGTCTCTCAGTCGTTCCTCTAAGTTCGAGAACTTGCAAAGGTGGGCGGCCTGCCTTAGGCCCGCAATAAACTCTGAAGCTGTTTCTCTGGATAGCTGCACTCTTTGGTCGAATTTAAAACGCCACGCCATTTCCGACATCTTGGGCTGAAAATGCCCAGTCAGCTTCTTCTTAAGGTCTGCGAACGATACTGCTTCGATGGGCGTTGGCACGAAAAGGTTTTCTGCTAGGTCAAAAGTTGCTGGTCCACACATGCACAGCAACGTGGTGGCTTTTAGGCCTTCCTCTGCAATTTGGTTTGCTCGTAGATAGTTCTCCAATTGCGAGAGATAAGACACCCATTCTTCTGGATATTTTACATCGAACTCTCTGAGTTTGCTGACCTTTGGCATCTTTCCTCAATTCCTGCATTTTTGGATCCTGCTTCTTAGGCTCAGGGAATGCGTCCGCTGAGCACGCGGCCGCTAGTGTGGCTTTACTAGCTGGCCGGGGGGGGGGGAAAGGCCTCTTCCCTCCAGTGTTTATTGCCGACCCCTCATGAACTTCAGCCCTTTAAACAGTGAAGCAGGATCCCACCTTCGTCACCACTGTTAAGTCGTGGGCTCTGGTGAGCAGGAATGAAGACACACGGCTGAGTACAGAGAAACTCATTCTTTTATTCAAGCTGGAACTGTACTTGAGCTTGGGCCACTCCCAGCCACAATATATAGCCCAGCCCCAAGGTAGCAGCCAATAGGTTTGAATCCTTGCTTGCCGCCCTGGGCTGACCAATTGCAGGACCAGAGATGGGCTGTCTGGGTTGATGGAGAACTGTTAGTTCTCCAGCAACGCACGTGGTATAGTACCACAAGCCCAATACATAACATATTGAATAAGAGTCACTTGTGGAGAGGTTTCTGATATTCCTCCAGAATTTGTTCCAGAACTTGTCCAAATAAATTGGGTGATTCAGGCTCAGTTTCTTTTCATCTACAACCTCTCCAGATGTGAGAGATCTGTGAGGGTATGTTTTTTCTCCCTGGATGGGGTCTCCATCTGCCTCCCAGATCAGCCTCGAGGTCAGGGTGAGAGATCGACTGCTGACTGTTTCTGGGGTACCCAGCACAAGTGAGAGTTGTGCTGGACTGGCGGTTTTAGACTCATATACTCCTCCTGATATGACATCATCTTTCAACATCTGACTGCCACTTCCCGAACTCACATGGGCAGTCATGGCACGCTTACGTTATTCTGGCACGGACTTATATGCCCTCAGGGGTACTCTCCCCTCCTGGGTGCATCCCGCCTTATTTTTTACCTTTCCTCTTGATGACGGGCCCAATTGTTGGGACCCTGAGAGATGGTCAGGTATGGATTGGGGTCTCCGGTTTATTGTTAGGAAGAGACCCCTGATCTGTTTTTTAGCAAAAAAATTTAAGGGGTTAAGGGGGAGGGCCAGGTCCGGGATTGATCGCGTAGGGGGGGAGCGGGGGTCGGTTGCCTCCGGAGCTCTGGAGTGGGTCGTGGGACTACCTATTCCCACAACGTTAGGGAATGGCAGCAGGTGTACGAACAGAGGGCCGTATCGACATCCGGGAGGGCATCTCCGCTATTTACAAGCGGTGAGGCGCTCCGACCCTCTGTTTTCACCCCGAGGTCCCGGGAGCGAGGATGTGCAGCCACCTGAGCTCCGGCTGGTGTACTTGAATGCCAGGTCCGTTGTCAATAAGGCTCCTCTCATCCAGGATCTGGTTGAGGGTAAGCATGCGGACCTGGCTTGCATCACGGAGACCTGGTTGGGCCCAGAGGGTGGTATTCCTCTGGTTGATCTTTGCCCACCAGGTTTCCGGGTGCTGCACTGGCCTCGGGCTCAGGGTAGGGGCGGGGGAGTGGCGGTAGTTATGAGGGAGACCTTGTGTCCGCAGGAGGCCACCGTTCTCCAGATAGTCGGGTGTGAGTCCCTCCTCCTGAGATGTGGTCCTAGGGCGCAGTTGGGCTTGCTGCTGGTGTACCTTTCGCCTAGTCGCGCAGCAGCAGCCCTGCCTGAGCTTCTCAATATCCTCTTGGGGCTGGTGATTGAGTTCCCCAAACTTATGGTTTTGGGTGACTTCAATCTACCATCCCTGGGAGGATCATCTGAGTTAGCTCGGGAGTTCATGGCTTCCATGACAGCCATGGACCTGACGCAAGTAATTCATGGACCGACTCATGTGGGGGGCCATACCCTTGATTTGGTTTTTCTATCTGGACGGTGGTTAGATGATCTTGGTGGGGGTTTCCCAATTGTTTTGCCCCTGTCATGGACCGATCATCATCTCCTGCGGCTGGTCTTCTGTTTTGCCACTCCCCGCCGTGGGTGTGTGGAGCCAATTAGATGGTACCGCCCCAGGCGCTTAATGGACCCTGATAGGTTCCAGGCAGCGCTGGGGTCCCCACCTGCCTCCGTTGCTCACAACTCAGTGGATGCCTTAGTGGAAGCCTGGGAAAGGGCAGCCACGGAGGCACTTGACCGAGTTGTACCCTTGCGGCCCCTGACTCGGTGCAGATCCCAGCGAGCTCCATGGTTTTCCGTGGAGCTTCGGGAGATGAAGCGTCGGAGACGGGGCCTAGAGAGCTGTTGGAGATCCAGCCGATCCGAATCCGACCGATTGCGACTAAGAACCTATATTAGGTCTTATCTCGCAGCGATAAGGGCGGTGACGTCTAATCACTTCGCTACCCTTATCGCGTCCGCAGATAACCGCCCGGCTGCCCTGTTTAGGGTGACCCGCTCCCTCCTTAATCAGGAGGTGAGGGAGGAACCCTTGCAGGGTCGTGCCGAGGAGTTTAGTCAACATCTGTCGGACAAAATCGCTCGGATTCGGACCGGTCTGGACTCCGACTGGGCAGAGTCTGACGATCAGGACACGGGCGGTCTTGTCGATATTATCTGGGAGGAGTTTGATTCTGTGACTCCGGAGGAAGTGGACAGGATTATGGGGAGGTTGAGCTCCACCACATGTTTATTGGACCCGTGCCCTTCCTGGCTGGTTTATGCGGCTCGGGAGGGGACACGAGGCTGGTTCCAGGCGGTTATATCTGCCTCTTTGAGTGAGGGCAGTTTCCCTGCCGTCTTGAAGGAGGCGGTGGTGAGACCTCTCCTCAAGAAGCCTGCCTTGGACCCAGCTGTGTTAAATAACTTTCGTCCGGTCTCCAACCTTCGCTTTCTTGCGAAGGTTGTTGAGAGCGTGGTGGCGCAGCAGGTCCCTTTGTTCTTGGATGAAGCTGATTATCTAGACCGGTACCAATCGGGTTTCAGGCCTGGGTACAGCACGGAGACGGCATTGGTCGCTCTGGTGAATGATCTCTGGAGGGCCCGGGACAGGGGACATTCCTCTGTCCTAGTCCTATTAGACCTCTCAGCGGCGTTCGATACCATCGACCATGGTATCCTGCTGCGGCGTCTCAGGGGATTGGGAGTGGGAGGCACAGTTTTTCAGTGGTTCTCCTCCTATCTCCTGGGACGTTCGCAGTCGGTGTTGGCAGGGGGGCAGAGGTCGACCTCGAGGCCTCTCACTTGTGGAGTTCCTCAGGGGTCAGTCCTCTCACCTCTCCTGTTCAACATCTACATGAAACCGCTGGGTGAGATCATTCGTGGTTTTGGAGTTGGGTATCATCAGTACGCTGATGATACCCAGCTTTTTATTTCGACCCAAAACCACCCCAGTGATGCCCTCGACGTGATGTCCCATTTCCTGGAAGCGGTTCGGGTCTGGATGGGGAGGAACAGACTTCAACTCAACCCTGACAAGACTGAGTGGCTGTGCATACCGGCATACCGGGATATTCAGAATATTCCATCTCTTTCTATGGGGGGTGAGCTATTACCCCCCGTAGATAGGGCTCGCAACTTGGGAGTCCTCCTAGATTCACGGCTTACTTTGGAAGATCACATAGTGGCTGTGACTAGGGGGCCTTCGCCCAGGTTCGCCTGGTGCCCCAGTTGCGGCCCTATCTAGACCGGGATGCCCTGCGTACGGTCACTCATGCGCTCGTGACCTCTCGTTTAGACTACTGCAATGCTCTCTACATGGGGCTGCCCTTGAAGACCACTCGGAGGCTCCAACTGGTACAGAATGCAGCCGCGAGAGTTGTGTTGGGAGTCTCCCGATACTCCCATGTTACACCTCTGCTCCGTGAGCTGCATTGGCTCCCAGTTGTCTTCTGGGTGAGGTTCAAGGTGCTGGTATTGACCTACAAAGCCCTACATGGCATGGGTCCGGAATACCTTGGGGAGCACCTGCAGCCGGCATCAACTTCCCTCCGCCCAGTACGCTCCCGGTGTTATGTATGCAGGCATCTGCATAGCAACAGCCATCAGGGGGCGTTGGCCTGGACAGTTTCGGTGGGAAACCTAGGGCCAACCCCATTGGCTGTTAGCTTACCTGGCCAGGTATATAAGGAGGCCAGGTAGCCCTCATTCCCCAGTTCACTTCCCCTTCCAATAAAGAGCTGAACTCACACACCGGCTGGCGTCTCTCTTGCGTCGGACCCACTACACAATAGTGGCGACGAGGATGGGATTGCTGCCGACCAAGAGCTGAAGTCACTGGGGAAACGCTCCGTGAGCTGAAGGGAAAGGCATTTTTCCTTCTTCCCCCCACGACCGCCAGCCGAACCGGCAATGCCAAGCGCCACATCCACGACCAACTGCCGCCATGGCTAGAGCCGGACAACCCCGCGAATTCGAGACCCGCCGCCCCGAAACCTGGACCCGTTACCTGGCTCACGTTGAACTGTACATGCGGTTCAATCAGATATCGGAGGATGGTGCAAAGGCGGCCGCCCTGCTCTGCCTTGGGGGACCAGCGCTGCTGGAAGTCGCCGTGAACCTGTTCCCCCAGGAGGCCATCAACACCGTCGCGTACCGAGACCTCGTGGCCAGGCTCAACGCACATTTCAGGCCCCGGCGCTCCAAGGTGGCCGCACGGTCACAATTCGAGAAAAGGAACCAGCGCCCCGACGAGACCGGCGCCGACTTCCTCGCCGCCCTGCGGGAAGCTGCCGTCGCTTGCAGGTTCACAAAATTGGAGGAGCGACTACGGGACCGGCTGATTTGCGGCCTACGCGACAGGCGGTTGCAGAAGCGCCTGTTCGAAAGAGAGGAGGTCTCTCTCCAGGAAGCCGAGGACGCCATTCTAGCACACGAAGCGGCCTGCGGGGCCGTCCAAGCCTGCCAGGGAACCCGGCCCGGCAACCAGGCAACCAGCGTCCACCGGCAAGGGGCCACAGAGGAGGATGACCTGAGCATCCAACTCCTCCAGCGGAAGTCGACCCCCGACCAGCGAGCCAGATGCCCAGACAGGCCCAGCAACACCGCCGTTCCCCAGAGGTCCACAGGGTGTGGTGGGAACCACGTGCGCACCCTCTGCAAGTTCCGGTCTGCCACGTGCCGGGCCTGCAAGAAAACAGGCCACATAGCCGCCGTCTGCCGTAGCCGCCGCCCCCGGGAGGAGATCCACGAGCTGCAGCCGGAGGAACCGCCGTTCGAAGGTACTGGGGCCCCCACCAAAACAAAAATTGGCTATGTCGAGAGCCGGCTGGCCATTAACCACACAGGTAGCCGCCGGCTGCTCAAACCCAAAATTAGATTAGCAATCCGTTTGCAAGGCGTCCCTTGCAGCATGGAGCTTGACTCCGGATCAGCGGTCTCGATTATTTCGGACGAGACCCTTAACCACATAATTAGCCGGAGCAAGCAACGGATTAAATTACGGCCTACTAAATTAACCCTGACCGATTTTCAGAATTCGCCGGTCAAGGTGAAGGGGGAGGCCACCATTTCAGTGGGGTTTAAGGGTCGTGAAGGGCACCTGGATGTTGTAGTGGTAGAGGGCCGCAGAGCCAGCCTGGTCAGGCTGGACTGGTTTGAGGCCCTGGGAATCTCAGTATCCGGGATCCATTGGATCCAGGGGGACTCCGTTGAGGCCGTTTGCCGGGAGTTCGCTGACGTCTTCGACGGGTCATTAGGCAAGTACACCGGGGGCCCCATATCGTTCAAGCTTAACTCGAACGTCTCCCCCGTTAGGGTCCGGCCGCGGCGAGTCCCGTTTGCGCTCAAACACAAAATCGAGCGCGAACTAGACAGGTTGGTGGCCCAGGGAATCTTAGAGCCCGTAGATGGAGGGGAGTGGGAAACCCCTATCGTGACCCCCCTCAAATCCAACGGGGAAATAAGGATCTGCGCCGACTATAAGTGCTCGGTGAACCGCGCCCTAAACCCGCACGCTTACCCGGTTCCCACGGTCAGCCACGTTCTCGCTTCCCTCCAAGGCGGCGCCATCTTTGCAAGGCTCGATCTTGCACAGGCGTACCAGCAACTCACGGTCACTAGGGAAACAGCTGACATCCAAACCATAGTAACCCATAGGGGGGCGTTCCGGGTGAACAGGCTGCAGTTTGGAGTCAGCGTTGCTCCCGGCATTTTCCAGGAGGTTATGGAAAAGACACTCAAGGGCATTCCAGGAGTCTGCCCCTATTTTGATGACATCCTGATCGCAGGAGCATCAGCAGAGGAACTGGCAGGGAGGCTTAGGGAAGTGCTGGCAAGGCTGCGCACAGCTGGCCTCAAACTCAAAAAGGAAAAATGCAGCATAGGCATTCCTTCCACAGAATTTTTGGGGTTCAGAGTAGACGCCAGGGGAATCCACCCCACAGAATCCAAGGTGAGGGCCATCAAACTAGCACCCACACCCAAGAACAAAGCAGAGCTTCAGGCATTCCTGGGTCTGCTGAATTTCTACCATACATTCCTCCCACACAAGGCAGCCATCGCTGAACCGCTCCACAGGCTGCTAGACAAACAGGCAACATGGGCCTGGACGGCCACCCATGATCAGAGCTTCAAGGCCCTGAAGGCATTGCTGTCGGACAAGTCCACAGTAACCCATTTCATCGAGTCCAAGCCCATTTGTATCGCCTGCGATGCATCCCCTTATGGTGTGGGCGCTGTCCTAAGCCACCTTGAGCCCAACGGGGCACAAGTCCCCATAGCATACTATTCTAGGACACTGTCTGGAGCAGAAAGAAACTACGCCCAAATAGACAAAGAAGCCCTGGCAATCGTGGCAGGAATCAAGAAATTCCACGATTACTTATATGGCAGGGAGTTCACTGTCTTCACGGACCACAAACCACTCCTGGGCCTGTTCACCACAGACAGGCAAACCCCACAGATTCTGTCCCCCATGATGCTCCGGTGGTCCTTCTTCCTTGCAGCATACAATTGCAAGCTGGTGCACAAGCCAGGGAAGGAGATGGGCCACGCAGACGGTCTAAGTAGGCTCCCCTTAGACACACACGACCCAGACCCAGCACCAGCCACACAGATCCTAGCCCTGCAGGAACTACCCGAGTGTCCAGTTCTTGCCAAGGACATTGCCAGCCACACAGCCACAGACAACATCATGGGCAGGGTGCACTCATGGGTTTGCACAGGGTGGCAGGACAAATCCCCGGGACCAGAGTTTCAGGCCTATTTCATTAGACGCGATGAAATCTCCACACACAAGGGGTGCCTCCTTTGGGGTAGCAGGGTCATCATTCCACCCGCACTATGCGCCAGGGTATTGGACTCCTTACACGAAGGGCACCCGGGGGTGGTCAGGATGAAGGCACTGGCTAGGAGCTACCTCTGGTGGCCCGGGTTGGACAAGGAGGTTGAGGATCGGGTCAAGGCCTGTTATACGTGCCAGAGATCCAGGCCAGAAGTACCACATGCACCAGTACACCGGTGGGAGGCCACACACACGCCATGGTCCCGCATTCACATTGACTATGCGGGGCCATTCCAGGGTCAACTATTTTTAGTAGTGGTGGACAGTCACTCCAAGTGGTTAGAGGTAGTCCCTGTCCCCAACATGACCTCGGGGAGGACAATCCAGGTGCTCAGAGCTCTCTTTGCCACACACGGCCTCCCCGACGTAATTGTGTCTGATAATGGGCCTCAGTTTACTGCTGCTGATTTCCAGGCGTTCTTGAAGGCGAACTGGATTAGGCACGCCACCTCCGTGCCTTTCCATCCATCTACCAACAGGCAGGCCGAACGGATGGTGAGGACGACCAAAGACGCACTCCGGCGCATCATCAGCGGGGACTGGCACCACACACTGGCCAAATTTTTACTAGCCCAACACACAACACCATGCATGGCTACCGACAAGAGCCCAGCAGAACTGCGATGGGGACGGCGCCTCATCACCAAGCTGGACCGCCTACACCCAGACCGGGTAGCAGCCGAAACCGGAAGGGCAACATCACCATCATCACCATCATCACCATCACCACCAGCATCACTACCATCACCATTGCCATCATCACCCACACACAGGGTCCTCAACCTGGGGGACCTGGTCTGGGCAAGGAACTATGGGGCTGGACATCCTTGGGTTCCGGGGACAGTGGTCGGGAAAACAGGACCCCTTTCGTACATTGTAGGGGTGGAGGGGGACAGACGCATAAGGCGACACATCGATCAGCTCAGAGGAAGAGTCCCTGAGCACGTCACACACGCCCCTGAGCGCGTCACACACGTCCCTGAACTCAACGCACACGATCAACAGGAGGACCACACTCCAGGAGGGGTCAACCCAGCTGAGGACGTCACAGGGCAGGGACCAGAGGAGGAGGACTTCCTGATGCTGGCTCCTTGCAGCCCTGCACAAAGGCCTCAGGAACCCACGGTCCAAGCCCAGGGGCCAAGCACACCCAGACGATCCACCCGTCCACACAGGACACCAGCCTACCTGTCGGACTATGTGTGCAAGTGACCCTCACACAAGGACACCACTGTTTTTTTATATATATATACTCATAGTTATAGTAGTTACATGTTGTTGTTGTTATGTGGGTCTTCTCTAAGGGGGGAGGGGTGTTATGTATGCAGGCATCTGCATAGCAACAGCCATCAGGGGGCGTTGGCCTGGACAGTTTCGGCGGGAAACCTAGGGCCAACCCCATTGGCTGTTAGCTTACCTGGCCAGGTATATAAGGAGGCCAGGTAGCCCTCATTCCCCAGTTCAGTTCCCCTTCCAATAAAGAGCTGAACTCACACACCGGCTGGCGTCTCTCTTGCGTCGGACCCACTACACAATACCCACAGAGAGGGCCTCCTCAGGGTGCCACCGGTCAAAGAATGCCGACTGGTGGCCCCCAGGGGAAGGGCGTTCTCTGTGGGCGCTCCGGATTTATGGAACCGTCTTCGGATGGCGCCCGACCTGCGCTCCTTCTGGCGCGATCTAAAGACGTATCTCTTCGAACAAGCTGGCCTGGCCTGATGGGATGGGGTTGGGTTTTTATTATTTTTAATGTGTTTTAATCTATTGTAAGAGTTGTGGGCATTTGTTTAATCTCTTTTAATTTTTGTATTTTGTCTTTTAACATGTATTGCCCTGTTCACCGCCCTGAGTCCTTCGGGAGAAGGGCGGTATACAAATAAAATTAATAATAATAATAATTAATAATAATACCCCTGGGGTAACACTGTCCACCTCAATTGTTGTTTTCTCCCTGTGTCTGGATCTTCACATTCAAACGCAAAGATGTCTCGACTTCCTGGGTCCAAAGGACAAGACCAAAAGGCATCCTTCAAATACAATACAGTATACCGTTTATCCTGGGAAGGTATTCTACCCAGTATGGTATAAGAATTGGGAACCACAGGAAATCTAGGCACCACTATGTCATGAATTTTTCTCAAATCCTGCACCCGCCTAAAATTTCCATCAGGTTTCTTTATTGCCAGGATAGGGGTGTTATAAGGAGACATGCAGGGTTCTAATAACCCATCCTTTAACAGTCCCTCCACCACTGGTTTTAACCCCTTTCTTCCCTCCATAGTTATGTTATATTGTTTCTGATGTACAACTTCTCCTGGTTGTTTAAGAGTTACTTTTAAGGGTTTAATTTGAACCCTTCCCCTATTCCCCTCCTTTGCTCAAACTGAGGGGTTCACTTTTCCTTGAGCCTCCTCACTCAAGGCCATACTATTTACCATTATTTCCCTTTCATTTCCCATAATAACAAACCCCAATTTGCCAATTAAATCTCTTCCAGGCAAATTGCAGCTTCCTTCTACCAATACAAAATCATACCATACCCCAGGCTTTTTTTCTTGAAACTTAACTATAGTGGGTTCAAAAATTCTAGCTTCCACTATATGTCCACCTATGCCTTGTGCCCTAATTTTTCCTTGTTCAATTTTCAATCCTTTTGGTATGAAGTTCAACGTGGATCTGGTAGCTCCAGAATCAACCAGAAACATGATGTCTTCATTCTCTGGTCCAACTTTCAAAGTTATCAAGGGTTCCTGGAAAGCTGGACCCAAAAACAGATTTGTCCCCTTACTCCCCTAATCTTCAAAGTTCATCAGTTGAGTTAACTCCTCCTGTTCCTTTCTTTTAGGACAAGGCTTTTCAACCTTTTCACCCATTGTACCACTTTTAGGATATGGCAACATCCGAGTACCTCCAGTCGCCTAGCAAGGTGTCAAAAACTTGGCCAAAAAAAGAAAGGAAAAAAGTGATGTACAGGGAGTCCTCGACTTACAACAGTTCACTTAGTGACTGTTTGAAGTTACAATGGCACTGAAAAAAGTGCCCCCCAAGCCACAGCCAAGCAAGACACCTGCCTGCCCGCCCGGCAGTGTTCTTCCTCCTGTCCGAGGTTTTCATTGTTGTGAGCATTTCTGTTGAGGATTGGCAGCGGGGGTGGGGTGGGGTGGGGTGTTTGGTTTTTATTGCCCCCATCTGCTGGGTGGTTGCAGCAGGTTTTGGTCACTTCACATGACCCTGGGACACTGTGACCATCATAAATATGAATCAGTTGCCAAGCATCTGAATGTAAATCACAAGACCCTGCAACATTCCAGCTGATTGGTGCTTCTTCTGGGCTCAGCAGAAGCACCAGGATCAGCGCTGAGCTCCAGCTGGAGCCTGGTGCTGATCCTGGCACTTCCGCTGAGCCCTGACAGCCCCGAAGAAGCGCTGATCGTGGTGCTTCTGCTGAGCCCTGACAGCCCTGTAGCTCCAGCCATCTCTTGCTCAGGCTTGTGCGGTGCTGCCACCGGTTCAGCTCATTCCCCTCCCCCGCTAACACTTTTTTAGGCTGGTCGCGTACCACCTGCCAGGTGCCAATGTACCACAGGTGGTACCCATACCACTGGTTGAAAAGCCCTTTTTTAGGACACTCATTTTTCCAGTGCCCTTCCTCCTTACAGAAGGCACATTAATTTTTTCCTAATCTGGGTCCAGGGAAATTTTCTCTTAGGGGTTTGTATCCCCTGGTGCCAAATGGCTGTCCTCGGCCTCTCCCAAGACCCCTTATTGATTTCTTGTTTACTCCCACCCGTCCTCTTTGCTGTCCTGCTTGCACCAATTGAGCCATCATTTTTATCTTACGTTTATCTCTCTCCTCCTCTCTCTTTGCATAAACTTTCTCAGCCTCTTTTAATACAGGTGAAACTCGAAAAATTAGAATATCGTGAAAAAGTTCATTTATTTCAGTAATGCAACTTAAAAGGGGAAACTAATATATGAGATAGACTCATTACATGCAAAGCAAGATAGTTCAAGTCGTGATTTGTCATAATTGTGATGATTATGGCGTACAGCTCATGAAAACCCCAAATCCACAATCTCAGAAAATTAGAATATTACATGCAATCAATAAAACAAGGAGTGTACATAGAACAATATCGGACCTCTGAAAAGTATAAGCATGCATATGTACTCAGTACTTGGTTTGGCCCCCTTTTGCAGCAATTACTGCCTCAATGCGGCATGGCATGGAAGCTGTCAGCCTGTGGCACTGCTGAGGTGTTATGGAAGACCAGGATGCTTCAATAGCGGCCTTCAGCTCTTCTGCATTGTTCGGTCTCATGTCTCTCATCTTTCTCTTGGCAATGCCCCATAGATTCTCTATGAGGTTCAGGTCAGACGGGTTTGCTGGACAATCAAGCACAGTAATCCCACGCTCATTGAACCAGGTTTTGGTGCTTTTGGCAGTGTGGGCAGGTGCCAGGTCCTGCTGGAAAATGAAGTCAGCATCCCCATAAAGCTCGTCTGCGGAAGGAAGCATGAAGTGCTCCAAAATCTCCTGGTAGATGGCTGCGTTGACCCTGGACTTAATGAAGCACAGTGGACCAACACCAGCAGATGACATGGCTCCCCAAATCAACACAGACTGTGGAAACTTCACACTGGACTTCAAGCATCTTGCAGTGTGTGCCTCTCCATTCTTCCTCCAGACTCCAGGTCCTTGGTTTCCAAATGAGATGCAAAAGTTGCTCTCATCTGAAAAGAGGACTTTGGACCACTGAGCAACAGACCAGGTCTGTTTTTCTTTAGCCCAGGTAAGACGCTTCTGACGTTGTTTGTTGTTCAGGAGCGGCTTGACAAGAGGAATACGACATTTGAAGCCCATGTCCAGGATCCGTCTGTGTGTGGTGGCTCTTGATCCACTGACTCCAGCCTCAGTCCACTCCTTGTGAAAGTCCCCAACACTTTTGAATGGCCTTTTCCTGACAATCCTCTCCAGGCTGCGGTCATCCCTGCTGCTTGTGCACCTTTTTCTTCCACACTTTTCCCTTCCACATAACTTTCTATTAATGTGCTTTGATACAGCACTTTGGGAACATCCAACTTCTTTTGCAATTACCTTTTGAGGCTTTCCCTCCTTATGGAGGGTGTCAATGATGGTTTTCTGCACAACTGTCAGGTCAGCAGTCTTCCCCATGATTGTGATTCCTACTGAACCAGACTGAGAGACCATTTAAAGGCTCAGGAAGCCTTTGCAGGTGTTATGGCTTAATTAGTTGATTAGAGTGGGACACTTTGAGCCTAGAATATTGCCACTTTTCACAATATTCTAATTTTCTGAGATTGTGGATTTGGGGTTTTCATGAGCTGTACGCCATAATCATCACAATTATTACAAATCACGGCTTGAACTATCTTGCTTTGCATGTAATGAGTCTATCTCATATATTAGTTTCCCCTTTTAAGTTGCATTACTGAAATAAATGAACTTTTGCACGATATTCTAATTTTTCGAGTTTCACCTGTAGAAGAAAAGGAAACCTGGAAATACAGACAAATAAATCAAGTAACTGAAATAGGAAGAAATGTGCTCTAGGTAACCAATTTAGACCTCTAATAAGCAATCTGTCCTTTCTGTAGCAATTTGCAGGGTTGGGGATGATGGGTGTGTGTTTGAAAGGGAGAGAAAAGGATGGAAGGGAGAAAAGCTCTACCCACTTTCAGTTCTGGCCCGACTGTCACTAGCATGTGGCCTCCCAGTTTATCTCTAAAGAATGCTGCCCTCAAGAGAAAAAAAGAATGTCCACTTCTATTTTAAGGTCTTTAGTTGGTATGAAGGTGAGTCTGAAATAAAATATTTCCCCAAATTATTTTTGACCTACTCAGACTTTGCTGCCTTCTCCTGTTACAAAAGGATGTGAGCCTAACTGTGATTTGTAAAAGCCCAACTGTCCTAAAACACAAAAACAAAAAGCTAACAAAGCTCTTAGGTTCCACTTTCTTATTTGCAGCCACAATGTGCCTATCCCCATTTATTAGCTTCCAATTTGGCTAACAAAAGCCTCACTGTGGGGCTGGTTAGTAGTTCCCCATTCTCTTCTTCAGATGAAATCATGTGCCCCAATGGACTCCAAGACCTCCACAAATGCCTTACTTGGGACTGTTCATCATGCATACTGTCACTTTTGTAAGACCTAAAAGTGGTCCTGCTGCTCTTCAGGATCCCAGTCACCACAACTGTGTTGCTGCTTGACTCATTTCCCTAAGTCTTTGCTGAGGGCTTAGCAAGTTGGCCGCTGTGTTTACAAGCAGGGATGTGCCAGTTGGTTTTTCCTTCAGCAATCCCTCTTCTTGACCCCACCCCCCCCAAGCACTCACTGCAGGAAAAAAAGAGGATACAAAAAGGAAGATCTGAGCAGCTATAAGCAGATGGTATGCCTCTATGCCTCTATGGATATCAAGGTTTCATTCACAGCTGCCTGGTTGGGGTGAGGAATTTAATTTAATTTAATTTAATAATATTTATATACCGCCCTTCTCCCTGAGGACTCAGGACGGTTCACAGGGCAGAATAAAATACCAAATACAAACATTAAAAAGAGATTAAATGATTGCCCAAGTTAAAACAATAGGAATACAATTCTAAAAACCCCAAGATAAAATTAAGACACCAAAAATAAAACAACCCCACCGATCCCCATCAGGCTAGGCCGGCTTGTACAAACAAAAACGTCTTGAGATCGCGACGAAAGGAGCGAAGATCGGGCGCCATCCGGAGCTCTACCGGTAGCTGATTCCACAGCTCCGGAGCGCCCACAGAGAAGGATCTCCCCCTGGGGGCCACCAATCGACATTCTCTGATCGGTGGCACCCTGAGGAGGCCCTCTCTGTGGGAACGCACAGGGCGCAGGGAGCTTGATGCCGGCAGCAGATGTTCCCTAAGGTACTCCGGCCCCATGCCATGGAGGGCTTTGAACACCGTTACCAGTACCTTGAATCTCACCCGGAAGACAACTGGCAACCAATGCAGCTCACGGAGCAGAGGTGTAACGTGGGAGTATCGGGAGACTCCCAACACAACTCTCGCGGCTGCATTCTGTACCAGTTGGAGCTTCCGGGTGGTCCTCAAGGGCAGCCCCATGTAGAGAGCGTTGCAGTAGTCCAGACGAGAGGACACGAGCGCATGAGTGACCGTGCACAAATCATCCCGGCTAAGATAGGGCCGCAACTGGCGCACCAGGCGAACCTGGGCGAAGGCCCCCCTAGTCACAGCTCCTATATGGTCTTCCAAGGTGAGCCGTGAATCTAGGAGGACTCCCAAGTTGCGAGCCCTATCTACGGGGGGTAATAGTTCACCCCCCCATAGCCAGAGGTGGGATGTCCGAATAAACCCGGGATGAAGGTATGCAAAGCCACTCAGTCTTGTCGGGGTTGAGTTGAAGTCTGTTCCTCCCCATCCAGACCCGAACCGCCTCCAGGCAACGGGACATCACGTTGAGGGCATCACTGGGGTGGTTTGGGGTCGAAAGGAAAAGTTGGGTATCATCAGCGTACTGATGATACCCAACTCCAAAGCCACGAATGATCTCACCCAGCGGTTTCATGTAGATGTTGAACAGGAGAGGCGAGAGGACCGACCCCTGAGGAACTCCACAAAGGAGAGACCTCGCGGTCGACCTCTGCCCTCCTGCCAACACCGACTGCGAACGTCCCTGGAGATAGGAGGAGAACCACTGTAAGACTGTGCCTCCCACTCCCAGTCCCCTGAGATGCCGCAGCAAGATACCATGGTCGATGGTATCGAAAGCCGCCGAGAGGTCTAATAGGACTAGAACAGAGGAATATCCCCTGTCCCGAGCCCTCCAGAGATCATTCACCAGCGCGACCAATGCCGTCTCCGTGCTGTGCCCGGGCCTGAAACCCGATTGGTACGGGTCTAGATAATCCGCTTCATCCAGGACCAGAGGGAGCTGATGCGCCACCACACTCTCAACAACCTTCGCAAGAAAGCGAAGGTTGGAAACAGGACGAAAGTTGTTCAATACAGCTGGGTCCAAGGCAGGCTTCTTGAGGAGAGGCCTCACCACCGCCTCCTTCAAGACGGCGGGGAAGCTACCCTCACTCAGAGAAGCCGATATAACTGCCTGGAACCAGCTGCGTGTCCTCTCCCGGGCTGCATAGACCAGCCAGGAAGGGCACGGGTCCAATAAACATGTGGTGGTGCTCAGCCTCCCCATGATCCTGTCCACTTCCTCCGGAGTCACAGAATCAAACTCCTCCCAGGTGATATCGACAAGACCGCCCGTGTCCTGATCGTCAGACTCTGCCCAGTCAGAGTCCAGACCGGTCCGAATCCGAGCGATTTTGTCCGACAGATGTTGGTTAAACTCCTCGGCACGACCCTGCAAGGGATCCTCCCTCACCTCCTGATTTAGGAGGGAGCGAGTCACCCTAAACAGGGCGGCCGGGCGATTATCTGCGGACGCGATAAGGGTGGCGAAGTGGTTAGACCTCGCCTCCCTTATCGCAGCGAGATAAGACCTAATGTAGGCTCTTAGTCGCAATCGGTCGGATTCGGATCGGCTGGATCTCCAACCGCTCTCTAGGCCCCGTCTCCGACGCTTCATCTCCCGGAGCTCCGCAGAGAACCATGGAGCTCGACGGGATCTGCACCGGGTCAGGGGCCGCAGGGGTACAACTCGGTCAAGAGCCTCAGTGGCCGTCCTTTCCCAGGCTTCCACTAAGGCATCTGCCGAGCTGTGAGCAAGGGAGGCAGGTGGGGACCCCAGCGCCGCCTGGAACCTCTGGGGATCCATTAAGCGTCTGGGGCGGTACCATTTAATTGGTTCCAAACACCCACGGCGGGGGGTGGCAAAACGGAAGACCAGCCGCAGGAGATGATGATCGGTCCATGACAGGGGCATAATAATTGGAGAGCCCCCACCAAGATCATCTAACCACCGTCCAGACAAGAAAACTAGGTCAAGGGTGTGGCCTCCCTCATGAGTCGGTCCCGAAATTACTTGCGTCAGGTCCATGGCCGTCATGGAAGCCATGAACTCCCGAGCCAACTCAGATGATCCTCCCAGCGATGGTAGGTTGAAGTCCCCCAAAACTATAAGTTTCGGGAACTCAACCACCAGCCCAGAGAGGACATCGAGCAGCTCAGGCCGGGCTGCTGCTGCGTGACTAGGCGAAAGGTACACCAGCAGCAAGCCCAACTGCGCACCAGGGCCGCATCTCAAAAAGAGAGACTCACACCCGACTATCTGGGGAACGGTGGCCTCCCGTGGACACAAGGTCTCCCTCATAACAACAGCCACTCCCCCACCCCTACCCTGAGCCCGAGGCCGGTGCAGCACCCGGAAACCTGGTGGGCAAAGATCAACCAGAGGAATGCCGCCCTCTGGGCCCAGCCAAGTTTCCGTGATGCAAGCCAGGTCCGCCTGCTCACCCTCGACCAAGTCACGGACGAGAGGAGCCTTGTTAACGACCGACCTGGCATTCAGGTACACCAGCCGGAGCTCAGGAGGCTGCACGTCCTCACTCCCGGGACCTCGGGGCGGAACCAGAGGGTCGGAGTGCCTCACCGCTTGTAAGCAGCGGAGAGGCCTTCCCCGAGATCGATACGGCCCTCTGTTCCTACACCTGCTGCCATTCCCTATCGTCGTGGGGATGGATAATCCCACGACTGGCCCTGGAGCCCCAGAAGCGACCGACCCCCGCTCCTCCCCCCCGCGATCCGCCTCAGCACTAGCCTGAACAGAGGTTGTTGGACTGCCCCCCTCGTCTGAACAACCAAGAAAAGAACCCTCCCTCCTCCCTAACCCCCAAAAAAATTTTGACAAAAAGCAAACCAGGGACCTCTTGTTAGGTTTACGTCGGAGGCCCATACCCGTGCCCAGCCATCTCTCAGGATCCCAATAAATGGGCCCTTCCTCGAGATTGTACTCGGCTGGAAAGGCGGGCCGCCTCCAGGAAGGGGGAGCACCCCTGAGGGCGAGCAAGTCCGTAGAGGAGTACCTAAAACAAGGCATAAGAGCAGTCCAGATATAGGCAGTCCATAGTCAATTAATTAAGGAGGGACCAAACAGAGAGCAAATAGGTGTCCCGAGCTTCCACCCAGCCACTGCCACTCAGCTGGGTGCCACCCCAGGACAGGCCAACCACCGTCCTCTCACGACAGTTGGAGAGCCTATTCCTGGGGGAATGGTCCGAAACATCCATCCTGGGTACAGCATGTCCCCTAGAGCTCTCACCTCTAGGGGCAGCAGATGTAAGTTCAAGCCACCCTCTCACGGTGGCTAGTACCCAGGGAACTCTGAATCCTTTGGGGACGATATGTGGATGACAATAAGCAACAGTCCGAAGGCAGAGATGTGATAGTATATTACACCATCAAAGTCTGCACTACTCAATAGCCGAATCCTCCGTTGCTCTGCCTTTCGAGAAGATTGATCATGGCCAGTTCTGCAGTCATTGGGGTCTTCCAAATTATCTAATTCTTTTAGGTCCAAAAATCCAATGGCACCAACCAAAGTCACAACTGGTGCCACGGAAAGCATAGATCTTTCAAAGGACCACTGGGCTCCACTGGGATCCACCAGAGTTAACCGGCTAGCCCAGGAACCTTCGAGGCCACCAACCGCAGTGAGGGTACCAGGCCATCTAGAAAGAGTAAAGCAAGCAGAGGAAGAGACAAGTTGAGTGCAGCGTCGCCGCTGAGCCGCCAGGGCCGCTGCCACCACCGGAGCGCTGCTGCAGACGACGACGCCATTACTGCCGCCGCCAGGACGCTGATGGAACCGAGAATAATCCAGCCCTTCCCGCCGCCGATGGAAAACGGGCCAAAAAGGCTCAGGCGGGAATGGGCAAACGGTCAGGCAGACGACCCAGCAAACAATCGATGATAAAGAAGGCCTAGAGCGGCCCTGGAGCAACGCCGCCGCCGCCACCGTCGCCATCGGAACAAGCCAAGAACGCTGCTGCCGCCACAGCCGAGGCAGACCAAGCCGACCACAGAAGCGGCCCGAAATGGCCCGAAGCGCCTCCGCCGAGACCGCTAGCAGCCAGGGACCATCCGAGGACGCCGGCTCCGCCACCGCCGAAGACGCCGCTGCCGAAACCGCCGGCCGCCGAAACTGCCAGGTACCGCGAAAACGGCCCGGAAAACGCCAGAGGCAGCGGGAAGGTGCCGCAAACATCCAGTCCGGGAAAGCAGCAGAACCGGCAGCAAACCAGCAGTCCAACACCCTTCAGCTGCCAAATCGTTGCCCTCACTATCCCCCCAACCCAGAGGGTATAAACACCCCTGGGGGGCTCCTAGGACGCCTATTTTCTGAGACTTGCAGAGCTCACCCTAACAGATCCGCCTGCACGTCCGCCATCTTGTTTAATAAAAGCAGGAAGGGACACATTGGAGCCAAAAGGCACTTGGGGGAGACAGAGGGGTTGCAGGCACAAGGAAAAAAAGAGAGCACAGCGATGATTCCATTAAGGAGTTCATTTGGCAGCAAGGCCAGACACAACTGACACATTTATCCACACACATGGCTCAGACCTCCACCCTTCACTGACGTACACGCATGCACACACATATGTATATTACCCACACTAATGCCCCAAATTCCCCAAACCCACCTTGTCTGGGGCCTGTACTGTAATCCAACTTGTTGGATCATGGAAGGATGACAGGCATAGATGGGCATCATTCTAGAGACCTTGGCACCCACCCTTCCAAGCTTCCATCTTGGAAAATCCATAGGACTTAATTAAAAAAAAAGAACTGTACAAAGCCCTGAGGACAAGAGGATTGTAGTGTTGAGTCATGCACCTCTGTTCCCAAAATGTCAGGGCAAGGGGCCAGCACAAGTTCTGATTATACCAAACTGGATGGAGAACAAGGGATTCTAGGAACTGGAACCACATAGGACAAGCTTTATCCTCTCCACAGATTGACAAGAGTTACAGAACAATGAAACTTCCTTTGCTGTCATTACATCTTTTGTAATTCCTGTGCCCCAAGTTGCTTGGTTCACAGTGGTTGGTTGAAACAGAAAGCTGCCAAATTTTCTTAGGTAGTTTGCTTTGACACTTCTTAACCTGCCTTGAGCAAGACAGCATCTTGAGTGGCTTGGGAAAAAACATTAATGCAGCTTGGCTGCACTGTTTCTTGCTGTGTTCATTCATCTCTTCTGTCAAAAAATTAGGGCTTCAGTTCAGCCGAGCACTTGATGAGATGGAGAAGAAAGAAGAAGCCAGGCCAAACTCAAAGGCAAATGCTGATCTCCATGGTTCTGGTGCCTCATCCTCCCCCACCCAAAATGTGCAATGAGGGTGAGCTGTCTTCCTCCTCCTGGCTACTTTACATTGAACACCATGAGAGGCCGTTCCTCACGTTTCTGCCATGGACTCTTCTTGTCTCCCTGGTCATCAGTTCCTTCAGAAGGTTCATTGCTGTCATCCTCTGGGCTGGTCATTGACTCACGGCGCAGTTCAATGTTGCTGCTGTAAGAGATGTTGCCATGGCTGCGCCCATGATGAGGAATTGTAGCAGCATGCTGGTCCAGCAGAGGGGTCAGTGAATTGTCCTCAGGAGAACAAATGGCGGTGTGGTTCTCACTGCTGCTCTGCTCTGTGTCAGCATCAGCAAAGACCAGCTTAGAGTATGTTGGACCCATGGCTGGAGCCATGCACTCCTCCTTCAGGCACTTGGTGGGCTTGACTCCATTGACATCCAAACCTGAGTCCAAACTGGCATCATTTCTGTGATTCCTCTCAGTACTCTGGAGATCAATGTAAGAATGACGGACTTGAGAGGAACGCCCATCCAGAGATACAAACCAGGCTTGTGGATGTGGCTTCACACCTAGTTCCAGCAACTTCTTCTCACTCAGTTCCTGTAGCTCCCCATTCAGTTGGGCCATAGTGGTTTCATTCAACAACACTGGTATGGTGACTGAACCTGTTAGATGTTTTGTGCCAGCCATGGCAGTTCCCCAAAAAGGTCATCAGATGGGAGCAAAGAGGCTTCTTTGCTTCCACTGATGAGCCAAGGGTCTCAGACCCCATTGGCAGAGTGTTTTATGGTCAGGGAGGGACCAAGACCCCCCATAAATACCTCTGCACGAGGGGCTGCTCTTTGTTCTAGTTCTAGTCTCTCTTAAGATTCTACTCCTAGCTTCTAGTTCTTCTTCTGTTTTAGTTATGTAATGCTAGCTTGTTTTCTTTTATTTTGTTTCTCTCTCACATGCAGGCATGAATGCTTTCATGCCAAGTATTTCTTTCTCTTTGATCTATCATTGAATAAAGCTAATATGATTGCATCTCTGCGTGATGCTTTTACTTGGAAGCACCTTAACGATCCATCGTCCTCGTGAGATCATCTCACAGAACCACTGACAGATTGTGTGTGTGGTCCCCAACCCTTCCCCTCTGGGTCTTCCACTTCATGTTGCCATAGTTGGAACTGTGAATGTTTCAGCTGCTGTTTGAGGAGCTGCTGCTGCCTCTGTTGTTCCTGGGTACCAAACTGGTGAGGGAGTCCCATGGCAGTTGGGTCCATATCTGGTTGATTTTCAGAGCCCCCAGTAGTCTGCTCTGTTGGAGCCAGGCACATATAGTGGGCAGGAATTATGAAGGTTGGAATGACATTTCGGTACATTGCATCCTTAATATGGTCAATAGAACCACAGAATATTAGCTGCCCAGGTTGACTTAGGGAGGTGGGACGGGCCAGATGGTCTACAGACTGCGACATCATGAAGTCAGGAGGTTTGGCATCCCCTTTATGGGCCATATAAAGGTCAAAATGAGCTGGAAGAGGTGGTGGTGATGGAAGCTCCTGTAAATAAGGCTTGCTATCATTGTGTGCTTGTTTGCACTGTGACTCTTTGCTCTTGTCTTTCACCCACTGATGTGAATAGTTAGGCTTGTAATCTTTCAAGAGTGCCAGGGAATTATGTTCCAGTGTGCCAGGGGCATCCATGGACTTGGCTGCCTTCAATGAACAACCTTCCACTACTTGAGGATAGTCATCCTTGGCACCACCTTGCTGGCTCAGTGTGTCTGCTGTGGAGGCTTTGCTAGCATGATGAATCTTCTGGTTTGGCACTTGCTTGAAGAATTTCTCACAGGAACTCTCAAACTCCCTGGAGGAGGAGAAGGCTGATTTGAGGATGGATGTATGCACTTCTATGTCTCCACTAGATGAAGCTGTTTCCATATGGCTAGTGCATATAAGATTAATCTGGGGCACTGATGTAGTCTGATCTTTCTTGGATGCGTCCAGAGCCCCAGAAGACTGATGCTTTCTATGTTGTTGACGTGGCTTCAGACACAGTCTCCTAGAGAGGAAGTGATAAAGAAAGAAAATGGGCACAAAGATCTGTATGGATGAAAAAGTATCATAATTCAAGTTCTGACATATTGCATCCTCTGCACACAAAAGGTGTTCAGAAGGTGCACTACAGAACTATGATACTTGAAAATTCCCATTTTATTAACTTCAGCTGGAATACCTCTGCACACAAAAGATGTTCAGAGGTATTCATGCTGAAAGGTCTCACTTAAGAAGATGGTTGTTATGGTATGTCAGAAAGACCTTGAGAAACAAAGTGAAGAGATGCTGCCTAGGGAAGGCTCAGATAAGAGAGGGCATAGCCTACAGCTGCATAATGGGTGAAGAAAGAGGCTCATAAGAGACCCTCCCTAACCTCTTAGGCTATAAATGAGATGGTGGAAGATTTGTACTTTCAGACTTGGAAGATTCAGTTACAAGTAGTCTTTGACGTATGACCATTCATTCAGTGACCATTCAAAGTTACAATGGTGCTGAAAAAACAGACTTACAACTGGTCCCCAAAGTTATGACCATTGCAGCAGCCCTGTGGTCATGTGATCAAAATTCGGGCACTTGGTAGCCCAATCACACTTACAACTGCAGGGGCACATCAATTCCTGCCATCCATCTCCCCCACCCACCCACTCTATGCCCTTCTGGCTCCGTGTTCTGACCTTTGCCATTGTCTTGCTCCCACTACTGAACAAGCATGCCTGGCCTGGCCCTTTGGGAGTCAACTGCTAGCCACACCAGGCCTTTCAGAGGCCATTTGTGGCCTTATCCAAATCACATATGGCCTTCTCACAAAGTTTTGAAGCTTTCCAAAGCCTTGCGAGAAGGCTGCATGCAATTTATACAAGTCTGTGCTATTTGGAGAACAGTGCAAGTGGCTTTGGGAAGAAGGCCTGGCACTGCCAGAAGCTGCCTCCCAAGGGCCAGGCTGGGGCAACTTAGCAGCAGAATGAAGAAGATAGCAAAGGTCAGCTGGGGTGGTGGAGTGAAGCGCAGCAGGGATGGCTGGGCTGGGGTTGCTGAGGCTTCCTGGGGCAGCTGCTTTGTGCTGTGCCCTTGGGGTTTCCTGGGCATTTGGCACTTCCTGGGGTGATACATCTTTTTGCCATGTTGTTGGGGCTTCCCAAGTGTTTGGTGCTTCATGGGGTGTAGCAGCTTTGTGCCATGATGCTGGGCCAGGCATGGGCAACTGAGGCTTCCAGGGGCAGCTGCGGCTTTGCTGTGGCTCAGGGGCTTCTTACAGCACCAAGAAGCCCCTAAGCCACAGCATACAGTATTCTTTCTCTGGCCTCCCTGTGATTGTGCTGCATGGCAACATTCCCCCAACCCATGCATGGCCTGTGCTGGGTCTTCCCACCCGCCCTGCAGCACCCCTGCACTCCTTACCTGGGACTCCCTCTGCTACCCACTTGTTCTGTACCAGCCTGCTACCGGCCCTGCAGAAAAGGCAGGGACAACCCCTTTACAAACGGCAAGAGGCTGGAATAAAGCCTGCCAAATTTATTAACATAAAACAGACACCAACCATGAAACAGGAGCTATGAAACAGGAACTATCCAAGCGGTTGCCTTCAGCAAACCAGCCCTCCCACACATTCCCCTTAAATACAGCTCAGGGCGTGGCCTCTCTCTGCCTCCTTCTGAGGTGCCCCATTGCCTTCCTCTGTTTACTCCTGATTGACTGCCTCCTGCGTCGGGCGTCCTTGAACAGGGCCAGCTGTGGGTCATCTTCATCCATGCTGTCAGGCTCACACAGCTGGGTCTCCACCAGGTGGGAGGGGCCTGGCTGAGGGCTCTGCGGAGCCTCAAAGCCATCATCCGCAAGCTCTTCAACACCCCCCTCCTCCTCCTCTGAGTTGTCCGACCCAACTGCCGAACCCACAGGCTGACCCTGAATCACAACACCACTTAACCCACGTGTCTGGAGTTATGACTACAACTGGGACTACAATGAATGCTATCACTAAGCATTGCAGTCACATGATGTCTCACTTTACAACCGCATCATTTAGTGACATAAATTCTGGTCCCAATAATGTTTGTAAGTTGAGGACTACCTGTAATGTAGCCTTACAATAAAGCAGAATTAGCTCATCTAGTCATGTTTCTTGTCTGGTTTACCTGGGAAGGCTGACCACTTTGCAAGTCTGCTACTCGCTACCAAAGAGGAATTTCAGAAATGGCCTCCAATCCTCAAGGAAATCTACTGTTTGCTGAGCATCTGGCTGCTGTGTTGTTGTAACATCAGCAGCAAGTGGATGCATAGATGACCAATTTGTAGAATGCCATGATATAACTAACAGCTGGGGCAGAATTTGTCTCAACCTGTGCTAGCACAACAGATGGTGGCTCAGCCAATGCTCTTAAATTCCCATGGAAACTTGCTGGAGAAGTTAGAAATGGTCCCTTCTGATCCTCTTTCTCTACCTATTATGCAACTGTGGGCTATGCCCTCTCTTGTCCGACCGTTGCCTAGGCAGCATCTCATCAACCCATTTCTCAAGGTCTTTTTCACATACCATCACAATAGGAAAGATCATTTCCATCTGATGAATTGTTCCCCTCAGAGTACACAATACCCAAACCAGAAGGCAGGCAGATAGGCATAAATAAAAGTATTAATGCAGTACAGTATAGTAGAATATCTTTTAAAGATAAGCAACTGTCAATTCTAGGATCCAAGCAAACTATGACCCTAACTTCCAAGTGGAATCCATTTAATTATTGTAAGTGAAGACTATGTTTTTGCTCCTAAAGTAGTACCTTGTGCACATTGCACAAAAATGTTAATTGGCCAGGAAAAATAATTACTGTTTCTTATTTGGAAGTAATGATAATCAAGTAACTAGGGATCTTTCTTCTAAGTTTTGAACACAAGTAGAATTTAACTGAGGTCTCTCTCATGCATCCAAACTGTCTACAGGTGAAACTCGAAAATTAGAATATCGTGCAAAAGTTCATTTATTTCAGTAATGCAACTTAAAAGGGGAAACTAATATATGAGATAGACTCATTACATGCAAAGCAAGATAGTTCAAGCCGTGATTTGTAATAATTGTGATGATTATGGCTTACAGCTCATGAAAACCCCAAATCCACCATCTCAGAAAATTAGAATATTGTGAAAAGGTGCAATATTCTAGGCTCAAAGTGTCCCACTCTAATCAACTAATTAAGCCATAACACCTGCAAAGGCTTCCTGAGCCTTTAAATGGTCTCTCAGTCTGGTTCAGTAGGAATCACAATCATGGGGAAGACTGCTGACCTGACAGTTGTGCAGAAAACCATCATTGACACCCTCCATAAGGAGGGAAAGCCTCAAAAGGTAATTGCAAAAGAAGTTGGATGTTCCCAAAGTGCTGTATCAAAGCACATTAATAGAAAGTTATGTGGAAGGGGAAAGTGTGGAAGAAAAAGGTGCACAGGCAGCAGGGATGACCGCAGCCTGGAGAGGATTGTCAGGAAAAGGCCATTCAAAAGTGTTGGGGACTTTCACAAGGAGTGAACTGAGGCTGGAGTCAGTGCATCAAGAGCCACCACACACAGACGGATCCTGGACATGGGCTTCAAATGTCGTATTCCTCTTGTCAAGCCGCTCCTGAACAACAAACAACGTCAGAAGCGTCTTACCTGGGCTAAAGAAAAACAGACCTGGTCTGTTGCTCAGTGGTCCAAAGTCCTCTTTTCTGATGAGAGCAACTTTTGCATCTCGTTTGGAAACCAAGGACCCAGAGTCTGGAGGAAGAATGGAGAGGCACACACTGCAAGATGCTTGAAGTCCAGTGTGAAGTTTCCACAGTCTGTGTTGATTTGGGGAGCAATGTCATCTGCTGGTGTTGGTCCACTGTGCTTCATTAAGTCCAGGGTCAACGCAGCCGTCTACCAGGAGATTTTGGAGCACTTCATGCTTCCTTCCGCAGACGAGCTTTATGGAGATGCTGACTTCATTTTCCAGCAGGACTTGGCATCTGCCCACACTGCCAAAAGCACCAAAACCTGGTTCAATGAGCATGGAATTACTGTGCTTGATTGGCCAGCAAACTCGCCTGACCTGAACCCCATAGAGAATCTATGGGGCATTGCCAAGAGAAAGATGAGAGACATGAGACCGAACAATGCAGAAGAGCTGAAGGCCGCTATTGAAGCATCCTGGTCTTCCATAACACCTCAGCAGTGCCACAGGCTGACAGCTTCCATGCCACGCCGCATTGAGGCAGTAATTGCTGCAAAAGGGGCCCAAACCAAGTACTGAGTACATATGCATGCTTATACTTTTCAGAGGTCCGATATTGTTCTATGTACACTCCTTGTTTTATTGCTTGCATGTAATATTCTAATTTTCTGAGATTGTGGATTTGGGGTTTTCATGAGCTGTATGCCATAATCATCACAATTATGACAAATCACAGCTTGAACTTTCTTGCTTTGCATGTAATGAGTCTATCTCATATATTAGTTTCCCCTTTTAAGTTGTGTTACTGAAATAAATGAACTTTTGCACGATATTCTAATTTTTCGAGTTTCACCTGTATTGGCTCCTGTCTGTATCAGGACTCATTGAGAAATGGATAAGGTTTCAACTCATGATTGAAACTTATGATTCTAGAAAAGCTTATGATTCTAGAAAAGGCCCAATTTGCTCCTCCTGTGACTTAACCCAAATGAACTATCATCATTTCTGAAGCTCTGTAACTTTAAAAATGGTGTGGAGGGGGGAGTCGGATTTTCCGAGCCAAACTAAAGAAGCTGGAAATCATTGTGGAAACTATTTTTGAAACTTAAGGATATAAACCTTTGGAGGACTCTATATGGCTGATTGATTCTCTCTCTCTTTTTTTTTGCCTTTAAAACAAAGGATTGTTTAAATGAGGCTTTGAGTTTGCTGTTATGGGAGAGTGAAACAACAACTTTAGTTTGGTACAGACGGTGCCTTCTCTCTCTCTCTCTTTTCTTTTTGATAAATATGTATCAATACGATGAATCTTCATAGACAGTTAAACCTACAATACAATGGAAACTAACTGAATAGAAAAACAAGTACAATTGATGGAAATTAGGAAAAGATAACATAAAAGGAGGAAGTAAGATAAACACGTAGGCAAAAATTAGCTGAGTCTTAGAGTGGGAAAAGGAAGAAGACAAACTATAAAAAAAGCTATAAGAGGAAATGGCTAGCCAGGAAAGGCATGCTGAATTGAAAAACAGGGAAACGAGCTGAATAAGGTAAGAGGAAAGGCATACTGAATTGAAAAACAGGAAATAACCTATTGTTCTTAAAGGGGGACATAAATATCCACAGAGTTCAAAATAACCATTTAAATGTCTAATTTTTGTCATTATTATTGTATATGTGAATATGATTTATTATATTAGCAGGAAATGTGTAAGAAGCAGACAGAAAGAGTGTAACCTCATAGTACCTCAGCCAATGGGAAAGGAGGAGGGATGTGCAGCCGGGGCAAGGGTTGTATAAAGAAGCCCATTTTGGGGGTTAGATTTAGAACTTTGAAGAGAACCAAGCTTTTAAAGCTTCTCTTCTGCTTATTGCAATAAACAAAACAAAAAGGATTCACTGTGTCTTGGCTGGTTATTGGTCAGGTGAGATTGCCTCTGGTCACGAAGGAAAGTAGCCAGGAGCACATAACCGCCTTGGGGGCTCCTCTGGGATTTGCATCCATTCCATCATTGGCAGCTGGGGATATCTGAAGAGGGGAGTCTGCACCTGGGTAAGTTTTTTTCCCCAGCCCTAAAGGTCAGATCACCCCTGCTGGAACAAAGAGGAATTGGAGATCCTGAGACGGAAAGCCAGGACCCAGTGACAACCTAAGGGAAAGGCCAGCTGGGTCAGGGAAGGACTTCAACTCTGCCTGACAGGTAAGATACCAGAGGGGTATCTATATATCAGAGAGGTATTAATGGGCGATAAGAGTTCAAAAAGGAGGGACGCCTCCCCGGCCAGTCTGCCAGCTAATAAGGAAGCAAAGAAAAATATTCACATTCCAGAATGTACCCCTTTAGGGAGAATGTTGAAAAACTGGAAATTAATGCTTCAAACAAGGCATTTAGACAGAAGAAGGGTAATACATTATAGTGTATATATATGGCCTATGTATAAATTCAGAGGCTTTATATGGCCTCCCTTCGGTACCAATGATTTGGCTATAATACAAGACTTAAATATTTATATAAATGAGACTAAGGCAGGAACAGAGGAGTCACATTATGCAGCTGCTTGGGTGGGACCACAAGGTAATCTGATGCAGATGTCCAAATGGGAGCCCTTGTGTTATGTTCTTAGTTTGGTTAGGCATTGACGAGGCAGAGTGTTGAAACAGCAAGCATGTTTACTAACTCACAACAGAAGCAGCCCTAGTGGCAACCAATAGGTTTAAAGTAACAGTTTCCCGCCCCAAACATAATTATCAGCTTGGAGACAGACAGTTTGGGTTGCAGTAACAGAAACCGTTAAGCAATCCTACACTTAAATACACCAATTAAGGCAGGGGTGTCAAACTCAATTTCATTGAGGGCCGCATCAGCATTGCGGTTGCCCTCAGGGGGCCGGGTGGGTATGGCCTGGGTGGGCGTGGCCTACTGGGTGGGCGTGGCTAGAGTGAATATGGCTTACTGGGTGGGCATGGCCAGCTCTACATCGTTCGCATCAAGGGTGCCTATGGGGGCCTGGGCAGGAGTGGGACAGATCTGAGGGTCTCTGGCAGAAGGAGGGTCTCTGGGCCAGGGCCAAGGCAGTGGGGGCCATTCCCTCACTGTTTCCAGGATGGCTTCACGGGCCGCATGAAACCACTTCACGGGCCGGATCTGGCCCCCGGGCCTTGTGTTTGACATGTCTGAATTAAGGTCACACATTAAGCAAGTGATATCAACAGTTGAGGCCAATACATTACACCTTGGATAATCTTCCTCCATATTCTGGCCCACAAGAGGAGAAAGATGACATTGTACCTTTAGGGTCCAAAGTTAAGCCATCTGCACCAGAGGACCTACCAAAGGAAACCAAGAATTAGTCAAAAATAATCAGGAACTAGAGGAGAAGATGAAAAAGAGCATGGCAGAAGCCTTTTCCCCTATAGTCACAAGACAGCAGAAAATGGGACAAGTCTTTATAGCACCTTTTAGACAGGTGCCTATAGGAGAAGGCAATCTGGGTTATGTGGAGACCCCTCTAACGGCCTTTGAAATCAGACAGTTCAAGAAGGAACTGCCTAAATTAGTAGAAAACCCAATAGAAGTAAGAAAACAGGTTGAAATGTTGTTAGGACCTATGGAATATTCATGGAGAGAAATGCAATCTATATTTAATATGTTATTTACACCAGAAGAGAATGGGATGATTAGGAGAGCAGCTATGTTTTTAGCCAGTTGTTTTAGGGGGTTAGGGAGTGGGGCGAATGATAGTGGTGGGAGGGATAAGGGTATTTTATCAACTGGCTGTCAGTCCAGGCCGGAGACGGTTCCCGGCGAGACGGGCTTGGGGCTGGGGACCTCTGGTTCTTCCGGCTGTGGGGTGGGGTTTTCTATCCCCACGATGATTGGGAATGGTAGTAGGCAGCTGCACGGAGGGCCATACCAACATCTGGGATCACGCCCCCGCTGTCTCCAAGCGGTAGCGTGCTCCGACCCTCCAGTTGATACCCGTTTATCCGGGGGTGAGGGAGATTGGGTCCCTGAGCTTAGACTGGTGTATTTCAATGCCAGATCCGTGGTGAACAAAGCTCCCCTCGTCCGAGATTTGATCGAGGAGGAACGCGCGGATCTGGCATGCATTATGGAAACCTGGTTGGGCCCAGAGGGAGGTGTCCCTCTGACTGAGCTTTGTCCTCCAGGTTTCTGTGTGCTACACCGGCCGCGGGCTCAGGGTAGGGGCGGGGGTGTGGCGGTGGTTATACGGGAGACCTTATATCCACGGGAGACCACTGTCGTACAGATTGGTGGGAGTGAGTCGCTCCTCCTGAGGTGTGGCTCTGGGGCTCAGTTGGGCTTGTTGCTGACATACCTGGCACCCAGCTGTGTTGCAATGGCCCTGCCCGGGCTTCTCGACACCCTTTTAGGGCTGGTGGTTGAATTCCCCAGACTTATGGTTCTGGGTGATTTCAACCTCCCATCCCTGGGCGGGTTCATCAGAGTTAGCTCGAGAGTTCATGGCCTCCATGACGGCCATGGACCTGACCCAGATAATTCAGGGTCCGACCCATGGAGGGGGTCACACTCTCAACCTGGTTTTCCTATCTGGGCAGTGGTTTGATGATCTGGGAGGGGGCTTGCCAAATATTTTCCCCCTGTCATGGTCCGATCATCACCTCCTACGGCTGGTCTTCCAATACGCTACCCCTCGCTGCTGGGCTGCGGAGCCGACCAGGTGGTTCCGCCCCAGGCGCCTGATGGATCCAGAATGGTTCCAGACGGCACTTGGGTCTATACCTATCTCCCTCACTCACAGCCTGGCCGATGCCTTGGTGGAGGCTTGGGAGAGGGCCGCCACCGAGGCACTTGACCGTGTTGTACCCTTGCGACCCCTGACCCGGCGCAGATCTTGATGGGCTCCATGGTTTTCTGTGGAGCTACGGGAGATGAAGCGTCGGAGACGGAGTCTGGAGAGCTGTTGGAGATCCAGCCGATCTGAATCTGACCGATTACGACTAAGATCTTTTATTAGGTCTTATCTCGTGGCGATGAGGACGGCGAAGTCTAATTACTTTGCGGCCCTCATCGCGTCCGCAGATAATCGCCCGGCCACCCTGTTTAGGGTAACTCGTTACCTCCTTAATCAGGATGTGAGGGAGGAGCCCTTACAGGGGCGGGCCGAGGAGTTTAGCCAGCATCTGGCGGACAAAATTGCTCAGATTCGGACCAGTTTGGACTCTGACTGGGCAGAGTCTGACGGGGAGGAATCGAGCAGTCTTGAGAGTAGTATTATCTGGACTGAGTTTGATCCTGTGACTCCCGAGGAGGTGGACAGGATTATGGGGAGGCTGAGCTCTACCACCTGTTTATTGGACCCGTGCCCCTCCTGGCTGGTTTATTCAGCTCGGGAGGAGACACGAGGTTGGTTCCAGGCAGTGATATCTGCCTCTTTGAGTGAGGGTGTCTTTCCTGCCGCCTTGAAGGAGGCGGTGGTGAGACCCCTTCTCAAGAAGCCTGCCTTGGACACAGCCATTTTGAATAACTATCGTCTGGTCTCCAACCTCCGCTTTTTGGTGAAGGTTGTTGAGAGTGTGGTAGCGCATCAGCTTCCTCTGTTCCTGGAGGAAACTGATTATCTGGACCCGTACCAATCGGGTTTCAGGCCCGGGTACAGCACGGAGACGGCATTGGTCGCGCTGATGAATGATCTCTGGCGGGCTCGGGACAGGGGTTGTTCCTCTGTCCTAGTCCTTTTAGATCTCTCAGCGGCTTTTGATACCATCGACCATGGTATCCTGCTGCGACATCTCAGGGGGTTGGGAGTGGGAGGCACTGTTTTACGGTGGTTCTCCTCCTACCTCCTGGGCCATTCGCAGTCGGTGTTGACGGGAGGGCAGAGGTCCACCCCGAGGCCTCTTGTTTGTGGAGTTCCTCAGGGGTCGGTCCTCTCTCCCCTCCTGTTCAACATCTATATGAAGCCGCTGGGTGAGATCATTCGTGGTTTCGGGGTGGGGTATCATCAGTACGCTGATGATACCCAACTTTTTCTTTCCACCCCGAACCAACTCAGTGATGCCCTCGACGTGATGTCCCATTGCCTGGAGGCGGTTCGGGTTTAGATGGGGAGAAACAGGCTCCGACTCAATCCTGCCAAGACTGAGTGGCTGTGCGTATCGGCATCTCGAGTGAATCACTCTTCTCCATCTTTAATGATGGGGGGTGAGGTGTTACCCCCCATTGATAGGGCTCGCAACTTGGGCGTCCTCCTGGATTCACGGCTCAGTTTGGAAGATCATATAGGAGCCGTGACCAGGGGGGCTTTTGCGGCCCTATCTGGACCGGGATGCCCTACGTACAGTCACACATGTGCTCGTGACCTCCTGGTTAGACTACTGCAATGCTCTCTACATGGGGCAGCCCTTGAGGACCACTCGGAGGCTTCAGCTGGTGCAGAATGCAGCCGTGCGAGTGGTAATGGGAGTGTCCCGATACTCTCATGTAACACCTCTTCTCTGCGAGCTGCATTGGCTTCCAGTTGCCCTCCGGGTGAGATTCAAGGTGCTGGTGATGACCTATAAATGGCATGGGTCCGGATTACCTTAGGGAGCACCTGCTACCAGCATCAGCTTCCCATCGTCCTGTGCGCGCCCACAGGGAGGGCCTCCTTAGGGTTCCTCCGGTTAGAGATTGCCGGCGGGTGATTCCCAGCGGGAGGGCGTTCTCTGTGAGTGCGCCTGCCCTTTGGAACGAACCACCGATGGAGCTTCGGACTGCCCCCGACCTTTGCTCGTTTCGCCAGGACTTAAAAACCTGGTTGTTCGAACTGTCTGGCCTGGACCGAGGGATTTTAAATTTTAAAGTATTTTAATTAAATTATATTAAATTAATTTTAAAATTTTAATTTTATTGTTATTATGAATTGTGGGCTTGTACTAATTTAATTCCATTTTATTCTCTTTTTGTACTGTTTTAACTGCCCTGTGAAACGCCCTGAGTCCTTCAGGAATAGGGCGGTATATAAATTCAACTAATGAATAATAAATAAATAAAATAAGGAACAATATAAGAAAAAGTTTCCACAAAAGAATGAACAGAATGAAACCCCTGATGCAGATCCAAAGTGGGAAGGTAACATGACTGCAGAGAGTGTTAAGGAATTTGTTGTGCAGAGGTCTCCTTGTGCTACCAAAGAGTTGCACAGACAAGGAAGGGTACTGAGAGCAGTAAAAGTCACACAAGAATACACTGAGTTATAAAAACAAAAAGTAGTTTACTTTTGAGGTGGTGTAAGAACAATAATGCACAATCAAAAATAAACAGTCCAAGTCATAAACAATAGCAACAGTCCAAGGAGTAATCCAAACTACAAAGTCTTCTTACCGGTCCAGAGGTCAATACACAGTTCAGGTTACAACAGTAGTAAACCAACAGCAGAGCAAAAACAGTAATAGTAGAGATCAGTGAATTCAGAGAGAGAGAGAGAGAGAAGCTACGTTCCTAGCTTTCCTCTTATGGCCATGAGAACACTTACACACCCATTGGCCAATTAACTTCTTAAAGACATAACATCATGGTTAATATATTTTCAACCCAACATTGTAGGCTAACACCATATGCCTAACATTCTCCCCTTTGGGTAGAATAATATATAACTCTTACAATCTTATGCACATTCTTTCACAATTAGCACTGTGTTTCACAGCACTTTGTACCTTCGTAAAATGATCTGCAATATTTACATCAGATGAACAATACTCTAGCTGTATTAATTTATCCTTGACACATTGTCTGACATTTAAATAACGAAGATCAGTATGTTTAGATCTTGTTCTTACTGCAGCATTATTAGCCATCTTTATCGCAGCTTGATTGTCCTCATATACAATGAATGGATCATTTACATTTAAACCCATATCTAACAATAATTGTTTGTACACTAGCAGTTCTGTACATAACACTGATAGACATGAAAATTCAGCCTCCATTGTAGATAAGCTTATGTGTTTTTGTCTAATGGACTTCCATCCAATTAAAGAATCACCCAACATTATAGCCAACCCTGAAGTAGATTTACGAGTGTTTGTATCAGAGGCAAAACTCGCATCTGCATATGCAGTAAGGATTAACTCACGATTTGGCTCTAAATATAACGAGTAGTGAATAGTTTGCTTCAAATACCTTAATACTCGTTTAGCTGATTGCCAGTGTCTAACAGTTGGATTATTGTTGTACCTAGCTAATTGGTTTACACAGTAAGAAATATCAGGTCTAGTCCAATTACTCAGATACATAAGGCTTCCTATCAAAGATTGGTACATAGTCTTATCAAATACAGGACTCTCAACATTAGTGTCCTTAAAATCCATAGCCATCGGAGTTTTTGCTGGTTTACACATTTCCATATTGTATCTCTTTAATAACTGAGATATTTTACTGGCTTGCGACACCTTAAAACCCCTATTCGTTTTCACAATATCTAACCCCAAATAGTGGCTTATTTTCCCAAGATTCCTAATTGTGAATTTATTTTGCAATCTTGAAATGATAGTTTGTGCTTCTAACTCAGTTTTTGTTATTATTGCAATATCATCTGTGAATAATAAAAGAAACGATAATGCTCCGTTGTGTTCTCTTCTAAACAAACAAGGATCAGCATTACTGGCTACAAAACCTAATGCACTTAACTCATTAACTATACATGTATTCCACTCATAGCCTGATTGTTTCAATCCATAGAGGCTTTTCTTTAATTCCCAACAATCATGGTTTCTATCACTGGTCAATCCTGGTGGTATTCTTAAATAAATAGTATGTTGCAATGGAGCATGTAGATATGCAGTTTCAACATCTACATGGGTAACCATATATTGGTTTTTAGCCGCCCATACTAAAGCTGCTCTTAAAGTAGTTGCCCTCAGACTGGGTGCAAACACCTCATCATAATCCTCAGTAGTTTGGGCAAAACCTTGTGCAACCAAACGTGCCTTATGGGTTACAGTCCCATCTACACCCTTCTTTATTTTATATATCCATTTACAACCTATAGCTTGCTCACCAGGTGGCAGTTTAGCTTTCTCATAGACCTTAAGATCCTGCAAAGACTTCAACTCCCTGTTCATTGCAGTTTTCCATGATGCCTGTTCCTTTTCAGGATACATCCTGATCTCATCATAGTTAGAAGGTACTGAACTAACTTGACATATTACACTTGCTTCATAGCGATCAGGTGGATGTCTGATGCGCGTTGAACGCCAAGGAATTACAGGGTTTTGAGTTTCTGACTCTTTTCTTTCCTCTGATTCCTCTTTTATCTCCCCTATCTCCTCTTCATCTTTTATATTTACAGGAGATGTATTATCATTACTAGTTACATTATCAGAGGAGTCCTCAAACACTAGAGGATCAGTATTAACAATTACTTGCTCTAACCTATCCCAACCAACATGCTCAAGGAATTTTGCACTCGCACTGTTATATACATTAGTTGTGCCCTGTTCCCAGAAACGATAGGATCTGTGGTTAGCTTCGTAACCTACGAAGTATAATTGCCTAGCCCTATGTTGGCCTTTACTCCTGAGTTGTGCAGGAATGTGGACCCAAGCTGGGGTGCCAAACGTGTGCAGGTAATCAAGGTTTGGTCTTCTACCATGCCATATAGTATATGGTATTTTACCAGTAGAAGTATTAACAACTATATTCAGAACATGGTTTGCACATTTTGCTGCCTCCCCCCACAGTCTATCTGTTAAGCCTGAATCTCTTAACATGGTTCTCATCATGGCTTGTAACATTTGCCCACGTCTCTCAACAAATGCATTATGTTGAGGCCTATAAGGGGCTGAACGTTTATGCTTAATGCCAGCTGATTGTAGCATATCAACAAAATGCTTGTTTGTAAATTCAGTGCCATTATCAGTAATTATGCACTGAACCTTTCTGTTTGTTTTTCTCTCCACAAACTTCAGCCAGTTTGCAAATTGTTGGAAAGTGTCTGCCTTTGACTTAAGCAGATAACAAAATCCATATCGAGAGTAGTGGTCCAATATACTTAAAACATAACATGACCCTCCTAAACTTGGTTTCATGGGTCCAATTAAATCAGCAAACACAACTTCCAAAGGAACAGTTGTTTTGAAACTGTTTAACCTGTTTGCAGGCATTGCCTTACTCTTTTCCTGATTACAGGTATTGCAATTCAAATACTTACTACATGGCTTCAGTTTAATTCCTTCTACTAACTCAACTGTTTTACGTAGTGAGTTAAAGTTTACATGCCCTAGCCGTCTATGCAATAAATGTATACATTCATCATGTGGCTTCTTATTCTCACATATTGAGTTAGCTTTAACTGTACTAACCTGGTTACTTGTGAGAATGAATAAACCATTTTTCAAATTAGCAGTTACACAGGTTCCATTCCTCTCAATAGTGCATTGCTCCTCTCTGAATGTTACCACAAACCCAACTTTAACCAATTCCCTTACAGATAACAGGTTGAATCTTAGTTTAGGTATATATAACATAGGTAACTGTTCATCAATGCATGGACAATAGGAATTACCTTCACCAGAGGCCTTCATCTTCCAACCGTTGGCTAGTGAAACATATTGGTTGCTGTTTTTCATATTAATAAACCTCTCTTTCACTTTAGTAATGCATTGTGAAGCCCCACTATCAACAACCCACAATTCATTATTTCTGGATGTTGGTTCACCAGAAACAGCCAAACCAATGCCCTTCTTAGCCTTCCCACTGCTATTTACATTCTGTTTTCTACCCTTTCTACAGAATTTGGCTATATGCCCTTTAGCCCCACAAGAATAACATTTCTTGACGTTGTAAACAGTGGTAAATTGCTGCTCCTCTCGTGGCTGTGTCTCTCTCAGCTGGTTTCTGTCACGCCTCCTTCTGGACTCTTCCAGCAGTCTCCCAGTAATGTTAGTCAATGTCAGTTCCTCTCTGGTCAGGACTTCCAAAGAAGAAACATACCCATCATAACTCTCATCCAAAGATGACAGAATAATGTAGACCTGATGCAACTCTGAAAAAATCAGCTCCTTTTCATGAAGCTCTTGAAAAGTTGCCTTCATGTAATTTAAATGGGTCAGCATATCTCCATTCTTCTGCAGACGAGCCCTAAACAGCTTACGTGTAAGGTGTATATGTGCACCCACACTGTCTCGAACATAAAGCCTTCGCAAAATGTCCCAGCACCTAGCAGCAGACTCCTCACCACGAATATGGACAAGCTGCTGGTCATTCAGTGTTAGTCCAATAATGCAAAGAGCTTTCTCATTGCTACGTTTAAAGTCGTCTATCTTCTTTGCATCCTCTTCGTCATCTGGATCCAAAGCAGTAGTATCTGGTGGGTTATTTACAACAGTCCATAGTTCTTCCTTGCACAAAAGCAAGCAGCATTTCGTGGACCAGGAAACATAGTTTGTCCCATCCAACCGGGATATCCAGGAGATGCCTGACAACAGTTCTTGTGCCATTTTACACCAAAAAGCTAACACAAACTCAGCTAGGAATACTGTGTGTACTAACTCTCAGTACAGGCCTGGGCCCATAACCAGTGTTAAGGAATTCGTTGTGCAGAGGTCTCCTTGTGCTACCAAAGAGTTGCACAGACAAGGAAGGGTACTGAGAGCAGTAAAAGTCACACAAGAATACACTGAGTTATAAAAACAAAAAGTAGTTTACTTTTGAGGTGGTGTAAGAACAATAATGCACAATCAAAAATAAACAGTCCAAGTCATAAACAATAGCAACAGTCCAAGGAGTAATCCAAACTACAAAGTCTTCTTACCGGTCCAGAGGTCAATACACAGTTCAGGTTACAACAGTAGTAAACCAACAGCAGAGCAAAAACAGTAATAGTAGAGATCAGTGAATTCAGAGAGAGAGAGAGAGAGAGAAGCTACTGTTGTGACTCAGGGCCAGCCTGTGGGCCCGGCAGCCGGCTCGGATGTATCGGATGACTCAGATGAGGGGGAGGAGGAGGGTGTGGAAGACGAACCGGCTGATGATGGCTTGCAGGCTTGGCAGAGCTCCCAGCCGGGGCCCTCTTCTCAGCTGCGTGAGCCCGATAGTGCGGAGGATGATGACCCACAGCTGGCCCTGTTCAAGGACGCCCGACGCAGGAGGCAGTCGAGCAGGAACAAACAAAGAAAGGCTGTGGAACTCCTCGGGAGGAGGCACAGGGAGACCACGCCCTGAACTCTAAATAAAAGGAGTGTTTGGGGAGGGGCTGGTTGCTGAAAGCAACCCTTCCGCTTGAGGATTCAAGTTCTTGTGTTTCTTGTTCTGTTGTTTTGCTTGTGAATTAAACTTGGCAGACGCTTTGCAGCCTCAGACGCTCTCCAGTCTCTACTACTTGAACAGGGGTTTGCCTTATTACAAGGCCGGTAGTTGGCTGGTTCAGAACAGTTTGCTTTCAGCCTCCCACCCCTTACTACTACGATGGAGCAGCTTCTTGCCGAGAATGCTCAGCTCACCCAGCAACTCACTTTGCTGGCAGCTCAGGTGGCTCAACTGCAAGCTCAGGTACATGCTGCACCCCCACCCAGGAGGAAATGTCAGATAGCAATGCCGGATAAATTTGCTGGCAATCCAGAACTGTTTCCTGCCTTCCTGGGACAATGCCAGCTCTTTATCAGCGTGAGAGCAGCTGATTTCCCCACTGACCGAGATAAGGTGGGATTCGTGTTGAGCCTTCTGTCGGGGGATGCAGCTCGTTGGGGCACGCCTCTGCTGGCACAGCCTAGCCCTTTGTTGGATAACTTTGGGGGGTTTTGTGACCATATGCGCCTCATGTACGAGGACCCAATTAAGGCGCAGACCGCCACCCGACGCCTGAAAGCTCTGAGGCAGGGTCAGCGCCCCCTGCAGGCCTACATCAGCGATTTCCGGCTGCTTAGCCAGGATTCCGCCTGGAATGAGGCTGCGCTCGTGGATGCCTTCCAGGATGGCTTGTCGGAAGAGATGTTGGATGAGCTGGCCCGCGTGGACATTCCCTCAGACCTGAATGGGCTGATCCATCTTTGTCTGCGAATCGATGCCCGGCTGCAGCAGCGAAAGAGTCGCCGTGCCACCCCACAGACCCCTGCCGCCCCTGTTGTGCGTGAGCCCCCAGTCCAGAGGGAGGAGCCAATGGAGCTGGGTGCCGCCAGGTCCCGTCTCTCGGTGACGGAAATGGACAGACGACGATCGGGGGGGTTGTGTTTTTACTGTGGGGACCCTGGACATTTGGCTGCTTCTTGCCCGAAGAAGCGTCAGCGGGCATCAGTGACCAAGCCGGCCCCGAGAAAGTCCCCTGCTTTGCTGTCGGGAAACGGCCCGAGCCCGATCTAGACGGTGTGATAGATCGGGCGACCCACCACGACCACGCCGAGCGACGCCATTCCGACGGTGCCTGTGAACCTCCACGGCATTTGATTTTGGAGGCACGTCTGATCCTTCCTGGCAAGCCAGAGGGGATTCCGGTCCATGCCTTAATTGACTCTGGGGCTACCACTAACTTCATGGACTCGGCCTTCGTGGCCAAATGGGCTGTTCCCCAGTGTCCGGTGGATCCGCCCATGCTAGTGGAGACTATTGCTGGTCGAGTGCTCCTGTCCGGGCCTATTACGGCCGCCACGCAACCAGTGTGTATGGCCATCAGTTCCCATGTGGAGGCCATCCAGTTCTACATCACTTCGGATCTGCACTTCCCCGTGGTCTTGGGACTGGCGTGGCTCCGGGCGCATGATCCACAGATCTATTGGTCTCAGAACTTGGTCACCTTCCCAAGTTTGCAGTGCGTGGACCACACCCGCCATATCTGTGCCGGCCAGGTGGAGGGTTCCTCAGGGGTTTCCTTGCCTCCCGTACTGTCCGACTTTGCTGATGTGTTCAGCGAGTCAGAGGCGGACCAATTACCCCCGCACAGGCCCTATGACTGTTCCATTGATCTAGTCCCAGATGCGCCTCTCCCAGTGGGGCGTTTGTACTCCATGTCGGAGCCCGAGTTGGCTGCATTGCGGGACTTCCTGACAAAGAATTTGGCTCGTGGTTTCATCCGGCCCTCGTCCTCGCCAGTGTCTGCGCCCGTGCTCTTCGTCAAAAAGAAGTCGGGCGAGTTACGGCTTTGCTGTGACTACCGGAAACTCAACGCCATCACGGTGCGTAACCGCTACCCGCTGCCCCTCATCCCCGAGCTCTTGGACCGACTCCGGGAGGCTAAGATCTTCACGAAACTGGACCTGCGTGGAGCTTACAACCTCGTCAGGGTTCGGCCGGGTGATGAGTGGAAGACGGCGTTTGGTACTCGCTATGGACATTTCGAGTACACGGTGATGCCGTTTGGCCTGACCAACGCCCCCGCTGTGTTTCAGCATTTTATGAACGACATCTTTCGAGATCTGTTGGACCAGTTTGTCGTAATTTACCTGGACGACATCCTGATTTACTCCCCGTCGCGTGAGGCGCACTATCAGCATCTCCGTCAGGTCCTGCAGCGCCTCCGGAAACATCGGCTGTTTGCCAAGTTGGAGAAGTGCCAGTTCTACCAGGTGACCATCGATTTCCTGGGTCACCGCATTTCTCCTGAGGGCATCGCCATGGAACCGAGTAAAGTTGAGTCGTTGCAGAGTTGGCAACCCCCGCGTCGCGTGAAGGATGTTCAGCGACTTCTTGGATTTGACAACTACTATCGAACATTCATCCCTGGCTTTGCTGCCTTGACAGCCCCCCTCACCCGGCTCCTGCATAAGAAGACTCGGTTCCAGTGGAACGCCCCCGAACAACAGGCGTTCCAAGCTTTGAAGGACGCCTTCATGAAGGAGCCCATCTTGAAGCATCCTGACCCGCAACGGCCGTTTGTCGTGGAGGCGGACGCCTCCGACATTGCCATTGGGGCCGTGTTACTCCAGGCAGCGACGCCCAACGGTACCCTTTTCCCTTGCGCGTATCACTCTCGGAAATTGAACCCCTCGGAGCGCAACTATACCATCTGGGAGAAGGAGCTGCTGGCCATCAAGGCGGCGTTCGAGGCTTGGAGGCATCATCTGGAGGGGGCGCGGCATCAAATCGAGGTCCGGACGGACCACAAGAATCTGGAAAGCCTGCAGACCGCTCGGAATTTGAACCAACGCCAGATCCGGTGGTCCCTCTTCTTTGCGAGGTTTGACTTCCGGGTGCGGTACATACCAAGCGGGCACAACCAGAGAGCGGACGCTCTGTCCAGGAAGCCCGAGTACACCCGAGCGGAAGACAAGCTTCCGCCCAGGACAGTGATCCCCGTCGAGTCTTTTGCTGCGGTGCGGGAGCCGGTGGATATACGGGCTCGGATCCGGGAGGCGCAGCAGCAGGAGGCGTGGGTGGCTCAGCGGAAGGAAGAGGTGGGGCCAGATTCGCCTTGGTCGGTCACGGATGGACTCCTGTATTATCGTGACCGGCTCTATGTTCCGGGAGGGCCACTCAGGGGACTCGTCCTCAGCCAGTGTCATGATAACCCGGCTGCGGGGCATTTTGGCCTGTTCAAGACTCTGAACCTGGTCTCCCGTACCTTCTGGTGGCCCCGAGTCCGACACGACGTCCAGTCTTATGTCACCTCCTGCATCCCATGCAGGCAGGCCAAGTCAGCGACAGGGGCCCCGCCTGGTTTACTGCAGCCTTTGCCAACACCCAAGAGACCCTGGGGGGCTGTGTCCATGGACTTTCTGACGGATCTACCCCCATCCTCCGGCTTCACGACAGTGTTTGTGGTGGTGGACATGCTGACCAAGATGGCGCACTTCATCCCCTGTCGCGGCTTACCGTCAGCTCGCGCCACTAGTCGCATGTTCATCCAACAGGTGTTTCGGCTGCACGGCCTCCCCGATAGAGTCGTCTCCGATAGGGGGGCCCAGTTTACAGCCCGCTTCTGGCAGGAGTTGATGCGGGCGTTGGACATTAAGGTTTGCCTCTCGTCCGCGCATCATCCTCAGACCGACGGGGGTACCGAGAAGGTCATCGGCATCTTAGAGCAGTATCTGCGCTGCTACGTTAACCTGCAGCAGGACAATTGGGTGGACTATTTGGCCATAGCCGAGTTTGCCTTTAACAACTCGCAGCACACCTCCACGCAGATGACACCGTTCTTGGCCAACGTGGGTTATCACCCCCGGTTTTTCCCCCTTTCTCCCGTGGACTCACCGGAGCCGGCAGCGAACGAATTCATGGCGGAGTTACAGGCGATCCATCGGTTGGTGCGACGGCAGCTGGAGAAGGCCAAGGCCGACTACAAGAGGTTCGCCGATCGGTCGAGAAGGGATACGCCTCCACTATCGGTGGGGGATCGGGTCTGGCTGTCCACCAGGAACCTACCATCCACTCGGCCGGCGAGGAAGCTGGACCACCGTTACCTTGGACCGTTCCCAGTCGAGGCCGTCATCAACCCGGTCGCCTATCGTTTAACTCTGCCACGTTCCCTGCGCGTGCACCCCGTCTTCCATCGGTCCTTGTTGGTCCCCGAACAACCGGCTTGTCCACTTCGCCAAGCGGAACCTCCCCCATCAGGACCTCGCGATGGCGGCAGCACCCCCGAGTACGAGGTCGCCAGCATCAGGGATTCCCGCTGGCTGAAAGGTCGCTTCCAGTACCTGATCGAGTGGAAAGGGTACAGGCCGGAGGACTTCACATGGGAAGACGCGACCGCCGTTCATGCCCCTGCGTTGGTGACTGCTTTTCACGAACAGTTCCCATCCCGACCGCATCCGGATCGGCAGCCCCGGGGGAAGGGCCCTGCGGTGCGGGATAGTGTTGTGACTCAGGGCCAGCCTGTGGGCCCGGCAGCCGGCTCGGATGTATCGGATGACTCAGATGAGGGGGAGGAGGAGGGTGTGGAAGACGAACCGGCTGATGATGGCTTGCAGGCTTGGCAGAGCTCCCAGCCGGGGCCCTCTTCTCAGCTGCGTGAGCCCGATAGTGCGGAGGATGATGACCCACAGCTGGCCCTGTTCAAGGACGCCCGACGCAGGAGGCAGTCGAGCAGGAACAAACAAAGAAAGGCTGTGGGACTCCTCGGAAGGAGGCACAGGGAGACCACGCCCTGAACTCTAAATAAAAGGAGTGTTTGGGGAGGGGCTGGTTGCTGAAAGCAACCCTTCCGCTTGAGGATTCAAGTTCTTGTGTTTCTTGTTCTGTTGTTTTGCTTGTGAATTAAACTTGGCAGACGCTTTGCAGCCTCAGACGCTCTCCAGTCTCTACTACTTGAACAGGGGTTTGCCTTATTACAAGGCCGGTAGTTGGCTGGTTCAGAACAGCTATGTTCCTAGCTTTCCTCTTATGGCCATGAGAACACTTACACACCCATTGGCCAATAAACTTCTTAAAGACATAACATCATGGTTAATATATTTTCAACCCAACATTGTAGGCTAACACCATATGCCTAACAGAGAGGAAAGCTATGGCTGATTATAGGGGATATTTAATAGAAGGTATTAAAAATGCAGTGCCTCAGAGTCTTCATTCAGAAGGCACTGTCATTAGAACAAGGAAAGGAGGAAACACCAACTGAATGGCTAGAAAGATTAAAAAGCCAACTTCAAAAGTATGGACATTTGGATCCTGATAATCCAGGACATCAAATGATTTTGAAATATCAATTTGTAGGGAAAGCATGGGAAGATATTAGGGTAAAATTGCAAAAAATAGACACATGGGAAACTAAAACAATAGATTTACAGGTGAAACTCGAAAAATTAGAATATCGTGCAAAAGTTCATTTATTTCAGTAATGCAACTTAAAAGGGGAAACTAATATATGAGATAGACTCATTACATGCAAAGCAAGATAGTTCAAGCCGTGATTTGTAATAATTGTGATGATTATGGCGTACAGCTCATGAAAACCCCAAATCCACAATCTCAGAAAATTAGAATATTGTGAAAAGGTGCAATATTCTAGGCTCAAAGTGTCCCACTCTAATCAGCTAATTAAGTCATAACACCGGGAAAGTGTTCCTGAGCCTTTAAATGGTCTCTCAGTCTGGTTCAGTAGGAATCACAATCATGGGGAAGACTGCTGACCTGACAGTTGTGCAGAAAACCATCATTGACACCCTCCATAAGGAGGGAAAGCCTCAAAAGGTAATTGCAAAAGAAGTTGGATGTTCCCAAAGTGCTGTATCAAAGCACATTAATAGAAAGTTATGTGGAAGGGAAAAGTGTGGAAGAAAAAGGTGCACAAGCAGCAGGGATGACCGCAGCCTGGAGAGGATTGTCAGGAAAAGGCCATTCAAAAGTGTTGGGGACTTTCACAAGGAGTGGACTGAGGCTGGAGTCAGTGGATCAAGAGCCACCACACACAGACGGATCCTGGACATGGGCTTCAAATGTTGTATTCCTCTTGTCAAGCCGCTCCTGAACAACAAACGTCAGAAGCGTCTTACCTGGGCTAAAGAAAAACAGACCTGGTGTTGTGATTCAGGGTCAGCCTGTGGGTTCAGCAGTTGGGTCGGACGACTCAGAGGAGGAGGAGGGGGGTGTTGAAGAGCTTGCTGATGAGAGCCCTCAGCCAGGCCCCTCCCACCTGGTCACGACGGAGACCCAGCTGTGTGAGCCTGACAGTGTGGATGAAGATGACCCACAGCTGGCCCTGTTCAAGGACGCCCGACGCAGGAGGCAGTCAATCAGGAGTAAACAGAGGAAGGCACCTCGGAAGGAGGCAGAGAGAAGCCACGCCCTGAACTGTATAAAAGGGGAGGGCTGGTTTGCTGAAGGCAACCGCTTGAAAAGCTCCTGTTTCTTCGTTCGTGTCTTGTTCCGTTTGTTTTTGTATCAATAAATGTGGCAGGCTTAATTCCAGCCTCTTGCCTTCTTGTAAAAGGGGTTGTCCCTGCCTTTTCTGCAGGGCCGGTAGCAGGCTGGTACAGAACACCTGGTCTGTTGCTCACTGGTCCAAAGTCCTCTTTTCTGATGAGAGCAACTTTTGCATCTCATTTGGAAACCAAGGACCCAGAGTCTGGAGGAAGAATGGAGAGGCACACACTGCAAGATGCTTGAAGTCCAGTGTGAAGTTTCCACAGTCTGTGTTGATTTGGGGAGCCATGTCATCTGCTGGTGTTGGTCCACTGTGCTTCATTAAGTCCAGGGTCAACGCAGCCGTCTACCAGGAGATTTTGGAGCACTTCATGCTTCCTTCCGCAGACGAGCTTTATGGGGATGCTGACTTGATTTTCCAGCAGGACCTGGCACCTGCCCACACTGCCAAAAGCATCAAAACCTGATTCAATGACCGTGGGATTACTGTGCTTGATTGGCCAGAAAACGCGTCTGACCTGAACCTCATAGAGAATCTATGGGGCATTGCCAAGAGAAAGATGAGAGACATGAGACCGAACAATGCAGAAGAGCTGAAGGCCGCTATTGAAGCATCCTGGTCTTCCATAACACCTCAGCAGTGCCACAGGCTGACAGCTTCCATGCCATGCCACATTGAGGCAGTAATTGCTGCAAAAGGGGCCCAAACCAAGTACTGAGTACATATGCATACTTATACTTTTCAGAGGTCCGATATTGTTCTATGTACACTCCTTGTTTTATTGATTGCATGTAATATTCTAATTTTCTGAGATTGTGGATTTGGGGTTTTCATGAGCTTTACGCCATAATCATCACAATTATGACAAATCACGGCTTGAACTATCTTGCTTTGCATGTAATGAGTCTATCTCATATATTAGTTTCCCCTTTTAAGTTGCATTTTCACGATATTCTAATTTTTCGAGTTTCACCTGTATTTCTGGTCAGGAGTGTCATTTTTCTCATCCTGCTTGAAGATGTTGTCTTTTCTTAAGGGCACTTTACTCTTTGCCAATATCTGTATATTCTGACTTAAAAATCAGTCCCTATTCATCTCAGCTTCATTTGAGATTACCACAATAGAAATCAACTCTTACATAGTATGAGAGAAGCACTTCCTATATTCTCAGAAACACTGATCTTTGTTTGCTCCAGGATTGAGCCTTATTAATGACAAGAAGTTCTGGGGCTGAGCCTTATTTATATAAAGACTATTTCTTCCATTATACTCAGGGTTTTTTTTCAATTCATTTGTTGCTTTGGAATGATTTTTCTTTTAAAATATTTTCTTGAGTAATCTCCATATTTTGCCTTCTTCCACAGCATTAGATTGAATCATTTAATGATTTTTTTTCCTGAAACACCATCATTAGAACCACTAATTGTGGAACTTCCCAGTACATGATGTGACTGTTGCAAGATCAATACTTGCCAAAGAGCTCTAGAAATAATCAAGTTACTTACATTGAAGTCTTTGGTAAAAATTGCAGAAAATGTTCATGTCTGGTTAGTTTTGCAACCTATTCATATAAGGATTTTTAATGTTCTGTAAATCTGCTGTAATCTTTTTCTAACTGCAGATGAAACTGCAAGAGCTGGCTGACCATTCTCTCAAAGCAGTTGGACAATCTCTTTAAATATGAGCCAACAGTGTACTGCACCACCAAAAAAGCCAATGCACAGAATGGGACAATTAACTGCAGGCACCTGGCTGCACCCACTTCACTGCGGACCCCCACCGCAACCAACCCATCACAGTTGTTTATCCTTGGCTGGCCCTCCACTGGCACTCCTCCCTTGCACCCTCATCCTGGGAGATTTGCCGAGGGATGCTTGTCCCCGGCCAATCCACAGTGCAGGACTAGTAACTGCATGTCCCAGCTCTGCCTTCCCATTGGACACAGTCCTGCTGGCTTGGATTCTTGAAGTGGAAACTGGAAATATTGGTGGTGGTGGTGGCAAACATGTTGTTTCCCCGGCAAGAAGCAGAATAATGCGACCCACTGTGTTTTGTGTGTGTACAGGGGGCTGGGATGGCAAAGCTGCTGCCTTCCAGACATTCCATGTTGTTGCAAGGAGCCCCTTGGCTGAATGCTGCACATTCATGGCAAGGCAGTCGGTGAGGAGGTGGAGGTTTCCCCTGGCAAGAAGCAGAATACAGGTGAAACTCGAAAAATTAGAATATTGTGCAAAAGTTCATTTATTTCAGTAATGCAACTTAAAAGGGGAAACTAATATATGAGATAGACTCATTCCATGCAAAGCAAGATAGTTCAAGCCATGATTTGTCATAATTGTGATGATTATTATTGTGTAGTGGGTCCGACGCAAGGAAGAGACGCCAGCCGGTGTGTGAGTTCAGCTCTTTATTGGAGGGGGGTAGTGAACTGAGGAATGAGGGTTACCTGGCCTCCTTAAATACCTAGCCAGGTAAGCGGACAGCCAATGGGGTTGGCCCTAGGTTTCCCGCCGAAACTGGGTTTCCCGCCAAAACCTTCCAGGCCAATGCCCCCTGGTGGCTGTTGCTATGCAGGTGCCTGCATACATAACACCCCTCCCCCCTTAGAGAAGAACCACATAACAATGAACAACTTGCAACTAACTATAACTATATACACTGTGTGTCAATGAAAAAAAAACAATGCAACTGTGTAAGGGTCATTTGCACACATAGTCCAACAGGTAGGCAGGTGTCCTGTGGGGCCGGGTGGACCGTCTGGGTGTGGCCTGGCCCTGGGCTTGGACGGCTGGTTCCTGGGGCCTCTGTGCTGGGTTGAACAGAACTGGGTTCAGGAGGCCCTCCTCCTCTGGCTCCTGCCCTGTGTTGTTTCCGGTTGGGCTGGCCTCTCCTGGGGTGTGGCTCTCTGGTTGGGTGTGTGTGGTGCGCTCAGGGACCCTTCCTCTGAGCTGGTCGATGTGTCGCCTTATGTGTCTGTCCCCCTCCACCCCCACAATGTAGGAGAGGGGTCCAGTTATTTCAACCACTGTTACTGGAACCCATGGGTGCCCTGCCCCGTAATTCCTTGCCCAGACCAGGTCCCCCACGTTGAGAACTCTGTGTGCTGGTGATGATGACGATGAAGAGGGTGATGATGATGATGATGGTGGTGGTGGTGACCTAACCGTCTTGGCTGCTACCCGGTCTGGGTGTAAACGGTCCAGCTTGGTGATGAGGCGCCGTCCCCATCGCAGCTCTGCTGGGCTCTTCCCGGTAGCAACGCATGGTGTAGTGTGCTGGGCGAGTAGGAATTTGGCCAGTCTGTGGTGCCAGTCCCCGCTAATGATGCGCCGGAGTGCATCTTTGGTCGTCCTTACCATCCGTTTGGCTTGCCTGTTGGTCGATGGATGGAAAGGCGCGGAGGTGGCGTGCCTAATCCAGTTCGCCTTCAAGAACGCCTGGAAATCAGTAGCGGTAAACTGAGGCCCATTGTCAGACACAATTACATCGGGGAGGCCGTGTGTGGCAAAGAGAGCTCTGAGCACCTGGATTGTCCTCCCCGAGGTCATGTTGGGCACTGGGACTACCTCCAATCACTTGGAGTGGCTGTCCACCACTACTAAGAATAGCTGGCCCTGGAATGGCCCTGCATAGTCAATGTGGATGCGGGATCAGGGTGTGTGCGTGGCCTCCCACCTGTGCACGGGTGCGTGTGGCATTTCCGGTCTGGATCTCTGGCACGTGTAACAGGCCTTGACCCGTTCCTCAATGTCCTTGTCCAGCCCTGGCCACCAGAGGAAGCTTCTGGCCAGGGCCTTCATCCTAACCACCCCCAGGTGTCCCTCGTGTAAGGAGTCCAATACCCTGCCCCGTACTGCAGTGGGAATGATGACTCAAGCTTCCCCAGAGGAGGCAGCCCCTGTGTGTGGAGATCTCATTGCGCCTGGTGAAATAGGCCTGGAACTCAGGTCCCAGGGACTTGTCCTGCCACCCTGTGCAAACCCAGGAATGTACCCTGCTCATGATGTTGTCTGTGGCTGTGTGGCTGGCAATGTCCTTGGCATGAACTGGGCACTCTGGCAGCTCCTGCAGTGCTAGGATCTGTGTGGCTGGGGCCGGGTCTGGATCAGGGGTGTCTATGGGTAGCCTACTTAGACCGTCTGCGTGGCCCATCTCCTTCCCTGGCTTATGCACCAGCTTGCAATTGTAGGCTGCAAGGAAGATGGACCGCCGGAGCATTCTGGGGGACAGGATTTGCGGGGTCTGCCTGTCTGTTGTGAACAGGCCCAGGAGTGGTTTGTGGTCTGTGTAGACAGTGAACTCCCTGCCATACAGATAATCGTGGAATTTTTTGATACCTGCCATGATTGCCAGGGCTTCTCTGTTGATTTGGGCATAGTTTCTTTCTGCTCCAGACAGCGTCCTGGAATAATAGGCTATGGGGATTTGCACCCCATTGGGCTCAAGGTGGCTGAGTACTGCGCCCACACCATAAGGGGATGCATTGCATGCGATGCAAATGGGCTTGGACTCGATGAAATGGGTTACTGTGGACTTATCCGACAGTAGTGCTTTCAAGGCCTTGAAGCTATGGTCGTGGGCGGCAGTCCAGACCCATGCTGCCTGCTTGTCTAGTAGCCTGTGGAGCGGCTCTGCAATGGCTGCCTTGTGTGGGAGGAATGCATGGTAGAAATTCAACAGGCCCAGGAATGCCTGTAGCTCTGTCTTGTTCTTGGGTGTGGGTGCTAGCTTGATGGCCCTCACCTTGGATTCTGTGGGGTGAATCCCCCTGGCATCTACTCTGAACCCCAGGAATTCTGTGGAGGGCACCCCTATGCTGCATTTCTCCCTTTTGAGTTTAAGTCCAGCTGTGCGTAGCCTGGACAGTACCTCCCTGAGCCTACCTGCTAGTTCTTCTGCTGACGCTCCTGCAATCAGGATGTCATCAAAATAGGGGCAGACTCCTGGGATGCCCTTGAGTGTCTTCTCCATGACTTCTTGAAAAATGCCAGGAGCCACGCTAACTCCAAACTGCAGCCTGTTCACGCGGAACGCCCCCGTGTGTTACTATGGTTTGAATGTCAGCTGTAGCCCGCGTGACCGTGAGTTGCTGGTACGCCTGCGCAAGATCGAGCCTTGCAAAGATGGCGCCGCCTTGGAGGGAAACAAGAACGTGGCTGACCGTGGGGACCGGGTAAGCGTGCGGGTTTAGGGCGCGGTTCACCGAACACTTGTAGTTGGTGCAGATCCTAATTTCCCCGTTGGATTTGAGGGAGGTGACAATTGGGGTTTCCCACTCCCCCCCATCGATGGGCTCTAAGATTCCCTGGGCCACCAGCTTATCTAATTCGCGCTCTATATTTTGTTTGAGCGCGAAGGGGACTCAATTGGGGGAACGTTCGAGTTAAGCTTGAATGATATGGGGGGCCCTGTGTACCTGCCCAGTGTCCCGTTGAAGACGTCTGCGAACTCCTTGCAGACGGTCTCGATGGGGTTCCCCTGGATCAGGTGGATCCCGGTGACTGTGATTCCCAGGGCCTCGAACCATTCTAGGCCGACTAGGCTGGCTCTCCGGCCCTCTACTACTACAACCCCCAGGTGCTCTTCGCGACCCTTAAACCCCACCAAGACGGTGGCCTCCCCTCTTACCTTGACCGGTGAGTTCTGGAAATCAGTCAGGGTTAAATTTGTAGGCCATAATTTAATCCGCTGCTTGCTCCGGCTATTTATGTAGTTAAGGGTCTCGTCCGAAATGATCGAGACCTCTGATCCGGAGTCGAGCTCCATGCTGGAAGGGATGCCTTGCAAGCGGATTGTTAATCTAATTTTAGGCTTGAGTTGCCGGCGGCTACCCGTGTGATTAATGGCCAGCCGGCTCTCAACATAGCCAATTAGCGTTTTGGTCGGGGCCCCAGTACCATCGAATGGCGATTCCTCCGGCTGCAGCTCGTGGATCTCCTCTCGGGGGCGGCGGCTACGGCAGACCGCGGCTATGTGGCCTGTTTTCTTGCAGGCCCGGCACGTGGCTGACCGGAACTTGCAGAGGCTGCGCACGTGGTTCCCACCACACCCTGCACACTTCTGAGGGTTAGCGGCGTTGCTGGGAAGCCTGGGCTTGTCTGGCCGTCTGGCTCGCTGGTCTGGGGTCGACTTCCGCTGGAGGAGGTCGATGCTCTGGTCGTCCTCCTCCAAGGCAAATTGCCGGTGAACGCTGGTCGCCTGGTTGCCGGACCGGGGTTCCTGGCAGGCTTGGACGGGCCCGCAGGCCGCTTTGTGGGCGAGGATGGCATCCTTGGCTTCCTGGAGTGAAACCTCCTCTCTCTCGAACAGGCGCTCTTGTCACGTAGGCCGCAGATCAGCCGGTCCCGTAGCCGCTCCTCCAAGTTCGAGAACCTGCAGGCGACGGCGGGTTCTTGTAGGGCGGCGAGGAAATCAGCACCGGTCTTGTCGGGGCGCTGGTCCCTTTTTTCGAATTGTGACTGCGCGGCCACCTTGGAGCGGCGGGGCTTGAAATGGGTGTTGAGTCTGGCCACGAGGTCCCGGTACGCGACGGTGTTGATGGCCTCCTGGGGTAACAGGTTCGCGGCGATCTCCAACAGCGCTGGCCCCCCGAGGCAAAGCAGTGCTGCCGCCTTCGCACCGTCCTCTGATATCTGGTTGAACCGCATGTACAGTTCAATGTGAGCCAGGTAACGGGCCCAGGTCTCGGGGTGCCGGGTGTCGAACTCGCGGGGTTGTCCGGCTCTTGCCATGGCGGTGCGGTTGCGGTCTAGGTCGCGGTGCGGTGTGCGGTCTCGGGTTCGGATGCGGTGACCGGCGTGGTCCGGTCAGCTGGTCGGCTGGCGGTCGTGGGGGGAGAAAGAAGGAAAATGCCTTTCCCCTCAGCTCACAGAGCATTTCCCTAGTGACTTCAGCTCTAGGTCGGCAGCTATCCCACCTTCGTCGCCACTATTGTGTAGTGGGTCTGACGCAAGGAAGAGACACCAGCCGGGGTGTGAGTTCAGCTCTTTATTGGAGGGGGGCAGTGAACTGAGGAATGAGGGTTACCTGGCCTCCATAAATACCTAGCCAGGTAAGCGGACAGCCAATGGGGTTGGCCCTAGGTTTCCCGCCAAAACCGTCCAGGCCAACGCCCCCTGGTGGCTGTTGCTATGCAGGTGCCTGCATGCATAACAATTATGGCGTACAGCTCATGAAAACCCCAAATCCACAATCTCAGAAAATTAGAATATTACATGCAATCAATAAAACAGGGACTGTACATAGAACAACCCCTTCATGGATTACTGCCTTGTCGTGGCGAAGGGGCTTGCGTAATTCAATGAAGCTATGAGCTATGCCGTGCAGGGCCACCCAAGACGGAAAGGTCATAGCAGAGAGTTCTGACAAAACGTGATCCACTGGAGAAGGAAATGGCAAACCACTCCAGTATCTTTGCCATGAAAACCCTATGGACAGTACCAAAAGGCAAAACGATATGACGCTGGAAGATGAGCCCCTCAGGTCGGAAGGCGTCCAATATGCTACTGGGGAAGAGCAGAGGGCTAGTACTAGTAGCGCCAGAAAGAATGAAGCGACTGGGCCAAAGCCGAAAGGACGCTCAGCTGTGGATGTGTCTGGTGGTGAAAGGAAAGTCCGATGCTGTAAAGATTTTTTCTCCATAGGAACCTGGAATGTAAGATCCATGAATCAAGGAAAGCTGGACGTGGTCAAACAAGAGATGACAAGACTGAACATCGACATCTTAGGCATCAGTGAACTAAAATGGACAGGAATGGGTGAATTTAATTCAGATGACCATCAGGTATACTACTGCGGGCAAGAATCCCTCAGAAGAAATGGAGTAGCCTTCATAGTCAATAAAAGAGTAGGAAAAGCAATTCTGGGATACAATCCTCAAAATGACAGAATGATCTCAGTTCGAATCCAAGGCAAACCATTCAATATCACAGTAGTCCAAGTCTATGCCCCAACCACCAGTGCTGAAGAGGATGAAATTGACCGGTTCTATGAAGCCCTACAGCACCTTATAGAACTAACACCAAAAAACGATGTCCTTATCATCATGGGGGATTGGAATGCTAAAGTAGGAAGCCAAAAGATAACTGGAATAACAGGCAAGTTTGGCCTTGGAGTACAAAATGAAGCAGGGCACAGGCTGATAGAATTTTGTCAAGAGAATACGATGGTCATAGCAAACACTCTTTTCCAACAACCCAAGAGACGGCTCTACACATGGACATCACCAGACGGTCAACACAGAAATCAGATTGACTATATGCTCTGCAGCCAAAGATGGAGAAGCTCTATACAGTCAGTAAAAACAAGACCAGGAGCTGACTGTGGCTCAGACCATGAGCTTCTCCTTGCAAAGTTTAGGCTTAAACTGAAGAAAGTAGGGAAAAGCACTAGGCCACTCAGGTATGAATTAAATCATATCCCTGTCGAATATACAGTAGAGGTGACAAATAGATTTAAGGAATTAGATCTGATAGACAGAGTGCCTGAAGAACTATGGACAGAGGTTCGCGACATTGTACAACAGGTAGCAACCAAAACCATCCCAAAGAAAAAGAAATGCAAGAAAGCAAAATGGCTGTCTGAGGAAGCTTTGCAAATAGCTGAGAAAAGGAGGGAAGCAAAAGGCAAGGGAGAAAAAGAAAGATACGCCCAATTGAATGCAGAATTCCAGAGAATAGCTAGAAGAGATAAGAATGCCTTCTTAAATGAACAGTGCAAAGAAATAGAAGAAAACAATAGAATAGGGAGGACCAGAGATCTTTTCAAGAAAATTGGAGAGATGAAGGGAACGTTTAATGCAAAAATGGGCATGATAAAGGACCAAAATGGCAGGGACCTAACAGAGGCAGAAGAGATTAAGAAGAGGTGGCAAAATTACACAGAAGAACTATACAAGAATGAGCTTAACGTCCCTGATAATCACAATGAGGTGGTCACTGACCTCGAGCCAGACATCCTAGAATGTGAAGTGAAGTGGGCCTTAGAAAAGCTGAGCAACAACAAAGCTAGTGGAGGTGACAGTATTCCAGCTGAGCTATTCAAAATCTTAAAAGACAATGCAGTAAAAGTGCTACACTCAATTTGCCAGCAAATTTGGAAAACTCAACAGTGGCCACAGGATTGGAAAAGATCAGTTTACATTCCAATTCCAAAAAAAGGCAATGCCAAAGAATGTTCAAACTATCGCACCATTGCACTCATTTCTCATGCTAGCAAAGTCATGCTTAAAATCCTACAAGCTAGACTTCAGCAGTATGTGGATCGAGAACTACCAGAAGTACAGGCAGGATTTCGAAGAGGCAGAGGAACTAGAGATCAAATTGTCAACATACGCTGGATCATGGAGAAAGCTAGAGAGTTCCAGAAAAACATCTACTTCTGCTTCATTGACTATGCTAAAGCCTTTGATTGTGTGGATCATAACAAACTGTGGCAAGTTCTTAAAGAGATGGGCATACCAGACCATCTTATTTGTCTCTTGAGAAACCTATATGCGGGTCAAGAAGCAACAGTGAGAACTGGACACGGAACCACTGATTGGTTCAAAATTGGGAAAGGAGTCCGGCAAGGCTGTATACTGTCGCCCTGCCTATTTAACTTATATGCAGAGCACATCATGAGAAAGGCAGGGCTAGATGAATCAAAAGTTGGAATTAAGATTGCCGGAAGAAATATCAACAACCTAAGATACGCAGATGATACCACTCTAATGGCAGAAAGTGAAGAAGAACTAAAGAGCCTCTTGTTGCAGGTGAAGAAGGAGAGTGCAAAACTTGGGTTGAAACTTAACATTAAGAAAACCAAGATCATGGCATCTGGCCCTCTCAATTCCTGGCAAATTGATGGGGAAGAAATGGAGGTAGTGACAGATTTTATTTTCCTGGGCTCCAAGATCACTGCAGATGGGGACTGTAGCCAAGAAATTAAAAGACGCTTGCTCCTTGGGAGGAAAGCCATGGCAAATCTAGACAGCACACTAAAAAGCAGAGACATCACCCTGTCAACAAAAGTGCGTATAGTCAAGGCTATGGTCTTCCCAGTTGCAATGTATGGCTGTGAAAGTTGGACCATAAGAAAGGCTGAGCGCCAAAGAATTGAGGCCTTTGAACTATGGTGCTGGAGAAGACTCCTGCGAGTCCCTTGGACTGCAAGGCGATCAAACCGGTCAGTCCTAGAGGAGATCAATCCTGACTGCTCTTTAGAAGGCCAGATCCTGAAGCTAAAACTCAAATACTTTGGCCACCTAATGAGAAGGAAGGACTCACTGGAGAAGAGCCTAATGCTGGGAAAGATCGAGGGCAATAGAAGAAGGGGACGACAGAGAATGAGGTGGCTGGATGGAGTCACTGAAGCAGTAGGCGTGAGCTTAAATGGACTCCAGAAGATGGTAGAGGACAGGAAGGCCTGGAGGAATGTTGTCCATAGGGTCGCGATGGGTCGGACACGACTTCGCAGCTAACAACAACAACACATAGAACAATATCAGACCTCTGAAAAGTATAAGCATGGCTATGCACTCAGTACTTGGTTTGGGCCCCTTTTGCAGCAATTACTGCCTCAATGCGGCATGGCATGGAAGCTGTCAGCCTGTGGCACTGCTGAGGTGTTATGGAAGACCAGGATGCTTCAATAGCGGCCTTCAGCTCTTCTGCATTGTTCGGTCTCATGTCTCTCATCTTTCTCTTGGCAATGCCCCATAGATTCTCTATGAGGTTCAGGTCAGGTGAGTTTGCTGGCCAATCAAGCACAGTAATCCCACGGTCATTGAATCAGGTTTTGATGCTTTTGGCAGTGTGGGCAGGTGCCAGGTACTGCTGGAAAATCAAGTCAGCATCCCCATAAAGCTCGTCTGCGGAAGGAAGCATGAAGTGCTCCAAAATCTCCTGGTAGACGGCTGCGTTGACCCTGGACTTAATGAAGCACAGTGGACCAACACCAGCAGATGACATGGCTCCCCAAATCAACACAGAGTGTGGAAACTTCACAATGGACTTCAAGCATCTTGCAGTGTGTGCCTCTCCATTCTTCCTCCAGACTCTGCGTCCTTGGTTTCCAAATGAGATGCAAAAGTTGCTCTCATCAGAAAAGAGGACTTTGGACCACTGAGCAACAGACCAGGTCTGTTTTTCTTTAGCCCAGGTAAGACGCTTCTGACGTTGTTTGTGGTTCAGGAGCGGCTTGACAAGAGGAATACGACATTTGAAGCCCATGTCCAGGATCTGTCTATGTGTGGTGGCTCTTGATCCACTGACTCCAGCCTCAGTCCACTCCTTGTGAAAGTCCCCAACACTTTTGAATGGCCTTTTCCTGACAATCCTCTCCAGGCTGCGGTCATCCCTGCTGCTTGTGCACCTTTTTCTTCCACACTTTCCCCTTCCACATAACTTTCTATTAATGTGCTTTGATACAGCACTTTGGTAACATCCAACTTCTTTTGCAATTACCTTTTGAGGCTTTCCCTCCTTATGGAGGGTGTCAATGATGGTTTTCTGCACAACTGTCAGGCCAGTAGTCTTCCCCATGATTGTGATTCCTACTGAACCAGACTGAGAGACCATTTAAAGGCTCAGGAACCCTTTTCAGGTGTTATGGCTTAATTAGCTGATTAGAGTGGGACACTTTGAGCCTAGAATATTGCCCCTTTTCACAATATTCTAATTTTCTGAGATTGTGGATTTGGGATTTTCATGAGCTGTATGCCATAATCATCACAATTATGACAAATCACGGCTTGAACTATCTTGCTTTGCATGTAATGAGTCTATCTCATATATTAGTTTCCCCTTTTAAGCTGCATTACTGAAATAAATGAACTTTTGCACAATATTCTAATTTTTCGAGTTTCACCTGTAGTTTCCATCCATTGCTTCTTGTCCTGCCTTCTGGTGCTTTGGAAAATAGTTGACCCCCTGTTCTTTCTGGCAGCCCCTCAAATATTGAAACACTGATATCAGAATTGAATAGACACAATGTGCTAACGTTAACATTTGTATATGGAAGTAGCAGTTCTTTTTTTGTAAAAGAAAAAGGTGCCGGAACTCACACATGTCATACAACCCGCCTTGCCTACCCTACAAGGTTCCATCCAAAAAAGGTGCCGGAACTCTGTTCTGAGCGTTCTATGAGGAAAAAAGCCCTGGGAAGTAGTGAATATTATTCACTGTGGAAATGACATATGTTTGCCTGCACAAAAAGCAGCAACTTTCAAAGTTAACTGTCGCGGCCCACGGGCGCGATATTCAGCGGGACCCCCCCCACGGCACGGCGCACAGGGCTCACCCATCTTGCCGCGGACGCGTCACCCACACTGCGGGAGCCACCTCCACCTCCAACGCTCGCTATGGACACGGGCCCATCTCGGCACCTCGCGAGCATGTCTTCCGGCCACTGGCTGCCATCTCCGTCTGAGCAGAACCATCATGAGGCCACCTCGTCAGCTGGCCGGCGCACGCATGCACAGGACGCTTCTGCCGGGCCTTGCGCCAGCAGGCTCTGTGGCGTTCTCTTCCGGAGACGGGCCCGCCCGTGCCGGGACGGTTGACGGCCTGGCTGGGAGACAGCTCCGGAGCGCGCTGCTTGGAGTTATGCCCAGGGACTCTGCGGGCATGGCTGGAGACGCGGCAGCACCAGGGTCCGTGGGGGGTGTTGGGGTGTCCAAGGACTGGGCCTGGGTGGGGGCCATGCACGGGTGGGAGATGGGCGTGGTGAAGGGAGGGGACGGGACACGACGTAGCGGTCTCGAGGTTCACTGGGAGCTTACCTGGCGGGCGAAAGGCGTTGGGTGACAGGGGCTGAGGCAAAGGACTTTGCCAGGGAAGGGCGGGGTAGATATAGGGAGTGGGCGGGTGTAGACGTGTATGGGTGGGGTGGGCGTTTGCGGTCGGGGGGTATTTAGCAGCGTTGGTTGTGGTTAGCAGCCAACGCTGACTTCGCTTTCCTTTGGAACATTGTTTGCTGCTTGTTCTGTCGAATAAACACTTTCCTGTGGACTTGGTCACTGCTGTGTGGGTGGGATGGAGAGGGCTAAAGTTGGCTTGTCCTTTGAAGGACATAAATGCCATTCTTAGTACAATTCATTATAATACTCCTGCCAAAACATCCTTTTAAAATTATAAGCAGGAGTAAGGTCATGTCATGTCATTTTAGTATAATAGCAAAAATAAACAATTTTATTCTGTAAAAAGGAATCTCTTGCAATTTTACTCATGTGTATTTCTGTCCTACTACTCTAGTCCTGCACAACAATTTATACCTTATTAATGAGCTACTGTTGCCTTGCCATAACAAGGAGAGAGCCTTTGCTCTTCAGCAGCCAAAACAAACCCTCTCCTTCCCTCTCCAACCTTTTTACTAGCACTGGTTATCTCCATGCTACACCAGGGATAACCACAGATTTCATTGGTTCTTTTAAGTCAGGAGTCATTTCCCACTTCTATTTGGTTTCCCCCCTCCCCCCCTCCCCATCTTCCCAGCAGGAAGTAAAGCTTCCAGTCAACGAAGAGACTGCAGCCATGATAGACCTTCCCCTCGGACACCGGCTCTCAGCAAAGGACCAATTTATGATAGCTCTGCAATGTTGCCCATTATTACTGTTATGTACGTAGTTCGTCAGGTGAGTGCAGCCACCTCAACACCAGGTGGCACCTGGCAGGTACCCTGATTGGATAACCTGTCTGGCGGGAAAATAGAGCAACTGGGTTGGGTAGTTTAAAGGGATATCGGCAATATAAAAGGGGCACCAGGGAGCGTGCAGGCCATTCCATCTTGTACTCAGTAAACAGATCTATGTACTACCTTGTCTTGTCCTTGTCTCCACATGGTCAGCCAATACTTAACAGTGGTGACGAAGGTGGGATGCACGTAGCGCACTGATTCTGATCTCCGGAGAAGCCGCACGGCATCGGCTGCTTAGAGCGGACAGTGGAGAGACAGCAGTGCACCATGGGAAATTTAAAAAGCCATCAGACTAAGGCGGAGAAATGTCGAAGCTCGGCATCGTGAGGGAATTCGACATACGGCACCCTTAGGAATGGGAGGCTCACGTGGGGCAAGTAGAGGGATACTTGCTGGTAAATGGCATCACCGAGGACCACAGGAAAGTGGCAGTATTGTTGGCCCTCAGCAGACCAGCGGTGTATAAGGTAGCTGTGGGGCTGTGCAATCCCACAGCAGTTGCCTCTGTGTCCTATGCTGACCTTAAGAAAAGACTGAGCCAGCACTTTACGCCTAGACGATCCGAGCTCTATTGGAGAATGAAATTCGAGCGTCGGAATCAGCTACTGGGCGAATCCCTCACAGATTTCGTAGCAGCGGTACGAGAAGCCACTTGCCGATGCAAGTTTATGGACCTGGATGAAAGGATCCGGGATAGAGTGGTAATCGGGCTAAGGGACGAGTGTTTATAGCACAAGGTGGTCGTGAAGCCAACCGGGGACCTACAAGAGGTCCTGGATGATTTGATGCCCCACGAAGTCACTGACTTAAGAGACTCCCTCTGACCTAACAATGGTGTGAGTGGATCTATGTATTCACCAAGAAAGCATTGTGGACGGCAGAGTGGAAGACCTAGAGTACGAGGTGGAGATTGACAAAATAACCCAACAGTTCGAGAGGACACTAATCCAGAATGACCACTGCGAAACCGTGGGAAGACCAAAGAGGCCAACAACAACCAGAGTGCTGAAGGACATAAACAACAGCTGCAGAGACCCAGAACAAAAATGCAGTAGCTGCGGGGGAAACCACCCGAGAGCGTCGTGCAGATTCTGCAGTGTGAAGTGTCGTGCCTGCGGCAAGATGGGTCACATCCAGACCATCTGCAGAAGCCGAGTCCGGGACAGCCTCCATGATTTAGACGCGTGGGTGCCAGGTACCAAAATTTCCCCTCGTTGTGGCACCGAGCCCCTTCGGCCCCAGGCACTAACTTCTAACCAGAAAATGGGGGTGGCATCCATGGGACGATCTACCGTAAATCAGATGTTAGGCCCTAAAATGAGAATCGAGGTCCGTTTGCAGGGAATTCCCTGCAAGATGGAGATCGATTCAGGAGCCTCAGTCTCTATAATTTCGTGGGAGACGTTGTCCTCAATTTCAGACAGGAGTGGTTGGCGGATTCACCTCAGACCCACTCCAATTCAGTTGACAGACTTCCAATGAGCCCCAATTAAGTTAAAGGGTAAAGTCACCGTAGAGGTATGTTTTAAGGGGTTTAAGGGTCCATTGGAAGTGCTGGTAACTGAGGGAAGGAGGGCTAGTTTGATAGGGCTTAACTGGTTCGGGGCATTAGGTATCTGGCTAGGGGGAATCAATTCAATCCAGACCAGGAACCTCGAATCCGTTTGCAAAAAATTTGCAGACGTGTTCGATGGGACATTGGGCAAATACACGGGCCACCCCATTAAATTTAATTTAAACCCGGAGGTCCTTCCCGTGAGAATTAAGGCCCGGAGAGTTCCGTTCGGTCTCAAGCACAAAATTGAGAGCGAACTGGAAAAATTAGTGGGCCAGGGAGTATTAGAACCGGTGGAGGGAGGGACCTGGGAAACCCCCATCGTCACCCCCCTGAAACAAAATGGGGAAATTAGAATTTGTGTGGATTATAAAGCCACCCTGAACAGGGCTTTAAATCCACATGCTTACCCGGTTCCAACGGTGAAGCATGTCCTCTCAGCAATCCAGTCAGGCACCATCTTTGCCAAATTAGATTTGGTGCAGGCGTATCAGCAACTAACTGTAAATAAGGAGACGGCTGATGTGCAAACCATAGTAAGCCACAAGGGGGCGTTCAAGGTGAAGCGCCTGCAGTTTGGCATCTCAGCAGCCCCGGGGATTTTCCAAGAAGTGATGGAGAGAACATTAAAAGGTATCCCTGGGGTTTGCCCCTACTTTGATGATGTGCTAATTGCAGGGGAAGATGAGGAAACATTGGCTAACCGGCTAGAGGCTGTGCTTGACAGATTTAGAGCAGCTGGTCTCAAGCTTAAAAGAGAGAAATGCTGCATAGGAGTGGCATCCACGAAGTTATTGGGCTATAGGATTGATGCTCAGGGCATTCACCCCACTGAATCAAAAATTAAAGCTATTAAATTGGCTCCCACTCCAAAAAATAAGGCAGAGTTACAAGCTTTCTTGGGGTTAATCAATTTTTACCATACATTCTTGCCCCACAAGGCTGCTATAGCTGAGCCTTTACACAGGTTATTAGACAAAAAAACACCGTGGGCATGGAATAAGGTTCACGATAATAGTTTCAAGAACCTCAAACAGTTACTGTCCAGTAGTTCCACAGTAACGCATTTTATTGAAAACAAAGCCATCTGTTTAGCTTGTGATGCGTCACCATATGGGGTGGGCGCTGTAATAGGCCATTTGGAGGCAAATGGGGAACAGAAGCCCATTGCTTACTACTCCAGTACCTTATCCAGGGCAGAGAGGAATTACGCCCAAATAGATAAGGAGGCGTTGGCAATTGTCATGGGTGTAAACAAATTCCATGATTATTTATATGGAAGAGAGTTTACAATCTTCACAGACCATAAGCCCTTGCTGGGATTATTTACATCAGACAGACAGACACCTCAAATACTGTCCCCAAGGATGCTAAGATGGTCAATATTCCTCTCTGCATATTCGTACAAAATAGTTTACAGACCTGGAAAGGAGATGGGCCATGCAGACGCCTTAAGCAGATTGCCCTTACCAGAAATTGACCCTGATCCAGCCCCAGCAGGTCAAGTCTTGGCTATACAAGAACTCCCTGACTGTCCACTCATGGCAAGGGACATCGCAGTTGGCACAGCAAGTGATGCTGTGCTCAGCAGAGTGGCATCGTGGGTGCAATCTGGCTGGCAAGACAGAAGCCCAGGGCCACAGTTCCAAGCTTACTTTGTGAGGAGGAATGAGATGTCCTCCCACAAAGGATGTCTGTTGTAGGGTAACAGGGTGGTAGTGCCAGATAAGCTCAGAAACAGAATCTTAAAAGACCTGCACGAGGATCACCACGGAATTGTGTGCATGAAAGCCCTCGCAAGTAGTTGCCTATGGTGGCCAGGCCTGGACAAAGCCATTGAGGAACAAGTAGCAGGGTGCTACCAATGCCAAAAGTCCAGGCCTGAGCAACCACATGCTCCTGTGCACAGGTGGGAAACCACGCGCAACCCGTGGGCCAGGGTGCACATAGATTATGCCGGACCATTCCAAGGGCAGCTATTCTTATTGGTTGTGGACAGCTACTCTAGGTGGTTAGAGGTGGTGCCTGTGAAAAGGATGATGTCTGCCAAGACCATACAGGTGCTGAGGGGGCTCTTTGCCACACATGGGTTACCTGATGTGATTGTATCTGATAAAGGTAAAGGTAAAGGTTCCCCCCACACATGCGTGCTAGTCGTTTCCAACTCTAGGGGCCGGTGCTCAACTCCGTTTCAAAGCCGAAGAGCCAGCGCTTGTCCGAGGACGTCTCCGTGGTCATGTGGCTGGCATGACTAGACGCCAAAGGCACATGGAATGCTGTTACCTTCCCACCGTAGTGGTCCCTATTTTTCTACTTGCATTTTTACGTGCTTTCGAACTGCTAGGTTGGCAGAAGCTGGGACGAGTAACAGGCGCTCACTCTGTTACGTGGCACTCAGGATTCGAGGCGCCAGACTGCCGAGCTTCTGACCGACAAGCTCAGCGTCTTAACCCACTGAGCCACCGTGTCCTGCGTATCTGATAATGGGCCTCAATTCACATCTACCAAATTCCAGGATTTCATCAAGGCCAACTCGATTAGACACACAACGGCGGCGCCCTTCCACCCGTCCAGTAATGGCTTGGCAGAGAGAATGGTGAGATCAACGAAAGACGCACTGAGACGCATCATAGCGGGTGATTAGCATCAGAGACTGGCTCAATTTTTACTGGCTCAACACACAACACCTTGTACGGCTACTGGTACGAGCCCAGCGGAGTTGCACTGGGGAAAAAGACTAATAACTAGATTGGACAGACTTCACCCAGACAGGGTAGCTGCAGAGGCCGAACAACCCAACACTTCAAGGGATCTTGCCGTGGGGGAATTAGTGTGGGCAAGAAATTATGGCATGGGAGAGAAGTGGATGCAAGGGATGGTGGTTGATAAAACGGGGCCATTGTCATATGTTGTTGAGGGGGAAGGGGGCCGCCAGGTCAGAAGACATATAGACCAACTCAGAAAGCGGGCACCGGAGAACAAGCAACAACAACAAGAGGCCCCAACGGCTGTATTACAACCACCAATTCCACCACCAGAGCATCAAATTGAAAAAACACCACCACCGCAAACTATGCCAGTATCTGCAAATGCAAGGGAGGATCAGTTATCACATGAGGGTGAAATAATAACAGAACACAGGAGTACAGCACCAGTGCAGCAGTCTCAGTTGGAATCTCATACAGATCTGACAAGGGAGGCCAACATTGCTGGGGAAGGGGAGTGTGATCTAAACAGCGAGAATGAACCAGGGACTGGGAATTGCCCTGGAAGACCTTCAGCCAGGACACACAAAACCCCGGCATATCTCAGGGACTTTGTGAGGTCTTAGGGTGGTGATGGGAGGAAAGGGTGACTAGGAAATTTCAACCACAGTTTGTTCTCGTTGGGGGGGGAAGGGGTGTTATGTACGTAGTTCGTCAGGTGAGTGCAGCCACCTCAACACCAGGTGGCACCTGGCAGGTGCCCTGATTGGATAAAATGTCCGGCGGGAAAATAGAGCAACCGGGTTGGGTAGTTTAAAGGGATATCGGCAATATAAAAGGGGCACCGGGGAGCGTGCAGGCCATTCCATCTTGTACTCAATAAACAGATCTACGTACTACCTCTTGTCCTTGTCTCCATGCGGTCAGCCAAATATTGTTCATGAAATGCTGAAACACGGCGGGGGCGTTGTTCAGGCCAAACGGCATCACCGTGTACTCAAAGTGTCCATAACAAGTACCAAACAATGTCTTCCACTCATCACCCGGCCGAACCCTGACAAGGTTGTAAGCTCCACGCAGGTCCAGTTTCGTGAAGATCTTAGCCTCCCGGAGTCGGTCCAAGAGTTCGGGGATGAGGGGCAGCGGGTAACGATTGTGCACCGTGATGGCATTGAGTTTCATATAATCGCAGCAAAGCTGCAATTCGCTGGACTTCTTTTTAACGAAGAGCACGGGTGCAGACACTGGCAAGGACGAGGGCCGGATGAAACCTCGAGCCAAATTCTTCTCCAGAAAGTCCCGCAATGCAGCCAACTCGGGGTCCGACATGGAGTACAAACGTCCTACTGGGAGAGGCGCATCAGGGACTAAATCAATGGGGCAGTCTTAGGACCTGTGCGGGGGTAATTGATCCGCCTCTGTCTCGCTGAACACATCAGCGAAGTCAGACAGTTCGGGAGGCAAGGAAACCCCTGGGGAACCCTCCACCTGACTGGCACAGATATGGCGGGTGTGGTCCACGCACTGCAAGCTTGGGAAGGTGACCAAGTTCTGTGACCAATAGATCTGTGGGTCATGCGCTCGGAGCCACGCCAGTCCCAAGACCACAGGGAAATGCAGATCTGAGGTGATATAGAACTGGATGGCCTCCACATGGGAACTGATGGCCATACATAATGGTTGCGTGGCGGCCGTAATTGGCCCAGACAGGAGCACTCGACCATTGATAGTCTCCACTAACATGGGCGGTTCCACCAGGCACTGGGGAACAGCCCATTTGGCCACAAATGCTGAGTCCATAAAATTTGTGGTGGCCCCAGAGTCAATTAAGGCATGGGCTGGAATCCCCTTTGGCTTGCCAGGGAGGATCAGACGTGCCTCCAATATCAGATGCCGTGGAGGTCCACAGGCAGCATCGGAAAGACATTGCTCAGTGTTGTGGGACGCCCGACCTAACACACCGTCTAGATCGGGCTCGGGGCATTTCCCGACAGAAGAGTAGGGGACTTTCTCGGGGCAGACTCGGTCACTGAGTGTTCTGTACCAGCCTGCTACTGGCCCTGCAGATAAGGCAGGGACAACCCCTTTTACAAGAAGGCAAGAGGCTGGAACTAAGCCTGCCAAATTTATTAACATAAAAACATAAACAGAGCAAAGAGAGCAAAGAGAGCAAAGAGAGCAAACACGAACCATGAAACAGGAACTATTCAAACGGTTGCCTTCAGCAAACCAGCCCTCCCATGCATTCCCCTTTTAAACAGTTCAGGGCGTGGCTTCTCTCTGCCTCCTTCCGAGGTGCCCCATTGCCTTCCTCTGTTTACTCCTGATTGACTGCCTCCTGCGTCGGGCGTCCTTGAACAGGGCCAGCTGTGGGTCATCTTCATCCACGCTGTCAGGCTCACACAGCTGGGTCTGCGTCGTGACCAGATGGGAGGGGCCTGGCTGAGGGCTCTCATCAGCAAGCTCTCCAACCCCCTCAGCAACCTCTCCAACACCCCCCCTCCTCCTCTGAATCATCCGACCCAAATGCCGAACCCACAGGCTGACCCTGAATCACAACACTGAGACCCGTTGTCACTTCTTTGGGCAAAAAGCAGCCAAATGCCCAGGGTCCCCACAGTAAAAACACAACCCCCCCCGATCGTCGTCTGTTCATTTCAGTCACCAATAGACGAGACCTGGCGGCACCCAGGTCTATTGGCTCCTCCCTTTGAACTGGGGTCTCACACACAACAGGGGCTGCAGGGGTCTTTGGGGTGGCACGGCGACTCCTTCACTGCTGCAACCGAGCATCGATCCGCAGGCAGAGATGGATCAGCCCATTGAGGTCTGAGGGAATATCCACACGGGCCAGCTCATCCAACATCTCCTCTGACAATCCATTCTGGAAGGCATCCACAAGCGCAGCCTCATTCCAGGCGGAATCCTGGCTAAGCAGCTGAAAATTGCTGATATAGCCCTGTAGGGGGCGTTGACCTTGCCTCAGAGCTTTCAGGCATTGGGTAGCAGTGTGTCTTAATCGGGTCCTCATACATTTTTTTATTTATTTTTTATTCCATTTATATCCCGCCCTTCTCCGAAGACTCAGGGCGGCTTACAAGCTTAGCAGCTCACACATATGATCACAAAACCCCACAAAGTTGTCCAACAATGGATTAGGTTGGGCTAGCAGGGGTGTGCCCCAAAGAGCTGCAGCACCAGAGAGAAGGCTTATCATAAACCCCACTTTATCCTGGTCAGTGGGGAAATCAGCCACTCTCACGCTGATATACAGATGGCATTGTCCCAGGAAAGCAGGAAACAGCTCTGGATTGCCATTAAATTTATCCGGCATCACAACTTGGCATTTTCTCCTGGGTGGTAGTGATGGTGGGGGTGCAGCATGGACCTGAGCTTGCAATTGAGCCACCTGAGCTGCCAACAAGGCGAGTTGCTGGGTGAGCTGGGCATTCTCAGCACGTAGCTGCTCCATAATAATAATAAGGGGTGGGAGGCTGAAGGCAAACTGTTCTGTTCCAGCCTACTACCGGCCCTGCAGAAATGTTAGGGACAACCCCTTTTCAAAAGTCAATAGGCTGAAAGTCAGCCAGCCAAATTTATTTACACAAAGGAAACGAAACAGATCCAAAACAGAGGAAAACAAAATACTAACCATGACTAAATCAGAAGCTGTTCAAACGGTTGCCTTCAGCAACCAGGACCTCCCACACATTCCCCTTTTAAACACAGTTTCAAGGCATGGCTTCTCTTTGCCTCCTCCCGAGGTGCCTCATTGCCTTCCTTTGTTTACTCCTGCTTGTCTGCCTCCTGCTTCGGGCATCCTTGAACAAAGCCAGCTGTGAAACATCTTCATCCAAGCTGTCAGGCTCACACAGCTGGGTCTGAGGAGGAACCAGACGGGAGGGGCCTGGCTGAGAGCTCTGCGATGCCTCAGAACTTTCCTCTGCAGGCTCTCCAATCCCCTCCTCCTCCTCCTCCTCCTCAGAACTGTCCAATTCAGCTGCCGAACCCACAGGCTGACACTGAATCACAACAGCCATGATCTGTTTCTGACAAACCCGTATTGGCTTCTGGTTATAACTTTGCTTGCTTCTAGGTGTTTGCAGATCTGTTGCTTAATTCACTTTTCCAGGATCTTCCCAGGTATTGATGTCAGGCTGATTAGTCTGTAGTTTCCTGGATCGTCTCCCCCCCTATTTTTGAATATGGGAAGCACATCAGCTCTTTTCCAGTCCTCTGGTAGTTTCCCCATGCTGCAGGATCTTTGAAAGTTATGGCTCAATGGTTTCAAAATCACATCTGCCAGCTCCTTCAGAACTCTGGGATGTAATCCTTCAGGTCTTGGTGTTTTGAACTTGTGTAGAGTGGACAGGTGTTGTCTTACAATTTTCTTGCCTATTTTAACTTGTATTCCTGGTCTGTCTTTTACGGTTTTCCTTAGGTTGGGCTATTTTTTTTCCTTTTGCATGAAGACAGATGCAAAGAATGAATGAAGCAGTTTGGGTTTTTCCTTGCTGCCCATCACTTCCTGGCCATCTTCTCCCATTATTGGACCCATCGTTTCCTTGACTTTTTCCTTGTTTTTTTACATCTTGAAAGAAACTTTTTAAATTATCTTTGACATTTGTTGCAAGCCTTAGTTCATTCTGAGCCTTAGCTTTGCTTACTTCATCTTTGCAGATTCAGGCTATGTGCTGGTACTCTGCCTTAGTTAGGTTATGTGTGTCCCTCTAGTAGATATAATGGTCATCTGAATTAAATTTGCCCATTCCCATCCACTTTAGTTTACTGATTCCCAAGATGTTGATGTTCAATCTTGCCATCTCATGTTTGACCACATCTAGCTTACCTTGATCATAGATCTTACATTCCAGGTTCCTATGCAATATTGTTTTTCACAGTATCAGACTTTCCTTTCATCACTAGACACAGCCACAGCTGAGTGTCCTTTTAGCTTTGGCCCAGCTGTTTCACTCTTTCTGGAGCTATTTGTATTTGCCTTCCACTCTTCCCCAGTAGCATATTGGATACCTTCCAACTTGAGGAGCTCATCTTCAGGCATCATATCTTCTAGCCTTTTGGTACTGTCCTTGGGGTTAAAGCAATACCTTTGCTTCTGGAGCAGGCAGTGCAACATCCATTGCATACAAGCAAGTCTCTTTTGCTTGGGCACTATGGAAGCAGTTATAATATATCTCAAGAGATGTATAAAAGATGGTGTATGCCTGACAGTGGTCGTACCAGATAGAACTGAAGCTATTTGGTTGAAATAGCAGGGAAGTACTCCCACATTCCCTGTGAACCCAACCTAGAGCCCAGGGCCACAGACCTTTCCTTCTACTTTCTTTGCTATTTTGCCTAAAGTGCCCGAAAGGCTGAATGCCCTGCTATGGCTTCAAACATGCCCAATAAAGGCACTGCCCTCACATGTCTGGAACATGAAGACTCCAAACTGAGGTTTCAAATACTGTACACCCTTTGAGAGACACTCTTCTTGATTACTACTTCTGGGCTGTGACCTAGCAGCTGCACAATCAGCATAACAAGTTCCTGGGCTGAGCCAACCCCCAGGTAAGTCCCTCCTCCCACTTGTCAAGTGCACCCAAACTCTTATTTGAACCTTGAGAGACTTTGGATCTTGGCCAATATGATCCCATGTGTTTTATTTTGGTGTACTCTTCTTGTTTAGGTTAGGATTTCTTGCTTTGTTCATTGAGTTTCAGAGTGGCTAGAGTTGTCTGTAGACCCTTTACTTTTTCTTCTAGTAATTCAAGTACTTTACATTTCATATATACATAGTTTGGGTCTTCTGAGGGCATAAGCTGAAACATATGACACACTTTGCAAGTCACTATAGTGTCAGTCTCTATCTCCATGACGTTTTTCTTTGCTAAAAAATTAAAAATTTCCCAAAAATAAATATTTTCCCTGTTGCGAAGTGTCAGTTTACAATAGTTTATAAGAGTTCTTGACCTTTTGTTTTCTGTCTTGAAACATTCACTATCTTCCCTGTTTTAAGTGTGTCTCTTTTTCTGTGATTTTTCCCCCTCTTAGATCATTAAGAATATAAACATTTCTAAAGAATTACAAAAAGTGAAATGTGTTTTTTAAATGTTTAGTTGAAAAAAGAAATTGAAAAATTGAAAAAAATTGAAAAAGAATTTTATAAAAAATTGAAAAAAGAATGTAAAATTAAAAATATTTAAGAGTTAAAAAATTAAAAAAGTCCCGGAACCAGCAAAATCTGGGTGCTGGACAGGGGACAGATTGTATCTGCCCTCAGTGTGGAAGGGACTGCCACTCTTAAATTGGCCTTTTTAGCCACACCAGATGCTGCTTTAGGACCTCTTTCCAGAGCATGATGCCATAGTCTCTTGAGACTGAAGGATGCCAATGTAACAAATTAAAATTTGAACAAGGAATTTAAAAATTGAAAAAGAAATTTAAAAATTTGAAAAAAGAGGGTTTTTTTTATAAAAAGGGAATTCAGAGATTTTTAAAATTTAAGAATTTATAACAGTTCTTGGCCCTTTATGAAGTAATATGCACTTCTTTTTTATTGGAAATCTCAGGCTGTTTTCTAGGAGATGCTTTGCTGTTAACCTTCTACGCCCTGCCTCAAAAGGTTATCCCTTTCCTCCCTGTCCACAAATGTTTTGTACTTATACTTTTTTCCTGCTTTCTTGCCCTTCAGTTGCCTGGCCACTGCCGGGGTTTTCAGGTACGATGTGCTGATATAGGCACTCTGCTTTGGTGGTCCACCACATTGCTCTCATCTGCTGCTGGTCTGTCGCACTGCTCTCAGCTTCTACTGTGGGCGCCACTGCTCAGTTGTTCCTCTGTGCTGCTCTCAGCTGCTACTGGTCCACAACACTGCTCTTAGTCACTATGTCAAGGTTTCAACTAATGAAACCAAACACAGTAGAACACTGAGGCTTGAGAATTCCTCAAAGAACATATTTATTGGATACATAATATTGGCACGATCCAAAGTGAAACCAACTCTAAACTTTCCCCCAGAGATTCAAAGTAATTAAATTTAACAATTCCCTCCCTTCTATTAAGCTACTGATCACATTATCCAGTAAGTGCATTTGGTGGTCTTGACAGTTCTTCTCTCTGCCTTCAGGGTCCAGTGAGAATGACCTTGGTTTCCACGGGATCATTCTTTGCTTAGTCTAATAAAAGTAAAGCAACCTGATCTCCCCCCCTTTCTCTTTATGTGGCAACTGAGAATGAATGGCAAAGATGGCACCAGCTAGGTTCATTGCAGAAGTTGACATCTGGACCCCCCTAAAGAAAAAGAAGTTCCTGCAAAATAAGTATAGATATACATAAGGGATCTTTCCATCAGTTATGTACTGGAGGCTCTTTAGGCTTCTGGGGGTGCTTATCATGAAACTTAAATATTAATATATCTGCCTTTACTTCACTACTTTTAACCCAGGTAGCCTCTGACAAGGGATACCCTTTCCATTGCACTAGATACTGTAACTTCCCTTTATGTAGTCTAGAATCAAGGATGTGTTTCATTTCATAGTGGGTCTTCCCTTCTACTAGAATTGGACCTGGTGCTTTGCGGGGGATTGGTCTCAAGGTTGAAACTGTCACTGTGTCAAGCCCCGTGGGCTTGCCACTTCAGGGAAGGGAAAGGGAGACAGCCGAGGGAGCCCACGGTTGGACAGAAAGCTGCTGATGTCATTGCCTGACGACCAGGGAATCCCCCTTTGCTGGGGAATCCCTCCACCTGGAGCTGGAGCTGAAGCTGCATGCTGACTGCTGTCTCTCTGGCTGCAGAACAGCTGAGGCTCCTGGCTGCATGCTGACTGCTCTCTCTCTGGCCACCAAACAGCTGAGGCTCCTGGCTGCATGCTGGACTACTGGAGATGATGCTGGAGGGGGGAGGTGGAGGCCAGCAATGCTGGTTTTAGTGACGGGCGCCGGATGCTGGCTGGTTGGATGAGGGGTGAAGCTAAGGGGATTGCCTGTATATAAGGCACTGGGAGCAAGTCACTCCCAGTGCTGACTTTATTTGCTGTTATTTGCCGTCAATAAACACTTGTCAGAATGTTCCTGCCTAGCCAGCTACCTTGTTGACCATCATTTATCATTTGTGGAACTAGGGCTGGTAAGGACTCTGACAGAAAAGTCAGCACTCCTCTATTAGTTCCTCACCATTACCCTTGTGCTTCTTTAGGGAATGGCTGAAGGGACACAGGAGATGGCACCTCTGGGTGACGGAGGAGAAACAGCTGAGGTGGCAGTACCAAGTCCTGCTTAGGAAAATGGAGGTGATGAACCAGTGGTGCGGCCCAAAGTGCATGAGGCTTGACCTGCAGGTCTGGTGAGGGATACCCAGACATCTGCAGGGGTGGCACAGGATGCAGGGGTCTCAGGGGAATGGTGGCACAGTTCAGCTGTCACCGGCTTGGCTACTGGCCCGGGAAAACCACCGGGTGCGGTAGGCCCCATGATGGAGTGGAGAGAGAGGCATTTGACTGAGGATGACAACGACGATTGGAGCTATTCCACAGCTCCAGGACGATACACGCTGGACGCGCTAAGAGACTGGTTTGGTGAGGCTGGGCTTCAGGATCCCCCCCAATGGCCAAGGGTGGAGGTGGGATCCGAGACAGCTTCGTGGCCACAGATGCCAATACAGCCAACCCAGGTGGGGCCAACCCGGTTCCGATTGGCTAGCCCAAGTTTGAGGGTAGGGGCCAGTTACACTCCTCACACCCCGGTGGCAGGGGCCCCTAACCAGGGCATACAGACAGGACAATCGCAGCCACCATGGGATGGCAGGTCACTGATGGCTCCAGGCAGAGCCTCTACCAGACAACCAGTCCCAGAGTTCTACGCCTACGATGGATGGGTTGGCCCTTAGAGCCATGGGGTCAAGGGATGGCCTGGGGTCCTCCACCGTTGAAGGTGACCTGTGATGGAGACCCGGATCGGTTGGCCATGTTTCTCTGCGAGGTAACTAGCCATGTGGACCAATATGCCCACTTTTACCCATCCCAGTGGGCATTGGTGGTGGTGATAGCAGGGCTACAAGGCGAAGCTGCGGAGTGGGCAGCGGATCCATATAGCGACCATGCCAGAGAGCTGGCTGATGCCGGTTTATTTCTGGACGCTCTGCGGTTCCATTTTGAAGATGTCTCACGCACCCAGTGGGCCAAAGGGGAACTGCTGGTGCTGAAGCAGTGCGGCTGGTCTGCAGTCGAGTATGTGTGTGAGTTATGGAGGGTGGCCGGTAGGCTACAGTCATGGCCTGAACGTTTGCTGATCCACCACTTCCGGGCTGGTTTAGACTGAGACCTGTGCCAGGCATGTGTCTTCCGAGGTGTCCCAAGTCAGCTACAGGACTGTTTTTGTGTGTTGGTGAACCTGGACACAGGCCTGTGGGAATTATGGGCAAAGGAGGAGGGTCCACCAGTGTTGCATAAGGCTATGGAGAAACCAAGGGATGATGGATGAAGGATCCAGGGTCCTGGTCTGGGTTCCCCTGGGGTCAAACCCCGGCCGTCGATTAGATGTTTTCGTTGCAACCAGCCGGGACATCGGGTAGCGGAGTGCCCAGTCCCCATCAACCAGTCTGGGGCCACACCCAAGCAGATACCAGAGAAGCTGCAGGCAGCGCATCAGGTGGAGGGGTCCACCACTCAAAGGGGTATCCCGGAGGAGGAGGAGGTAACTACTGCCACACGATACCAACTGGTGGCCCATGACAGCGAGGACGAGCCGACGGAGGATCCGATGGTGAGTGAACCCATATGACCATTTGTCATCCCCATCGTCTTGATGAGTCCACAAACAGGGCATCGTGGGGAGTACAGGGCCCTGATAGATTCTGGTTGCACCCGTTGCCTGATCAGCAAATCCATAGTGGCGGAGGTAGGGATCAGAGTAAGGCAGCTGGCCAAACCCGTTTGGTTTGAGCAGGTGGATGGTTCCCTCCTGGGAGGGGCACCAGCTACCCTTATAACAGAGCCAGTAAGGCTATAGATGGCGGCCCATTGGGAAGTCCTCCGATTCATCATGGTCCCCTCCATGACTGAGGCTGTTATTTCGGGGCTAGCATGGCTAGACAAGTGGGGAACTGAGACAATATATTGAAGGAACTGAGACAATATATTGATAAGAACTTGGCAAGGGGTTTCATCCAACCAGCAAGATCATGGATTGCAGCTCCAGTGCTCTTCAAGGAGAAGAAGGTTGGATCCCTACCCCTGTGTGTAGACTTTCATGGCATCAACGGGGTTTGCGTCGAGAACATGTACCCCATACCTTTGATGAAGGACCTATTGGCCCATCTGGCCAAGGGGAAGGTGTTTACAAAACTCGACCTTAGGGAAGCGTATTGCAGGGTCCGGATCAAAAAAGGAGACGAGTGGAAGACAGCGTTCAACTGTCCGCTAGGCAGCTACCAGTTTCGAGTCGTGCCATTTGGTTTGCAGGGAGCCCCTGTGGTGTTCATGCAACTCATTAACGAGGTTTTGCATTAACACCTGTACCACAGGGTGCTTGTGTATTTGGATGACATCCTGATCTACTCCAACATGGCAGACCACGTCCAACTAGTACGACAGGTGTTGGAAAAGCTGCTGAGGGCCCAACTATATGTGAAGCTGTCCAAGTGTGAGTTCCAGATTCAGGCTTCACCAGTTGGATTACCTAGGGTACTGAATATCAGGGGAGGAGGTGGAGATGGACCCAGGTAAAGTCAGGGCTCTGCTGGAATGGCAGGCCCCAAGAACCTGCCATCAGCTGCAAAGCTTCTTGGGGTTTGCCAATTTTTACCTGCAGTTCATCCCCTCCTTTGCTGCCATCGCCTTACCCCTAACGGACCTACTCCGTACCCGACAAGCAGCAGCCAAGCCCCAACCCAGTCAACCTCTGGCATGATCGTTGGCCTGCCAAAAGGCCTTTGAGGACCTGAAGGCCCTCTTTGCTAAGGAGCCGATTCTACTGCATCCGAATTCGGACTTGCCGTTCATCGTCCAAGCCGACGCCAGCGAAGTCGCGGTGGGAGCAGTGTTACTCCAGAGGAATAGCCAAGGGACATTACAGCCCTGTGCCTACACCTCCCATAAGCTAACAGATACAGAACGAGCATGGGCAATATGGGAGAAGGAGGCGTTCGCCATACGGTGGGCATTGGCGATGTGGTGACATTTCCTGGAGGGCACAAAGGAACTGTTCGAGGTGTGGACGGATCAGAAGAATCTGGAGGCTTTGCAGATACCATGGCGCCTGTCTCCAAAACACATACGGTGTGCGCAATACTTTCAGCACTTCCGCTTTCAGTTACTGTATGTACCAGGGTGGAAAAATTTCTGGCAGACGCACTGTCACACATGCCCCAATATAAGAGCAAGCGGGAGGAGGTAGTACAAGCCATAATGCCTCCCTTCAGGCAAGCGGTAGCGAAAGTGGTTGCACGCCATCCAGCCAGCGACCTGGTCTAGGAACTGCAGAAGGCCACCCAGGACGATCCCTGGCTGCGGGACCACCAAGCCCTAACAAAAAGGGATGGACTTGCTTGGAAGGGCGATAAGTTATATGTCCCACAGGCAATGAGGATAAGGGCATTGAAATATGCCATGATGTAAAGCAGGCAGGACAATTCGGATTCCTCAAGACCCTGCTGTCAAGCCCCACAGGCCTGACACTACAAGCGGGGGGCAACCTCACCTCGCCTGTCATCCGGGTCTGTGCGGGCGGACCCCTCAGAGAGCCTGGCCGACACCCGACTGACCGGACCACCTCCCGACGCTTGTCCATCACCGGGTTCTCCGCGAAGCCCTGCAGGTGTCCTGTTGTCCAGGCCTGCACACCCGGACTCTGCGGCGGGCCTCACAGGCCTACAGCTGGCTCGGCTGCCTGCCTCTGCCTATCAGCTGCTGGATGCGCCTGCGCAGACGGACTTTTGGGCAGGCCCCACAGGCAGCCAATTAGACAGACTCAGCGCCGGTGCCCACTTATCGGCAGGAGACTTTGCTCAAACGGGGCAAATGGCTGGACAAACTGTTCCCTGGTTGGGGACGCGGCCTGTTGCCGACTGTGAGCCGGGGCCAGGTGGACCGGCAGTTGTGGATTGGCAGGCTGAGGCCTTGGTCGCTGTGGCCGGTGCAGGTTTCCTGCTGGTTCTGCCTGGTAGTGAGGTGCAGGGAGTCCCCGGACAAGGGGTGGTGGTTCTGGGCTGGAGGGTGTCAGGCGTGGCCATGTGGGGTGAAGGGGACCTCTCAGGGGTACGGGTATGGATTGCCTGGGGTACTTACCCTGTGTGAGGCAGCCTGCCGGGGAGGATGGACAGCGGAGCGAATGCGTGAGGCACGAAAGGGGGAGGGGTGGTTTATAGGCACGGGGCCGGATGTTAGTTTGCATCAGGGGGTGTGTGGTTACTGCGCATGCAGAGCACATAAAGAGCATTGGGAGCATGGTGCTGCCAACGCTAACTTTATCCTTGTTGGAAGAAGCTGAATAAAGCAATCCTTGGTTTTCACCCGTTCCTGCTGTCGGCTGTGTGTGTGTGCTTTGCTCTGCGGATGGGTTGTGACACCTGCACCTTGTGAGACGTCAATTCTGGTGGCCCCAGATGAAGATGGATATTGAAGCCTATGTACAGGGCTGCCCTGTGTGTGCCACTGCAAAGCCTCATACCAGGAGGCCACCAGGGCTGCTGCAGAAAGTGACGGATCCAACCCAACCATGGGAGGAGATAGCGATGGACTTTGTCATGGAACTGCCAGAGAGCCGTGGTTACACAGTGATCTGGATGGTAGTTGACCTTTTCTCCAAGCAGGCCTATTTTGTACCATGTAAGGGGTTACCGTCTGTGCGGAAACTTGCTAAGATGTTCATCACGCAGGTATACCGCCTGCACAGGGTGCCCAGGTGGATAATCTCAGATCAGGGGGTGTAATTTACATCCCGCTTCTGGCGTGAGTTCATCCGTTCCATCGGGTCATCTCAGGGACTCAGCTCGGCGTACCACCCCAGTACCAATGGGGCAGCAGAATTGGCCAACACGATGGTGGAGCGGTATCTACAGTGCTACGTCTCGTATCAGCAGAATGACTGGGCTGACATGCTACCAATTCACAGAAGTGGCATACAATAATGCAGTGCACAGCAGTACCAGTTTTACCCATTTCTGGGTGGTATATGGTCTGGACTTCATCCCGATCCCCTAGTGTTCGCAGCGGTGGAAGGGATACCCTGTCACAGAGGCCTCATGGGTGGGGAAAGCAGATGTTCAGGCCCCTCAACTGGTGAGGAGGTTTCACCGACAGTATCCCAGGAAGCCAGGAGGGGGGGGCTGGCTAAACTATCTGCCACAGCAGGTGATTAATCACATATGTCACCTTATTTTCCAGGTGGAGCCCTGGTAGAGGGGCTGCCTGTCAAGCCCCATGGCTTTGCCACTTCAGGGAAGGGAAAGTGAGACAGCTGAGGGAGCCCACGGTTGGACAGCAAGCTGCTGATGTCATTGCCTGACGATCAGGGAATCCCCCTTTGCCTGGGAATCCCTCCGCCTGACTGGAGCTCCCGGCTGCATGCTGACTGCTCTCTCTCCAGCCGCTGAACAGCTGAGGCTCCTGGCTGCATGCTGGACTACTGGAGATGATGCTGGAGGGGGGAGGCAGAGGCCAGCAATACTGGTTTTAGGGTCAGGTGCCAGATGCTGGCTGGTTGGATGGGGGGTGGAGCTAAAGGGATTGCCTGTATATAAGGTGCTGGGAGCAAGTCACTCCCAGTGCTGACTTTATTTGCTGTTATTTGTCATCAATAAACACTTGTCAGAACATTCCTGCCTAGCCAGCTACCTTGCTGACCATCATTTATCATTTGTGGAACCAGGGCTGGTAAGGACTCTGACACACTGGCTTTAGTAAACTAAAATGGAATACCGGATGAACCTTTCCCAAAAGCCGAGGAAGCTTAAGCTCAACTGTGACAGGATTTATGATTCTTATTTACAAGGTAGCTTTAATCTTAGATATTTAGTTAAGAGATAGACTTTATCTCTGACATGAAATGGTTTTTAATGAGATCGCCGCTTGTCAGCTTGCTCCTTGTGGATTTTAGCGGCTTGGTTTAAAGCCTGCTTGACATTTGCCCAAGCACTTTGTAACAATGTCATCCATTCAGTCAAGGTCTGTGAGGAGGGGGGCTCTTGAGGATATTCAGGCATGGGAACAAATTCCCTGCCCATAGTTACTTTAAAAGGAGTAAGTCCAGTACTGCTATGCACTGTATTGTTGTAGGCCACTTCAGCAAATGTCAGGAGGTCTGCCCAGTTAGTCTGCTGATAGTTGACATAGCATCTTAGGTACTGCTTCACCATTACATTAGCTCATTCAGCAGCTCCATTCGTACTTGGATGAAAAGCTAAGGAAAGACCCTAGGTTGACCCAATCAATTTCACAAGCTCCCTCCAGAATTTTGCTGTAAATTGAACCCTCCCTGTCCGATATAATCCTTTTGGGGGCTTCATGGAGCTGGTAGGTGTGCTTCAGGAACAGCTTGGTTAATTTCTGGGCAGAAGGAAGTCCAGGGCAGGCTACAAAATGAGCTTGCTTTGAAAAAAGATTAATAACAGTCCAAATCACTGTATTCCCACTGGACAACCATTTGTCCAAACTGTTATATGGTCTCCTGATTGAGCAGTGGGTTGGACTAGAAGACCTCCAAGGTCCCTTCTGACTCTATGTTCTGTGAGGGATAAAGTCCATTGCTATCTCTTCCCAAGGTTGGAAAGGGTCCGCTACTTGTTGTAATAATCCAAGAGGGTTACTGGGATTTTTCTTAATGGCTGCACAGGTTGCACAGCTCTTAGCATACCTTTCAATGTCCTTCTTCATCCCTGGCCACCAAAATTGCCTCCTCACCAGATGCAAGATTTTCAGGAACCCAAAATGACCAGCTTGATTAGCATCATGGCTCCGTTGTAGGGCTTGGATCCTGAGAGTGCTAGGAAGGTAGAGTTTGGATCTCTTTCATGCAAGTTCATCTCTATAGGTTAATACCTGTTTGTTGGCTCTGAACCATGGGTCAGACTTGTTGTGGAAAAACCCAATGAAAAGACAGCAACACAAAACAATAATTCTTACTTTAAGAGTCAGAGGTTTATTTTGCTAATAATTTGGAACATAGCAAGCATAATAAACACAACATCCGGGCAATTCTCTGCACATGCCCAAGATGGCGGACGTGCTCGGCTGAGCTCCATGAGGAGCTTCGGCAATTTTGCGACCCTTGGGAGTCCCACAGGAATGTTTTATTTTCTGTGAAGGGGTTTGTGTCGGGGGACGAAGAGAAGCTTCTGGTGGCTGTTTCTGGAGCGGCTGTGCAGCTTGCCATTGGCTCCGCGAGCCCTGGACCTTCGGAGGGCCCTCGGCTGAGTCCAGAGGAGCCTTGGAAGGCCTGGAAGGCCCGAAAGAACTTAGTAGAGCCTCGGAAAAACTTAGTAGAGCCTCGCGCCGTGCGGCGCCAACCGGCTGGTTGTCGGTGCCGCGGGAGCTCAGCGAAGCCCGGTGGAGGGCTCGGAAGAACTTGGGAGACCCTCGCTCCGCCGACCAGCTGATCGGCGGTGCTGCTATGGTGCTGCGGGAGTCTGGTGGAGTTTCACGGAGCCCGGGACAACTCGGCGGAGCTTGGTGGCGCTCGAGAGAGCCTTCCAGCTGCTTGGAGGAGCCGCGTGCTGTGTGGTGCTGGCCAATTGATGGTTGGTACCATGGAGTTGCGGCTTGGAGCAGCGTCAGCGTTGAAGTGCTGGAGTGGTGGAGATGTTCTGGTTGGCGTCTGAGGCGACTGGCGGCGAGGGGAGTTGGAGTGCCACGGCCGCTCCGGTATGGTGACCATGGCCTGGTGGTGGAGTGCGGACGCTTATGCCTTGGACGTTTGGGAGGCACAAATCAGTTTTGCGCCGCCAGAAACCGGCTGTCGAGCCCCGCAGGCCCGACATTCAGCAGGGAACGGCGCGCCAAGGGTGGGGGCCCCTCCCCCACCCACGTGCCCTTCCCGAACTACTCACCGGAGGCTCGACAGCCCAGCGCAGCCACCGCATGTTCCCTGGGCCCACCGGCCGGCCTGCCTGCATTGACCGACCACACTGCCGCCGGCGGAGCTCCCATTTGACGCCGCGCATGCGCAGGAAGGGGCGGTGAACGGAGCGGCCAACGGGAGGCCCGGAGTGATGGGTGCAGCTGTATGCAGCACCGGAGTGGTTACCCGGGGCCACTGGCAGGTGGCGGAGCCAGTGGACTCTGCCCTGGGAGCTCTTTCCACCAGCCGGCAGGCGAACGCTACCTTGAGAGCCCCCCCCACACCACCGAACGATGGGGAAGGACATCTGGGCCAGCCGAGTGCCTGGTGGTGAAGTAGAAAAATTGACAGAGACCAGGCCAAGCTCTTCAATGTAGGAAGTTTATTTGCGCAGGTCCAGACTGCACTTAGCATGAAAGAGTCTGAACCCCGAAAGGTTCAAATCAACATACATTTATACAGTTACATTCATCTGGTATTCATACGTCATATTATAGGCGTTACAAAGGGAGGAATAATATATGGTAATGTAAGTAACATCATATAGAGAAGTGAAATATGCCTAGAACAGAAGAAAAGGAGTTGTCAGCGAAAGGGAGTATACATGTGATAAATGTCAGCCCAGGAAGAGAACAACAGGATGCATATGTCTGGGTCAAGATAAAAATACTAACGGCTTAGCACAGCTACTTACTTGCTAGCTTGCAAGTTAAGGGGAAGTAGGGCAAAAGTCAGAGGCCTTAGCTTTGAGAGTTCTGCCACAGCCTAAACCCAAGTTACATTCCATCAGGCCATCGGACCTTCTGTCCAATCTTTGGGTAAAAAGGTTACACCTGAGTTGGTACCTTAGTTTGCACTATCTCATATTCCCCCCTTTGTGGCCCTTCTGAATCTACCAGGAGGGCCACATATTCGCCACCCTGTGTGTCAAGCTGTTCCTTGTGAAAGTCCCACATCACCATTACCTGTGCGATGGCCCTTCGTTCTGCCAATAAGGACAACCTATTAGAAATAGCTTTAATAAAGATAGGCAAAATACAAGGAATCAACACACACCCTGCAGCTATCAGTCCTATGCAAGCCACAATTGCTTGTAACCCTGGAAGTTTGGGAAACCATCTACTGAAAATCTTCTGGAAATTAAAACCCTGCCAGGTTTGATCTGCATTGTGTGTTAGTTGCCTCATTTCAGAGGTTAATTGTTTGATTATTTGCCCAGTTTTATCAATTTGAAGACAATAATTTGAAAGATTGAATTTTCCACACACTCCACCTTCTTTTGCTAATAGGTAATCCAAAGCCAATCAGTTCTGATAGACAGCTGTCTGGATTTTATCAGTAGTTTCAGCTAACAGGTTTAAGACATTATCTAGGCATTGCCCTGCCAAATCCACAACAGCCTGCAGCCTAATTATTGGTGTTCTGTAACCATCCTCCGATAGATACAAAACACAAGTTCTAGGCCTCACTGAGGGATCATTTTTATGCATTCATATCCTGAAAATACTGGGATACTACACTCCAAAATTAGAGGAGGGGGTGTTCCATTATATGGGGCTTTTGCACACATTCCCTTTCTGTACACATAACCCACATACTTACAAGCTTCAAAAGTGGCTGGTTGCCTGGCTTGACAAGCATCCTTAGCAATTCTATCAAACGCCTGTGGATACTGACAGGGATGTGGTAAACTGTAATTCCAATATTCAGGATAAAAACTAAGTGGATGATTTCCATTACAATTTCCAATGCCTACAAGGAATGATTGAACAATCTGAAGTGTTTCCTTTCGCTTACTCCAAAGTCAATAATTGTAAATACAAACATTGTTACATGTGGTACAACACAATACACCCATAGCAGAAATAAACTTTTCTCCATTTTTCTCCTGTGCGTATAAAGTCAGCTTCCAGAGTGACTTAGCAAGGGTTCTTCACTACTGTGCGTAGAAGAACCTATTGCCGGTAAGGTTCTAGCAGAGTAGCCTTTTAGTGAATATACTAAAGTTTCTTAAATAAGTCCAATTTCACTAACAAATCCTATATCATTTTCATTTAAACTTTAACTTTGTAGGAGCCACTGGATCTTTAAACATTACCCATTCAGGTTCATCTGCTGCTTTGACCCTTGTCCAGTGGATCCAAGATTTGGATTCTGCAATCTTTACAGCAAAAGGAGAAAACATAATAACAACATACAGTCCTTTCCATCTGCCTTCTAATTGTTCCCGCTTCCAATGTTTCACCCAGATTTTGTCTCCAGGTTGAAAAGGAAACGTTAACTATGTTTCTAATTTAGGAGGGGTTTGCTTAGTCACATAATTGCGAAGCTTTTCAACCTGCTTTATTTAGGTCTTGTACCATCTCCAAGGTCCACACACACACCCTTATGTCCCAAATCAGGCCACCCCATCAGGTTTCTTCTTAGTAGATTAGGCGGACGGGCAAACATTAACTCAAATGGTGATAGTTTATACCGATCACAGGGTGAACTGCGAATTGCAAATAAAGCCAAAGGTAAAGCATCCACCCATTTGAGATGGCATCAGGCAAAGGTACATCAGTCAAGTCTGGTCTACTAGAATACACACTTTCCAACACTTCCAAGCAATTATGCTCAACCTCGGTCGCTGTGGGCAGCAAGGTAGCAGGATTCAACCTATTCAATACAATCAACCTGATCTGAGGATTTTCAATTAAAATAGCCCGATACTTCGCTAATCTCCGTCCACTGATCCAGAGATGTCCCTTAGTATCTAACATTGACTGTACAGAGTGAGGAGTATGCACATTAATGGGACTGGAGAATGTCAATTTATTACAATCCTGTATCAGCTCTACTATAGCTGCCAGAACCTTTACACAATGAGGCCACCCTTTAGCAACTCCATCCAATTGCTTAGATAAATACGCCCCAAGTTTATTGCCAACTCCCCAAACACTGAGTTAGGACCCCAAGAGCTATGTTTCTGCTAGTATCTACATATAAACTGAAAGGTTTCTGCAAGTTCGGTAATGCCAATGCGGGGGCCTGAGTCAATGCCGATTTAATATTAACAAAAGCATTCTTTTGTTCCTTTCCCCATTCCAATGGTTCAGCATTAGCACCTTTAGTGGCTGCACATAAAGGGGCAGCCATGAAAGCAAAATTCGGGATCCAAATCCTGCAGAAGCCTGCCATCCCCAGAAAACCCCTCAGTTGTCGTTTTGTGCGAGGCTCTGCCAACATAAGAACTGCTTGCTTTCTCTCAGGACCTAAAGACCGGTGCCACGTCTGAATGTCATATCCCAAATACCTCACCCCCGGTTGCACCAATTGAGCCTTTTTCCTGGATACTCTGTATCCACATCTTAATAGTAAGTTCAAGAGACTCCTAGTATTACTCCAACAGGCATCTTTGCTGTTGCCAGTAACCAACACATCGTCCACATATTGCAAAATAATATCCCCCTGCTGACATGGCACATAGCATTCAAGATCTGACTAACCTTGTGGACTGGGATCATGAAAAAGACATCCTCTAAGTCTATTACTGAGAATCACCTAGCAGTCGGCGGAATCAAGCCAAAATGAACAGGCACCAAAATCCCTGCTTTAAGATATTCTTGAATGCTTTCATATATCGCAGCGGTGGCTTCATTAGAGCATGGGTGCTGACGAATATGAATTGGCATCACTAAAAGCTTTACCTCCATTATTATCAGAAGGTGATGAGTTGCAAATCCGGGAGGGTTATTTTCTGCCCATATTCCTGAAACTTCAAATTTCCTCCATTTCTTCTCATTGTTTCCCTAGTTACCATGAGTATCCGCATTGCTGCATTCAACTTCTGCCCCCCATCTGGCAACATTCACTGCACACTTTCTGCTACTGCCCATTTGACTCTCCTCCCATGTTTCTTATTGTACATTCTTGTTCCTTCAACATTCTAAGACGTGTTTTAAGGCATACAGTGCACACGCTTGTGCTGACCCCATTAATAGCAGTAATGCATGTAATTCACAAGTCTGTGCAAACCAACTTAAAAGCAACCTTCCTTCTATTATCCATTCCTTCATTGCCCTTCTGTCACTCTGGCCCAACTTCTGTCTTTTTCACACGAGCCAACTGTTTCCCTTAGTTATTAATCAATCCTCTACATTTTCTTCTCCAAAAGTACTGAAGACTCCATAAGCATATTCTCCTTTTCCCTTATTAACAACTCCAGCCTTTGCTGAACGGCCTAAAATTCACAGGTTCATGCTGACCAAGGAAGGGAAATCCTCCCAGCTTCCACTCACATTTTCTCCCTCCCCATCTACTATCACACCTTCATTATGTCCTTTTTGTTTTCCCAACCACTTTGCTATGAACAAGCGGTTACCTCTTTTCGTCTTTCTGATACAAAATTGTTGTTGTTGTTAGTAGCAAAGTCGTGTCCGACCCATCGCGACCCTATGGACCACGTTCCTCCAGGCTTTCCTGTCCTCTACCATCTTCTGGAGTCCATTTAAAATTAACCACACTTAATTAAAAAAAATGCTAACCACCAAGACTTCCCCAAATGCCAATGTCAGACAAAAATACTACTGGCTGCCTCTTTTTCCCACTTCTGGGTCAAAACCTCCTCCATGCCATTTCGTCGACTACATTTACAAACAAATTACCTAGTGAAAAGCCAACAAAGGAGCGCTCACCAAACTCTGTTAAAGCTGCTTTTCCAACAGTTTTCAATACAAACTTTTTTTAACCAAACAGCACAGCTCATATATATATAATCCCCAAACTTTTCTCAAGGGTTGAAGTACAATTTCCTCAATTCTCCTAGATATTATTTTCTATCAGTGTGTCCCACACACAGGCATAAAAACAAAAAAAATAAAATAAAATGACAACAACAAAAAGCAACTCCAGAAAAATAAATAAAATAAACAAGATCAATAAGATACTCCGAGTTACTGAAATAGTTTTGTATCAAAGTCTAATACCAACTCTTCGCTCTTAATATAAATTTAGTCAAATTCCAATTTAATCAGATTCCATTCAGATGAAAACAAATTTCCATTAAGTAGGTTAAAACATTAAACTTCACATGCATCCCAGCTTCCTCAAACCAGAATTCTACACCGGAAAAAAATAGTTAAAAAGATTAGACCCCCCCCTTTTCCTGTCTGTCCCTCTCGCTCTTAAAGCAACACAATTAGCAAGGGTGAGGAGACAGAAAAAGAATTACACAAAAATCTCACCACTAACAAAATAGTTTCCTCTTTTTCACATACATTTCTATGAATCCTCTCACACATCCTTCATGAAACTTTTCATGCAAATGCTTATATTGTTTTTTTTTACTTTTTAATAAACAAACAAAAGAAATTCTGCAGTCTATTGCTTCCTTCACAGTCTGTGGTGGGGGTGAAACTCTCTCTCACCCACAGAGGATTAGCATATCCATACATTCACGTCCATTCAAGCTGCTTGCAGAAACAATTTCACATACAGATATTTCATTTCATACTTTCTTCTGACAAATCAATAACTGATATTATAATTACAAGGAGCTGTTCAGAAGCCAATGAGCTCCCTTGTTTGTTGGTTGTTGTTTTTTCTTTCTTTTAATAATAAGGCCTTTTTATTTTATTACTAGACACAACACAGATACACAGACAAGACACTACCTCCACACTCCTCTAACAAAAATGGACTATATAGTGTCTAGGATCCATCAGGCACATAAATTTCTTTTATTAACATATATGGTTAGTACTTGACATAGCCAATTTGTAAAAACTTCGATATTTTGAACAAAATACTCTAGTGCTTTTAATAGGATTTCTCAATGGTTTCCTTGGGCTCCTATCCCTGGAACTCGATTAGTGTCATTATCAACATCTGCGGGTTGAACTGGACTCACCACTGGCTGCTGAACTGGAACCACTGGTGGTGGGGCTTGAGGCACAGGGTGATACACAGGGACATGGGGGAGGGGCATTCAGGAATATAGAGAAACTCATGTTGGATCTGAGTCCCATTAAACAGACATGTTACTGGTGTCAGGACCTGTCTTCCCAATACTTGTCCTGACACCCCTTGGACCTGTATTTTATGTGGTCCAGGTGCCGATACTGGACTATTTACAACAGATCGCCCAGCTCCTGTGTCTACCAAAAAGGTTGTCTGATGACCCCCAACACTCATTGTAACCAAGAGCTCAGGGGGGGTCTTCTCCAAGCCTGGTCCCCGTCAGTCAGTCCAACTTTTTCCTGCCAACCCAATTCCTTCAATGTCACGCACACTGTCCCTTCCCCCTTCATTCCCTTGATTTTCTCTTGCCCCTCGTCCCCTGTAGGGGAACCTGGGAGGCATTATCCTAACAGACCTGCCTCACCCTAACCCAGGTCTGCCCCTCCAGCCTTGTCCTCGTATCTCTCGCCTCGGGCATTTTCTTTCTTTTTGACTTTGTCCCTACACTTTTCATGCTTCTTCCAATAATTCACTGGTATTCTTCCCCAAAGCACCTTCCGACCTCCGCAACTTCTTTCTAATATCATCATAACTTTGTGCTATGCACCTCTCATTCAACATTCACACATTGTCAAGCAATCTTCGCAAAAACCCTTCTGGACTTTCATCTGCTCCCTAAGTCAGTCAGTTTGTCTTAAGGGAGCCAAAAACTCTCGCTTTGCAGCTACTGCCTCAGCTGCGGCTGACCTTGTTGTCACTCCTACCGAAACATCTACCCCAGCTACTAACTCTTCCTCCCTTTCATCCTCCTCACCTTCACTTGGTTCACCACTTTCAGCTACTGAGCTCTCCTCCTCATCCTTGGGAGCCATCGGCACTTTTCCTTTAAACTTTCTTCTCACTACAAGCTGTGCCTCTCCAGACGCTGCAGCCTGCAGCTGCAGCTGCTGGTGGAGGCAAAGGGGGTGGTTGAGGCACACAGGGAGGGGGTCTGAGAATCACTTCCTCTTCTTCAAATAACACTTCTTTCTTAGCATCTGACACTTTAGTTTCAGATATGTTTATATCCTTAAACCGTTTAGACACAACACTCAACTTCTTTCCCATAGGTCTGGCAACACAAAGATGAACCATTTCTGCCTGACACTGTAACAAATCATCACTTCTCTCATCCAATGCATTCCCCCACTGGTCAATGTACAATGCACTGGTCACCATATTTCTTATCATCCCCAGCTAGGACCCAGATGGGACTCGAACCCACAATCCCCAGCTAGGATTCCTCATAATGCATCCACAGTCTCACGTCTAAAAGAACCTTGTGGAGGCCATGCCTGTTCACACAGAAATTTCAATTGAATCCTATTCCCCTTTGGATATTTAGGATCAGTAAAATAATCAAATCCTTTCAACATGCATGCCAACGGTGTGTTGGGCACACTCTGATGCCCCCCCATACTAATACACTGCCACTGACCTACGGTCCTAACACGGACTGCTTTAGGGACAACGTTGTCCTGAGTCCAGGAGGGTGATCAGTCCCCCTCTTCTGTCTTCAAATGAGACAGGCACACCAGAGTTTAACAGATACTCGCCTGAAACGCGTTGTCCACTTCCCCATCCTGGCCAGGAATTGTTCAGACCACCGTTCCTACACTGCAGGGTTCTTGGACTCGATCAGAGCACCGTCGGTACCAAAGAGTTGTCACTGCTGTCTCCCGGAGGCTGGATCCCCCGTGGCGCCTGGAGAATGTTCAGGAGTGACTGCCCGATGGGCCCGAGGGGTTGAACGGCCCTCAGCAAAATATTGCCTTGACCTTTGGTCCTGCCGCAGTCGCCATTTGAGGTAGAAAAATTGACAGAGACCAGGCCAAGCTCTTCAATGTAGGAAGTTTATTTGCGCAGGTCCAGACTGCACTTAGCATGAAAGAGTCTGAACCCCGAAAGGTTCAAATCAACATACATTTATACAGTTACATTCATCTGGTATTCATACGTCATATTATAGGCGTTACAAAGGGAGGAATAATATATGGTAATGTAAGTAACATCATATAGAGAAGTGAAATATGCCTAGAACAGAAGAAAAGGAGTTGTCAGCGAAAGGGAGTATACATGTGATAAATGTCAGCCCAGGAAGAGAACAACAGGATGCATATGTCTGGGTCAAGATAAAAATACTAACGGCTTAGCACAGCTACTTACTTGCTAGCTTGCAAGTTAAGGGGAAGTAGGGCAAAAGTCAGAGGCCTTAGCTTTGAGAGCTCTGCCACAGCCTAAACCCAAGTTACATTCCATCAGGCCATCGGACCTTCTGTCCAATCTTTGGGTAAAAAGGTTACACCTGAGTTGGTACCTTAGTTTGCACTATCTCAGTGGAAGGCAGGGACCTTCCGGCTGGGTTGGGGTGGGGTTGAGTGGGTGAGGTGTGGATGGGGGGGTCATGGGGGACACGGAGCCTGGTGGACAGCAGAGGGCATTCAGGGGGGGAAGCGGAATAAAGCAGATGTACCTGGGCGCCGAGGAGGAAGGCGTGTCAGGAGATGCTGGGTGCCAAGCCAAGGAAAGGCATGAATGGGGGGGAACGAGGGATTTGTAGAGGGAGGTGGGCAGAAATTAGCCCCTGGGTGTGGTGCTACCAGGCGTGGTGGTTTCTTGGGTGTGGTGATTGTTATGTTGGTGAACTGTTATAAAAGCAGCGTTGGGAGCAGGGGGCCGCCAACACTGACTTTTTTCCTACTTCGGGTTGCTGTGTAGACAAATAAAAACACATTCAACCTATTGTGGGTCGTCTCTTGTTCCTGCCAAGCTGTTGTTCTGCTCGCTTCAGGACAAGCTTTGACACCGGCTAGACCATGTTTTGTGGCCCTGTGGAAGTACTATGGGTTTCCTGGTTTCCTCCTCTACTGGCCTGACTTTCATCTGGTCTTTTCCATGACGCGAAGAAGAACTCTGTAGCCAGAGTTTCCCTCACCATTTTGTGACTCTACAGGCTTTTTAGCCTTAAATTATCTCGCTGACTTTTTTTTTGCCCTGTTGCCCCCCCTCCTCTCCCTTATGGTTTCGGAAGGTCCCGGGTGTAAAACCACTGTGGGAGAGTGGTTAAGATTTTCCAGCTGCTACCTTCCTAGAGGTGAGAGCTCTAGGTGGTATTGCCTTCCCCGGTTGTGTGTTCCAGGCTGCTCCCCAGTCCTGACCGTCGTGAGAGGACGGGGTTGATCTGTTCTGGGGTTTAACCAGTGCTAGTGGCAGTGGAGCTGGGTTTGCAGTCTGGACACCCTCCCTCTGTCTTAAGATCCTCCCGTTCGATCTGGGTCTGCCTCTTTGCCGGATTTATTTAATAATCATTATGCGCCTTAGTTATTCTAGCACGGTTTTGTTCACCCTCAGGGGTGCCCCCCCATCCTGGGTGTGACCCGCCTTACTTTCTACTCTGCCTCTTGATGAAGAGCCCGATTGTTGGGACCCTGAGAGATGGCTGGGCAGGGACAGGGGCCTCCGGTACAAATTTAATAAGAGGCCCCTGGTTACTTTTTAGTTAAATTTTTTGTGGGGTTAGGGAGGGGGGAGGGTTGTGGTTGGTTGGAAATGGGGGGGAATCCACCAACTGTTGTTCAGGCCAGGTCCGGGATTGATCACGTGGGGGGGCGGGGTTGGTTGCCTCTGGAGCTCTGGAGCGGGTCGTGGGACTACCTATTCCCACGACGTTAGGGAATGGTAGCAGGTGTACGAACAGAGGGCTGTATCGACATCTGGGAGTGCGTCTCTGCTATTTACAAGTGGTGAGGCGCTCCAACCCTCTGTTTTTGCCCCGAGGTTCCGGGAGCGAGGATGTGCAGCCACCTGAGCTCCGGCTGGTGTACTTGAATGCCAGGTCCGTTGTCAATAAGGCTCCTCTCATCCAGGATCTGGTTGAGGGTAAGCATGCGGACCTGGCTTGCATCACGGAGACCTGGTTGGGCCCAGAGGGTGGTATTCCTCTGGTTGATCTTTGCCCACCAGGTTTCCGGGTGCTGCACTGGCCTCGGGCTCAGGGTAGGGGCGGGGGAGTGGCGGTAGTTATGAGGGAGACCTTGTGTCCGCAGGAGGCCACCGTTCTCCAGATAGTCGGGTGTGAGTCCCTCCTCCTGAGATGTGGTCCTAGGGCGCAGTTGGGCTTGCTGCTGGTGTACCTTTCGCCTAGTCGCGCAGCAGCAGCCCTGCCTGAGCTTCTCAATATCCTCTTGGGGCTGGTGATTGAGTTCCCCAAACTTATGGTTTTGGGTGACTTCAATCTACCATCCCTGGGAGGATCATCTGAGTTAGCTCGGGAGTTCATGGCTTCCATGACAGCCATGGACCTGACGCAAGTAATTCATGGACCGACTCATGTGGGGGGCCATACCCTTGATTTGGTTTTTCTATCTGGACGGTGGTTAGATGATCTTGGTGGGGGTTTCCCAATTGTTTTGCCCCTGTCATGGACCGATCATCATCTCCTGCGGCTGGTCTTCCGTTTTGCCACTCCCCGCCGTGGGTGTGTTGAACCAACTAGATGGTTCCGCCCCAGGCGCTTAATGGACCCTGAGAGGTTCCAGGCAGCGCTGGGGTCCCCACCTGCCTCCTTTGCTCACGGCTCGGCTGATTCCTTAGTGGAAGCCTGGGAAAAGGCAGCCACGGAGGCACTTGACCGAGTTGTACCCTTGCGGCCCCTGACCCGGTGCAGATCCCAGCAGGCTCCATGGTTTTCCGCGGAGCTCCGGGAGATGAAGCGTCGGAGATGGGGCCTAGAGAGCTGTTGGAGATCCAGCTGGTCTGAATCCGACCGATTGCGACTAAGAACCTGTATTAGGTCTTATCTCGTGGCAGTAAGGGTGGTGAGGTCTAATCACTTCGCTACCCTCATTGCGTCCGCAGATAACCGCCCGGCTGCCCTGTTTAGGGTGACCCGCTCCCTCCTTAATCAGGAGGTGAGAGAGGAACCCTTGCAGGGTCGTGCCGAGGAGTTTAGCCAACATCTGTCAGACAAAATCGCTCGGATTCGGACCGGTTTGGACTCCGACTGGGCAGAGTCTGACGATCAGGACATGGGTGGTCTTGTCAATGTTATCTGGGAGGAGTTCGATCCTGTGACTCCGGAGGAAGTGTACAGGATTATGGGGAGGCTGAGCTCCACCATGTGTTTATTGGACCCGTGCCCTTCCTGGCTGGTTTATGCAGCTCGGGAGGGGACATGAGGCTGGTTCCAGGCGGTTATATCTGCATCTTTGAGTGAGGGTAGTTTCCCCGCCGTCTTGAAGGAGGCGGTGGTGAGACCTCTCCTCAAGAAGCCTGCCTTGGACCCAGCTGTGTTAAACAACTTTCGTCCTGTCTCCAACCTTCACTTTCTTGTGAAGGTTGTTGAGAGCATGGTGGCGCATCAGCTCCCTCTGTGTTGTGATTCAGGGTCAGCCTGTGGGTTCGGCATTTGGGTCGGATGATTCAGAGGAGGAGGAGGGGGGTGTTGGAGAAGTTGCTGAGGGGGTTGGAGAGCTTGCTGATGAGAGCCCTCAGCCAGGCCCCTCTCACCTGGTCACGACGCAGACCCAGCTGTGTGAGCCTGACAGCGTGGATGAAGATGACCCACAGCTGGCCCTGTTCAAGGACGCCCAACGCAGGAGGCAGTCAATCAGGAGTAAACAGAGGAAGGCAATGGGGCACCTCGGAAGGAGGCAGAGAGAAGCCACACCCTGAACTGTATAAAAGGGGAATGCATGGGAGGGCTGGTTTGCTGAAGGCAACCGTTTGAATAGTTCCTGTTTCATGGTTCGTGTTTGCTCTCTTTGCTCTCTTTGCTCTGTTTATGTTTTTATGTTAATAAATTTGGCAGGCTTAGTTCCAGTCTCTTGCCTTCTTGTAAAAGGGGTTGTCCCTGCCTTATCTGCAGGGCCGGTAGCAGGCTGGTACAGAACACTCTGGTTCTGGATGAAGCTGATTATCTAGACCCATACCAATCAGGTTTCAGGCCTGGGTACAGCACGGAGAGGGCATTGGTCGCTCTGGTGAATGATCTCTGGAGGGCTCGGGACAGGGGATATTCCTCTGTCCTAGTCCTATTAGACCTCTCAGCGGCTTTCGATACCATCGACCATGGTATCCTGCTGCGGCGTCTCAGGGGATTGGGAGTGGGAGGCACGGTTCTTCAGTGGTTCTCCTCCTATCTCCTGGGACGCTCGGAGTCGGTGTTGGCAGGGGGGCAGAGGTCGACCTCGAGGCCTCTCGTTTGTGGAGTTCCTCAGGGGTCGGTCCTCTCGCCTCTCCTGTTCAACATCTATATGAAGCCGCTGGGTGAGATCATTCGTGGTTTTGGAGTTGGGTATCATCAGTATGCTGATGATACCCAGCTTTTTATTTCGACCCCAAACCTCCCCAGTGATGCCCTCGACGTGATGTCCCTTTGCCTGGAGGCGGTTCGGGTCTGGATGGGGAGGAAGAGGCTTCGGCTCAACCCTGACAAGACTGAGTGGCTGTGCGTACCGGCATCTCGGGAAATTCAGAATATTCCATCTCTTTCTATGGGGGGTGAGTTATTACCCCCTGTAGATAGGGCTCGCAACTTGGGAGCTTTCACAGCTTTCTTTAGAAGATCATATATTAACTGTGACTAGGGGGGCCTTCGCCCAGGTTCACCTGGTGCGCCAGTTGCGGCCCTATATAGACCGGGATGCCTTGCGTACGGTCACTCATGCGCTCGTGACCTCTCGATTAGACTACTGCAATGCTCTCTACATGGGGCTGCCCTTGAGGACCACTCGGAGGCTCCAACTGGTGCAGAATGCAGCTGCGAGAGTCGTGTTGGGAGTCTCCCGATACTCCCATGTTACACCTTTGCTCCGTGAGCTGCATTGGCTTCCAGTTGTCTTCCGAGTGAGATTCAAGGTGCTGGTAATGACCTTTAAAGCCCTACATGGCATGGGTCCGGAATACCTTAGGGAGCACCTGCGGCCGGCAACAAGTTCCCTCCGCCCAGTGCGCTCCCACAGAGAGGGCCTCCTCAGGGTGCCACCAGTCAGAGAATGCCGTCTGGTGGCCCCCAGGGGGAGGTCCTTCTCTGTGGGTGCGCCGGATTTGTGGAACCGTTTACCGGTTGAGCTCCGGATGGCGCCCGACCTTCGCTCCTTCCGACGGGATCTTAAGACCTACTTGTTTGAACAAGCAGGCCTGGCCTGATGGGTTTTATTATTGTTTTTAACATATTTTAACTTATTGTTCTAAGGTATTGCACACTTTGTTTAATCTTTCCTTAATTTTTGTATCTTTGTATTAGTATTTATTGCTCTGTTCACCGCCCTGAGTCCTTCGGGAGAAGGGCGGTATACAAATATTATTATTATTATTATTATTATTATTATTATTATTATTATTATTATTATTATTATTATTATTATTATTATTATTATTATTATTATTATTATTATTATTATTAACATCACTTACATTATTAACCCATTGCAATGAAGTCCACTGACATAGCAACTCCAAAGTACAGCTATAGGTCAATGGCCCTGAGCTAATCTTGAGCTATCACTTTTATACCTTAATCCTAATGACCACCCACAGATAGTCATTATATTGCAAAATCAGTTCCTTGTTCTTTCTTGCTGACCAGCAGTTTTCACGTACACCTGTGTACATCTGAAACCTTCATCCATCTGTTACTTTCAGTTCCTAATTTCCCACAGTTTCAATGCTTATGTTCTAAATATGCATATAAAGCTATCTACTTTGCAATTTCAATTTGCGCATATTGCAATAACTCAGGAAATTACAAATATTTCGTCTACATTATTAAATTATTGCACTCAAAGCTATTATTTTAAATCATCAATGTGGGGCCTCTTTTATTTGATCCAGACCTTATTTCACCCTATAACTTGGTGGGCTATATTTTCATCTCCCACAGTCCCCACGTCTTGTCCGTAAGAACAACACAAATGATTATACTATAATATGCAAATAGCAAATTCTGTTTTAATCAGGCATCCTTCATTTAAGATCAAGGAGGAGAACTGTATTGATTGGTAGGTGTTATGGCAGTAAGAACAGATAACTCTAGACACGCTGAAAGGTGGGTAATTTATGCATAGGAGTATACATTGGGTCACCTGTTATTAAAGTAATTGTTGACTGCATGAAGGATCTGATGGAGGGAGCACGTGAGGCAGTGAGCCTTGAGGATGGGGTGCTGGATCTACCTGACAGAGAGGAACTACAAGAAGGCAAATTATGGAGAGAAGCAGAGGTATGAGCATTAAATGTCATAAGGGGCACCGGAGAAGACTTAGGGGCAGCAGAGCAAATACACTTTTTGATGATGCAAAAAATCAAATATAAAAGGAAAAGGATGACTAAAACAGATAACAAAAGCAACAAGATTTTCCCTCCTAAACCAGAAAACATGTTAGAAAGAACGCCAAAAATCCGCTGTCATTAAAATCACCAAAGGAAGAAGGGGACCATCCTTATAGTCATGCACAGCCTGCTGTGTTTTGACAATGTTGTGGAACAGGCTACAGTTGCCATCAGGAATGTAGACACAGCATTAAGAGCCTATGAGTTTACAAACTCCACCTTCCTTGGCTAGGATGTAATCAAGGGCCAAGCGATTCTGCAACACAGTAGTGCACATGGCAATAAGTTCAGAGCCTATGACCTCCAAACTGGAAGCACATTGGTCCCATAACATGTTAATGCCCAACTGAGGAACAATGGTGCCAAAAAATCAGTTCCAACCACTAGAAAGGACATCCTGTTTCTGACGAGAAGACAAGGGAACATGGAGGTCTTCCAGATTTAACAGGGGTAGTAGCTCTGGAAAAATGGTACCTAGATAACAACCACCCTTCCATCCAGCAGGAAGAGTATGATAAGCTCGGGAACCACAAACAAAATGCAATCTGGGAGGAGCAATCATTCCAAAAACTACCTGTGCAGGGGAAAAGACAAACATTTCCTCAACAGAAGCATTTGATTCTATACTATAAGGTTTAAAATATGGGAGTGTTATACTCTGCTGCATTGCAATTACATAGGAGCAATATTGAAAGGAGCAGGCAGTGGAATTGAACATACGGCAACAGACCTTCAAAAAAGGAGTAGGGCCTGTAGCTACCCTACAGGCCTGAAGATAAATGAGGATTGTGGATTCATGGCCTCATGTACTACAGTATATAGTCATAACATGGGTACTTTTGCCAGGGATCAAACATACAGGTGTCACTAACTTTGGGATCACACATGAGTATTCTTTGTTTGGGATTGGTTCTGAAGTTGCATGGCCTCATTAAAGTGTTTCCAGGATGTTCCCTCCAAACAGCGTCAAAAACTATGGTGAAATTACACATGCTATACCCCATATTGCTGCTACTTCTAGAAGATAGGTTAATACCATAAGATTCAAGAAAAAAGTTACCCAATTCAGATTCAAGCAAAGGAAGTGCTGTAGGTAAATGTATGTGGGGGGGGTGGCAACTGGAACATAAGAATTAGGTGCAGAAAAATCTGTTGGTGGAAAGTGTAGGAGGCTGGAGGACACCAACTGGGAATACCATGAGCGTGGCAAAGCTCTAGCAAAAAGAGAAACCATGCTGTCAGTACCCCCAGCATAACTGCATACCCAACAATTATTAAGTTTGTTTGAAGCATGAGCTGCTCGATAAGCATCATCTAGGCCCAAATATATATTGCTAGTAAAGTCATGTTATTGTGTACTGGGTTTCATGCATGTAGGAGGCAAGACGAGAGGGTTCAAACAGGAACATTGCTTTATTGTAGAACAGGAACAGAACTAACTACCAAGGCTTCTACGCAGCTACTTATACGGCTGGCCACTAGGTGGCAGCCAGTAGGTTTGAAGGAAACTATTCCTGCCCCAGAGCCAACCAATGATCGTCCTGGAGACTGCATGTCTGGGAAACCAGCAACTGTTAAACAGACCCCCTGATTAAGCAATCTCAAGCAGCATTCAAAGACACGTGGAAACAGTTAAAGTAAATAGACCCAATACATTACACCCCTCCCTTCTAGAATGTACAAACATTATCGAAATAGTTGAGAATAAAGTACAGCATTATTACAATTATTTGAGAACAAAATCTTGCAAATAGGTTGGTGGTTTGCGTGACCTTGCAGATCGCCAGGGGGATCCAGGCAACTCCCAGTCTACCAGCTTGCCTGCTGGGCTGGGTAGACCAGGACTCATGAGTTCACGAGAGTCGGATTGACTCGAGTCCCTTTGGCTGGCCATTCCAGGTCAGCCCAGACCAAAGTCCAATGAAGAAGCAGAGTTAGCACAGCGGCTGTCTTGATCAGGTTGACTTTCCCCGTCAGGGGACCCATGTTTGCCCATCTATGACCACCTCCCCATTGTACTGACTGCTAGAGTCCTCAGGGCATGTGAATTGCCCCGCTTGGCTGCCGGTTTCTGGCTCTAGGAATGGACCCGTCATGAGGTCCTTGCTTTGTGGCCGTTCTGTGAACCGCTTCCCCAGCTGATCAATATGGCGGCGAACAACTCACTCGCCATCCAGAGCCACCTCATGCAAGAGAGGGCCTTAGACTTTGACAATTTTACCTGGCACCCACAAGTTCCCATGCCCATAGTTCCGGGCCCACACCCCAGCACCCACTTGCAACCCCCTCAGAGGCTTTGGGCGAGAGGTGTCTGCTGCCACCCAGTCTGGATGCAATCTGTCCAGTTTTGTGATGAGCCTTCTTCCCCAGTGAAGCTCTGCTGAGCTCTTGGCTGTTGCTGTGCAAGGCGTAGTGTGCTGGCAAAGCAAGAAATCAGCCAGCCTATGGTGACAATCTCCAGTCACTATGCACTTGAGTGACTCCTTTGTAGTGTGCACCATACGTTTGGCCTGCCCGTTAGTCAAGGGGTGAAAGGGAGCCAATGTAGCATGCCTTATGAGGTTAGTCCTCAAGAAGACTTGAAACTCTGCCGCTGTGAACTGGGCCCTGTTATTGGAGACTACGACCTCAGTGGACTCACCGGCGATGAGCACATTGTTGAAATAGGGGCAAACCCCCAGAATGCCCTTGAGCGTACGCTCCATAACTCCTTGAAAAATGCCAGGGGCTACACTAACCCTGAATTGGAGGCGTTTGACTTTAAAAGCTCCCCTGTGCGTTACAATGGTTTGTGCAGCTGCTGTGGCCTCGTCCACAGGTAACTGCTGATAAGCCTGTGCCAAATCTAATTTTGCAAATACAGTACCCCCTTGCAGCGATGCCAAGATGTGGCTAATGACTAGCACCGGGTACACATGCTGCTTAAGTGCCCTATTTATAGTGCACTTGTAATCAGCGCAAATCCTGACCTCCCCGTTGGCCTTAAGTGGCGTGACAATTGGGGTTTCCCATTCACCCCCATCTACGGGCTGTAGTACCCCCTGGTTAACTAGGTTATCCAGTTCTGCATCAACCTTATGTTTAAGTGCAAATGGCACTCTGTGGGGTTTGATCCTGATAGGCGTTATGGCAGGAACAAGTTTAAAGGCTATCGGAGGGCCCTTGTACGTTCCCAGGCTAGTGTCAAAAATGTCTGCGAACTCCTCGCATACTGACGCCAAGTTCGCCGCTTGTGCTGGACCAGTATACTTTCAGCTGCTCCATTTTATATTTAGTTTAGGAATTAAGAACTGTGTTAGTGTATTCAGCATTTACAGGGTTAAACGTTATTTCCTCAAAAGATCCCTTATGGGAATTGTAGTCTAACTGTTTAGTGAATACCATGCTTACTTAGTTAAGTGGGTGGAGTTTTAAGTTTTATGGTAGGACTTCCTGCCTTTGTCTTTGTACTATCTCTCTGGAATGAACCCTGGCATGGCTGGGGATCTCGCTCCATCTTCAACATGTAGCTTTGCACAGGATGGAAAGATCATCATTTTTTCACCTAATGAGATGGACTTCAAATTACAATCTTGCATTCTGAATGGACCAGTGCTGTAACCGTGAGTTATTGACATTGGAAGCATGAGAAATAAAAGTAGTTTGTGTATTCCATTTCATTTGAGTTTATTCTGGCTGTTTCAAGAGGGATCAGCATTCACATCTCTACGTGAAACAGTACAGTGAAAAAATGTATGATTAACTTTCCATTCTCATCTGGCTGAAGTGGAAAAAAAGGGAATGATTAATTTGCCATTCTCCAGCTGGTTCTGCAAGAGGCAGAGTTGTGCTTCTAGGAATTGTGCTTCTGTGAACTGTTGTCTTTTCCTGTCTTCCCGTGGAGACCAGCCAAAAGGCCTGTTAAAATCTTACTGCCTCGTATGCCATTGAATTTCTAGCCAGTGTCTTAAAGTGATTTGGAGAGACTTTGAAATGCAAATGGTTTTCTTCTCAGATCTGTTTTAAATGTTTACAAGTGTTCCTAATTGCAAAGAGAGACATTTGTTTGCAATCTCCAAGCCTTTGTGAAATCAAATGCAGGATCACAATTTCCCTTTCTGTCTTCTCCAAAGGGCAACTTCCTTTCCCCCAAATTTGACTGGGAAGATAAGAGATATCATCCTCTGTTGCAAACCCAATTTTTGTTTAAAGCTGAATTTTACTCAAAAAGGAGAAAAGTTCGTTAGTTTGCAAACCCTTCCTCTCTGGCTCAGCCATAAAGTAGGCAATGAAAGAGCAATAAAACCATAAATTGTCATGGAAACCAGGCATTTGGTGGAAGGAAGCCACTGCTAGTCTCTAAAGGTAAAGGTAAAGGTTCCCCCGCACATGCGTGCTAGTCGTTTCTACCCCTCCCTTTAGAATTAATGAATGGAATGCGGATGCACAGACAGCCCTAATTCCAAGCAGGCAGCGACCCCCTGGTGGCCAAACTGAAACACTTATACTGTCTGCAAATTTAAACCGCATGTGAAGCCTGTATAGACAGAGAAAGATATTGATTCACACTTATGACAAGCCATGAAAGCATCTTTATAAGGAAAAAACAAGTGATTTAGCTAACAATCCTAAAGTACAGGTGAAACTCGAAAAATTAGAATATTGTGCAAAAGTTCATTTATTTCAGTAATGCAGCTTAAAAGGGGAAACTAATATATGAGATAGACTCATTACATGCAAAGCAAGATAATTCAAGCCGTGATTTGTCATAATTGTGATGATTATGGCATACAGCTCATGAAAACCCCAAATCCACAATCTCAGAAAATTAGAATATTGTGAAAAGGTGCAATATTCTAGGCTCAAAGTGTCCCACTCTAATCAGCTAATTAAGCCATAACACCTGCAAAGGCTTCCTGAGCCTTTAAATGGTCTCTCAGTCTGGTTCAGTAGGAATCACAATCATGGGGAAGACTGCTGACCTGACAGTTGTGCAGAAAACCATCAGTGACACCCTCCATAAGGAGGGAAAGCCTCAAAAGCCCTATAACTTGGTGGGCTATATTTTCATCTCCCACAGACTTTAACTTGTCTTTGAGCTGCTGGGTTAAGTGGCTGTCAGGACTGGTGGGTCATTTCTGAGCTAGGTTCGTTGCAGAAGTTGACACACTGCTCTGGTGCTTCGCTCCTCTGCCATTTAGCTCTGCACCACTGCTGCTCAAGGTCTGCCGTGCTGCTCACAGTTGCTGGTCTGCTGCCACCTAGCTCCATTTCACTGCCACTCAGTTGCCTGTGTTTGTACTACACTGGCTCCAGGCTGGGTCGCTGGGCTGCCTCTCTGTCTCTCAGGTCGGCTTTCTCTCCTTCTCTCAGATGGGTTGTTGGGCCACCTCTCAGGTGGGACACTGGGCTGCCTCTCAGCTGGGCCACCTATTAGCTGGGCCACCTATCAGTTGTCCAACATAAACATTTTCTCCATCCAGAAACGTGCCATGTTTTCATATGGAAATTATTTTTTGTTGTTAGCTGCGAAGTTGTGTCCGACCCATCGCGACCCTATGGACAATGTTCCTCCAGGCCTTCCTGTCCTCTACCATCTTCTGGAGTCCATTTTAGTTCACGCCTACTGCTTCAGTGACTCTATCCAGACACCTCATTCTCTGTCGTCCCCTTCTTCTCTTGCCCTCAATCTTTCCCAGCATTAGGCTCTTCTCCAGTGAGTCCTTCCTTCTCATTAGGTGGCCAAAGTATTTGAGTTTTAGCTTCAAGATCTGGCCTTCTAAAGAGCAGTCAGGGTTGATCTCCTCTAGGACTGACCGGTTTGATCACCTTGCAGTCCAAGGGACTCGCAGGAGTCTTCTCCAGCACCATAGCTCAAAGGCCTCAATTCTTTGGTGCTCAGCCTTTCTTATGGTCCAACTTTCACAGCCATACATTGCAACTGGGAAGACCATAGCCTTGACTATACGCACTTTTGTTGACAGGGTGATGTCTCTGCTTTTTAGTGTGCTGTCTAGATTTGTCATGGCTGTCCTCCCGAGGAGCAAGCGTCTTTTAATTTCTTGGCTACAGTCCCCATCTGCAGTGATCTTGGAGCCCAGGAAAATAAAATCTGTCACTACCTCCATTTCTTCCCCATCTATTTGCCATGATCTTGGTTTTCTTAATGTTAAGTTTCAACCCAAGTTTTGCACTCTCCTTCTTCACCCGCAACAAGAGGATCATTAGTTCTTCTTCACTTTCTGCCATTAGAGTGGTATCATCTGCATATCTTAGGTTGTTGATATTTCTTCCTGCAATCTTAATTCCAACTTTTGATTCATCTAGCCCTGCCTTTCTCATGATGTGCTCTGCATCTAAGTTAAATAGGCAGGGCGACAGTATACAGCCTTGCCGGACTCCTTTCCCAATTTTGAACCAATCAGTGGTTCCGTGTCCAGTTCTCACTGTTGCTTCTTGGCCTGCATATAGGTTTCTCAAGAGACAAATAAGATGGTCTGGTACTCCCATCTCTTTAAGAACTTGCCACAGTTTGTTATGATCCACACAATCAAAGGCTTTAGCATAGTCAATGAAGCAGAAGTAGATGTTTTTCTGGAACTCTCTAGCTTTCTCCATGATCCAGCATATGTTGGCAATTTGATCTCTAGTTCCTCTGCCTCTTCGAAATCCTGCCTGTACTTCTGGTAGTTCTTGATCCACATACCGCTGGAGTCTAGCTTGTAGGATTTTAAGCATAACTTTACTAGCATGAGAAATGAGTGCAATGGTGCGATAGTTTGAACATTCTTTGGCACTGCCTTTCTTTGGAATTGGAATGTAAACTGATCTTTTCCACTCCTGTGGCCACTGTTGAGTTTTCCAAATTTGCTGGCAAATTGAGTGTAGCACTTTTACTGCATCGTTTTTTAAGATTTTGAATAGCTCAGCTGGAATACTGTCACCTCCACTAGCTTTGTGGTTGCTCAGCTTTTCTAAGGCCCACTTCACTTCACATTCTAGGATGTCTGGCTCGAGGTCAGTGACCATCTCATTGTGATTATCAGGGACATTAAGCTCATTCTTGTATAGTTCTTCTGTGTAATTTTGCCACCTCTTCTTAATCTCTTCTGCCTCTGTTAGGTCCCTGCCATTTTGGTCCTTTATCATGCCCATTTTTGCATTAAACGTTCCCTTCATCTCTCCAATTTTCTTGAAAAGATCTCTGGTCCTCCCTATTCTATTGTTTTCTTCTATTTCTTTGCACTGTTCATTTAAGAAGGCATTCTTATCTCTTCTAGCTATTCTCTGGAATTCTGCATTCAATTGGGCGTATCTTTCTTTTTCTCCCTTGCCTTTCGCTTCCCTCCTTTCCTCAGCTATTTGCAAAGCTTCCTCAGACAGCCATTTTGCTTTTTTGCATTTCTTTTTCTTTGGGATGGTTTTGGTTGCTACCTGTTGTACAATGTTGCAAACCTCTGTCCATAGTTCTTCAGGCACTCTGTCTATCAAATCTAATTCCTTAAATCTATTTGTCACCTCTACTGTATATTCAACAGGGATATGATTTAATTCATACCTGAGTGGCCTAGTGCTTTTCCCTACTTTCTTCAGTTTAAGCCTAAACTTTGCAATGAGAAGCTCATGGTCTGAGCCACAGTCAGCTCCTGGTCTTGTTTTTACTGACTGTATAGAGGGTCTCCATCTTTGGCTGCAGAGCACATAGTCAATCTGATTTCTGTGTTGACCATCTGGTGATGTCCATGTGTAGAGCCGTCTCTTGGGTTGTTGGAAAAGAGTGTTTGCTATGACCATCGTATTCTCTTGACAAAATTCTATTAGCCTGTGCCCTGCTTCATTTTGTACTCCAAGACCAAACTTTCCTGTTATTCTGGTTATCTTTTGGCTTCCTACTTTAGCATTCCAATCCCCCATGATGATAAGGACATCATTTTTTGGTGTTAGTTCTATAAGATGTTGTAGGGCTTCATAGAACTGGTCAATTTCATCCTCTTCAGCACCGGTGGTTGGGGCATAGACTTGGACTACTGTGATATTGAATGGTTTGCCTTGGATTCGAACTGAGATCATTCTGTCATTTTGGGGATTGTATCCCAGTATTGCTTTTCCTACTCTTTTATTGACTATGAAGGCTACTCCATTTCTTCTGAGGGATTCTTGCCCGCAGTAGTATACCTGATGACCATCTGAATTAAATTCACCCATTCCTGTCCATTTTAGTTCGCTGATACTTAAGATGTCAATGTTCAGTCTTGTCATCTCTTGTTTGACCACGTCCAGGTTGCCTTGATTCATGGATCTTACATTCCAGGTTCCTATGGAGAAAAAATCTTTACAGCATTGGACTTTCCTTTCATCACCAGACACATCCACAGCTGAGCGTCCTTACAGCTTTGGCCCAGTCAGTTCATTCTTTCTGGCGCTACTAGTACTAGCCCTCTGCTCTTCCCCAGTAGCATATTGGACGCCTTCCGACCTGAGGGGCTCATCTTCCAGCGTCATATCGTTTTGCCTTTTGGTACTATCCATAGGGTTTTCATGGAAAAGATACTGGAGTGGGTTGCCATTTCCTTCTCCAGTGGATCACATTTTGTCAGAACTCTCTGCTATGACCTGTCCATCTTGGTTGGTCCTGCACAGCTTAGCTCATAGCTTCATTGAATTACGCAAGCCCCTTCACCACGACAAGGCAGTAATCCATGAAGGGGATGGAAATTATAGAAATTGTTAAAAATAATCCAATAAATCAAAGGGAAAATAAAAAGAGCAGATAAAATCCAACCTGGGGTTGAAATAAATCAGAATTCAACCAGACAATTAACATTTAGAGATAAAGAACAAAAGTAAAAGTTCAAAAAGTGAAAGTTAAAAGTCCCAGGCTTGCTTACAAACATGTCTGCAGGTCGGGGAGAGATATAAAAGTCCCTTGTGGCTGCCCCCACAAGGAGTTGAAATCTTCAAGATTTCCCCTCCCGGAGGGTGTGTGTCCACAACCATCCAAAAGTGGTCTTGGGTCATTCCTAAGTGTCCCCATCGAATCCAGGGGACAGGGCTGCCAAAGAACCAGTTCTGGCAGCAAACACAGCAGATTGTGGGTAAGAGAAAGAAAAGCTGTCACCTTCCAACAATCATTTTGTGGGAGGAGTCAGAACTAAGGAGAAATTTCCTAACAGTGAGAGCAATCAACCAATGGAATAGCTTGCCTTCAGAAGTTGTGGCTGCTCCATCACTGGAAGCTTCCAAAAAGAGACTGGACAGCCATTTGTCTGAAATGGTATAGGGTCTCCTGCTTGATCAGGGGCTAGGACTAGAAGACCTCTGAGGTCCCTTACAGCTCTATTATTCTATGTTCTAGGGGTTCATCAAAAATAGATCATGCCAAACACATCTTATTTCATTCTTCGACAAAGTAACTAAATTAGTGGATCAGTGAAATGCTGTGGACATAGTATACTTAGATTTCAGTAATTCATTTGATAAAGTATATCACAGCTTACATCTTGGCAAGCTAGAAAAATGTGGGATAGACAGCACCACCACCATGGCCAGTACTCTTCAATATCTTCATAAATGATCTAGATGAGGGAATAGAAGGGGAAATTATCAAATTTGCAGACAACACTAAGCTGGCAGGAATACCCAACACACCAGAAGACAAGCTCAAAATCCAAAAAAATCTTGACAGATGTGAACAATGGGCCCTATCTAACAAAATGAAATTCAACATAGATAAAAGTAAGGGTTTACACTTAGGCAAGAAAAACCAACTGTATAGGCACAGACTAGGTGAAACTTGGCTTAATGTCAGTAACTGTGAGACGGATCTTGGAGTCCTAGTGGACAATCACTTAAATATGGCCCAACACTTTGCGGCAGCAGCCAAAAAAGTCAATGCAATCCTAGGCTGCATTAACAGAGGGATAGAAACAAGATTGCCTGAAGTTCTAGTACCACTTTTCAAAGGTTTAGTAAGACCACACTTGGAATACTGCATCATTTCTGGTCACCACAATATAAAAAAGTTGCTGAGACTCTGGAAAGAGTGCAGAGAAGAGGAACAAAAGTGGTTAGGGGTCTGGAGGCTAAAACATAGAAAGAACAGTTACAGGAATTGGGTATGTCTAGTCTAATGAAAATAAGAACTAGGGGAGACATGATAGCATTGTTCCAATATTTGAGGGGTTCCTACAAAGACGAGGGGTCAAACTATTTTCTAAAGCACCAAAAGGCAAGACAAGAAACAATGGATGGAAACTAACCAAGGAGAGAAGCAACCTAGAACTAAGGAGACAATTTCTAACAGTGAGAACAATCAACCAACGGAATAGCTTGCCTTCATAAGTTGTGGGTTCTCCATCACTGGAGGCTTTCAAAAAGAGACTGGACAACCATTTGTCTGAAATGCTATACAGTCTCCTGCTTGAGCAGGGGGTTGGACTAGAACAGAGGTCCCTATCATTTTTGGCACCAGGGACCAGTTTCATGGGAGACAATTTTTCCATGGTGGGGGGGAGGGAGGTTTCAGGATGATTTAAGTGCATTACATTTATTCTAACTTTTCTAAATAAACAAATAAATAAATAAATAATGCACTTTATTTCTATTATTGTATTAGATTAGACCACTTCTAAGAAAGTGGGAAGGAAAAGAGACAATCCTAAACTCAGCCTTCCTGTAAAACGAACCAAAGACCCAGCACACTGAGGAAGTGCTGAAAAATCCATGAGAGAGAGAGAGAGAGAGAGAGAGAGAGAGAGAGAGAGAGAGAGAGAGAGAGAGAGAGAGAGAGAGAGAGAGAGAGAGAGAGAGAGAGAGAGCAAACCAACTCAGCACTGCACAAGCCCAGCAGCCTTGGAAAAGGTGCAAATGAGAGAGGGATTCCCTTGGAGACACAGTGTTTGAGGGGAAATGTACCTTCTCCCCTCCCCCCTCCCCCATTGCAAGCTGGGTAGAAGTGTGCTTGGCTTGCAAACTTGGAGAGCTGCACGAAGAAAGGAGGAACACACACACACACAGAAATAAACCAAATTAAACCTCAAAAAGCAGGCAGGATAATGCCAAAACATGAGGCACCTGGCATGTTATGTTTTGGGATAGGTGAGACATTGACGAGGCGAATGGTGAAAACAGCAACACATTTATTAGGTTAACACAGAAGCAAGTGCAAACTGCCGCTAAGCTTTTATTTATACGGATCACCGCTCCATCATGCTCTGGAAAAGCCCTGGGGCTACACTGACCCCAAAATGTAGGCGTCTTACCCTGAAAGCTCCCCTGTGGGTGACTATGGTCTGATCTTCTGCCGTGGCATCATCCACGGGCAGTTGCTGGTAGGCTTGGGCCAAATCCAATTTGGCAAATACGTGACCTCCCTGTAGAGACACCAGAATATGGCTGACTACAGGCACTGGATATGCCTGTTGTTGAAGTGCTCTGTTTATAGTGCACTTGTAATCTGTGCATATGCGCACATCCCTGTTGGATTTAAGTGGTGTAACTATGGGTGTATCCCACACACTGCTATGTACTGGCTGCAACATGCCTTGTTGCACCAGCTTGTCCAGCTCTGCATCTATTTTTGGTTTGAGGGCAACAGGCACTCTGTGAGTCTTGATCCTGATTGGGGTTACGGTTGCATCAAGGTGGAGGGCAATTGGAGGTCCCTTGTACTTGCCTAAGCTAGGGCTGAAAACAACAGCAAAATCCTGGCAAACTGCCGACAGGTCCGCTGCTTGCGTTCTTTTAATGCCAGTCACATGGATGCCCAGGGCATCGAACCAGTCTAAGCCGATGAAGCTTGTGCGGTTGCCTTCGACTACCACAATGTTGAGGGACCTTCGAACTCTTTGAATTGAACTTTGACCATAGCTTCTCCCTTAACTGCTACGCAGGAATTTTGGAAATCCGTTAACAGCAGATTCGATGGCTTGAATTTAACTCTTTTGCCTCTGCAGTTGCAAATGTTGTTAAAAGTTCTTTGAGAAATTATGGACAGGGATGACCCCGTGTCCAGTTCCATGTGGCAGGGAATTCCTTGAAGCTTGACCTTAAGCCTAAGCTTTTCTTTAAGGGGGCAATGGGCACCTGTTCTAAAAATGCTCCTTCTGCTGGAGCAATAGCCAACTCTGTTCTGCCCCGGGGGCCCTGTACCTTTCCTGGGGATTTCTTCTTGTTGAACGTTCCTCTGGTGACCTTTACAGACGGTGGCAATGTGGCCTTGTTTGCCACATGCCTGGCACATTGCTGTATGGAACCTGCACTCTGAACGCTTGTGACTGCCTCCACAGCCCACACATGGAGTGAAGGTAACTGCCTTCTCAGATGGCTGCTACCCTCTTTCTGGCAGCTTCCACAGCCGGTCAATTTCATTGTCCATATCAGGGTCATTGGCTCTTTTGGCATCCTCATGGTGGACGGTTTCTTGGCTGGGAGTGTTCTTGGAGGGCCGTAAGGCTTTGACGGCTTCCCCGGCAGCTTCTTCGGCCATTACCTCTTTCAGGGCATCTTGAAACGTCAGGGTTTCCTTCGCAAACAGTTTCTGCTGAAGGTCCCTGTTCCTCAACCTGCATACCAAATGGTCTCTCAGTCTCTCTTCGAGGTCTGTGAAATTGCAGAGCCAGGATGCCTGTCGTAGTGCAGCTATAAGTTTGGCATCAGACTCTCCTGGTTGCTGGTCCCTTTGCTCGAATGCGTGTCTCCATGCAATGACTGAGAGCTTCAGCTCAAAATGTTCCTTGAGCTTTTTCTTGAGCTCAGAGTAGGAGACCGACTCTAGTGTAGCTGGAGCAACTAGGTTTTCGGCTATATCGAACGTCGCCTGGCCACACATGCACAGTAGTGTTGCGGCCTTTAAGCCATCTTCTCTAACTTGGTTAGCCCACAGATAGTTCTCGACGTGCAAAACGTACGAGCACCACCTCTTGGGATGCAACACATCAAACTCCGACAGCTTGTCGACCTTGGCCATGGTAAGCTGTTGCTGACCTCTCAATGCCTTATGCTGCTAAGGGCTTCTGTGTTGATCCTAGGGACTGATCCTTAGGATGTGGGTGCCTCCAGCATGGCTTGGTGGCAGGGAGAGGGGGGAACGTGGTTCCTACCAAGGCGCTGATGCCTGGTCTTACCCCTAATGACTTTTGGCTCTCTCTTCCTTAGCAGCACATCCCATCCTTGTCTCCACTGTTATGTTTCGGGATCAGTGAGACGATGAGGTGAATGGTGAAAACAGCAAACGTTTATTAGGTTAACACAGAAGTGAGTGCGAACTGCTGCTAAGCTTTTATTTATATGGATCACCACTAGGCGGCGGCCAATAGAATTAAAGTAGTCTTCCCACTGAAAACACAAGTAACAACTCTAGAGACAAACAGTCTAGAGTTTGAACAGACACAGTAGTTAACTAACAATAACAGTTTCCAAGTATTTTACACCAATACATAACATGGAGCATCAAAATAAAAGCAAAAAACTCCAATTGAAGTGCAACGGATCCCAGCAGTCTTAGAAAAGAGAGAGAATCCCTTGGAGAAGCAGTGCTTAAGGTGAAAGGTAGCTTCTCCCTGCCCCTATTTGCACCCTGAGAAAGACACCCTCACACACACATACCTAGGGGGGGTTCCCCTCCAACAAGGCTTTGGGGGAGCCCCTGGTTGCAAACTGGGGTGGTGTGCATTTGTCTTGCAAACTTGGAGAGTTGCCCAAAGGGAGCACGAGCCCAGCAGGGGTGCCAGGAGGGGGAGAGGAGGAAAGTGAGAAAGAAGAGGAGGAGGAAGAAGCAGGAAGAAGAGGGTCCAGGTCCAGGAAAAGGAGGAGGAGGCAGAAGAAGTAGCAGAAGAAGCAGGAGGAGGGAGAGGAGGAAGTACACGGAGCTCAGATGTTGCAAACCAATTGCAAGTGCAGCTGTTGGAGGACCTTGCACTGAGCAAGATGGCTTCTGCCCTGCCACTCTCCCACCCCTGCCGACTTACCACATTCCTGGAGGTGGAAGATGCGCCTTAAGTGCACCTCCAGCTGCATGGCCCGGTTCCTAAGTGGCCATTGGCCAGTACCGATCTGCGGACTGGGGGTTAGGTATCCCTGGACTAAACTACCTCTAAGGTCCCTTCCAACTCTGTGTTCTGTGAGGGAAAAAGGCTCACCTCTGAACAACTGTAGCTCTGAGATTGGGGCAGTGAAACAAAAAATCTTATTGTTGGAACAGAGGAAATGGTTCTTACTCAGCTGATCTGTGTGGGTCAGCTAAGGAGGAAGGGCTGTGAAGTTTGTGTGTATATGAGATTAAGATGGGAAAATACATACAGTATTGTTTGAGAAGCTCTGTGTAAGCAGCTAAAGAATCTATAAGAGTAGGGAGTATGTGCTTTTAGCAGTTTTCAGCCCCCCTACTTGGCCTCAGTTTATTTTTTGGTCAAGAAATGATTCTCCATTGAAGTGCTAGTGTGTGTTGGAGCACCATGGGCTTTGGGACTGGAGATTGTGAGAACAGTCTCTAGCGTTGTGCACATAGGATTTGGAATAATTACATACACATGCATTTTAAGTAAAGTACTTGGAATTCATTTAGGACTGTCAAATGGCCTGAGTATATGGGAATGAAAAGAAGGAACTGGTAGCCAGTTTCACATTTGTCATGTGGGAAAAATCCAGAGAAAGAAATATTTTGGGGAATATTAAAAAGGCAGAATATATTTCCCCAAAGGAATAATGGAGAAGTTCTTTAAAAAGAAAGAAACCAGCCCCCAGAAACCAGCCCCAGCCCCTCTCCCCCAAGCAGAAACTAGGCAGAGGCCAGCTTTTAGAAATGCAGATGTGATAATCCTTTCAGAAAGGTTGGAGCCAGGAAGGTAGAAGCTGATGAAATTAGAAAGACAAAGACCCCTAAAAACTACATCCCCCACCCAAACTCTAAGGACAGGAAACCTAATAGGATTAACCCAGCAATACCAAAAAGGACACACTCAAAAGCTCAGGTCAAAGTTCATGCCACAGGAACAGGAAACAACCTCAAAAGCCCAAGAAGGTATAAAAACCCACCACTCCCAGCTAGCTACATGTGGTCAGCTTTCCCAGAGCAATGCTTCTGTCTGGCTTTGCTCTTCAATAAACTACAACCTTCTTTCTAAAGCAGTCTCTATTTTGTTTATTCCCAGCTTGGACTGGACCCTGATGAAGATTTTTCTTTCAACACTCACAAGCAAATGTTTCTCAATTGTCAGCTTGTGCATGCATAAGTATTCTCTTTGTTTCAGTTTCCTGTTTCATTCTGAGGACAATATTCTGTGGCTGGTTTACTACTCTGTGGAGCAGCTCTTGAAGACTTTTAATTTCAGACTGAGCCAGATGCATAGTGTTTTATACAACTCGTAAGCTGTAATACATTATGAAGCTCATGGTAAATACTGTATGTGAGTCAGTAATGCAACTTGGCTTGCTTAGTTCATGATAAAGACAAGTTTGGTTGGCTTGGATCATTTTTGCCAGATCATTGTGTATAATGAGATCTGGTGTGTACATGAACCTGCAGATTGTTTTTCACAAACAGCTAAATAGCTGAAATCTGTGGGTTTCTGTAGCAAAGGTTTAATTGGCCCTTTTCTAATGGGCTTCTGCAAAGTAATTTTATAGTTGTAATATTTGTTTTAATATTTTCTCCCCTATTTTAATCAATAACTTTTCTATTGACAATTGATCGGTAAATTAGCTTTAGTTAAATCAGAGCGACAACAGAAAAACATTGACTTTGTGATCTTAGGATGCAGCCCACTCTGGAATGGTCAGAAGTGGGATGCTGTGCAGGTATTACAGTGGATATTAAAAGTCTACACACACCTGTTAAAATGCCAGGTTTTTGAGATGTAAAAAAATCAGACCAAAATAAATCACTTCAGATTTTTTGCCACCTTTAATGTACTGTAAGCTGTACAATTCAATGTGTACACAGTGATTATAAATTGATCAAGAAAACAAATGGACTCTGCAAGAAGATTGATTTGGTGAGTGGAGCAGCTCACCTTGGGTGAAAGCAATGAAGGAGAGGTGTAGTTAGTGTGGTTAGGTGCTCAGCAGTCTAGTGAGAGAGGTCTGACTGGGTGTTGTTGGATTATAATTATAATTGTAATTATACAATTGTAAGCTCATGTAACACTATTGCTCCACAAGCTGCATTGGCTGCTGGTCTACTTCCAGATTGAAGGTGTTGGTAACCACCTTTAAAGCCCTTCATGGCATGGGTCCAGGCTACTTGAGGGACCATCTCATCCCACTGGGATTGGCTCACCCAACCTGTGCCAGAAGAGGAGGCATTCTGCAGGCCATGTTGGCCTGAGTATTCTGGCTGGCAGGGTCCAGGAGAAGAGCCTTCTCTGCTGTTGCTCCTGCCCTCTGGAACATCTTGCCCCCCTGGAGTGAGGTTGGCTCCAACTGTCCTGACCTTCCGTAAGAACATAAAGACCTGGCTCTGCCTGTTAGCTTGTGGCTCCAATGGGGGAGTATCACAGTGGAGGTAGTTGATAAATTAACAACAGATCCCACCTCCCCCCCATCCTGCTTCCACCCTCCCCATCTTTTAATTGGGCTGCAGTATTTGGCTTTTAGTAATATTTTATTTATTTCTTTTAGCTTTGTACTGTCTTTATCTTTTATGATTGTAAGCTGCCCAGTTACCCTGAGGTAACTTAACAAATAACTAAAGAAAGAAAGAAATAATAAATAATTGGAAGGCTGAGTAAGTTTTCTGACTGCTCATAAGAAGTACTGAGTGCTAGGCAGAAGCACTTTGGGTAGCAAAGACCTCTCAGGAACTGTGTGTGTGTTAGGTGGAAGCCACAGGTTGGTACATGTATTGCTATGAACAGGGAAGTGGGGAGGGCACTGAAGGGATGGTAGCAGGCTATAAGATTGCAATAGTGATGAGTAGAGGAAAATATGGTGAGTCGAGAAATGGGAGACTCACAAGGACCACTACTGAGCCTCGGGTATCTTGTTCCTATGGCATGCTCCAGTCTCCCAGACTCAACTGCAGGCCCTGGATGGCAGGCTTTCAAGGCCCTGGGCTGTCGGCTTCTGCTGGTAAATGTTAGATGTAATAAAGCCACCTTGATTCACGACTTAATTGTTGAGGAAAAGGCTGATCTAGCATGCATTACCAAGACCTGGCTGGGACAAGAGGATGGGGTTCTGCTCACTGAGATCTACCCAGCTGGTTTCTGGGTTTGGCACCAGCTGAGACCACAGGATAGTGGAGGTAGGCTGGCAGTGAATGTCCAGGATACTTGGGAGATATCCAGGGACCTTGCTCCACAGATTGCGGGATGCAAGATGCTGCTTCTTAAATTGGGTACCAGGAGAGGTCAGTTAGGACTGTTTCTATTGTACCAGCCTCCCTGCCTGAGCTCCTTGAATCTGTAGCTGGGCTGGCGGTGGAGTTCCCTGAACTTATGGTGCTGGGGGATTTCAACCTGTCATCCCTAGTTACAGGGTCAGAGGTAGCTAGGGAGTTGATGGCCACTAAGGTAGCCATGAGCCTGGCCCAAATCATCCAGGGTTCAACTCAATTTAAATAAAATTTTAAGGGGATCCGGGAGGGGGGAGGCCCAAGGTATCCGGAATGAACTTGGGGGAGTTCGATGCGGAAAGCAGTCCAGACCATCGGACGGTTACGGGGAGGGGAGTAGGGGTTTGGGGGTGGACTCAGCTCCGAGTGAGGAGGCTCTTCCTATCCCGACGGTGATTGGGAGGGGCAGAGAGTGTGGGAGCAGAGGGCTTCATCGTAA